>NC_138876.1:45385842-46072509 GCF_965194805.1 Balaenoptera borealis
TTATTTGTTCTAGCTCTGTGAAAAATGTCACTGATATTTTGATAGGGATTTCACTGAGTCTGTAAATTGCCTTGGGTAATATGGTCATCTTAACAGTATTAATTCTTCTAATCCACAAACATTCTATATCTTTCCTTTTTTTTAACATCTTTATTGGAGTATAATTGCTTTACAATGGTGTGTTAGTTTCTGCTTTATAACAAAGTGAATCAGCTATACATATTCTATATCCCCATATCTCCTCCCTCTCCTCCCTCTTGCATCTCCCTCCCACCCTCCCTATCCCACCCCTCTAGGTGGTCACAAAGAACCGAACTGATTTCCCTGTGCTATGCAGCTGCTTCCCACTAGCTATCTATTTTACATTTAGTAGTGTATGTATGTCCATGCCACTCTCTCACTTCGTACCAGCTTACACATCCCCCTCCCCATGTCCTCAAATCCATTCTCTACGTCTGTGTCTTTATTCCTGTCCTGCACCTAGGTTCTTCAGAACCATTTTTTTTTCCTTTAGATTCCATATATATGTGTTATCATATGGTATTTTTTTTTTCTCTTTCTGACTTACTTCACTCTGTATGACAGTCTCAAGGTCCATCCACCTCACTACAAATAACTCAGTTTCATTCCTTTTTATGGCTGAGTAATATTCCATTGTATACATGTGCCATATCTTCTTTATCCATTCATTTGTTGATGGACAATTCAGTTGCTTCCATGTCCTGGTTATTGTAAATAGTCCTGCAGTGAACATTGTGATACATGACTCTTTTTGAATTATGGTTTTCTCAGGGTATATGCCCGGTAGTGGGATTGCTGGGTCATATGGTAGTTCTATTTTTAGTTTGTTAAGGAAACTCCATACTGTTCTCCATAGTGGCTCTATCAATTTACATTCCCACCAACAGTGCAAGAGGGTTCCCTCTTCTTCACACCCTCTCCAGCATTGATTGTTTGTAGATATTTTGATGATGGCCATTCTGACTGGTGTGAGGTGATACCTCATTGTAGTTTTGATTTGCATTTCTCCAATGATTAGTGATGTTGAGCATCCTTTCATGTGTTTGTTGGCAATCTGTATATCTTTTTTGGAGAAATGTCTATCCATCTGTTTGTCTCATCTTCAATTACTTTCATCAGTTTTCGAAGTGCAGGTCTTGTACCTCCTTAGTTAGATTTATTCCTAGATATTTTACTCTTTTTGATGGAACCATAAATGGAATTGTTTTCTTAATTTCTATTCTGATACTATGTTTTTAGTGTATAGAAATGCAACAGATTTCTGTATATTAGTTTTGTAACCTGAAACCTTACCAAATTCGTTGTTGAGTTCTGGTAGCATTTTGGTGGTGTCTTTAGGATTTCCTATGTATAGTGTCATATCATCTTCAAATATTGACAGTTTTACTTCTTACTTTTCAATATGCATTCCTTTTATTTCTTTTTTTAGTCTTATTTCTGTGACTAGGACTTCCAATACTACGTTAAATAGAAGTCGTGAGAGTGGGCATCCTTGTCTTGCTCCTGATCTTAGAGGAAATGCTTTCAGCTTCTCCCCATTGAGTATGATGTGGGTTGTCATATATGGCCTTTGTTTTGTTGAGAAATGTTCCCTCTATACCCACTTTCTGGAGAGTTTTTATCATAAATGGATGTTGAATTTTGTCAAAAACTTTTCTGCAGTTATTGAGATGATTATATGAATTTTATTCTTCAGTTTCTTAATATAATGTATGACATAGATTGTTTTGCAGATATTGAAGCATCCTTGCATGCCTGGGATAAATATTACTTGATCATCACTCATGATTCCTTTCATGTATTGCTCAATTTGTTTGCTAACATTTTATTGAGGATTTTTACATTTATGTTCATATTGACCTGAAATTTTCTTTTTGTGTGTGATATCTTTTCAGGTTTTGGTATCAGGGTGATGCTGACCTCATAGAATGAGTTTGGAAGTGTCCCTGCCTCTGCAATATTTTGGAATATCTTGAGAAGAATAGGTGGTAACTCTTTTCTAAATATTTGGTAGAATTCATCTGTGAGGATAACTGGGCCTGGACTTTTGTTTGTTGGGGTTTGTTTTATTACTGTCTGAATTTCATTACCGGTATTTGGTCTGTTCATATTTTCTGTTTCTTCTGAATATGTTCGTTTCTTCTACATTGTCCATTTTATTGGTGTATAATTGTTCATGGTAAGCTCTTATGATCCTTTGTATTTCTCTGGTGTTAGTTATAACTTCTGTTTTATTTCTGATTTTAATGATTTGGACCCTCTCTTTTTTTCCTTGATGAGTCTGGCTAAAGGTTTATCAATTTTGTTTATCTTTTCAAAGAACCAGCTCTTGCTTTCATTGGTCCTTTCTTTTTGTTTTTACTGTTTTTAAGTCTCAGTTTTGTTTATTTCCTCTCTGATCTTTATGATTTCTTTCCTTCTACTAAATTCAGGTTTTGTCTTTTCTTCCTTTCCTAGTTCCTTTAGGTGTAAGGTTAGGTTATTTATGTGAGATTTTTCTTGTTCCCTCAGGTAAGCTTGTATTGCTATAAACTTCCTCTTAGAATTGCTTCTGCTGCATCCTGTAGATTTTTGATCATTGTGTTTCCATTTTAATTTGTCTCCATTTATTTTTTGATTTCTTCTTTGATTTTTCCAGCAACCCATTGGTTTTTATAGGCATATTCTTTAGCCTCCATGTGTTTGTGTTTTTTTGCACTTTTTTTTCTTGATTTCTAGTCTCATAGCATTGTGGTTGAAAAGTTGCTTAATATTATTTCAGTCTTCCTAAATTTACTGAGACTTATTTTGTGGCCTAGCATGTGATCTATCCTGGAAAATGTTCCATGTGCCCTTGAAAAGAATGTGTAATCTGCTGCTTTTGGATGGAAAGTCCCATATATACATCTGTTAAGTCCATCTTGTCTAAGGTGTTGTTTAAGGTCAGTGTTTCCTTATTGATTTTCTGTTTGGATAATCTGTCCATTGATGTAAATAGGGTGTTTAAGTCGTCCCCTAGTATTATTGTGTTATCATCAATTTCTCCCTTTATGTCTGTTAATATTTGCTTTACATATTTAGGTGTCCTACATTGGGTTTATATATATTTACTTTTGTTATATCTTCTTCTGGGATTGATCCCTTGATCATTATGCAATGTCCTTTTTCTCTTTTTACAGTCTTTGTTTTGAAGCATACTTTGTCTAATATAAGTATTGCTACCCCAGGTTTTTTTGCATTTCCTTTTGCATGGAATATCTTTTTTCCATCCCCTCATTTTTAGTCTGTCTGTGTCTTTAGATCTGAAGTGAGTCTCTTATAGGCAGCATATATATGGATCCTGTTTTGGTTTCCAAGCAGCCATTCTATGCCTTTTGATTGGAGCAATTACTTATTGACATTTAAAGAGATTATCAATCGGTGTGTACTTATTGCCATTTTGTCAATTGTTTTGGGATTTTTAAAGTTCTTTTTTGTTCCTTACTTCTTTGTTTTTTGTTCCCTTCCCTTATGATTTGATGACTTCCCTTGTGATTTGATCTTTAATGTTATGTTTGTATTCCTTTCTCTTTTTTTGTTTGTGCATCTATTATAGATTTTTGGCTTGTGGTTACCATGAGTTTTATATATATACATATATACCTATATATATATATACCTATATATATATATATATATATATATATATATGTATAGGTATATATATATATATATATATATATATATACCTATACATATATATATATATATATATATATATATATATATATATATATATATATATACACTGGTATATTGATATATATATACCGGTGACTTTAAATAGTCACGGATATATATATATATATATCCGTGACTATTAAAAGTTGTTAATCTTTTAAGTTCAAACCCATTTTAACAACTCTGCATTTTTACTCCCATGCCCACATTTAATGTTTTTGACATCATCTTTTATATTTTTGTTTTTTATATCCCCTAACTGTTGTGGATATAGAAGATTTTACTACTTTTATCCATTAACCTTCCTACTAGCTTTATATGCAGTTGATTTATTATCTTACTATATATTTCCCTTTACTAATGAGATTTTTCCTTTCATAATTTTCATATTTCTAGTTGTGGCTTTTTCTTTTCTGCTTAGAAAAGTCCCTTTAACATTTCTTGTGAAGCTGGCTTGGTGGTGATGCTGTCTTTTAGCTTTTTCTTGTCTGTAAAACTTTTGGTCTCTTCTTCAAATCTGAATGAAAGCTTTGCTGTATAGAGTATTCTTGTTTACAGGTTTTCCCCTTTCATCATTTTAAATATATCATGCCACTCTTCCTGGCCTGCAGAGTTTCTGCTGATAAGTAAGCTGATAGCCTATGGGAGTTCCCTTATATGTAATTTGTTGCTTTTCCCTTGCTGCTTTTAATATTGTCTCTTCATCTTTGATTTTTGCCATTTTATTATAATGCTTCTCAGTGTGTCACTTTGGGTTGAACCTGTTTGGCACTTTCTATCATTCCTGGACCTGAATTACTGTTTCCTTTCCCAAATTAGGGAAGGTTTCAGTACTGTCTTCAACTATGTTCTCTGCCTCTTTCTCTCTCTCTATTCTCTTCTGGGACCCCTATAATGCAAATGTTAGTACACTTGATGTAGTCCCAGTGGTCTCATAAATAGTTCTATTTCTTTTTTTTTCTTTTCTTCCATTCAGCCTGAGTGATTTCACTACTCCGTCTTCCAGCTTGCTGATTTGTTCCTCTATAGTATCCAATTTATTGTTGATTCCTTCTAGTGCATTTTTTATTTCAGTTTTGTATACTTCATCTCTGTTTGGTTCTTCTTTATATTTTCTATCTCTTGTTAAAAACTTCTGATATTTCCCTCTGTTTATCCAAACTCTTCTCTCAGGTTCTTTGAACATCTTTATGATAATTAGCTTGAACTCTTTATCAGATACATCACTAACCTCCACTTCACTTAGTTCTTCTTCTGGAGTTTTATCTTGTTCCTTCATTTGGGACTAATTCTTCTATCACCTCATTTTGCCTAATTTGCTGTTTTTATTTCTAAGTATTTGGTAGGTTTGTTACATTTCCTGACTTTGGAGAGGTGTCCTTTTGTAGGAGATGTCCTATGTGTACCTGTGGTGCACTCCTCTATGGTCACCAGAGCTACATGCTTTAGGGGTGCCCCCTATTTGTGTTGTGTGGGTACTTCCATTTTGGCTGACTGACTACTGTGGCTGGTCTGGTAGGTGTGGCTAGCCCCTGTCTGGTTGATTGCCAGGTCTTGCCTTGGGCAGAGGATGCCAACTACTTGTGGGCGAGGGCTGGTCATGACATGGCTGACTGCAGTGTCCTGGGATTCCTGGGGCTAGTGCTGGATCAGTGGCAGGTGGATCTTGGTGCTGGGGTGGGTGGCTGTAGGGCCACAGGTGCCAGATCTAGTCTTGCCCTACTCGTGTATGAGGCAAGTTCCAGACATGGTTTGCTGCAGGGTCCAGGGTGTACCAAAGCTGGTGTCAGCCTGCTCGTGAGTGGGGCTGGATCCCAGGGCAGCTGGCTGAGGGGTTCAAGGTGTCTCAGAGCTGGTGTCTCAGAGCCGGGGCCTAAAGGGTTGGAGTCAGCTTACTAGTGGGCTGCACTGAGGCCTTGAGCATACCAATCCTAATGCCAGCTCACTGGTGGGCAGACCCGGGTTCCAGGTTCTCTGAATGCTGGGTCCTGAGGGTACCAGAGTTGATGTGTAGGCCTGTTGGTGTGTGGGTCTAAGTCCCAGGGGATCCTGGGGCTGGTGCCTGCTCAATGGTGGGTAAAGCTAGTCCTAGGGCTAGTGCCAGCCCATTGGTCAGTAGAACTGTGTCTCAGGGTCTCTGGCTGAAGACCCCTGGGGAGGGGATCCCAGATTTGTTGTCAACCCACTGTGGGTGAGGTTGGGTCCTGATGGCAGACTGTGGGACCCTGTAGTTTCTTGGGGCTAGTGCCAGTGCTTTGGTGGGTGTGGCCAGGTCCTGAGCCCTCTGGTGGGTAGGGTTGGGTCCTGGAGCAGCTGTGGACTCAGGGATTCTTAAGTCAGCCAGCTTGCTGGTAGGTGAGCCTGTGTCCCCACCTGACTAGCTGCTTGTCTTGAGGCATATTAGTACTAGTGCTCACAAGCTGGTGGGCAGGGACAGGTCTCAGCACTAATTAGCTAGAAGAAGGATTCCAAAATGGTGCCTGCCAGCACCAGTGTCCTTGTGGTAGAATGAGCTCCCCAAAATAGCTGCCACCAGTGCATGTCCCCAGGATGAGTTACAGTTGCTTCCTGCCTCTCCAGGAAGCTATCTAAGATCAGCAGGTAGGTCTGACCCATTCTCTTTCCAAGTCACTACTTCTTACCTGTATCCCAGAGCATGTGAGAATTTTTGTGCACATTTTAAGAGTGGAGTCTCTATATCCCACAGCCTTCTGGCTCTCCCCAAGGTGAACCCTGTTGGCCTTCAAAGTCAAATGTCTGGGGGTTTGATTTCCTGGTGCAGAACCCCAAGCTGTAGACCCTGATGTGGGGCTTGAACCCCTTGCTCACTTGTTGAGAAGCTCTGTGATTGTAATTATCCTTTCATTTGTGGGTCACCCTCTTAGGTATATGGATCTTGACCATACCATTTCTCTGCCCCTCCTACCCATCTTGTTGTGATTCCTTTTCAATGTATCTAGTTGCAGAATATCTTTTCTGCTAGTCTTCTTGTCTTTCTCATCAATAGTTGCTCTGTAAATAACGGTGATTCTGATGTGACCATGGGAGAAGGTGAGCTCAGGGTCTTCCTATTCCACCATCTTGGTCACTCCTACAGTGGTTCTAAATGAGCTTCATGATTTTTCCTGTACTTTTGATACTGATCAGGAGAAGATATTGCCCCAAGTAGTCCCTGATCCTAAGAAACTACATGAGGAGTAGAACTGAATCCAACCTGCAGGCTGGAGCCACATCCAGCTGAGATCATTCAAATCACAGTCAAACATAGACCCATGAGAGAAAAGAACCAAATATTTCCAGTTGTAATCACTGAGATTTTGAGGTTGTTTCGCTGTAAAAAATGACTAATAATCCACTACCCCTAGACAAATAGCTTTACTTTCTGGGGAGATGGAGATACTAACGTCTATCTTATAAGGTGTTAGGATAAAATAAGACAGTGTTCAAGAAAGCACTTTGAAATCTTTCAAATACAATCTGTGTAAATACAGGCTATATCTATACATTGATTTTCTGAAATGGTAGATATTTAAATATTCATTTATGTTAAAATGACATGTTCAAGTGATATGTGCAGGTACATACAGATACATATATACATACATATGCATATATATTCATACTTTATAAAAATTACTCTATTTAGCAACATAAGTTTTCATATTTCAAACTGATTTTAAAGTAATTAATATAGATTACATGGTTAAAATATGATGACCTAATGAATATTATTAAGGTCTCAGTCTCATAAATCATACACTACATTATGCACTTCAAAAGCCACCATAACTTTAGTCCTGTTATGAAAGGAACCAATAACCTTTTCCTAAAATGAATTTAGAGTATGCTTAACCAGGCTTGGGGATCTGGGATTAGGGTGCAGACTAAAGGGCACCTCCTTTGTTTGGAGATGATGATGATTTCTATAGGTCTTAAGTCTTTCACATTTTAGGTGATTAAGTCACTTTCTTCCCTACCTATCATGTCTCTGCGTACTGCCCAAGCACAACTGCTAGGATTCTGACAGAACTGATGATTAGGATCACCACCCTAGTCCTTAATATCTTAGACTCTTTACCACTTTGGTTTTCAAACAAATTTGTTTGGTGTAAGAAAAGCATTCCGTGATTATAATTTTAGTTGCCTTTTGGTCCTTTTTAAATAAGTCAATATGAAGATACAATTGAGTCAACTTCAAGAAAAATGACAAAGCTTCATTACCTGCACCATAGACATTAAACTGAGGGCTGTTGGGAGAGAAGCTGTTGTGTCTCTGGACTCGACGACTTGATCGTTTTCCAGGCCATTGAATCGACAGGACTTCTGGTTTGGTTGGCCCTTGTCTTGAACAACAAAGACAATATTTAACCTCAATGTCAGGGCTTCAGTCTTTTACCTCAAGGAACAGATCTTCAAAGATCAGTCACAAGGATTTTCTAGTGTAGTGAAATGAAAACTTATGAGAACTATGGCTTGGCAACGCGGTCTAGAGATACACGGTAATGTGGCATTATAAGTGAAACTAAGGAAAAGAGGGGGGAACATGGCAGAGTAGAAGGACCTTGAGCTCACCTCCTCTCACTAAACTCAATATTTTGTAATAATCTATAAAGGAAAAGAATCTGAGAAAGAAAAAAAATATATATATATATAAAACCGAATCACTTTGCTGTACACCTGAAACCAACACAACATTGTAAATCAACTATACTTCAATAAATTATTTTTAAAGTTATTAAGCAGAAAAAAAAAGAAAAGACATTGGGTTTTTTTTAATTCTTGTAATTTAAAAGTTTGAGTAAAAAATCATACCTTGATTTGTAATTTAAGAAAAACTACTTTCTTTTATTGCCAAATTATCAGTGGAAAGAATGTTTATTTGTATGCTTCCATTGTATTTTGTTTAGTTTGAGAACACCTATGTAGTTTTTTTTTTCCTTTTATTCAATTTTTAACTTAACTGCTTAAATCAAAGCTAAATATCCAAATAGTTAAAAAGTCAAATAATTCTATAAACTTATTCCTACAAACAGGTTCTCCCCTTCACCATATTGTACCCTCATTCTCCTTATACAAAGACAACACTTTTCAACAAGTGTTTATTTGTGTTTATCTATATATAACAATACTATCTCTTAGGGAGGTGTGACCAAGATGGTAAAGTAGGGAGACACTGAGCTCACCTCCTCCCATGGGCATAAAAAACTTACAACAATTTACAGAGCCACTGTTGAGAGCAACAACCTGAAGACTATGAGAAAAGATTTTCCACCACTAAAGGAACCACAATGAGATGGGTAGGACAAATGGAGATGCAGTATAGTCAAGATCCACACCCTTGGGTAGGCAACCCACAAAGAGAAAGAAAACCACAATTGCAGAGGTTATTCCCAAGAAATGAGGGGTCCAACTACCACATTGGGCTCCCAAGCCTGAGGGTTCTGTACTGGAAAGATGAGCCCCCAGAACATCTGGCTTTGAAGGCCAGTGGGGCTTGCATACAGGAGAGCTGGAAGGCTCTAGGCAACAGAGACTCCAGTCTTAAAGGGCACAAACAAAATCTCACACAATCTGAGATCCACAGTGAAAGAGTAATTTAAAAGAATCCTGGGTCAAACCCAAGCTCTCCAGCTGATCTTGGAGAGCTTCCCAGAGAGGCAGGAGGTAACTGCAACTCTCCCTGAGGACACAGAGAGTGGTAGCAGCCATTTTTAGGAACTTGCTCTACCACAAGGACACTGGTGCTGGCAAGCACCATTTTGGAGTTCTCCCTCTCACATATTAGTGCTAGGGGTTTACCTGTACTTTAGCAAATTGGCGTTCGTCCTGGGAACCACAAACCCAGCAGCCAGCCACAAGAGACCCAGCTCTGCCCACCATCTGCCCCAGGACCTGGCCTGTCCCAGTCCCAGGTACCTTGGACCCCACAGTTAGCCACCCTGAAGCCCAACGCTGCCCAACAGTGGACTGGCACCAGCCCTGGGACTCCCCAGACCATGCAGTTAGCCACACTGGGACCTGGGCCTGCCCATCAGCTACTACAAAGCTGGGCCTAGTAGCCAACTGGACCAGAGAAAAGCCCCACCTGCCAGCACACCCATAGTAATTGGTCCCACCATAACAGAAGGGCCCATGCAACCCACATAGTGGGTATGCCTAGAGTATATAGCTCTGGTGAACAGAGGGAAGTGTTTTGCCAGGCCCAATATGATGTCTCCTATAGAAGTCCACTTCCTCAAGATCAGGAAACATAACTGACCTACCTAATACATAGAAATAAAACAAAGAATTTGGCAAAATGAGGTGACAGAGGAATATATTCCAAACGAAGGAACAAGATAAGACCCCAGAAGAAGAACTAAGCAAAGTGGAGATAAGCAATCTACCCAATAAAGAGTTAAAGCTAATAACCATAAAGAGGCTCAACAAACTCAGGAGAATAATGGATGAACACAGTGAGAAATTTCAGAGTTAGATAAAAAATCTAAACACAGCTGAAGAATACAATAATTGAAATAGAAATACATGGAAGGAATCAACAGTAGAGTAGATGATACAGGAGGAATGGATCAGTGCCTGGAAGACAGAGTAATGGAAATCACCCAGGCTGAACAGAAAAAAGGAAAAATAATTTTCAAAAATGAAAATAGATTAAGAGACCTCTGGAACAACATCAAGGTAACTAACATTACCATTACAGAGGGCCCAGAGGAAAAGAGAAACAGAGGAAGAAAACTTACTTGAAGAAATAAAGGCTAAAAACTTCCATAATCTGAGAAAAACAACAGACATCCAGGTCCAGTAAGAATAGAGGATCCCAAACAAAATGAGCTCAAAGAGATCCACACCAAGACAAATTGTAATTTAAATGGCAAGAGATTATAGATAAAAAGAGAATCTTAAAATCAGCCAGAGAAAAGCAACTAGTTATGCACAAGGGAACTTCCGTAAGACTATCAGCTGACTTTTCAGCAGAAACTTTTCAGGCCACAAGCAAGTGGTAAGATACATTTAAAGTGATGAAAGAAAAAACTTACAATCAAGAAGACTCTACCCGGCAATGCTATTATTCATATTTGAAGGAGAGATAAAGAGTTTTACAGACAAGCAAAACCTAAGAGTTCAGCATCACTAATCTAGCTTTACAATAAATGTTAAAGGGACTTTTCTATGTGAAAAAGAAAAGACCATAACTAGAAATATGAAAATTATGAAAAGAAAACCTCATTGGTAAAGGAAAATATGCAGTAAATGTGGTAGATCAACCACTTATAAAGCTAGTAAGAAGGTTAAAAGACAAAAGTAGTAAAATCATTTATAACCACAATAAGTAGTTAAGAGATTTACAAAAGAAAAGGATATAAAATATAAAGTCAAAAACATTAAATGTGGCAGGGGGAGTAAAAATGCATTGTTGTTAGAATGTGTTTCAACTTAAGAGATCAGCATGTTTAAATAATCAACGGATATATATAGGTTGTTATATATAAATGCCATGGGAACTACAAACCAAAAATCTATAATAGAGATACACACACAAAAAAGAAAGGAATCCAAACATAACATTAAAATAGTCATCAAATCAAAAGGGAAAATAGCGAAAGAGCTAAGTTACTAAAAAGAACTATACAAAACCCCCAAACAATTAACAAAATGGCAATAAGTACATATCTATCAATAATTAATTTAAATGTAAATGAACTAAATCCTCCAATGAAAACACAGAGAGTGGCTTAATGGATTAAAAAAAAAACAAGACATGTATAAGCTGTCTACAAGAGACTCACTTCATATCTAAAGATACAGATGCTGAAAGTGAAGGGATGGAAAAAGTATTCCATGAAAATGGAAATGAAAAGATAGTTGGGTTAGCAGTATTTACATCAGACAAAATAGACTTTAAACAAACTATAAAAAAGAGACAAAGAAGGACATTACATAATGATAAAATAATCAATTCAAAAAAGATATAGCAAATGTAAATGCATACACACCCAACATAGGAGCAATTAAATACATACAGCAAATATTAACAAACATAAAGGGAGAAATTGACAGTAATACAATACTACTAGGGAACTTGCAAGAGTTGGTTCTTTGAAAAGATAAACAAAATTGATAAACCTTAATCCAGACTCATCAAGAAGAAAAGGGAGGGCCCAAATCAATAAAACCAATAAAATCAGAAGAAAAAGAAGGGGGGAAGCTACAACTGACATCACTGAAATACAAAGGACCATAAGAGATTACTAGAACAAATACTTGCCAACAAATTGGGAAATCTAAAAGAAATGGACAAATTCCTAGAAACATACAATCTCCCAAGTATGAATCAGGAAAAAATAGAAAATATAAACATACCAATTACCAGTAATAAAATTAAATCAGCAATCAAAAAAAAAAAAAAAAAAACCTCCCAAATAACAAAAGTCTAGGAGCACATGGCTTCACAGGTGAATTCTAGCAAACACTTAAAGAAGAACCAACACCAATCCTTCTCAAACTACTCTAAAGATTTGCAGAGGAAGTTAAGCTTCTGAACTCATTCTATGAAGCCAGCATCACCATGATACCAAAACCAGCCAAAGACACCTTGAAAAAAGAAAATTACAGGCCAATATCACTGATGAACATAGATGCAAAAATCCTTCACAACTTATTAGCAAACTAAATTCAACAAAAGACTCATACACCATGATCAAGTGGTATTTATCCCAGGTATGCAAGGATAATTCAATATCAAAACAATCTATGTGATACACTACATTAAGAAATTGAAGAATAAAATTCATATAATCATCTCATAGATACAGAAAAGTCTTTTATCAAAATTCAACATCCATTTATGATAAAAACTCTCCAGAAAGTGGGTATAAAGGGAATATTCCTCCACAAAATAAGGTCATAAAAATAAGGTCATATATGACAACCCACAGCTAACATCATACTTAATGGTGAAAAGCTGAGAGTATTTCCTCTAAGATTAAGAGCAAGACAAGGATGCCCACTCTCACGACTTCTATTCAATATAGTATTGGAAATCCTAGCAAAAGCAATCAGACAAAAAAAAAAAAAAAAAAGAAAGAAAAAAGAAAGAAAGAAAGGGAATCCAAATTGTAAAGGAAAAAGGAAAACTTTCACTGCAGATGACATGATACTATATATAGAAAATCCTAAAGATGCCACCAGAAAACCTAGTAGAACTAATAAATGAATTTAGTAAATTTGCAGGATAAAAAAAAAATATACAGAAATCTATACACTAACAATGTTTCTATATACTAACAACAAACTATCAGAAAGTGAAATTTAGAAAACAAGCCCATTTATTACAATTGTATCAAAAAGATTAAAATTTCTAGGAATAAATCTAACCAAAGAGGTAAAAGCACTACAGTCAGAAAAATGTAAGATATTGATGAACTGAAGACAACACAAATGAAAAGATATACTGTGCTCAATGATTGGAAGAATTAATATTGTTACTGTGACCATACTACCCAAGGAAATATAAAGACTCAGTGCAATCTCTATCAAAATAAGAATGGTATTTTTCTCAGAGCTAGAATAAATAATTCTAAAATTTGTATGGAAACACAAAAGACCCTGAATAACCTAAACAATCTTGAGAAAGAACAAAGTTGGAGGTGTCATGCTCTCTTAATTCAAAATGTACTACAAAGCTATGGTAATCAAAACAATATTGTACTGGCACAAAAACAGATAGCTAGATCAATGGAGCAGAATAGAGAGGTAGAAATAAACTCACCCTTACATGATTAATTAACCTGGGACAAAGGAGGGAAGAATATACAATGGGGAAAAAACAATTTCTTCAGTAAAGTTTGGGAAAACAGCTATGTGCAAAAGAATCAAACTGGACTACTTTATAACACCATATACCAAAAAGAAAAAAAAAAAGGAAAAATGAAAATCGATTAGAGTCTTAAATGCAAGACCCGAAACTATAAAACCCCTAGAAGAAAACATAGGCAGTAAGTTCTTTGACATCAGTCTTAGCAATATTTTTCATACCTGTATCCTCAGCAAGGGAAACAAAACCAAAAATAAACAAATGGGACTGCAACAAGCTAAATAACTTTTGCAGTGAAGGAAACTATCAACAAAATGAAAATGCAGCCTACTGAATGGGAGAAGATATTTGAAAATGATATAACTAATAAGGGGTTAATATCCAAAACACACAAAGAATTCGTACAACTCCTCAACATCAGAAAAACAAACAAGTCAATAAAAATGCATGGAGGACCTCAACAGACATTTTTTGAAAGAAGACATAGCAATGGCCAGCAGACATATGGAAAGATGCTCAACATCACTAATCATCAGGGAAATGAAAATCAAAATCACAATGAGATATCACCTCCCACCCTTCAGAATGGCTGTTATCAAAAGGGCAACAAAAAACAATTGTTAGTAATGTTGTTGAGAAAAGGGGGGCCTCGTGCACTGCTGGTGGGAATGCAAATTGGTACAGACACTATGGAACACATTATAGATGCTCCTCAAAAAATTAAAAATAGAACTACATATGATCTATCAATTCCACATCTGAATGTTTTTCCAAAGGAAAAAAAACTATAATTTGAAAAGTTGAAAAGAGGGACTTCCCTGGTGGCACAGTGGTTAAGAATCTGCCTGCCAATGCAGGGGAGGTGGGTTCGAGCCCTGGTCCAGGAAGATCCCACAAGCCATGGAACAACTAAGCCCATGCACCACAACTACTGAGCCTGTTCTCCAGAGCCCGTGAGCCACAACTACTGAGCCCGTGAGCCACAAATACTGAAGCCTGCATGCCTGGACCCCATGCTCCACAAAAAGAGAAGCCACCGCAATGAGAAGCCTGTGCACTGCAATGAAGAGTAGCCCCCACTCACCTCAACGAAGATGCAACACAGCCCAAAATAAAATATAAATTAATTAATTAATTTTTTAAAAAGTTGACAAGATATACACACCCCTGTGTTCACTGCAGTATTTTTTTTTTACAATAGCCATGATATGGAAGCAACCTAAGTGTCCATCAGTAGATGAATGGATATGTGTGTGTGTATGTGTGTCTGTGTCTGTGTGTGTCTATTTACATATATGATATACGTGTATATATATACATACATATGTATATATATTTGTGTGTGTTTATATATATATTCATGCACACACACACAATGGAATATTCCTCAGTCATCAGAAAAGAATTATGCTAAGTGAAGTATGTCAGAGAAAGATAGACCATATGATTTCACTTATATATGCAATCTCAAAAACAAAATGAACAATCATACCAAAACAGAATCAGACTCATAGTTACTGAGAACAAACTGGTGGTTGCCAGAGGGGAGGGGGGATGGGAAGAGTGAAATAGGTGAGGGAGATTAAGAATTACTAATTTCCAGTTACAAAATAAATGAGTCACAGGGATGAAATGTACAGCATGGGGGATATAATCAATAATATTGTAATAACT
Organism: Balaenoptera borealis; assembly: GCF_965194805.1. Taxonomy (NCBI): domain Eukaryota; kingdom Metazoa; phylum Chordata; class Mammalia; order Artiodactyla; family Balaenopteridae; genus Balaenoptera; species Balaenoptera borealis. Next base: position 45,401,051 of record NC_138876.1, read on the forward strand.
TAGTATGGTGACAGATGGTAACTAGACTTATTGTGGTGATCTTTTTGCTATCTCTTTCTTTTTCAGTTTTAGGCTTTAGCTATCAAATTCCCTATATGAAAAGCTCAGGCCAAAGATATATACATGGAAATGTAAGGAACTTCCAGGAAGGCTGTTTAAAAGGAGGAATTGAGCTGAGAGGCTGCCTATTCTTTCCTTATACTTCTTTCCTGGTTGGAATATGAACATGGTATCTGGAATTCCAACAACCAGCTTTGGCATGAGGCAAACTTGCAATTGAAAGTCATGTACGAAGATGTGAAAAAGATAGGAAATCTATGATAAATCTGTAGAGCTTCCATACTTGCCTTAGACTGCCCACCACCAAGCTCTTTAGCAGGAAATAATAAGCTCTTATGTCATTAAGCCACTTTTCCCCCTCTGTTATATGCAACCCCCCCCCCACCCAAAATTTAATGTTAATTTATTATCAGCTGCGGAAGATTCCTTTAGCCTCTCTCTTATTTTGGATTCTCCCTCCCCACCCCACCTCTGACCTTATCTTTCTTTTTTTTTTAAACTGGATTTCATTTTTCTCTTAGTTTATTCCTTTGTTTTGGAGAGAAAATGCCTAATTGCTTCATAAGAAATGGAATACCATAAGAGGCAAAATTCTTGAGACACTGCATGTATAAAAATACTTTAATTTTATCCTCCAGCATTATTAGTGGTTTTATGGAGTAAAGAATTTTAGGTTGCAAATCTTTTCCGTTCAAATTTTGAAGAAGTTGCTTGATTGAATTTTAGCTTCCAGTCTCATTATTGAAAAATATAGTGTTTTCTTTATCATTTGGGTTTTTCTCTCTGGGAGTTTTTAGACACTTCTCTTCATCTCCAGTGTTCTGAAATTTCATAATGGCATGCCTTGGCATGTGACTTTTATTATTCATTATAATGGCTCTTAGTCTGTTCTATCAACCTGGAAACTCATGCTCTTGTTCTGAAAATTATTTCTTTGATAATGTCTCTCCTGTGTTCTATTTCTAGAAAATGTCATCACACTTTTATCTCCAGATCTTCCTCATAGGTTTTCATTTCTACAATCAGAATTTCCAAGAACTGTTTTCTGTGCTTTCAATATTCTTTTTTTTAAATAACATTCTGTCCTTAATTCATAAATGCAATATCTTCTCTTTGATTTTTGAGGGTATTGATGATTTACTTTTTGAAGTTTTCTGCTCCCTGGATATTTCTGTTTCAAGTTTTGTTTCTTGTGTTTGACTTGTTCTCTTGGTTGTCCCTGCCTATCTCAGATGAAGGAACCACAGGAATGATTGGAATCTGTATGTGTATGTTGGGGACAGCCAACTTGCAGCCTCCATTGTAGGGTGGCCTGGCTTGGCCTGTTCACTGGAGGACACTGACTCCCAGTACATTTAAGTCTTTTCTCTAAGACTGATGAGATCGCTAAAAGAAGGAGGTCCCAACTGGAAGGAATAAGCCCAACTGCCAGTCCTCTGGGAACATAGGATTCTGAGGGGGTTTCAAATCTCACTGTTCAGTATGGAGACTTTTACTTAGTGCCTCATTTTTTAGCATTGTGCTCTGACACCCTGTTGTGCCAGTGTATATCTGTTCACCTACTCCAGAGAGTATACCTCTAGGCTTCCTCAAGGGTTGGGGAGAGGAAGTCAATATAAAGCATTGGGTGGAGCTTTCAACAATATGTCAACCTCACTTTCATCCCCACTATCAGTTGCACATGGTGAAGCTAATTCTTGAGGCTTTCTGAGGTTTTGTGATACCAGTTGGATTGCATCTTGGCTTCTTACACTACCTGCTTATGCTTCAGCTTTCTCAGATCTTCTAAATCAGTTACCGCTAGATTCACCTTTTTTTCATGTTCCAAGCTTCTATACCATTTTTCTTCTATCCTTCTTATCTTTGTGGGTTTATGACTCCTTTTTATCCAGACTCTCTTAATGCCATTTTTGAAGGGTTTAGGGAGGGAGCAAAACTAATATTCTATGTTTGCTCTCCAATCTAACTACACCTTCCCTCTAGATTTTCCTATGGCATATTAAAAAAAAATCAACTTTCTAGTGACTTCTCCTCTCTCCCAAATCTTTACTACATAGGAGGAAGTGATTTAGAGCATTCCTTCTTTATGTTCAAGCTAAGGGAATTTAAGTTGTCTGAACTTTATAATCACCTATATGTGAAATTTTAGCCTTCCCTTACTTCTGTAATAAACAACCATGAAAAGGAGAAAAATAACTTCCAAGCCAGAAGGAATTAGTTGTCTTTCTGAATAAAGAAGAACTTTGGAAAATAGAACAAACTTGCAGATTTCATTATAAAAAAGAAATTCACATATAATTAAACTGTGTTCCTAGAAACCTAGTTTGTTTGAGGAAGAAAGGTTTATATAAGAAGACAAGAGTCCCCTAGAGGAAAACTTTAGTATAAAGTAATGATAATTCTTGTCATCTATTAGGTAATTTCAAAAAACATGGTATTAAAGTGGCTTCCATTTAGCTAGCTAGCCAGGGCAGATATAAAGAGTGTTGTAGAACGCCATCTGAAAAATCTCACCTCTGTGGCATTCCAGCTGTATGCATCTCTTATTTCTGAATTGCCATTTTCACATGAATACACACAGACATTTTGCTCAACACAGCATGTCTAACTCATTACTGCAGGATGAATGATACTGTGTGATTCCTCCTTGGGGTTGATAGCTAGAATAGATGACTTCTCAATTTTTTCTATATTTCAGCAAGTCATTGTATCCTTAGGTTTCACAAATATTAAGCCCCAAAGTAATATTGATGCTGAGAGGAAGCAAATTATTACAAATGTGGAATTTTGAAAGATATCTGTGGGTTGCAACTTTTGACTGCACAGAGCATCATGGAATCTTCCTTTATGGTATAAAAAAAACTAATAAATTTTTGGATATACTTATTTGACCTCTCCTCTCTGAGCTTCTTCTCCTCTCCCCCAAATCTTTACTACATACTACTGTGAGACTATTTCCCTTAAACTTCATTTTTATTATATTTCTCCTTTATTTACAACCACCAATGATAATCTCTGATCATATGAAGTCTAAATGCATCTGTCTAGCTTTGAAGACCTATCCTGACCCTAGAGTCCAGGTAAGTTGGTCTTTCCACTGTCCCAGGTCCATATCCACTGCTCTTCTATATGGCTCCCTTTACCTGGAATCCCCTTTGATTTATTCAGTTTTATATATTTAACATGTAGTTGTGCCAGGTATAGGGAAACAAGGCAAAACCCCTGGTATCTAGAAACTCAAAGTCTAATGGGGGAGATAAGTAAGGAACTGAGATTGTAAGTAGATATACGTAGAGCGTACTAAAGGGAGTAGTGGAGTGGGAGGTAGGTATAAAATTCTGTTTTGAGAGCAGTGAAAGCTTCCTAGAGAAAGTTCTGTACAAACAGAGACCAAACAAACTAGGAGGATGAGTTAGCCAGATAAAAGAAGATGGATAATATAGGGTAGATGAGGACACCCCTCCCTTCAGGGAGATATCATTCTGCCATTAAATCTACCCAAAAGATCCAATTCAAGTCTTATCTCCCCATGAAGCTTCTTCACTGGTTTCTTATTTGATATCATAGGAAAAAGGGCAGCCATCTTTCTTCCCTCTGTCTTTTTTCCAATGATGAGGCCCCTGGGGCTCTCTTCACTTTGGTTTCTGGTGGCTAGCTGATAGGAAGATGGAGTCTTGGGTACAGAGATATAGTCCCTATATGCTTGGGCCTAATTCGCATGCTTCAGTCTGAGTAACCAGAGACTTCACGTTGGATATTATGGACACAAACCCATAGTGGAACCTTGTTTTCTACTTGCTTGTTTGTGTATTTTTTTCTAGAAACCTCTTTGGGAAGAGTATCGTGGATTTGTGGTGGGATTTGGGCATCTCTGGGTACCTTAGCCAAATTCTATTCAATAGCACTCTCCCAAACTGATATTAGACCTGTAATGTTCTCCATTCTTCCAAGCTGTTTTTGAGCTAGAAACCTAGAAATAAAAGATTCATTAATTCTCTAGTGTCTTCTAATTTCCTTAAACTCTCATGCTCCTTCTCATTAAACACAGCTGCACTGCAGCTGTTGGCAGCAGTAGCAGGAGTTCAAGGCTAGCCTGTGACCTAACACAAAAAATAGTTGTTCATTATGCATTCACTCTATGGTGGTGAATGTAGAATGCAAGTTTGTACAAAGTGACTAGAGAAAATAAAAACCAAAGTACAGGTGAAGAAAGGGAACATAATCCTTTTTCAAGCCTCTCCTCAGGTGGCAAATGATTGAGTCTAAAAATGGAGAATCCGTTTTATGTCAAGAAAACCTGAACAAAAGACAACAAATCAGGCCTCATTTTCTCATCAGGAACATGAAATCAATTTCATTGTGCTTCAAGACATTCAGTTATCCTCTGTTCAAACCCGAGATGGGTTGTTGCTTCTCTAAAGCCAATTGTTACACTTTGCCCTTTGATATTGAATCACCCAATACAGTGAAGAAAATACTAAGTTTATAAGTGAAATGACATGCAGATCCATTGGAGAGTGCATATCAATGTTCTTCAGCTGCACAAGCTCATTAGATCTGAGATTACAGTCTTTTTTGTTAGAATTTGGTGGTGCTCACTCATTTTGACATTATAAACATAAAATTGAAAATTCCACTGTTTTTCTGAGATGTCCTAATAATTATGTACCCATTAATTTGTCTTAAAAAATTGGCCTACTGAGCAGTCTCTTATCAGCCTGTTCAAAAAACTTACTGTGTGGTTCTCCATAACTTAAAATGCAGAAGTTAGATAAGCCATTGCACGTGCAAAAAGTTGTTGCATAAGCAAGAGTTTTACCAAGCTCTTCTCTGGCTTGCAAGGTAAAAATTATAACTCAAGAAATTACCAACTGTTGGTTGGAATTATTCTGATGTCTGCTTAACACATTTCTAATTCAAGTTTGTCTTTAACATTAGTGCCATTATTTATACAACTACTATATTATCACTACTTATCTTCTCAATTGGTGGCATTGAATTTTGAAATTTTTTCCCATCATTCACTTTTCTCTATTTCCTTAAATAATTAGGCTTATTGAATGCTCAACTCTCCTGCTATATCTAGATTCATTGAGCCTGTAAGATTTTCCCCCATCGTTTCTGTATTTTCAAGTATACTCATTAAGATTAGCTCAAATGTCATCAGGAAACTCCATGAAACTGTCTTTCATGTCTATCTATATTAAATCTTTTACTTTTCTGAAATCTCTTGGCAATATATTTCCCCTTCTCTGTGGTATTTATCACTTGTACCTTGCATTATAGTTTTAGTGTTCATATTTTATTTATGTAATAGACTTTAGCCTCCTTAAGAATTGGGACTTTGTAAAATGTATCTTTACATTATCACAGTGGCTTGTGAAGTCTTCTCCATCTACTAAATTCTCAATTAAAATTTGTTGAATAAATGATAGATAGTAAAAGAAAAAGGAGAATGGTCTTTTCTAGAGGCAAATATAAGGCTAGTATCCATTGGAGGTCCCTGCCATTCCATTTAAATCTATTCATTCTCATTTTGGTTTTTACTAGTTTAAGTATAATGCCCTTCAACTGGTCTTTCATAAACATGGAGTCACTAAAGAGACATTATATGAAAGCATTTAACTTGCCTTTCTTGGCGAGTTTGCTCCTCAGTAATTTCCATGGCACATTCCAGAGAGTTCTGGAGAGACTGCAGTTGATTCAAGGTCTCTTTCAATAAAAATCGAGTTACAAATTGTTCCAAATTGGAGGCCTCTTGGTAGTCCTAAGGATGACAAAACAAATGCAATTAGAAATACAGTAGGAAAAAATAGCCAGGAGTGTTTTTTTTTTCCCCATGTACCCATCAATCTCAGATTAATCCTTGAGAAAAATAGACAAAGAGGAGAGAAAACATGTTGGGTCCTGGAAGTTGGGGCAGAACTCTATCTACCCACCAGAAGTTGAATTAAGAGAGCTGCAGAAATGACTTGAATATCTCATCTCCAATTGCACCTGCTTCAAGATTAGAAAAAAGGACAAAACCCAGTCAAATTATGGAACAGACATCTGTAGAAAAGGAAATAAATTACCTGGAGAAAAGGTTGGAATGTGACTAATTCTGGATGGTTTTTTTTTTTTCTCTTACCAACTAAATGTACTCTCATGTTGACAATTGGCTTAATTCCCTCTTGATGTATTTATTATGCTTGATCTGTATTACACTGAAGCCAAAGGAACTTATGTGTTGTTATTTCAAAATTCAGAAAATGTTAGGCTTGGAATATTTAAACACTTTACTAAATCTGCTTACGTCCCTCCTTCAGGAAATTTACCTGAAGCTCAGCTGCATCTAACTTCTAGTACAACACCTCAGCCACAAAAGCACCTTCACTCAAACAACCCCAAGTCTACACAGAGATCATCAGAAACATAATCACTATACCTGCCAAACTTAGTCTAGGTATACAGGTGGGTTGTGGATGGTGCTACTTGTTGCTCTTGTCTTCTTCTTTTTTATTTTATAAATTTATTTATTTTATTTATTTATTTTTGGCTGTATTGGGTCTTTTTTGCTGCACACGGGCCTTCTCTAGTTGTGGCGAGCAGGGGCTACTCTTCGTCGTGGTGCATGGGCTTCTCATTGCGGTGGCTTCTCTTGTTGTGGAGCATGGGATCTAGGCACGCAGGCTTCAGTAGTTGTGGCACATGGGCTCAGTAGTTGTGGCTTGCAGGCTCTAGAGCGCAGGCTCAGTAGTTGTGGCGCATGGGCTTAATTGCTCCGCGGCATGTGGGATCTTCCCAGACCAGGGCTCGAACCCGTGTCCCCTGCATTGGCAGGCAGATTCTTAACCACTGAGCCAGCAGGGAAGCCCACTCTTGTCTTCTAAAGTCTCAGAGAGAACCAAGGCAGAAAATAAAATCAGGTTGGCATGGAATGAAATGGTGACAGAACCACTTTTTCAGGTCGTGGGACCAGCCAGCTAAACCTGATTTCCTAGAGTCTCAGGTGGGAACAATAGACAAAAGTTCAGCCAAGGAAAGGATTTATTTGGCTCCATTCCTAAACAAAATGATTATTTCATGATTGAAAATACAAAATTGAAAGGAATGATGGTGACAAGATAATGCTAGGAAATACAGCGTGCTGGCGAATCTTGGGGCATGGTTGCAAACCCAAGCAAACAAGATTTAATTAATCTCTCTGGGTCTCAGCTTTCTCACTTACAAATCAGACTAAGCACTCTGGCATACATTCCAACTCAAAAATATTCTGTACTTCTATCAATTCTAAATTAGGAAATATTGAGCTTCTGGACTCCTGATACAAGTTATTTTGTTATTTTTCTTCTGTTAACGGAACAACCTAATGTTGCAGAAAACTTCATTTCTTTCCTAATTTGAAATCATAAAAGGTTTTGATCATCAGTCTCTTTTTTAAGTTCATTTTTTTTTTGCAGCTGAACAGCACAGGAGATTTTCTTATCACCATATCTTATTTAAAAATTAAAAATTTTAATGTCTTTAAACTCCATCTAACAAATTAACCATAAAATGAAACATTACATGCTATAATAACCATTAGGATTTTTGGTGAGTTAATTCAAGATAAAAAATATACAAAATATTTAATTTGATCAAATAGCTTGCCACTCAGCAGCAATAAAAGATTCAAAAATTATTTCTCAATGTGTTTTTTAAAATTGAGTAAAGCTTTACTTTGAGATGAAAAAGAAACGTGATGACAGAAAAAAATTGTGTTTGATCCATTCCCCACAGTTATTCCATTTTGCTAAAACATATTTTTAAAATAAAATGTATTAAGACGATGAGAAGATGTAATTGTATAGTCAGAGATCATGCTAATTGTATTTGCACCTCAATATACATTGCACTAATCTAAAGCAAATGATATTGTACTTATTTGAGGACAGCAGGTAAAAGTGAAGGAACTATGCATTTATTGAGGTATGCAGCACTACATTGGCCTTATTCTTTTCTCATTTAAATGTTAAATATTTGTCATGTCAGAACTATCTATAGAAAGGAGATTTTGTTTTTTGGATTATCCAATTTAAACACTCTGGTCATTGAGATTAGATTTTAGCTTCGGAGACACAAAGATCTACTCTTCTGTATGCCCCATGATGCCCAGAGCAAATGCTCATCCAACACTTGAATGTTTGCAGATAAGCTAACTGAGAATTGATTGTGTTTGTTATTTTGGTCTTACATATAAAGACTGTGGTGATGTTAGAGTTTTGAGGACAGTTAAAATCAGTCAACTGGCTACTCTGTCATTTTCTATCATAGCAAATTAAGAAATTGTTATGCTGAGACTTGCATCTTACCTTGAGAATTTGTTATCCTCATTAGTAACTCTCCAGATAACATTAAGAGATGGCACAACCCAAATGGTACATTTGACAGAAATGTTGGTGCCTTGACATTGAGAGGATGGTGGGTGGGTTTAAGACTTTGGGGGATTAGGTTTTTTGAGTCAGTTATGAAGATTTGCTGTTATGTGCTGCCCTTGATGATAAGGAGAAAAAAAAGCTTGTTTTCTAATATTTATCATTCCAGACTCAGCTCATGGTATCATCTGTGTATTGCCTTTCCTCCCCTTGAACCACTATTTCTTTTCACAGGATTAGGCACACATCCTTTCGCTCTGTGTGCTCTTGTTACAACGTTTCCTTACCTAGGGTATAATTTTATCATTTTATATTGTAATATGTTGTTTACTAACATGTCTTGATCATCTCTGCCTCCAGAATACCCAGAACAAAGCCTGGCTCTCAGCAGCTGATCCTTAAATGCTTAAAGACTACATGAGGTACAGGGAATCACATGGAGATTCAGGCACCAGAGGGAGTGTCTGAGCTCTAGAAACTGCTCTTGCCTCTCCCCAATTACCAGATGCCTTCCCCTGCATCTAGCCCTTGCTGGTGGTAGACGCTGCCGTGCAGCTTGTCCAGTCATGTGGGCTCTAGAATAAAGAGAAATACAGCTTTATTTTTAACAGATTGTCCTCATTTTATTCTCTAGACCATTTGTTCGTCTTCTTCCCTTCCCTTAATCTGGATTCCAAGGTTTAGGACTGTAGACCCAGGTGGCTTCGATCCAATCTTCCTTTCCTTCCCTCAGAGATGCAGCAGATGTTCCTTTGGAAGGCAGTGGCAAAAGAAGCAGATGGAAAATTAAATAGATAACAAGCTGGAAAATGTCAAAGCCTGGCCCTTTTTATTCTCAACAAATGTGTTGGCTGAGAAGGTACAGAAAGGGATCTTTTCATACTGAACTCCCAGAAGACTGATATATTGGCTTAAGGCATGTATTCCTTTGGGCAAAATCTGGAATCTGAGAGATTGGTAGAAAGAACTAATAAAGCAGTAAAAATAATGTACAGATGGTACCTGATATCCAGATTCTGCCTCTTTTTCCAAACACAGGTTATTCTTTCATGTATATTAAAAAAGGATATGGGCAAATGAAGGCTTAGAGTATGTTTCTCAGGTTCCAATAATGTTCACTGAATTCACTGATAATTGTTCAAGTGATAATTAAGTGGAAATTGTTAATAAAGTAGCATTAATATTTCCATTTGTGCCTTTGGAAAGTCAGAATGTAAATATTTCAATACACGTATTTCCTTTGTGTGGAACTGGAACAAGGCTAGGAGTCATTCAAGTAAAATCCTTAGCATTAGAAGCATGGTACTTTGAAAAGCAGGCTCCTTAGAGGACTGCCTGTGCATTTTTACTGTCAGGTCATCGTCAGAAAGCAAGCTCTTTCCCATCTGGGTGATGGAAGAGTGGAAATCTTAGCTATTAACCCACTATGAATCATCTCAGTTTATGATGAAAATAAGAGCATAGTCTTCCCTGTTTGTATTTGCCCTACTTGAAAATTAATCAAGTCAGTGACAACCAGTCTCAGTGTCTTCTTGTTTATGAGATCAGATACAATCACACTTAGCAGGGGATACTGCTTCTGACTGCCTTTTAATCTAAGCTCCTGCTGCTCTACCTGTTGTGTCAGACATCTGTGCCAACTTCTATAACAGGAAGAAATTTACTTTTACAAAAATAATGTTGTTTTATTCTCTTTTCCTACTTTCCCCCAAACTGTTACTTTTTAAATACTAACTGGCTTACACTATTACCTATGTCCTATTTCTTTAAACATTCTTAGGCTTTCATCTTATTATTTTTATTAAAAAAAAATTTTTATTGGGGTACTCTGATGCTTTTGCAAATATGTATAAAAGGGTTTCATCTTCAAGGAATTCATGGAAAAGACTCTGACAAGTACAGGTTTCTGGTAACTGACTGTACTGCTGAACTGAATGAATAAGCATTTTCAGAACACTAATGAAAAACTGATGAACTCATAAAAGTGCTAACAAAAGATCGATGAAAAAAATTAATTACATGGGACTGAGTGAACTGATGAGGATGATTATAATTTTTGTGACTTTCTGTTTGAATTAAAAAAACAAAAATTTTTATTGGGGTATAGTTGATTTACAATGTTGTGTTAGTTTCAAGTGTGCAGCAAAGTGAATCAGTTATACATATATATATATATATATATATATATATATATATATATATATATATATGCATTTTTTTAGATTCTTTTCCCATATAGGCCATTACAGAGTACTGAGTAGAGTTCCCTGTGCTATATAGTAGGTCCTTATTTGTTACCTATTTTATATTAGTGTGTATATGTCATCCCCAATCTTCCAGTTTATCCCTCCCCACCTTACCCCTGGTAACCATAAGTTTGTTTTCTACATATGTAACTCTATTTCTGTTTTGTAGTTAAGTTCATTTGTACCCTGTTTTTTTAGATTCCACATATAAGTGATATTATATTTGTCGTTCTCTGTCTGACTTACTTCACTCAGTATGACAATGTCTAGGTCCATCCATGTTGTTGCAAATGGCATTATTTCCTTCTTTATGGCTGAATAATATTCCATTGTATATGTGTACCACATCTTCTTTATCCATTCCTCTGTTAATGGACATTTAGGTTGCTGCCATGTCCTTGTTATTGTCAATAACTGCAATGAACATTGGGGTGCATGTATCTTTTTGAATTACGGTTTTCTCTGGATATACGCCCAGGAGTGGGATTGCTGGATCACATGGTAGTTCTATTTTTAGTTTTTTAAGGAACTTCCATACTATTCTCCATAGTGGCTGTATCAATTTACATTCCCACCAACAGTGCAAGAAGGTTTCCCTTTCTCCACACACACTCCAGCATTTATTGTTTGTAGATTTTTTGATGATGGCCATTGACTGGTGTGAGGTGATACCTCATTGTAGTTTTGATTTGCATTTCTCTAATAATTAGTGTGTTGAACATCTTTTCATGTGCTTTTAAGCAATCTGTATGTCTTCTTTGGAGAAATATCTATTTAGACCTGCCACCCATTTTTTGATTGGGTTATTTGTTTTTCTGATGTTGAGCTGTGTGTGCTGTTTGTATATTTTGGAGATTAATCCCTTGTTGGTTGCTTCATTTGCAAATATTTTCTCCCATTCTGAGAGTTGTCTTTTTGTTTTGTTTATGGTGTCCTTAGCTGTGCAAAAGCTTGTAAGTTTAATTAGGTCCTATTTGTTTATTTTTGCTTTTATTTTCATTATTCTATGAGGTAGGAACCTACCTCAACATAATAAAGGCCATATATGACAAACCCACAGCAAACATCATTCTCAATGGTGAAAACTGAAAGCATTTCCTCTAAGATCAGGAACAAGACAAGGATGTCCACTCTCACCACTATTATTCAACATAGTTTTGGAAGTCTTAGCCACAGCAGTCAGAGATGAAAAAGAAATAGAAGGAATGCAAATTGGAAAAGAAGTAAAACTGTCACTGTTTGCAATAACATGATACTATACATAGAAAATCCTAAATATGTTACCAGAAAACTACTAGAGCTCATCAATGAATTCAGTAAAGTTTCAGGATACAAAATTAATAGACAGAAATCTCTTGCATTCCTATACACCAACAACAAAAGATCAGAACGAGGAATCCCATTTAACATCCCATCAAAAAGAATAAAATACCTAGGAATAAACCTACCTAAGGAGGCAAAAAACCTGTACTCAGGAAACTATAAAACACTGATGAAAGATATCAAAGATGACACAGATGGAGAGATATACCCTGTTCTTGGATAGGAAGAATCAATATTGTGAAAATGACTATATTACCCAAAGCAATCTACAGATTCAATGCAATCCCTATCAAATTACCAATGGCATTTTTCTCAGAATTAGAATAAAACATTTTACAGTTTGTATGGAAGCACAAAAGATGATGAATAGTCAAAGCAATCTTGAGAAAGAAAAATGGAGCTGGAGGAATCAGGATCCCTGATTTCAGACTGTACTACAAACCTACAGTCATCAAAACATTATGGTACTGACACACAAAAAATAAATATAGATCAATGGAACAGGATAGAAAGTCCAGAGGTAAAACCACACACCTATGGTCACCTAATCTGTGACAAAATAGACAAGACTCTACAATGGAGAAAAGATAGCCTCTTCAATAAATGGTGCTGGGAAAACTGGACAGCTACATGTAAATGAATGAAATTTGAACACTCCTTAACATCATACACAAAAATAAACTCGAAATGGATTAAAGACCTAAATGTAAGATTGGACACTATAAAACTCTTAGAGGAAAACATGGGCAGAACACCCTTAGACATAAATCGCAGTAGTCTTTCATTTTAAATGATACACTTTTTAAACTAGGAGAACACCATATCAAGTTTAATCCTTATAAAATTAAGAAAAAAGAAAACTGGTCCTTAATTAAGTGTCTTAAAAATGGACTGAGGTTAATTCCAGATAGGTCTTTGGAAAGCTTAAAGACAGAGCAAGAGATTAAAATATTTTCAAACTGCAGATCCCCGTGTATTAAGAGAATTATAGTTTTGCAGTTTAGTGAAAGAGGAAACAAGGCTCTAATTTTGTAATAAAATGTTATTAAATAACCAAGAAACTAAAAAAATCTAAATCCTATCATAACTAGATATTTTCTAGTTTGAAATCAGAAAATACTGTAGAGATGTTATATTATTTAAGACTTTTAAGTTGACAAACTCCATTATAAAGGGCTCATCCTGGAATTGTCAAGGATTTTTTTTCATGTAGATTTCTTTCCTCTGGCTCCTTCTATTGCTCTGTCTCACACAAGCAGCCCCTAACAAGAACATATGGCCCCTTGAATGTCTTTGCTCAAAGAACAATGCCAAAGTAATCTCAAAGTAACCCTCTTCAAAAAAGTAGAATTTCAGGAAAATATGCATGGGTATGAAGATGGGAACATATATGGAGTTAACCCAAACTTGTAGATTAATAACAGATGAAGACACAGATCACATTCATGTGCATCTAACAACATAGTGTGGTAGTTAAGAAACTGGGTCTGGGGACTTCCTTGGTGACCCAGTGGTAAGAATCCACCTTACAATGCCGGAGACACAGGTTCGATCCCTGGTTGGGGAACTCAACACCTACATGCCACGGGACAACTAAGCCCGCATGCCACAACTACTGAGCTCACGCACTTCAACTAGTGAGGCTGCATGCTGCAAACTACAGAGCCCATGCACCCTGGAGCCTGTGTGCCACAACTAGAGAAGAGAAAACTCTCATGCCATAACTAGAGAGAAGCCCATGAGCCAAAACAAAGAGCCTGTGTGACACAATGAAAGATCCTACATGCATCAAAGAAGATCCCGTGTGCCACAACTAAGACCTGATGCAACCAAAAATAAATTAAATAAATAAATAATAATAAAAAGAAACTGGGTCTGAAGATATTTACACTGAAGTTCTAATATGTGCTTGTACCACTTAACAGCATTGTGAACTTGGGAAAAATTAAAATTAAAAAAAAACTTAAAATTAAAAATTTCTAAGTTCCTGTTTTCCTAACTGTAAGATAAGAACAGTATCAATCTCATAGCTTGTTGTGAGGAATAAATGAAAAATACATGGCGTGTAAAGTGCACTGTATGATGTCTAGCTTGTAGTTTTTGATAAATGAATGTTCACTATTGTTATGAATCCATTGGTGAAAGGATATTACAAAGTGTAATGAACAGATCATTGACCTAAAATTCACAAGACCTGGGTTTAAATGGTGTGATAATAGTTCAGTTCACAATTATTGCTAGGATAAATATATGGTTCGTTTGGTATGTAACAGGTTTTCCACAAATATTAATTTTTCTAAGTTCTTTCTACATATAGTTAGTACTGCACATCTGTTGCCTTGATTGTTCAGAAATGTATAATTTTTACATGCATATTTGTTACCACATTGAAGCTGTGGCCCATGAAATTTGGTCTTTGAGGAGTTACAATGTAGAGTTACAAATGTATAGTTCAACTGCAAAATTAATTTAAAAGTGTTTCTGTCCTTGACTTGTTTCTCATCAAGGATAGTATATGAGATCCAATTTATAAATCTAAACAACCCTTCGTGCATTATCTCTTTTATCTACTCTGAATTCTGTCAACCATATCCTCTTCCAGACCATTTCATTTCCCAGAATCTGTTCAAAATTCTTTCTCAGTCTCTAGTGTGATTTTACTCCCTCCTTTTCTTTTCTCTCCCACACCTTTTTATGTATATTGGCTAAGATTTCTTCCCTTCTCCTCAAGTCATTATGAGTGTGGTTCTATTCATCTGGGCCCATTCCTTTATTCTGCTTCATAGGAACATAGAAACCAGAAAAATAATAGCAGGAGGATTTGGGGAAGATGTCCATGTTGGTGGCATTGTTTTTGAAACTCCAGGAATTCTCACATAAAAACCAATAATGCAAATAGATAACAACAACAACAAAACTCCATAGACAACAAATAACAACAAAACTAGAGTTTAAGGTATCATCATGAACCACAAGTTACAAGTGGTTAAGGACAAAATCACTGATAGCCAGAAGGTCTGCATTGCACGGTATCACTGGCTGGATGTATAGGAAGAAACAAAGGGAAGCATTGGGATATGTGACAGACCTGAAGACAAGAGAACTCCAAAATAGCCAACAAATGTTCACAAGAAAGCATAATTAGCTAGCTTGAGAACAGCTAAACCTGGGAGGATTTTTATCCCAAAGTAGGTAAGCATAAAAATCTTAGTAAAGTCTAAAGAGACTGGAACCATGATCCCCTGTGAACTCTTGAAATTAATTAGCTAAGATGGTATGCTAGGAGGGTCCCACACTGAAGATAAACTGCAGGGAGTCAAATCAAAACTGAGCAGGACAGGTTCACAGATATCAAGAAGAGAAGATTCAAATAAAAGTCAGGGGGAGGTACAGAGCCAGAAATCTCAGAAGGAAAGACACTATAGTTTTCAATACCACAAGATAACCAAGAGGGAGGTCTTTGAATTCAGAAAAACTATTCTGAATACAACATTCTTTGGAAAATGTAGGAAAATTAGTATTTTTTTAAAAAAATAAGCAATAGAAAATTATTAAGGTCAAATTCTATATAATTTTATTATAAAAAAGGGATATGAGCAAAATAACATTCCTGTGGATAGTGAATGCACACCAGAAAGACAAGCCCACCAAACAGATCAAAAGTATAACCAAGTATTTTAAAATGAGACAAAATACATTAATAAAAAATTGAAGAAAAAAGAAAATAAGGAAAAGGAACAAAAGGGATTTGAGAGGAAGTAACAAATATTGTAGATATGCAAAGAAGATCCAAAAATAGAGTTCCTAAAGAATAAGTATAGAAGTCAACAAAGAAACAGAACAAACACTAGAATCTAACATTCAAGAATGCTTTTCTGAAATAAAAAGATTTGAAATTAGGTATAAAGCCATACTACATGTGTAAGAATATCAACTCAGAACAAACACATCAAGACATATTTTAGTAAAATTACTGGACTTTAAAAGGCAAAGCAAAAAGTCTTTGTGCACTTACACATAAAGAGCAAATGAGTCCCAGAGTTAAAAAAAAAACCTAGATTATGTTGAGGCTTTCCAAAAGCAATGCTTTTTTACCAGAAGAAAGTACAGAAACATATTTCAGGTATACAAAATAAGAAAATGAAGCCAAGGATTTTACATCAGGAAGAATTGACTTCTAAGTGTAAGGGGCACAGAAAAATTATCAATATGAAAAACTTAGATTAAATTGTTCCCATGAGCTCTTCCTGAGGAATCAACTAGAGAATGAGCTTCATACAGCCAAAATTACTGGAGTGTTCAACATAGAGACCAATGATGTAGACCAGGTACTGGCAAACTATTTTGGAGAGGCCTACACAGTAAATATTTTAAACTTTATGAACCAAGAGGCCACAAATCCTGCCAATATAGCATGAAATCAGACATAGATAATTATTAAATGAATGAGTCTGGCTGTGTTTGTAGACCATATTAAACATGTGCTTGGCAGATTTTGGCAGATGGTTGAAGTTTTCTGACCCCTAATTTGGGCACTGAACATCAAAAGCGGCCAACATCAAAAGAGACAATCAGATAGTATGTGCTTCCTGATGAGATAACACACTATCAGGTATAGTCTTGTCAAATGAGACTTTGGATTCAGCTGACAATTTGAAGTAAAAACAGAGTTCAGAAGAACATGATGAATTGTACCATGAGAAGGCAACAACAGTCTAGATGGTGAGCATCTCTCTAAAGGATTTCAAGGTAACCTGCAAATTAAAAGAGATGTAACAGACATAAAAATAGGCACAAATAAACTATAGTTTTTAGGGATGAACATTTGTATGATGAAACCATAATAAAATGCAAGGAAATGATTACTAGAGAGATCAGTTTGGTCATTATTTACAGGGGAGGGAGGAGATTATAATTGCGACAAGGCACATGGAAGGTCTAGGGTGGTTGGTAAGTTTGTATTTTTGATCTGAGTGGTAGTTAAGAGTGTTTGGGTATAATTACTACGTTCCACATTTGATTTCTGTGGCTTTTCTCTTTCTCATTTTATTTTACAACAAAAAGGTTAAGATATGTGTACGAACCAGTCTGGTGGAGGTACACTATTCTCATATTTGAGAGGTTGTGGGAATAGACAGATATGGGCTGTAAAATACAGGACTGTTTGGCAAGCAGTAGAAACACATACAAATTAGTAATTTTTATCACTTCTCATATACTGTCTTCTCAACTTCTGGTCTGCATTTTTCTGGAGTTAACACAGAAACAAATGTCAATTTTTTTTCAGTATAAAGAACCCAGAGCTATATTTCTGCATAAATTGAGCTCAATATGTTTGTTGATATTGATAATAAAATATAACCAAAATTTCTTCTCCCAAAAAAGGATGCTTTCCACCTTACTGCTCACACACTTTCCTTTGAATGTCATTTTTAAGCACATGAAATACCTCAAGGGTAACATTCACTTGTAATTTGTCTCCTCCTAAACACCATGTATATGAGGTATCTAAAATATGCAAATTAAAATAATGAAAGAGTGGAATGGTGGTTGTCAGGAGCTGGAGGCGGGGAGAGGAAAATGGGGAGTTACTAGTCAACAGGCCTAAGTTTCAGTTAAGCAAGATGATTAAATTCTAGAGTTCTGCTGTACAACATTGTACCTATAGTCAACGGTAATGTACTGTGTACTTAAAAATTTAAGAGGATAGATCCCATGTTACTAACATAATAAAATAAATAAATAGATAAATAAGTGGATACATTTTTTAAAAGTCTGAGAAACACTAAAAAGAACAAACATTTCCAAATCTCTATTTTGAAATTGATTTTATCACACACAGAGCATCTTTTTTTAAAAAAGTAAAGCTTTACTTTCAAGCTCATTGATTAATCTTTACTTTGGGGAAAAATAGAATAAAATTTGTAGATTAGTAACTCTATTATTTACTGAATATCCCTTTGTAAATACAACTGTGTAAGGTGAATTTAAAAAGGAAATAAAACAAAACAGCCTGATTTTGCAGTTGTTATAGGTTAAAATGCATTCATTTCACGAACACTTATCTTACATTAACACACAGAAAACACTGATAATGTACAAATAAGGTTTTAGCCAAACACTAAATACACATAGGGTTTACTAATTGGGACACATTTCCATTCCCCTACAAAATGAATATAACTACTAAAAGTCTCACTTGGCATGACAGAGAGTATTTAATTTTTAACAAGAACATGGTATCTATAGTCTGTTGATCTGAGAAACAAACTTCAGTATCAGAAAGTCACTGAATTTCATAGGCAAGCAGCTAATCAAAGACAACATATTATAGAGCTAGAAGGGAGCACTGAATACAAATTCCTCATTTCCAAAATGGGGTATAGATTAAGGATACTTGTTCAAGCTCACACCGCCCTCCTAGAGTAGACTAGAATACAGTTGTCTTTTTCCTGCTGCTTCACATCAAAAAGTGTTTAAAACACAAAAATCCTCTTGATCATTTCTGGGTCTGTGGAGAGAAACAGCAATTTCCAGCCTCTTGAGGCTGTGAAGGGCAGAGGCTCTTGACTCTAAAACTGCCCTTAAGGGCACTTCTGGAAGGAAAGCTTTTCAGAGCAAAGAATGAACAATTAAAATGGAGGGGAAATGTCATCTAAATTGCAGCTGAACTTCTATTTAAACTGATAGTAGCAAAAAGGCAGCATAAATTTCTGAAAATCAGTTTTTCTTGATCACAGACACAAATCATGTCATCTTCAGAAGGTTTTTCTCAGAAACATTTAAGACCTTCACGTAAAGATTCATCAAAGTCCAGGCTGAACTGAGTATCTCCAGGCTGCCAGTTATTTCAATTATAATTTTATATTCTTCTTTCATATTTGAGATAAATTTTCTGTGTTCTGTATTGAATCGAACACTCAAAAACTTTAATATTAGAAGGTAAAATTTAGATTTTAGAAGAAATGAATAAGTTATAACCTTACTATCCACCAAACTATTTTTCATCACTGAAATCAAAACATTTAAATATTTAGAATGATTAAAGTATGTTTATGTTGCTGAAAAAAAATCAAGAAACTGATAGAGCAAAATTAATTCATTTTTTATGTAAACAACGAAAAGCAAATTTCAATTAGGCATTTTGAGCTCCAGACTTGGGGTACTATGGAAAATGAAAAGACTATAAGACAGTGATGAAACTCATAAGAATCTTGATGGTTTCTTACAAAAGGATACATTTTAATCGGAAGCTTAGAGTTTGCTCCTTTGCCATGACAACCGATGTAGAGTTCTGTAGTTGGACGGTTACAGTGATAACCTTCATTATGCTCAGAAGTGGCCCCATGTTAACAGTTTAGTGATTGGACTGCACTGAACTGATTTGAGTATTTCTACCCAATTCTGAATAATATTTTTTGATCCTCATGGAGGATGTGATTCCATGTTGACAGGCTTGGCCATGAACTCATAGTGTGACTTTGGGTAAGTCCATTAACTCTCATGTGTTTGTTTCCTCAAATCTATGAAATGGGAACACTGGGCTCAGCTTCCACCCCAGACAGACTAAGTCTGTGTTCACTGGTTCGTCTAATGCTGGTTGGAAAGAAAAGAACCAAATTTTCCTCTTCTTTGCATAGCTGAAGCAATTCTCTGGTACCCACTCTACCTTTCTTTTCTTGCTCTATGGTCTCAAAAAAGGTCAATGCAGGGAGATACAGAGCTTACCGAATTATGCTCATTCTTGCATCTTGATATTTCACGTGATCCTTGAATATTGCCACTTAGGTAAATAAGAACTAAAGTCAGCTGCTTTGCTGATGAGCAACTTTTTATTTTCTTAATGAAATGAAGAAAATAATTCTAATAATGAAAATGTGGAAACAGTAGAATCCCAGAGAAAAGCACAGGGAAGGTTTTATTCCTTTTAATTAGAGAGGATACCTTTACAGTACCCAGTTAAATACTAATGTTGTCTTCAAAGTTTCACATCAGGTACTCAGTGTTTGTGTAGCAACACTGATTATTCTTACTAGTGTATCTGACTCTAGGGAGGAATGTTAGGTTTCCTTCTCCCATACTGTCAACCCTGGGTCTCAGAATATTTCCAGAATATTCTAAGAACGATAATGTTCAGCTTCATTATAAAACTGTATCAAGAATAAGGACCTACCTGAGTTACATATTTCCTATGACAAAGAAAAAAAGCATTGTAAACCTTTCTGGATCAAACCAGGGTATAATAAATATACACAAAAATCAAATGTACTATATAGTATTATATACACCAAGGATGATATATGAGCACCAGTATATATAGACCTAGGCAATTTGTTTTTTGATGCAGTCACTATCCCTTTCTGCACATCTCTCTCTGTCTCAGAGTTTCTCACCTTTCTCCAGCTCAGAAATTTTGGATCCCATCCTTTCATTCTTAGCAAGCTTCCCACTATCCTTTGCTAAGTTATTAGATAACAAAGACATTAGGTCTTTCCCTTCCCATGGACATTTCCTTTTGAGACTTTAGAGAAATGGATCATTAAAGGTGAATTTTTAAGGATTTGTGAATCTTTGCCCATGATCCTGAAATCATATTCTGGTATATAGTAGGTACTATGGCAGCCATGGAGGTGCTATCAGAGAAAACCTGTCAAAAGAACATACTTATTTGACAGCCTCCAGCTACTATACCTTAGGGATCCCCTGAAATGTTAATGCTGAAACCACATTCTCTCCAGGCTATTCCTAACTAATGATTAAACATAGTGAAGGTTCAAGAGCTGGGCCATTTCTGCCTGATGTGGAACTCCTTTATGGGCAGGCTTTGCTCTGGGGCTCCCCATTGGCCTGGTCAGGACTTTCTTAGAGGTATTTCCTGCTCAACTTTCATGTCTTTCTCCAGATGTCAGATAAGCATCACAGTGCAAAGTTTCTTCCCACTATTCCTGCTTCCTCTCCGCTTTACCCTTCAGAGGCATTTCTCCCAACAAATTTCTTGCACTCCTAGATCCATCTTGGCATCTGCTTTCCAGAGGATTTGAGCAGACACAGCACTCCATAAATATTGGTTGGGTCAGATAAAGGAATCTCAGGATGAAACACATGAACTATTAGAGGAGGTGAAGAGAGCAGTGAGGAAACAAGATTGAGTACCTACCATTTGCCAGGTGCTTAGCTGTAAGAGAATCTCATGCAGTTGGACTAAAAGATTAGTTGAGATAATGTATGCTCAGTAACTGATATGTATTAAATGCTCAATAAATAGCAGATATCCTTATTATAAAGAATTACATTAGATTCTGTATGAAAAGGTCAAGTGGGTATGAGATATCAAGAATCATGAAAGAGGCAAAGAGTCAGGCAAGAAAAGAGGTCAGGGATCTGAAGGGAACATAGTCCAAGCAGTAATCTGGGTTCAGTCATCTTGGCATGGCTGAGAAGAACTCCCTAGGAGCTGCTGTTACTAATGAAGTTTTAGGTCTTCTGGGGATATTCACCCTTGGTGGCCCCAAATATTAATTTTTTTTTTCATTTTTCAGGGTTCTGTGGTTTTGCAGGTCCCTAAATGATTAATATAGTGTCTGATTTCAGTGAATGAGGAACTATTGGTATCAATTTATAAGTGGTCCTACAAGGCTGTAGTTTTAAATTTGGATTTGGGGCCCTGAGTGGTGGTGGGTGGAAGAGGGGAAGAGAGAGCATACAGGGCCTTGGTGTGAGATCTTGACTTCTTTTCTATCTGAACTTATTCTCATTGAGAACTCCAAGGTTTAGCAGTAAGCTTTTTCATCTGCTTAAAATGCAACTCCATAGTTAGGTGTGTGATTATGGGCTTTTCTTAACTGTAGTTTGATTAAAGAGACTTTCCAGATGTAAAACAAAATTTTGAGGTCACATTCTTTACCTCCTAAGAAGATATAGGTTATAAGTAGAAAAGTTCCTCCAGAACACTACAGAGGATAAAAAGGTTGTAAAGAAGCAATAATTAATCTCATCTTGTAGCAATATAAAAGGAATTATTTTTTAGACCAATTGATTATGCTCAAAGCCATCTAAGTGATCTGTCATCAGTGACTTTCAGAAGGTAGCTCCTGATTCCTCTTAGTAAATTAAGCCTACAAGTGAAAGCATTCTTAATTCATTACATGCCAGTACACCTGCCACAAATATAATTAGTCCAGTCTCATAAGGGTGTCATTTTTGAAAGGTTAATAAATCCATCCATACTTTCCCCAATGCCCCAGGGGTCAGTTTTCAATTGCCTATTCATGATGTGTTATGCTGCTCTTGAAATGCAATGAATATCTCAAATAATTGGTAGTTTGTTTTTAATGTAAGATAGTATTGCATTTCAGCATTGCTGAAATATACAATCTGGTGGTCTGAAAGACTAATTAGGAGATCTATTACCATACCATATACAATGATATAGCCATCTCAACTTGATCTTTTATTGAAACTATCAGGGCCAAATGTGTTTCAAAATTCAGAAATTTTCAGAATCTAGAAAGGTAATACTCAGTATATACCATGTATCATATAAGATCCTTATCAGGGTCTGGGGCAGCACCCAGCACCCAATGACTATATTGATATTTTTGCAGCACAATACTGAACATTAAAATAGGTTTTGCTACCAAGTGAATTTAGGTACTAAGCTTATCAAACAACATCAACAACAAACAACAATAAAAAGAAAGCCAAAACATTCAGTTTTCAGAACTTTGTGGATTTTGGAATTGCAAATAGGAGTGGTAGTGAATTTGCATCCTAACTCCTCCTCAAACACTCTCCATGAAGATTGTGGGAACAGAAGAGAAAGAGTTGCCAAGAATTTAGCTTGAAATTGAAGTAGGGGACATTTATTGCTGCTTTCTACCTGTTAATTCTATAAGACTCATTTTCAAAATTTCTCTTAGGCTACATAAAATATGGACTCTCTACATAATGCTTTGTCTAAAATGAGTAACTTGGACGAATTATTCTTTTACTGATAATCAGCTCATTGAGTTTTACTTGTGCCTCTGATATGCATGAGAAAATATAAAAAGGAGTGGAGAGTAAGAATTAAAGGAAGAAAACAGCTCCTTCCAGTTACTGCCTTTTTCCTATGGCCACAGGTCCATCCTCACAGTAGTCTCATCTTTGCAAAGAGGCTGAAGAGTTGACTATTTTGCATTAATACTTTGTGGCACAGGGAAGGGGGATTAAAAAATTTCCTACTGTTTCTCTTTATTAGGTCAACAATCACTTTTTCTTTTTGTGATGAATCTTTTTCTTTTTTTTAACATCATTGGAGTATAATTGCTTTGCAATAGTGTGTTAGTTTCTGCTTTATAACAAAGTGAATCAGTTACACATATACATATACATATGTTCCCATATCTCTTCCCTCTTGCATCTCCCTCCCTCCTACCCTCCCTATCCCACCCCTCTAGGTGGTCACAAACCACCGAGCTGATCTCCCTGTGCTATGAGGCTGCTTCCCACTAGCTATCTATTTTACGTTTGGTAGTGTATATATGTCCATGCCACTCTCTCACTTTGTCACAGCTTACCCTTCCCCCTCCCCATATCCTCAAGTCCATTCTCTAGTAGGTGTGTGTCTTTATTTCCGTCTTACCCCTAGGTTCTTCATGACCTTTTTTTTTTTTTTTTCTTAGATTCCATATATATGTGTTAGCATACTGTATTTGTTTTTCTCTTTCTGACTTACTTCACTCTGTATGACAGACTCTAGGTCCATCCACCTCACTACAAATATCTCAATTTCATTTCTTTTTATGGCTGAGTAATATTCCATTGTATACATGTGCCACATCTTCTTTATCCATTCATCTGTTGATGGACACTTAGGTTGCTTCCATGTCCTGGCTATTGTAAATCGAGCTGCAATGAACATTTTGGTACATGACTCTTTTTGAATTATGGTTTTCTCAACAATCACTTTTTCTCTCAGCCAAAAAAATCTGGCAACACAATGATCAAGATAGTAGAATAGTTATTAATAAAAGTGTTTTTGTTATCATCACTCCTGGGTAACTTTTGTTTCCTATTACAGTTTTCTTGGTGCTTAAGACCTGGTAACACCTTGAATGTAGTATGTGCTCTTAGTGTGCTTATTAAATTGGATTGAGAAAGCATCCTTATGCCCTTCACACCACACCCTTTTTTTGTTTGTTTCTTTGCTTATTGCTTTTCAAAAGAAGTCTGTGTTTCCTATTGTTGAAGCTACTTTTCCTGTGTTCTCTCTAGGATTCAGAGGCATTGGATTCTGCTCCTGAAGCTATTTATATCCTTTGTACTTCCAAGGGGGTTGTAAGAGTATATAATCTATCACTGCAAATGATCTGTTTTGATCACATAAATGAAGAGATGGCTGACTAAGAGTTGTGCTTCCTTTTCAGTTATTCTCCTATATTGTTATGAATTAATTTCTGTTGGATTTTGATAATTCTGTTATTGACAGACATTTGTACCTCCACATAACCATGTGTGTCTCTACCCATAAGTAGCAGTTTGGCCTGTCACTCAGGGATATACATGCACTTCTATGCATTCACCAGCCTGAAGTTCTCCCAGAAACAAGCTCATTTTGCTTCATCATTATTAAAAATATTTATGTGGGAAAAAAGTGTTTAGAACTGTTAAGAAATATATAACTAAATATGTTATCAATGTACTTTATATGAAATTTATGCTATATGTCTCTTTTTCCTCCTTGCTCTTTATCAGCATGAAAATGAGGCTTCTGTTTCTAAGAAACTAAAAATATTGCTCACCTGCACCTATCCTGTTCTGCCACACTATAATCTTGGTTATAGCTCTCAAATGTCAGAACAGAAGATCATGAACTGAAGATGTGTCATAGACAAAACTGTTTTAAAGGAATGTTCAACGTAATGGACTAAGGAAAAAAATCCAACCATGAGAAAACTTGATGTTGACTTAATTAAAAAAAAAAAAAAAAGCATCCTTTATAAAATACAAACTGTATGAGCACTATAATTAAAACTGCTAATCCTTTTCTTTTTTTCAGTCCTCTCCAGCTGGCTACAAAATGCCTCTGGCCCCTTGCCAGGGAGCCCTGAATGTCTCTGGCACCAATGGAGCCCAAGCAGGCTAGAGATAGGCAGTTCTCACTTCACACTTTGGTAAATTCAGAAATAGTATGTTGCTGCCCTGGGCAGCTAAACATTCCAAATTTTAGAAACAGCTTTTGGTGGAAATTTTGTGAATCTGCTCCCTCCTCACGTTTTCCTTAGTTCCTTGGAATGAACAGTCACTTTGGCCCTCCAGCTTGACAAGAACTGTATTGCAGTCACTGAGCCCCTCTTTCCTTCCAGCTGATGCAAGATCAACAGTGACCTGCGGCATATCCTTGCCTTTCCTGTGATCTAATATATTTCAAAAAATGTTACTGAGTGGCTTAACTAGCCCTAGCACTATAAGATACTTCAAGATAGTAAATGGCTGAGTATGGTTGGGACAGAAATCACATAGGACTGGCTAAAGGTGGGCGTGGAGAGATGAGCAGCAGTGCCAGATGGACAAGAGGGCCAAGTCTTGTGTGCCCTGGACAAAGAGTCTGGACTTTTTCCTGAGAGCAGTGGAGAGCCATTGCAAGGTTTTAGGCAGATGAGGGAAAGTCTTATTTTTTAGAAAGATTTCTCATCCTGCAGGATGGAGCATGATCTAAAGACAACATTGGGAGCAGAATAATGAATTTGGTGTCTGTGGCAAATAATTCCAGTGAGAATCATGGCAACTCGCCGACCATGGCCCAGACAGTGAGTTGAGAGAGAAGAGGATGTGAACAATATTAAAGAGATTAAATCAGTGGGACTAGGTGATTGATTCTACCACAGGGGATAAAAGAAAGAGTAGAAGGTGACAAAGAACTGAAGGGGACACAAATTTGAAATTAGCCTTTTTATTTGAGTGTTAGTCATATGGGTGATTTATTTTCATTTAAACTATTTTTTTATTGTTATAATGTCATTTGAAATATTGTATATATTACAAAGAAAATTTGAAAGGTGTGATATTTAGTGATATAATGTTTTTCTTAAGATAGAAGTCATGATGCTAACACATTTACTACAATAAGATTGTTATTATTGCCCATATTTGACTGAATCATAAGGCAAATCAAAATGCATTTCTCTGCTTTAATAGAGATAATACCTGTGAGTTACTCCCTCACCTACCCGCATTTCATGTAATTGAGATACTGATTTTCAGAGTAATACAGAAAAATGATATGACCATGTGAGGAAGAAAGAATGATCACTTACATATTTTGATATTCCTGAGAAAAGAAAGAAAAATCTTCACATAAATATTTTCTGAATATTTTGCATAACTGTTTGCTGTTGTAAGCCAAAAATTCTTGGTCTTTATCCACTACTTTTGGAGCACACAAAAATATACCCAAATAGGAAAACAGTGCTGGCAACCTTGTCTTAATTCATTTTGACTGTTAACAACCAAAAAAATAATCAGATCAAGAATAACACTTTTTAAAAATAGTTATTTTTAAAAATAGTTGCATTATATTTTTTCTGTGTGGGTATGTAATTCTTGTTGAAAAATTTGTAGAATTCATAAAAATCACCTAAATTCACATACACATAAATATGCACAAAATGGCAGAATGGACACAGTAACTTTTCTTTAAAAGAATAAAAATCAATACTATGACTGGAGTAAATATTATCTTGAATTTAGAGGTTACAGCTGAGAAACCAAATAAATATATATGAGAGAAGTAAGAGCTCACTTAATTGACCTCCACTGTACTGACTATTCCCTCTGTTAAATTTTCAATGTCCCTCCACTGCTTAACAATTAAACTAAATTTCCAACCAGTTTGCCTTTCAGCCTGAACACCCACTAGCAACCAAAATAGCCTTATGCTTCAAACATGCATTATTCCCTGTATTTCCATGAAAATACATTGTTTCTCACACATTTGCTTATGTTATTTGTTTTCCTGAAGGTGAATTCCATTCCCACTATTGCTCCAGCAATCTCTACCCATAGACAGAGATTTCTGTTCTTTGAAGTTCAGCTGAAATGCCATTTACTCCTGGTAAATTTCCAGATTAGCTGGACAAAGAGATGCATTCCTATTTTCTATTCTTACCATGTGGTTTGAACCATTCTTATCAAATTTGTTCAAAGTTTTGCATTACAGACAGTCCTGCATTACCCATTCTACTCTATGGTAAGCCTCTTGAGGACATTGTGTGGTAAAACTTAGATTCCTTTCTACTTCCTAGCACAGCATTTCTGCTGAATGAGTGACTGAATGGATTCATTCCTAAAAGACATGGATTTTCAGTTATTAAAAAAAAACTGAAACACTCTTTGAAAGCTGGTACTCATGAAGTACTTCCTTAAAAGCTTATTTTAGACTAGTCATCTTTAATATTGATTCAAACACATAAAAATGTATTTCCTTTCTTGTTATGCATGTTTTGGCTCTTTTGATACCTATTTCATTATACATGCATTTGTATATGTGGCTTGAGGCACAGTTCTAAAAACATAATTGATTCTCACTATCTTTCAGCATTATTAATACTCAACTAAGATGAGGAATGGACATGTATGTCGGTTTTAAAAAATCAATTTGGTTTCTTTTAATGGAGGCAAATATTAATAGAGAAAAAAACCAGGAAAGATTCCCTTTCACCACTCCATCTCCATCTCAACACACACACACACACAAACACAGTTAAAAGTTAACTATTACAGTGGTTTTAAAGATATGTACACATACTCTATGATACCTTACCCTTGAATAAGTGGAGTTTAATTCTCCTCCCCTTGAGGAGGGCTAGATTTAATGATTTGCTCCTAATGAACAGAATGTGGTAGAAGTGATAGGATGTTACTGCCAAGGTTATATTATAATCATAGTCTCTCTCTCATCTTAATCTCTCTCTGTATGTTTCTTTGCCTGACTGTCTTTGTCTTTTCCTCTTTTTGGGTCTTGCTCTGGAGAAAGCCAGCTGCCATGTCATATGAGCTGCACTAAGGAGAGGCTCACATGATGAGGAACTAAAGCTACATGACTGACTCTCTATTCCCTCTGAATATGCCAACAGATGTTCAGAAGCAGTTCCCCAAGCTCCTGCAGATGACTGCAGTCTCAACTCAAATCTTAACCATAAGCTCTGAGTCAGAATCACCCATTTAAGCAACTCCTGAATTCCTGACCCTCAAAAACTGCATGAAATATCTGGTAATTTAGGGGAAAAATTTGTTACACAGCAGTAGTTAACTGTTATAACTAACAAGTCCTAAAATAGTTCTTCTTTTCTCTCTAACCAATCATATTTTTTGTCATCTTTTCAAGAAATTGACTAGAAACCATGGTAGACTCAAACTAAGAAAGCTAGGAAGAAATTCATAGGGCATCAGTTTTGAGATTACTGTCTACATCTTAGCTGTATGACCTAACACTTTTTCCCTCAGTTTCTTTATTCACTATAGGAACAAAGCAGAACTTACCTAATAAAATATTAGAATTAAATAAGATACTAAACTAAAATGTTGGCATAGTCTTTGGTAAGTTGTAATTACTCAATAAATGTTAGCTTTATTATTATTATTCTGGTTTGAAAAGAAAAGCTAAGAGGTTGCATGAATAGACATTCAATCTCACAGAGTAAAAACACACAGCTAGTATTCAGACACATAAGTGTAAAATTAATGAAAACAAACTCCTTCCCATACTGTCAGAAGTCAAGCCACTTACAGGGCTAGTGATAGTCTTGAAAAGTGAATATGATCTATAACAGAAATTCAAACTGAATACTGTCCAAGTTCAAAGAAACTCTAAGAGTGTGTCACTTTTGAACCACACCAGAGATCTCAGACCATGCTACAGCTCTGTAGGGCCATTAGAGCTACAGGCCATGTGCTAGCACACAACTGTCAGATCACTAAATAAATCATTCCAAAGGGGACATCATACAACACTATGTGGCCATGAGCTTTATTACCTTGTAGCCACACAGGAAGCACAGGTATAATGTACCACATATTTATTTTGTTTTTGAATATACTATTCAAATAAGGACTTTGGAAAAAGTAAATATTCTTCAAATAATATTTAGCATTTTTTGTATGCAATAGCAAACAAGAAAGCGAAAGAACAACTTCAACATGATAATAACAAATGCTTGTTGGATCTGAGAAATACAACACAGACCAAGTTTTAATCTCTCTCTCTGCACTTTTACACTTTAGGCAAAAGAAATGAGTCATATCAAATTTTATTCTCATGACAGAAGGAGTCACATGCTGATCTGTGTACCCCCTAAAAATGTTTGTATTAATTTCTCTTTACCTTATCTAGCTTTGAACATTTCAAAGATCAGTTCCTCAGAAATAGGGCTATTACTTCATGAAGGCAACTGTAGTTCAGAGATATATCCTTAAGCAAACCTCCTTTTCTGTTTAAATAAAGTAGTATACTTTGTACTCATTACTTTGTTAGGCAGAAAATTCACTCCCAACTTCTATTAAGAACATAAGTGTTCCAGTCAGCGATTTAATAAAGATAAATTTTAAAAGATTCCCATGAAGGAAATAAACAGCTCCAAAACTATAAGAAGTACACGACACAAAATACAATAATTTCTCACCATATCTTTTTTCTGGTTTGGTGAAGGAAAGGGAGTAGAGTTGAAAGGATTGGTAGGATTGTCTAAAAATAAAAAATGATCATGAAAAAAAAGAGATTATTTATAAGGATCGCTATGGCATTGGGTTACACCAGAGATTTACCTGGAGCCTCTAACTGTCACAGTTCTAGGAATTTGTTGAGTTGTTTTTTTCAAGTCCTCTCAACTCAAGATTATATGCAAGGTTACTGCTTGCTGTTTACACACTCATTCAGGAAACAGTAAATAAGGTAAAATGTAACAAACTGCAGTCAACATAACCAGACCCTATCCACTGATAAACCATAGCCTCTTCTGGACATGAGTGAAGGCCTTTGTCAGAACCAGGCTCTCAAACTGCCTGCTTAAAAGGTCAAAGACGTGCAGGCTCTTCTAGCTTCTTTCTCTATTAAAGTTCTGCCCATTCTCACCTTCTTGCTTAAGTCTCACCTCCACTCACTGAAGTTTTACCTGACTATTGTTTTTGAATATCAAGTTTATTCATAGCCTATATTAATGCATTAGCAGTTAATTAAATATGTTATTTGTTCACTGTTTTATTATTTGTTTTTCCTCTTCCAATAAAAATATAAATAATCTATTTATGTTTTCTACAAGTTTGTATTTGTAGTATTTTGTTAAACCATTTTAAAGCTTTATTTGATAATCTGGGAAATTATCTCGTTCCACTAAGATATAAGATTTTAAATGTAGAGTCACAACTTATTATGGCCTGTGGCACTGAAGAAGATTTTGAAACTTTATATAATAACAATAGGCATAAAGTGAAGCTTTAAAGTTCAGATTAGAAAAATGGGATACAGTGAGCCAGAAAGCTCAAGACAATGTAGCGACTGGTTAGATTTTTCTGGAAGACACATGAGATAGGTTGGTCCTTTCACTAAGTGGCAATGGATGTCAGTGTTCAAGCCTGCAATATCAGTTAAGGAAGATAAATAGGCTGTCACAGATGGAGCAACTACTCAAGATAGTAGCTAACCTAGTTACCAAATTTATATACAAAAACATCAATCATTTTCCAATATACCACCAATATAAAGGTAGGGATATGGAGAGGCAGACCATTTATAAAAGTGACAAAAATATAGAATATCTATAAGTTGATTGAACAAGATATTTTTTGAAACTATATGAAGTATCAAAAATTTAATGAGACCTGAAAGGAAGCTTGGATAAATGAAGAAATATGTATGTACCTGCACAGGAAAGCATAAGATGACAATCTCTCAAAATCACTTTACAAAAGGAATGCAAATCCAATAAAAATTCCCATGAAATTTTTCCTTAGAATTGGAAAAAAACAATATAAAACTTATATAATGCCAAAACACACCAAAAAAAGACAATTCTTTGGTAAAGTAGAACAACCAGGGTAGACTTGCACTTTCACATTTTCAAATATACCCAAGTATTCAAGCAAGAATTCAATGTGTTAATAAAACTAGAATATACAGTTTTATCAGTGGAACAGGTCATTTAGCTTGGACACAGACTCAAGTATAAATATGTATATAGCAAATGGTAAATGTGGTATTTTAAGTGAGTAGATAAAGAATGAAAAATGTTGAAATAGTTAGGTGGCTATTTGGAAAAAACTCAGTTGGACTTCTACTTGGATGCTATTGGAGCCTTTATAAATCTACCCAGAGCTCAGAGGGCCACGAATATTTTTGCTTATTGGTCTCAGGTATATTAGCTTTTCTTTTGGATATATTTATTCTCCAAGTAAAAAGCTAAATATGGCATGTAACTTCCCTTGTTTTCCAATTAAAGCTCCATCTATCTCTCTGATGACATTAGACTATGTATTTTAAAATGTATGAACTCCCTTGTCTAGAATGTTGCATATGTATCATTCATCTTTTGATTTTAGCATTTAATTATTTTAGCATTTAATTATCATCTACTTCTGACTATAATTTCTTACATACCTTCTTCATATATTACCCTAAGCTCTGGGCACCTATTTGTTCACTTTCAAAATTGAAAATAACTTTATCAGAGAAGTTGGATGTCTCCAGCCTTTGCTGATCCACAGCCAAATGCTGAAGAGTTTAATTGTTTCAAAGGGCAAATTTATCTAACAACAGAAATTTTTTGTGCCATGATACAACTTAGAATTACATGTTTGTAATACGTTTAATATGGAGCCACATAAACCTCAAAAAATTTCAAATGAAAATCACTTGGCTTAAATCTCACTTAATTTATGGTATTAATAAATCAACTAAGCACCTTGTGACTCAGTTTCCACATTTTTGAAATAAGTATATTTTCATTTGCCTAACATTCTAGGATAACTAGGATGTTACAAAAAATAAATGAAATAATGTGTATTAAAGGATGTTGAAAATTCTAAGGCACTATATAAATGTTAGCTGGCACTTATTGTTAATTCTCATTCCCTTTTTGGTCAAAGCTACTCTAGCCTTAAACTAACAGGAAAGAAGACACATTAGGCTTTGGTAACTTGGTTCAGGGAAGTCAGTCAGTGGTCAG
This sequence comes from Balaenoptera borealis, assembly GCF_965194805.1. Classification (NCBI taxonomy): domain Eukaryota; kingdom Metazoa; phylum Chordata; class Mammalia; order Artiodactyla; family Balaenopteridae; genus Balaenoptera; species Balaenoptera borealis. Next base: position 45,433,274 of record NC_138876.1, read on the forward strand.
GTAATTTGGCAGGGCTGCAGCAATAGAAAAAACTAATGATACGGTTGTCAAGTGGGTGCCAATCCAAGTTCTGAGCCTGCTCAGACTTCACTGTGAGCTTTTGTCCCTTACCTTCCTAACTACCACCTTGTTATGTTCTTTGCCTGAACTAATCACCCACCCCATGGTCTGTACCCTACCTGTAATCTCACCTTTAAATTACCCCAAAAGTCATACTCACATGAACTGGGTCAGGTGATCTCAGTTCTGCCCCCTCCTTCCCCAGACAGAGAAGGCAAGTTCCTCTACCCAGGATTCCCACTCTATAAGTCAGGAAATACTTCAGACTCCTTCAGGAGACCTGGGTCTCCTAGAGGACTCTGTCCTCCATGACTTAATGAAGCAGGTTTTCCAAGGACCTGGGATTCCCCTTTGCCAGGCTGGGCAAAATCTGGCCAAGTTTGAAAGAGATTCTAAGGCTTAGGCCTGACAGAGGGCTTCTCTGCTATAGAGCCAAATTTGCAACCTCAAGACATTTCTCTCCTATTTTCCATGCCCTGAGTCTCTACTCCCATTCCCTAAACACATTACACTAAAGATCATTTTAAAGAGCAAATGGGATGTCAAATAAGTTTTTTGGAAAATGTTTTCCTATGGTTGCTCTGACGTCTAAGAATATATTTTTCATTTTATTTTTAATGAATACTTAAAAGGATTGTAATGAAACTATAATAATGAATAGAAGTGCCTGCCTTCTATAAACCTAAGAGGGTGTTTCTTCTATGAGCTTAAGAGGGCTTCACTATTCCATACATGGTAGTATTTCAGCGTCTATACTTTGCCTGAAATAAGGGAAATTTATAATGATAAATCCAATATAAAAATAGTAATTAATGATGTTTTCCCCAGATAGGAATTCTGAGACCTATTGCTATTTCTTCTTTTTTTTATAATAAGACTTCTCATAAAGGAAATGATTATAATTTTTAACTAGTGAAAGGATTATGGAGCCCTGGGAGGGTCAGATGCTAAATATAAGGAAATAGGGATAGAAGAGAGATAGAAAGGTTGAAATGAAGACTTCTACAGATGCCAGGGAGACAAACAATTTGGATCCCAAAGGCAGACGTAAGAAGCAAGGGAGAGACAGAAGCTCAGCAATGCTAGGGCTCAAGTCTATTTTTTCTTAAAATCATTGATGATGTATTGGATGATGTGCTTATTTGAAAAATAACTTTTAGGAGAAAACTAAATAATATATATATGCATTTTATATATAGATGCAGCTTCACTCAGCAACATGATCATCACACCCTAAATAATTATTTTAAGAACGCCATTCTTCATTTTAGCTTATGATAATCTCCTTTTGAGCCTTACTAATAAGCCTTAAGGATATCCCATTTAAATTTTAGCTTAAGCATCAGAATTCTACATGTGCTTTGAGATTACAAGCACTTCACATACTGATGGTATAAGTTACTTATCACCCCACTATATAAAGAAGAAAAACAAATTGACAAATCCAATTTGTGTGTGTGTGTGTGTGTGTAATTCAAATTCAGGAAGTTCTGGTTTTACCTACCTTCAAGGCTTTCAAGACCATTTGAAATTTGACCTGTGGTGCTTGTTCCAGAAAAATAAGCAAAGTAAAATAATCCAGGTAACTCTTTAAGGATCTATTGAAGGCCTGGGTTTAAAGGAGGAGGAGGAGGAAGGGAAAATAATGATAACAGATTATATCTGTCCTGAGTTACCTCCTGGAATTTAAGTTAAGCAGCTGGAACCCATTTTGTCCATTCTCTCACACAGCAGACAAATGTATTGCCAGTGAAGATAGACCACAAATGGCTTGCATTTCATTTTTCTTAAAAACCTAGAACAGTCAGCCCTTCCTACTGAGACAGGGCTTTTCATCTGGGTAAAAATATATAAGGACTCTCAAAAGAGAAATACTGGATTTCTCAGTCAGAAGCGTTCTTTGTGCTAGACAGTATGGAGAAAATGTCAGTTTAACAGTGGCTTGAAAAATGTCAAAACTCCTGTGTTTCACTCATTTTGAGATATCATGCAAGTAACCTTTCTAATTTTATTTTTGACTATTTCGCATTTTCTTTCTTTTTTTTTTTAAATCAAAGAGCTTATTCTTGATTAAGTAGAAATTTGAAAGCTTCTGAAATGAACTTAGGAACAATTTTTCTTTTAGGAGAAAAATTATTTAGCCTTTGGAGCTGTATGAATATCTATTTCATCAATTATTTAGCCAATCAATAAATTTTTATTGAGTTCATTTTGTCAGGTTCATTTCAATTGCTAGACTCTGGGTATTCAAAAAAGACACTGCCTTTCTCCCTCCTTATAGACAGCAAATAAACAAAAAAATATATAGTTATCATGCTGATAATTGCCAGCAAGGAACAAATGAGTTACTCTAAAAAGACAGCCTCTCTTAGATAAGATAGAGAAGACCTTTATGAGAACATTGCATTTAAGATAAGATCTAAACAAAGAGAAGCCAGCCATATCAAGCAGAGGTTTGAAAAATTACCATTTCTGGAAAGAAGGTCCCAAGGGATAAAATTTTATGCAGTTTCCAAGTGCTCCTTAAGAGGTCAAGAGAAAAAGTATTTAGATTTCATTTTCATTCTCCTGTTTTTTTTTTCTGAAATTTGTTGTTTGGATATAGGACATCCTAGACTGATATTCCATTTTTTCATCTACTATTTTGCTCTACTTTTTGGCAGACTTTTTAAACTTTATTTTCCAAAATTCTGTTGTCTTTATTTCCGCTTTCTTGTTTAAATTTCCAAAAGCACTTTCTTATTTTCTGGCTGCCCACTGTTTGTCATACTATTCTTGCTTCATGAATGCTATATCTTCTCTTATCTCTTGGAAGAGATTGAGGACATTACCTTGAAGTTTTCATCTTCCTGCATAGAACACTGTCTTAGTCCCTCCCTCCCTCCTTCTTCTTTTTCAGTTTGTTTTGGTCTCTTTCTTTCCTGTAAGAAGTTTGATGGCACTTGGCTGACTGCATATTTAAGGATGGTGTACAAACAAGCTGATTACACAATGGGAGGAGAGATCAGGTCAAGCTCCATCACTGGAGGATTCGTAGGTCTTTTCTCTTGTATTGGTTAGACTTCTCAGAGACAACTTCTTCCTTTCTGCCAGGAGGATATATTTCTGGTTGCCACACTCGGAGTTAAGTTACGGAAAAGAGCTGGATGTCTTTTCATGCAGTATATAAACTTTTATTTAATCCCTCAGCTATGACGGATGCCACCTCAGGGCTCTCTTTTATCTTTTCAGAGAACAAGAGTATGTTTTCTACCTGGATTGATAAAGACGCAGTTGCTTAGAAGAACAGGGGATCGGGGGAATCTAACTGCTTCCTACTCAGATTTCTAATAGGTCACCTTGTTTTAGCCCTACTATTCCCCCTTGTTTCCCAGTGGCAGCTAGTGACACTAATTCCTGAGCCTTTCTACAAATCAAGTTGGTGGTTTCTCCTTTTGCTCACTCCAGCCCAAGCAGTCAAATATCTCAGGCCTTCTATCAACTACTGGTTGTCTATTTGCTTTTCAGTTTCCAAATTTTGCTGCTATAAATTTCCCCATTAAAAAATCTAATTTCAGTCTTTTTCATGGAGCTTCAAGAGCAAGCTGAACTACTTGTATGTATTAATCTGTGGTGTCTTTATCCAGAAATTCTGTATATTCCTTAATTTTTTAAATTTCTTGTTATGCACTCTATATGCTAAAATGTCTTTTTTGACTTACCGATAATGGAAATAATTCTCATCTCTCTTGACCTCTTCATAGAAGTCAACACTATTGTCCACCTCCTGCTTTATGAAACTCTCTTCTTCAACTCTGGACACTATACTCTCCTGTCTTTTCTCCTACCTTTCTTCCCATTCTGTCTCAGACACTCTTGGTAGCTCTTTCCCCTCTACTCACCATCAAAGCTGAAGTTCCTTAAAGCTCAGTGTTAGGTTCCCTCCTCTTTTTACTTTATAGTCTCTCTTCAGATGACATATCACTCAAGTTCTTTGCCTAAGCACTAACAGTTCACATATTGTATATCTCCAGTCTAGACTTCATTTCTCAGGTCTATATCTATGTATCCAATGGCTTATTTGACTTTCCTTAGATGTCTCAAATGTAGTTTAGATCCAATATATCTAAAAAATAACTTATGATCTTATCTCATTAAACTTGGTCCTCTTTTAGCATTCTCTGTCTAGATAGTGCCACTGTCCAGGAACACAAGCTGAAAACTAAGATTCATTCTTGACAATTCCTTCTCTCCCAGTCTGCATATTCAATCCTTCTCCAAATTCTATTGATGGGATCTCAAATTGGGATCTCAATTCACTTATATTTCTCCATTTGTTCTGCCAGTACTGCCAAACTACCAACATCTCTCATCTGGATTAGTGAACTAGCCTCCTACTCATCTTCTTAATTCTGTTCTTCCACATTTTCCACCCTAATCCCAAGCTAATTCTTACACAGTCTTTTCAAAAGACTACATGAGTTTTTATATCTCTGCTTAAAATGGCAAATTTACTTGCATTTAGGATACAACTCTAAATCCTTAGGTTTACCAACAACATTGTGAAAGATGCGACCCCTCCCTACAATACCAGTTTTACCTCACACATTGCCATTCTTGGATTTTCTGTATTTTAGCCTTATTGGCCATCTTCAATTCCGAGAATGCCCTGTGTCCCTCCTGACAGAGGGCCTTTGTACCTGATGTTACTTGTATCTGGTTCTCCTTGGCCTAGCTATAACTATTTCTTTTAATTCAAATTGCACAGATGTCGTCTCCTCCAGCACGAATAAGGTATTCTATCTTGTAATTCTCTCTGTTGTGCTATATTGTAATCACTTGTTTACACACTTATATCCCCATCAGAATAAGCCATTTGAACAGCTCTTTGTATCCTTAGCATGAAGCACAGTATCTGGCATCTGGTAAGTTTTTTGTAATTGTATTGTGAATGAATAAAATAGCTCATTTATATAAAAAAAAAAATTATCAGTCACAAAAACAAATCTATACTTCTATGATACATTAGGAACTAGTTATGATTTTCAAGAGAAAGATATTTTGAAGAGATTTTCTAGACAATAATCAAATTTCCTTACCTTTTTTGTTTTTCCCATTGCCTTCAGGATGGAAAGATTTAAGTCTTCAAGTGCTGCTAGTACATTCTCATACTCGCCCAAATGCTGAGAAAAATATTCTGAAAAGTAAAAATATTGAAATAAATACATGTTTGCCTTTAGGTAATGATAAAAACAAAATATCAACTGAAGATTTACACAATAAATGAGTAAAACAAATGGATGAAACTGACAAATTTTCAAATGAGACTAACTAAAGTATCAATATACTTTGATTAAAAAAAGAGACAAGGACGAGGCAAGATGGCAGAAGAGTAAGACGCGGAGATCACCTTCCTTCCCACAGATACAGTAGAAATACATTTACACGTGGAACTGCTCCTACAGAACACCCACTGAATGCTGGCAGAAGACGTCAGACCTCCCAAAAGGCAAGAAAATCCCCATGTACTTGGGTAGGGCAAAAGAAAAAAGAAATAACAGAGACAAAAGAATAGGGATGGGACCTGCACCAGTGGGAGGGAGCTGTGAAGGAGGAAAGGTTTCCACACACTAGGAAGCCCCTTCACGGGCAGAGACTGCGGGTGGCAGAGGGGGGAAGCTTCAGAGCCACGGAGGAGAGCGCAGCCACAGGGGTGCAGAAGGCAAAGCAGAGAGATTCCCGCATGGAGGATCGGTGCCGAGTAGCACTCACCAGCCCGAGAGGCTTGTCTGCTCAGCCGCTGGGGCGGGCGGGGGCTGGGAGCTGAAGCTCCGGCTTCGGTGCTAGCCGGGAGGGAGTCCGGGAAAAAGTCTGCAGCTGCCGAAGAGGCAAGAGACTTTTTCTTGCCTCTTTGTTAGGCAGCGTGCAAGGAGAGGGGATTCAGAGCACCACCTAAACGAGCTCCAGAGACGGGCACGAGCTGCGGCTATCAGCGCGGATCCCCCAGCAACAGGGCCGCAGAGGGAAAAAAGGAGAGATTCCCGCACGGAGGCTCAGCGCCAAGCAGCACTCACCAGCCCGAGAGGCTTGTCTGCTCAGCCGCCGGGGCAGGCAGGGGCTGGGAGCTGAGGCTCCGGCTTCGGTGCTAGCCGAGAGGGAGTCTGGGAAAAAGTCTGCAGCTGCCTAAGAGGCAAGAGAATGTTTCTTGCCTCTGTTTCGTGGCGTGCAAGGAGAGGGGATTCAGAGCGCCGCCTAAACGAACTCCAGAGATGGGCGCGAGCCGCGGCTATCAGCGCAGACCCCAGAGACGGACAGGAGATGCTAGGGCTGCTGCTGCCGTCACCAGGAAGCCTGTGTGTGAGAACAGGTCACTCTCCACACCACCCCTCCTGGGAGCTGGTGCAGCCCGCCACTGCCAGGTTCCCATGATCCGGGGACAACTTCCCCGGGAGAACGCACGGCGCATCTCAGGCGGCTGCAACGTCATGCTGGCCTCTGCCGCTGCAGGCTCGCCCCGCCTCCTCCGTACCACTCCCTCCCACCATCCTGAGTGAGCCAGAGCCCCCGAAGCAGCTGCTCCTTTAACCCCATTCTGTCTGGGTGGGGAACAGACACCCTCAGGCGACCTACATGCAGAGGCGGGTCCAAATCCAAAGCTGAACCCCCGGAGCTGTGCGAACACAGAAGAGAAAGGGAAATCTCTCCCAGAAGCCTCAGAAGCAGTGGATTAAAGCTCCACAAACAACTTGATGTGCCTGCATCTGTTGAATACCTGAATAGACAACGAATCATCCCAAATTCAGGAGGTGGACTTTGGGAGCAGGATATATTAATTTTTCCCCTTTTCCTTTTTTTGTGAGTGTATATGTGTATGCTTCTGGGTGAGATTTTGTCTGTATAGCTTTGCTTTCACCATTAGTCCTAGAGTTAGGTCCGTCCGTTTTTGTTTTTTCTTTTTTTTACTTAAAAAAATTTTTTTTCCTAATAAATGTTTTCTTAATAATTTTTTCCTTATATCCTATTTATAGAAATTTAAAAAAAAATTTAATAAGTTTTTTCATATGTTTTATTTTTAAAAATTAAAAATTTTTTTCCTAATAAATTTTTTGTTAATTTTTTTCTTATTTTTTTTTATAAAAAATTAATAAATCGATTTTTAAAAATTAAAAAAAATTTTCTTAATAAATTTATTCTTAATTTTTTTTCGTATTTTTTATTATAATAGTTTCAATTTATTTTATTTTATCCTCTTTCTTTCTATTTTTTTCTCCCTTTTATTCTGAGCCGTGTGGATGAAAGGCTCTTGGTGCTCAAGCCAGGCATCAGGGCTGTGCCTCTGAGGTGGGAGAGCCAACTTCAGAACACTGGTCCACAAGAGACCTTGCAACTCCACGTAATACCAAACGGCAAAAATCTCTCAGAGATCTCCATCTCAACATCAAGACCCAGCTTCATTCAATGACCAGCAAGCTACAGTGCTGGACACCCTATACCAAACAACTAGCAAGACAGGAACACAGCCCCATCCATTAGCAGAGAGGCTGCCTAAAATCATAATAAGGCCACAGACACCCCAAAACACACCACCAGACGTGGACATGCCCACCAGAAAGACAAGATTCAACCTCATCCACCAGAACACAGGCACTAGTCCCCTCCAACAAGAAGCCTACACAACCCACTGAACCAACCTTAGCCACTGGGGACAGATACCAAAAGCAATGGGAACTACGAACCTGCAGCCTGTGAAAGGAGACCCGAAACACAGTAAGATAAGCAAAATGAGAAGACAAAAAAACACAGCAGGTGAAGGAACAGGGTCAAAACACACCAGACCTAACAAATGAAGAGGAAATAGGCAGTCTACCTGAAAAAGAATTCAGAATAATGATAGTAAAGATGATCCAAAATCTTGGAAATAGAATAGACAAAATGCAAGAAACATTTAACAAGGATGTAGAAGAGCTAAAGAGGAACAAAGCAATGATGAAAAACACAATAAATGAAATTAAAAATACTCTAGACGGGATCAATAGCAGAATGACTGAGGCAGAAGAACGGATAAGTGACCTGGAAGAAAAAATAGTGGAAATAACTACTGCAGAGCAAAATAAAGAAAAAAGAATGAAAAGAACTGAGGACAGTCTCAGAGACCTCTGGGACAACATTAAACACACCAACATTCGAATTATAGGGATCCCAGAAGAAGAAGAGAAAAAGAAAGGGACTGAGAAAATATTTGAAGAGATTATACTTGAAAACTTCCATAATATGGGAAAAGAAATAGTTAATCAAGTCCTGGAAGCACAGAGAGTCCCATACAGGATAAACCCAAGGAGAAACACGTCAAGACACATATTAATCAAACTATCAAAAATTAAATATAAAGAAAACATATTAAAAGCAGCAAGGGAAAAACAACAAATAACACACAAGGGAATCCCCATAAGGTTAACAGCTGATCTTTCAGCAGAAACTCTGCAAGCCAGAAGGGAGTGACAGGATATACTTAAAGTGATGAAGGAGAAAAACCTACAACCAAGATTACTCTACCCAGCAAGGATCTCATTCAGATTTGATGGAGAAATTAAAACCTTTATAGACAAGCAAAAGCTGAGAGAGTTCAGCACCACCAAACCAGCTTTACAACAAATGCTAAAGGAACTTCTCTAGGCAGGAAATACAAGAGAAGGAAAACACCTACAATAACAAACCCAAAATATTCAAGAAAATGGGAATAGGAACATACATATAGGTAATTACCTTAAATGTAATTGGATTAAATGCTCCCACCAAAAGACACAGACTGGCTGAATGGATACAAAAACAAGACCCATATATATGCTGTCTACAAGAGACCCACTTCAGACCTAGAGACACATACAGACTGAAAGTGAGGGGATGGAAAAAGACATTCCATGCAAATGGAAATCAAAACAAAGCTGGAGTAGCAATTCTCATATCAGACAAAATAGACTTTAAAATAAAGACTATTCCAAGAGACAAAGAAGGACACTATATAATGATTAAGGGATCGATCCAAGAAGAAGGTATAACAATTGTAAATATTTATGCACCCAACATAGGAGCACATCAATACATAAGGCAAATATTAACAGCCATAAAAGGGGAAATCGACAGCAACACAATCATAGTAGGGGACTTTAACACCCCACTATCACCAATGGACAGATCATCCAAAATGAAAATAAATAAGGAAACACAAGCTTTAAATGATACATTAAACAAGATGGACTTAAATGATATTTATAGGACATTCCACCCAAAAGCAACAGAATACACATTTTTCTCAAGTGCTCATGGAACATTCTCCAGGATAGATCATATTTTGGGTCACAAATCAAGCCTTGGTAAATTTAAGAAAATTGAAATCGTATCAAGTATCTTTTCCAACCACAATGCTATGAGACAAGATATCAATTACAGGAAAAGATCTGTAAAAAATACAAACACATGGAGGTTACACAATACACTACTTAATAACGAAGTGATCACTGAAGAAATCAAAGGGGAAATCAAAAAATACCTAGAAACAAATGACAATGGAGACACGATGACCCAAAACCTATGGGATGCAGCAAAAGCAGTTCTAAGAGGGAAGTTTATAGCAATACAATCCTACCTTAAGAAACAAGAAACATCTCAAATAAACAACCTAACCTTACACCTAAAGCAATTAGAGAAGGAAGAGCAAAAAATCCCCAAAGCTAGCAGAAGGAAAGAAATCATAAAGATCAGATCAGAAATAAATGAAAAAGAAATGAAAGAAACAATAGCAAAAATCAATGACACTAAAAGCTGGTTCTTCGAGAAGGTAAACAAAATTGATAAACTATTAGCCAGACTCATCAAGAGAAAAAGGGAGAAGACTGAAATCAATAGAATTAGAAATGAAAAAGGAGAAGTAACTGCAGAAATACAAACGATCATGAGAGATTACTACAAGGAACTCTATGCCAATAAAATGGACAACCTGGAAGAAATGGACAAATTCTTAGAAATGCACAAACTGCCGAGACTGAACCAGGAAGATATAGAAAATATGAACAGGCCAATCACAAGCACTGAAATTGAAACTGTGATTAAAAATCTTCCAACAAACAAAAGCCCAGGACCACATGGCTTCACAGGCGAATTCTATCAAACATTTAGAGAAGAGCTAACACCTATCCTTCTCAAACTCTTCCAAAATATTGCAGAGGAAGGAACACTCCCCAACTCTTTCTACAAGGCCACCATCACCCTGATACCAAAACCAGACAAAGATGTCACAAAGAAAGAAAACTACAGGCCAATATCACTGATGAACATAGATGCAAAAATCCTCAACAAAATACTAGCAAACAGAATCCAACAGCACATTAAAAGGATTATACACCATGATCAAGTGGGGTTTATCCCAGGAATGCAAGGATTCTTCAATATACGCAAATCAATCAACGTGATACATCATATTAACAAATTGAAGGAGAAAAACCATATGATCATCTCAATAGATGCAGAGAAAGCTTTTGACAAAATTCAACACCCATTTATGATAAAAGCCCTGCAGAAAGTAGGCATAGAGGGAACTTTCCTCAACATCATAAAGGCCATATATGACAAACCCATAGCCAACATTGTCCTCAATGGTGAAAAACTGAAACCATTTCCACTAAGATCAGGAACAACACAACGTTGCCCACTCTCACCACTATTATTCAACATAGTTTTGGAAGTGTTAGCCACAGCAATCAGAGAAGAAAAAGGAATCCAAATCGGAAAAGAAGAAGTAAAGCTATCACTGTCTGCAGATGACATGATACTATACATAGAGAATCCTAAAACTGCCACCAGAAAACTACTAGAGCTAATCAATGAATTTCGCAAAGTAGCAGGATACAAAATTAATGCACAGAAATCTCTTGCATTCCTATATACTAATGATGAAAAATCTGAAAGTGAAATTAAGAAAACACTCCCGTTTACCATTGCAACAAAAAGAATAAAATATCTAGGAATAAACTTACCTAAGGAGACAAAAGACCTGTATGCAGAAAATTATAAGACACTGATGAAAGAAATTAAAGATGATACAAATAGACGGAGAGATATACCATGTTCTTGGATTGGAAGAATCAACATTGTGAAAATGACTCTACTACCCAAAGCAATCTACAGATTCAATGCAATCCCTATCAGACTACCACAGGCATTTTTCACAGAACTAGAACAAAAAATTTCACAATTTGTATGGAGACACAAAAGACCCCGAATAGCCAAAGCAATCTTGAGAACGAAAAATGGAGCTGGAGGAATCAGGCTCCCTGACTTCAGACTATTTTACAAAGCTACAGTAATCAAGACAGTTTGGTACTGGCACAAAAACAGAAATATAGATCAATGGAACAGGATAGAAAGCCCAGAGATAAACCCACACACATATGGTCACCTTATCTTTGATAAAGGAGGCAAGCATTTACAGTGGAGAAAAGACAGCCTCTTCAATAAGTGGTGCTGGGAAAATTGGACAGGTATATGTAGAAGTGTGAAATGAGAACACTCCCTGACACCATACACAAAAATAAACTCAAAATGGATTAAAGACCTAAGTGTAAACCCAGACACTATCAAACTCTTAGAAGAAAACATAGGCAGAACACTCTATGACATAAATCGTAGCAAGATCCTTTTTGACCCAGCTCCTAGAGAAATGGAAATAAAAACACAAATAAACAAATGGGACCTAATGAAACTTAAAAGCTTTTGCACAGCAAAGGAAACCATAAGCAAGACCAAAAGACAACCCTCAGAATGGGAGAAAATATTTGCAAATGAAGCAACTGACAAAGGACTAATCTCCAAGATTTACAAGCAGCTCATGCAGTTCAATATCAAAAAAACAAACAACCCAATCCAAAAATGGGCAGATGACCTAAACAGACATTTCTCCAAAGAAGATGTACAGATGGCCAACAGACACATGAAAGAATGCTCAACATCCTTAATCATGAGAAATGCAAATCAAAACTACAATGAGATATCATCTCACACCGGTCAGAATGGCCATCATCAAAAAATCTAGAAACAATAAATGCTGGAGAGGGTGTGGAGGAAAGGGAACACTCTTGCACTGTTGGTGGGAATGTAAATTGATACAGCCACTATGGAGAACAGTATGGAGGTTCCTTAAAAAACTAAAAATAGAACTACCATATGACCCAGCAATCCCACTACTGGGCATATACCCTGAGAAAACCATAATTCAAAAAGAGTCATGTACCAAAATGTTCATTGCAGCTCTATTTACAATAGCCAGGACATGGAAGCAACCTAAGTGTCCATCATCGGATGAATGGATAAAGAAGATATGGCACATATATACAATGGAATATTACTCAGCCATAAAAAGAAATGAAATGGAGGTATTTGTAATGAGGTGGATGGAGTTAGAGTCTGTCATACAGAGTGAAGTAAGTCAGAAAGAGAAAAACAAATACAGTATGCTAACACATATATACGGAATCTAAGGGAAAAAAAAGGTCATGGAGAACCTAGTGGCAAGACGGGAATAAAGACACAGACCTACTAGAGAAAGGACTTGAGGATATGGGGAGGGGGAGGAGTGAGATGTGACAGGATGAGAGAGTGTCATGGACATATATACAGTACCAAATGTAAAATAGATAGCTAGTGGGCAGCAGCCGCATAGCACAGGGAGATCAGCTCGGTGCTTTGTGACCACCTAGAGGGGTGGGATGGGGAGGGTGGGAGGGAGGGAGATGCAAGAGGGAAGAGATATGGGAACATATGTATATGTATAACAGATTCACTTTGTTATAAAGCAGAAACTAACACACCATTGTAAAGCAATTATACTCCAATAAAGATGTTTAAAAAAAAAAAAAAAAGAAAACCCTGGATGGTTACCATTATTCTTTTTATATTACAAAAATAGGGAAAAAATGAAGCTGGATTTACATACACAACTGCTTCAATAAACATTTTTCCCGAGAGACCTTCAAGATGGCAGAGGAGAAAAATGTAGAGATCATCTTCCTCCCCACAAATACATCAAAAATACATCTACATGTGGAACAACTCCTACAGAACACCTACTGAACGCTGGCAGAAGACCTCAGACTTCCCAAAATGCGAGAAACTCCCCATGTACCTGGGTAGGGCAAAAGAAAAAAGAAAAAACAGAGACAAAAGAATAGGAATGTGGCCTGCACCTCTGGGAGGGAGCTGTGAAGGAGGAAAACTCTCCCCACACTAGGAGGCCCCTTCATGGGCAGAGTCGGGGGGTGATGGGGGAGAAGCTTTGGAACCACGGAGGAGAGCACAGCAATAGGGGTGCAGAAGGCAAAACGGAGAGATTCCCGCACAGAAGATCAGTGCCGACCAGCACTCACCAGCCTGAGAGACTTGTCTGCTCACCCACCGGGGCCTGTGGGGTCTAGGAGCTGAGGCCCCGGCTTCAGAGGTCAGATCCCAGGGAGAGGATGGGGGTTAGCTGTGTGAACACAGCCTAAAGGGGGTTAGTACACCACAGCTAGCTGGGACAGATTCCAGGAAGAATTCTGAAACTGCCTAAGAGGGAAGAGACCATTGTTTCAGGGTGTGTGAGGAGAGGGGATTCAGAGCACTGCCTAAATGAGCTCCAGAGATGGGCACGTGATGCAGCTATCAGTGCAGACCCCAGAGATGGGTATGAAACGCTAAAGCTGCTGCTGCAGCCACCAAGAAGCCTGGGTGCAAGCACAGGTCACTATCCACACCTCCCCTCCCAGGAGCCTGTGCAGCCTGCCACTGCCAGGGTCCCCTGATCCAGGGACAATTTCCCTGGGAGAACACATGGCGTGCCTCAGGCTGTTGCAATGTCACGCTGGCCTCTGCCACCGCAGGCTCACCCCACAGTCTGGACCCCTCCTTCCCCCCCTGGCCTGAGTGAGCCAGAGCCCCTTAATCAGCTGCTCCTTTAACCCCATCCTCTCTGAGTGAAGAACAGATGCCCTCAGGCGACCTACACACAGAGGCGGGGCCAAATCCAAAGCTGAACCCCAGGAGCTGTGCGAACAAAGAAGAGAAAGGGAAATCTCTCCCAGCAGCCTCAGGAGCAGTGGATGAAAGCTCCACAGTCAATCTGATGTACCCTGCATCTCTGGAATACCTGAATAGACAACGAGTCATCCAAAAATTGAGGCAGTGGACTTTGGGAGCAACTGTAGACTTGGGGTTTTCTTTCTGTCTCTAAATTTTTTCTGGTTTTATGTTTATCTTAGTTTGGTATCTAGACTTTATTATCATTGGTACATTTGTTTGTTGATTAGGTTGCACTCTTCCTTTTTTTTAAGATATATATATATATATATATTTTCCTTTTTCTCTTTTTAAGAGTGTGTATGTGTTTGCTTCTTTGTGTGATTTTGTCTGTATAGCTTTGATTTTACCATTTTTCCTAGGGTTCTGTCTGTCCGTTTTTTGGTTTTTTTTTTTTTCTAGTATAGATTTTAGCACTTGTTTTCATTGGTGGATTTGTTGTTTCGTTTGGTTTCTCTCTTCTTTCTTTTTTTCTTTCCTTTTTTTATTACTTTTTAATTTTTTAATATTTTTATATTTTTTAATTTTCTATTTTTAATAACTCTTTCTTTCTTTCTTTCTTTCTTTTCTTTCCTTCTTTCTCTCTTTTCTTCTGAGCTGTGGGGCTCACAGGGTCTTGGTGCTCTGCCAGGGTGTCAGGCCTGTGCCTCTGAGGTGGGAGACCTGAGTTCATGATATTGGTCTACCAGAGACCTCCTGGCTCCACATAATATCAAATGGCAAAAGCTCTCCAAGGTATCTCCATCTCAATGCTAAGACCCACCTCCACCCAACGACCAGCAAGCTACAGGGCTGGACACCCTATGCCACACAACTAGAAAGACAGGAATACAACCTCACCCATTAGCAGAGAGGTTGCCTAAAATTATAATAAGGTGACAGACAAACCAAAACACATCACCGGACGTGGTCCTGCCCACCAGAAAGACAAGATCCAGCCTCATCCACCAGAACAAAGGCACCAGTCCCCTCCACCAGGAAGCCTACAGACGCAATGAACCAATCTTAGAAACTGGGGGCAGACACCAAAAACAATAGGAACTACGAACCTGCACCCTATGAAAAGGAGAACCCAAACATACTAGGTTAAGCAAATTGAAAACACAGAGGAACACACAGCAGATGAAGGAGCAAAGTAAAAACCCACCACACCAAACAAATGAAGAGGAAAAAGGCAGTCTACCTGAAAAAGAATTCAGAGTAATGATAGTAAAGATAATCCAAAATCTTGGAAGTAGAATGGAGAAAATACGAGAAACATTTAACAAGGACCTAGAAGAACTAAAGAGCAAACAAACAATAATGAAAACACAATAAATGAAATTAAAAATTCTCTAAAAGAAATCAATAGCAGAATAACTGAGGCAGAAGAACATATAAGTGACCTGGAAGATAAAACAGTGGAAATAACTACCTCAGAGCAGAATAAAGAAAAAAGAAAAGATGTGAGGACAGTCTCACAGAACTCTGGAACAACATTAAATGCAACAACATTCAAATTATAAGGCTCCCAGAAGAAGAAGAGAGAAACTAAGAGACTGACAAAATATTTGAAGAGATTATAGCTGAAAACTTCCCTAATATGGGAAAGGAAATATAGTCAATCAAGTCCAGGAAGTGCAGAGAGTCCCACACAGGATAAATCCAAGGAGAAACATGCTAACACATGTATTAATCAAACTACCAAAAGTTAAATACAAAGAAAATGTATTAAAAGCAGTAAGGGAAAAATAACATACAAGGGAATCCCCATAAGGTAAACAGCTGATCTTTCAGTAGAAACTTTGCAAGCAAGAAGGGAGTGGCAGGACATATTTAAAGTGATGAAAGGGAAAAACCTACAACCAAGATTACTCTACCCAGCAAGGATCTCATTCAGATTCGACAGAGAAATTAAAACCTTTACAGACAAGCAAAAGCTAAGAGAATTCAGCACCACAAAACCAGCTTTACAACAAATTCTAAAGGAACTTCTCTAGGAAGGAAACACAAGAGAAAGAAAAGACCAACAATAACAAATCCAAAGCGATTAAGAAAATGGTAATAGGAACATACATACTGATAACTACCTTAAATGTAAATGGATTAAATGCTCCAACTGAAAGACATAGACTGGATGAATGGATACAAAAAAAGACCCGTATGTATGTTGTGTACAAGAGACCCATTTCAGATCTAGGGAAACATACAGACTGAAAGTGAGGGGATGGAAAAAGATATTCCATGCAAATGGAAATCAAAACAAAGCTGGAATAGCAATTCTCATATCAGTCAAAATAGACTTTAAAATAAAGACTATTACAAGAGACAAAGAAGGACAATACATAATGATCAAGGGATCAATCCAAGAAGAAGATATAACAATTGTAAATATTTATGCACCCAACATAGGAGCACCTAATACATAAGGCAAATGCTAACAGCCATAAAAGGGGAAATTGACAGTAACACAATCATAGTAGGGGACTTTAACACCCCACTTTCACCAATGGACAGATCCAAACTGAAAATAAATAAGGAAACACAAGCTTTAAATGATACATTAAACAAGATGGACTTAATTGATATTTATAAGACATTCCATCCAAAACAAGAGTACACATTCTTCTCAAGTGCTCATGGAATATTCTCCAGGATAGATCATATCTTGGGTCACAAATCAAGCCTTGATAATTTTAAGAAATTTAAAATCGTATCAAGTATCTTTTCCGACCACAACACTATGAGACTAGATGTCAATTACAGAAAATAACCTGTAAAAAATACAAACACATGGAGGATAAAAAATACACCACTAAATAACCAAGAGATCACTGAAGAAATCAAAGAGGAAATCAAAAAATAACTAGAAACAAATGACAATGAAAACACGATGACCCAAAACCTATGGGATGCAGCAAAAGCAGTTCTAAGAGGGAAGTTTATAGCTATACAATCCTGCCGCAAGAAACAAGAAACATCTCAGATAAACAACATAACCTTACACCTATAGCAATTAGAGAAAAAGAACAAAATTACCCTAAAGTTAGCAGAAGGAAAGAAATCATTATGATCAGATCAGAAATAAGTGAAAAAGAAATGAAGGAAATGACAGCAAAGATCAATAAAACTAAAAGCTGGTTCTTTGAGAAGATAAACAAAATTGATCAACCATTAGCCAGACACATCAAGAAAAAAAGGGAGAAGACTCAAATCAAAAAAATTAGAAATTAGAAAGGAGAAGTAACAACTGACACTGCAGAAATACAAAGGATCATGAGAGATTATTACAAGCAACTATATGGCAATAAAATGGACAAACTGGAAGAAATAGACAAATTCTTAGAAAAGCACAACCTTCCAAAACTGAACCAGGAAGAAATAGAAAATATAAATAGACCAATCACAAGCACTGAAATTGAGACTGTGATTCAAAATCTTGCAAGAAACAAAAGCCCAGGACCAGATGGCTTCACAGACGAATTCTATCAAACATTTAGAGAAGTAACACCTATCCTTGTCAAACTCTTCCAAAATATAGCAGAGGGAGGAACACTCTGAAACTCATTCTACAAGGCCACCACCACCCTGATACCAAAGCCAGACAGAGATGTCACAAAGAAAGAAAACTACGTTCCAATATCACTGATGAACATAGATGCAAAAAGCATCAACAAAATACTAGCAAATAGAATCCAACAGCACATTAAAAGGATCATACACCATGATCAAGTGGGGTTCATCCCAGGAATGCAAGGATTCTTCAGTATACGCAAATTAAACAATGTGATACACCATATTAACAAATTGAAGTAGAAAAGGCATATGAGCATCTCAATAGATGCAGAGAAAGCTTTTGACAATATTCAACACCTATTTATGATTATAAACCCTCCAGAAAGTACTCATAGATGGAACTTATGGCAACATAATAAAGATCAGATATGGCGAACCCACTGCCAACATTGTTCTCAATGGTGAGAAACTGAAACCGTTTCCTCTAAGATCAGAAAAAAAGAAGGTTTTCCAGACTCACCACTATTATTCAACATAGTTTTGGATGTTTTAGCCACAGCAATCAGAGAAGAAAAAGAAATAAAAGGAATCCAAACTGGAAAAGAATAAGTAAAGGTGTCACTGTTTGCAGATGACATGATAATGTACATAAAGAATCCTAAAGATGCTACCAGAAAACTACTAGAGCTAATCAATGAACTTGGTAAAGTAGGAGGATACAAGATTAATGCACAGAAATCTCTTGCATTCTTATACACTAAAGATGAAAAATCTGAAAGATAAATTAAGGAAACACTCCCATTTACCATTGCAACAGAAAGAATAATATTCCTAGGAATAAACCTACTTAAGGAGACAAAAGACCTGTATGCAGAAAAGTATAAGACACTGATGAAAGAAATTAAAGATGATACAAACAGATGGAGAGATATACCATGTTCTTGGATTGGAAGAATCAACATTGTGAAAATGACTATACTACTCAAAGCAATCTACAGATTCAGTGCAATCCCTACCAAACTACCAATGGCATTTTTAACAGAACTAGAACAAAAAATTTCACAATTTGTTTGGAAACACAAAAGACCCTGAATAGCCAAAGCAATCTTGAGAAAGGAGCTGGAGGAATCAAGCCTCAGACCTCAGATTATACTACAAGGCTACAGTAATCAAGACAGTTTGGTACTGGCACAAAAACAGAAATATAGATCAATGGAACAGGGTAGAAAGCCCAGAGATTAACCCATGCACATATGGTCACCTTATATTTGATAAAGGAGGCAAGAATATACAATGGAGAAGAGATAACCTCTTCAATAAGTGGTGCTGGAACACCTGACAGCTACATGTAAAAGAATGAAATTAGAACACTCCCTAACACCATACACAAAAATAAACTCAAAATGGATTAAAGACCTAAACATAAGGCCAGACACTATAAAACTCTTAGAGAAAAACATAGGCAGAACACTCTTGTTGTGACATACATCACAGAAAGATCCTTTCTGACATACCTCCTAGAGAAACGGAAATAAAAAGAAAAATAAACAAATGGGACCTAATGAAACTTAGAAGTTTTTGCACAGCAAAGGAAACCATAAACAAGATGAAAAGACAACACTCAGAATGGGAAAAATATTTACAAATGAAGCAACTGGCAAAGGATTAACCTCCAAAATTTACAAGCAGCTCATGCAGCTCAATATCAAAAAACAAAAAACCCAATCCAAAAATTGTCAGAAGACCTAAACAGATATTTCTCCAGAGAAGACATACAGATGGTCAACAAACAGATGAAAGGATGCTCACGATCACTAATCATTAGAGAACTGCCAATCAAAACTTCAATGAGGTATCACCTCACACCAGTCGGAATGGCCATCATCAAAAAATCTACAAACAATAAATGCTGGAGAGGGTGTGGAGAAGAGGGAACCCTCTTGCACTGTTGGTGGGAATGTAATTTGATACAGCCACTATGGAGAACAGTATGGAGGTTCTTTCAAAAACTAAAAATAGAACTACCATACGACCCAGCATTCCCACTACTGGGCATATACCCTGAGAAAACCATAATTTAAAAAGAGTCATGTACCACAATGTTCATTGCAGCACTATTAACAATAGCCAGGGTATGGAAGCAACCTAAGTGTCCATTCACAGATGAATGGATAAAGAAGATGTGGCACATACATACAATGGAATATTACTCAGCCATAAAAAGAAACGAAACTGAGTTATTTGGAGAGAGGTAGGTGGACCTAGAGTCTGTCATACAGAGTGAAGTAAGTCAGCAAGAGAAAAACAAATACTGTATGCTAACACCTATATATGGGATCTTAAAAAACAAACAAAAAAATTTCTGAAAAACCTAGGGGAAGGACAGTAATAAAGACGCAGACTTAGAGAATGGACTTGAGGACACGGGGAGGGGGAAGGGTAAGCTGGGATGAAGTGAGAGAGTAGCATTGATATATATACACTACCAAATGTAAAATAGATAGCTAGTGGGAAACAGCCGCATAGCACAGGGAGATCAGCACAGTGCTTTGTGACCACCTAGAGGGGTGGGATAGTGAGGATGGGAGGGAGATGCAAGAGGGAGGAGATATGGGGTTATATGTATATGTAAAGCTGATTCACTTTGTTATAAAGCAGAAAGTAACACACTATTGTAAAGAAATTATACTCCAGTAAAGATGTTAGACAAAAAAAAAAAAAAAAAGCTGTTCCCAACAGCATATCATTATAAACTTCTCCAGGACAGTAATTTTTAAAAAATTAAGTGAAATGTTATTGCTTCTTCTGGGAGACATTTTAGAAAGGTATGCTCTCTTCAAAGATAAGAATTTAAACACAAGGGCAGTCTCCTATGGCACCTTCCATGTAATTATTCCTGTCATTATCTAATTATTTTTAAATAATTTAGACAGAGGAAAAGGCATGGTTAACACATTTTTCAGTTGGTTAGAATAAATATTACATTGGATGTTACAATTAAAATTAAAGATATGGAATACATATTGATCCCAAGGTAGTAAGTTGAAATATAATAGACATAAATACAAAACCTTATATTTGCTTATAGAAATCAATATTTTTCTGAAATACCAGAGATCTAGGCTACCAGAAATTCATATATTGAAAAGATGTAGAACTTCCAGTTACTAGAACATCAATAGCCCTCACCATTCTGTAAACTCATCTTTGAATGAACTGTAGTTTATTATTGTCTCTCTTCAGTGTGCCCTAAGTATCTATGTAATTAAATAGAATTATTAGTATAATCACATATAAGTCACTGAATATCTCTGGAATAAATTTCAGCATGTTTGAGGGAAATTTTCTTAATTAATTTATTTAATACTGCAGGTGGAATTATTTGTTAACATTGATATTAATAACAAATGAGAAGTACTGTTGCCTGACTTATTAGTAAATGTTCAGACTTCTCCTGAGAAAAAAGAAAAAACAAACAAACAAGCAAGCAATACATTCTAGATTATGATTGTCAAAATATAGTCTGTGTACACATGGATTAAAAACAAATGACAGGTTTTTGAGAAAGGCAAATACATTCCTGATTATGCATTCCTTAAAAAACACTGCGGTACATATCTCATATAAAGGATCTTTTAGGAAGGGATTAGTTGGAAGATAAACAAGAAAGCAGATACCTACTCTAAAATAACATTTTAATTCTTGGTTATGATGTTGACTTTCTGATAGTGTTGATAAAGATGTCTGACCTTATCCATTCAATTATTCATAATAAATGAAGTCCCTGTGGACAAAACTCTTTATAAACCAGTAAGCAGTTAATGTGTCTATAGAGTATTCCTAAGTTGGAAAAATAATAATTATCATAGTAGAGTCCATACTCAATGGAAACAAGCACAAGTGTAAAGAAAAATGTGAAAAGGTGATGTTGTTAACACATTTTAATTTTAATATATACAAAGACTCAAGGAAGATTGTAATGGGGATTTTAAATGAAAACAAGCAGAAATATATAAAGTGAAAACAAAAAAGAATTTGGTGCTAAAAGGCATGGTTATTTTTAAAAAGAAGGAAAGCCATCTTTCAAAATAGGTATTTCAGGGAGGAGGATCAATATGGCAGAATAAGAGGACATGGAGCTCACCCCTCCCCATAAACACATCAAAAATACACCTACATGTGGAAAAAATTCTCATAAAAAACTAATTGGAAACTGGCAGAAGAACTCTTATACAACCAAGGATTCAAGAAAGAGTCCCATGTAACTGGGTAGGATGGGAAAAATATCATCTGGTTGTGACCTGTGCCCCTGGGAAGGATTTAAGAGGAAAAGAAAGACTACATAGGCAGACTCTGGCCCTGGGGAGTGAGGGGATCAAGCCACAGACTGGGTGTCCCCGTCCTGGGTCCGATGTGGAGGAGATAAGCACATCTTATCTTCCTTTGGCTGCTGG
This sequence comes from Balaenoptera borealis, assembly GCF_965194805.1. NCBI lineage: Eukaryota > Metazoa > Chordata > Mammalia > Artiodactyla > Balaenopteridae > Balaenoptera > Balaenoptera borealis. Next base: position 45,455,365 of record NC_138876.1, read on the forward strand.
GAGAACCATTGGGACAGATAGAAAGGCTGGAGAAGCCTAGACTCCACTCACAAAGAGGGTGTGTGTGCTGGCTTGCCAATAGACAGGTCAGAGAGAAGTCTGCCCTAGCAGCTGATGCCTCACCATACTCCCCAATCTGAGTTAGGTGAATATCCCAGCCCACTCACTCCATGCCACAGCCTTGGTACAGGCTCTGAGCTTGGTATAGGACCTGGCTCCTAGGGCAGCCAGGTCCTGAGTAAAGACCTGATCTAGCAACACAGAGATTGCCTGGGGGCCTGAGGTGTGGTCCAGGTGGGATGGCAGCAGCCAGCATTGCCACTTACCCAAACAGTGCCCCAGAAGCAATCCAGACCTCTACCAGCAGCTCAGCCACTTCAATTCCTCTAACCACAATGCCCCTACCCCCAGTCCTAGCCTAGTGAATTCTCCTGTCACATGCAATCCTAACCACAAACTTGCACTAGATCTGAGATTACCACAGCAGGGGAAAAGATGTGACTTTAACACGTTGATGAGGGGAGCTGCAGATGAACACACAGGCAACATACCAGACCATTATAAGCACATGAGTCCCACTTACTTCAGCACTCCACTTCTTTGAGGCAAAGGCCTCAGTACAGGGATAAGGAAAAACACACACTTAAAGGGAAGAGAGCCAGCTCCAGCCTGAACCTCAAGGCTTCTACTCCAGCAACTTGGGAGCAAACCCCACCCCTGACAGGGCAGAGACAGCCATGGAGCAGAGAGGAAGTCCTGCCTCAGACTCTGCACAGGCTTTATATACTCCAACACCAAACACACCCTCTCTAAAGGGGAGAGCAGCCAGCACACCCTGAGGAAAGATGTGGCTGGCACCCATATCAAAACCAGCCCTTACACAAAAGACAGTGGACACAAAGAGTCTACACAGGGATGCTCCCACATAAAAACACTCCTTCAAAACCTCAGTAGTTTACTGTTTCTCCTAAATGCACAAGACAGAGAAAGTTAAGTATAATGAAAAGGCAGAGGAACTAGTTCCAATTGAAAGAGCAAGAGAAAACCCTGAAAAAAATAAATAATGAAACAGAGATAATCAGTCTACCATACACTGAGTTAAAAAGTTGGTAATAAAAATGTTAATTGAATAAAGAAAGAGTATTGATTAAGAGTAAAAAAAAAAAAAAAAAAAAAAAAACTCCAGGGGAGAAATACAAATGTGTGATATCACTTATATGTGGAAGCTAAAATATGGTACACATGAATTTATTTACAAAACAAAAATAGAGTAACAGATGTAGAAAACAAACTTATGGTTACCAGGGGTAAAGTGGGGGGGGGATAAATTGGGAGATTTTGATTGACATATATACACTGTTATGTATAAAATAGATAACTAATAAGAACCTGCTGTTTAAAAATAAATAAATTAAATTAAATTAAAAAAAAAAAAGAGTAAACTCAGACCATTTTAACAAGGAACTGTAAACTATAAAGAAGACCCAATCGAAAATACACAATTCAATTTCTGAGATTAAAAAACACTCTAGAAGTAATGAATAGCCAACTAAATGACACAGAAGAATACATAAGTGATCTGGAAGATGAAATAATGGAAATCATCCAATCAGAAGAGCAGACAGAAAGACAAATGAAAAAGAAAAAACAAAAGCAATATATGAGACCTATGAAGTAATATAAAATGTGCCACTATACACATAATAGGGGTTCCAGAAGGAGAAGAGAGAGAAAAAGGATCAAAAATGTATCTGAAGAAATTATGGCTGAAAACTTCCCAAACCTAAAGAAGGTACAGATATCTAGGTACAGGAAGCACAGAGGATCCCAAACAAGATGAACACAAAGATCACACCAAGACATATAATTAAAATGGTAAAGTTACCGGAGAATTCTAAAGGCAGCAAGAGAAAAACAAAGAGTCAGTTACAAGGGAACCCCGATAAGGCTATAAGCTGATTTCTCTGTAGAAAATTTGCAGGTCAGAAGACAGTGACATTCAAAGTCCTGAAAGGGAAAAACCTGCAACCTAGGATACTCTACCTAGCAAGAACATCATTTAGAATAGAAGGAGAAATAAATAATTTCTCAGACAAGCAAAAACTAAAAAAAATCAGCAATATTAAATATACCATAAAAGAAATTTTGAAGAGTCTTCTCTAAATGGAAAAGAAGAATCTATAGGAAAGGGAAAATTCCAATAGGAAAGGCAAATGTGTAGTAAGGATTGAAGATCACTTAGATAAGCTAGTAGGTATATTGAAAAACGAACAAAATGTATTTAGAATGTGTTTGAACCAAACGATTATCAGTTTAAAGCAAGTAGGTATAATTATGGGGAACTCATGGTAACCTACAATAGGTACACAAAAACCAAAAAGAAAGGACCTCAAGAATACGACAAAAGAAAGTCATTAAACCACAATGAGAAACTCAAAAAGAAGAAATGAACAAAGAAGAGCTGCAAAAACAACTGGAAAAAAGAAATAAAATGGCAGTAAGTACATACCTATAAACAATTACTTTAAATGTCAATGGACTAAATGATCCAGTCAAAAGACGCAGGGTGGTTGATTGAATAAAAAAACAAGACCCTCCATTATGCTGCCAACAAGAGACTCACTTCAGGGAGAAAGACACACACAGACTTGAAGTGAGAGGATGGGAAAAGATATGATAATGACAAGAAAGTGGGGATAGCAATACTTATATCAGACAAAATAGACTTTAAAACAAAGGCTATAACAAAAGACAAAGAAGGGCATTATATAATGATAAATCAATCAATGTGATAGACCATATTAACAAAAGGAAAAACAAAAACCACATGATCATCTCAATAGACACGGAAAAAGCATCTAACAAAATTCAACATCATTCATGATGATTCATGTACCTCATCAAAGTAGGTACAGAGGGAACATGTCTCAACATAATAAAGGCCATTTATGAGAAACCCACAGCTAACATAATACTCAATGGTGAAAGCTTGAAAGCCTTCCCACTAAATTTAGGAAAAAGACAAAGATGCCCACTTGCACTGCTTCTATTTAACATAGTGTTGGAAGTCCTAGCTACAGCAATCAGACAAGAAAAAGAAATAAAAGGAATTCAGATGGAAGGAAAGAGGTAAAACTGTCACTATTTGCAGATGACATTGTACCCTATCTAAAGAACCGTAAAGTCTCCACACAAAAACTATTAGAACTAATAAATGAATTCAGCAAGGTAGCAGGATAAAAAATTAATATACAGAAATCTATTCTGTTTCTATACACTAATAGTGAACTAACAGAAAGATAAAGTAAAAAATAATTCCATTTATAATCACATCAAAAAAACCCACTAGGAATAAACTCAACCAAGGAGGTGAAATACCTATACTCTGAAAACTATAAAAAGTTGATGAAGGAAATTGAAGATAATTCAAAGAAATGGAAAGATATCCCATGCTCTTAGATTAGAAGAATTAATATTGTTAAAATGGCCATACTACCCAAATCAATCTACAGATTTAATGCAATTCCTATCAAAATAACCAGGACATTTTTCACAGAACTGCAACAAATAACCCTAAAATTTATATGGAATCACAAAACACCCAAAGACAAAGCAATCCTGAGAAAAAAGAACAAAGCTGAAGGTATAACCGTCCCAGACTTCAGACTATACTACAAAGCTATAGTAATCAAAATGGTGTGGTATTGGTACAGAAACAGAGACATAGATCAATGTAACAGAATAGAGAGCACAGAAATAAACTCACATGAGGTCAATTAATCTATGACAAAGGAGGCAGGAATATACAATGAAGGAAAAACAGTCTCTTCAATAAGTGGTCCTGGGAAAACTGGACAACTACGTGTAAAACAATGAAATTAGTATATTTCTTGACACTACATAGAAAAATAAACTCAAAATGGTTTAAAGACCTAAATGTAAGACATGAAACCGTAAAATTCCTAGAAGAGAGCATAGGCGAAACATTCTTTGACATAAATCATAGCAATATTTTCCTGGTTCAGTTTCCTAAGTCAAAAGAAATAAAAGCAAAAATAGACAAATGGGACTTAATTAAACTTAAAAGCTTTTTCATAGCAAGGAAAACCAGCAACAAAACATAAAGACAACTTATGGAATGGGAGAAAATATTTTCAAATGATGCAACTGACAAGGGGTTCATATCCAAAATATACAAACAGCTCATGAAGTTCAATGTCAAAAAAACAAACAATCCAATCAAAAAATGGGCAGAATATCCAAACAGACATTTCTCCAAAGAAGACACACAGATGGTTAAAAAACATTTAAAAAGATGCTCAACATCACTAATTATTAGAGAAATGCAAATCAAAACCCCAATGAGGTATCACCTCACACTTGTCAGAATGGTTATCATCAATAAGTCTTCAAATAACAAATGTTAGAGAGGATGTGGAGAAAAGAGAACCATCATACATTGCAGGTGGGAATGTAAATTGGTGTAGCCACTATGGAAAACAGTATGGAGGTTCCTTAAAAAACTAAAAATAGAATACCATGTGCTCCAGTAATTCCACTCTTGGATATACATCCCGAAAAAACAAAAACACTAATTCAAAGAGATGCATGCATCCCAATATTCATGGTAGCACTGTCTCCAATAACTCATTCATGGAAGCAACCCAAATGCCCATTAACAGACAACTGGCTTAAGAAGATGTGTGTGTATATATATATATGTGTATATGTATGTATATATATATATATATATATATATATATATATATATATATATATATATTATATACATATACACATATATATACAGTACTACATTACTCAGCCATAAAAAAGAATGAAATACTGACATTTGCAGCAATGTGGATGGACCTAGAGAATATTATGTTTAGTGAAATAAGTCAGTTAGAGAAAGAAAAATACTATATGATATCACTTATTTAAGAATCTATAAAATAATGCAAATGAATCTATATACAAAACAGAAACAGACTCACAGACATAGAAACCAAACTTGAGGTTACCAAAGGGGAGAGAGAAGCAGGGAGGGACAAACTAAGGTTATGGGATTAACAGATACAAACTGCTATATATAAAATAGATAAGCAACAAAGACATATAGCACAAGGAATTATACCCATTATCTTCTAATAACCCATAACGGAATATAATCTGCAAAAATACTGAATCTCTATGCTGTACACCTAAAACTAACACAATATTGTAAATCAACTATACTTCAATTAAAACATAAATAAAATAAATATTTCAATTCATATAGAAGACATTTGGCTCAATCAGTAAAGATCCCTGGAAAGAACATAAGTTGCCTTTCCAATTTGAAATCAAATCTATGCAGGCATGTACTGATAAAGCACATGAGAAGACAATGATTAGAGGATTCGGAGGTGACTATGTAGCCTGCCTTCCTTCCTTCCTTCCTTCCTTCCTTCCTTCCTTCTTTCCTTCCTTCCTTCCTTCCCTCCTTTCTTCATTTGTCCTTCTCACCTATTCAAAGTAGCTGGGGAAAAAAAAATCACTCCCCAATCACAAAGGAAGTAACTGAGAAGAGAGAATTACAACACCCAAGCTCTGAACAGGAGCTTAAGTTGTGAATCTAATTGTAATGTTTATTTTGAGGTGGTACAGTGCAGTATCATTCAAACTGTTTTAAAGTTACACATTGCAGGACATGTGCCAGGGCAAGTAGGGGTCCAATGAACTCAAAGAGGGAAGTTAGGTGAAAAAGTCAGAGACATTTAACATAGATAAAAGGAGATAATTCCCTCTCCACTTCTTCATGACGAGGGTTCATTTACTCATTCTATGACTTAACACACACACTTAGTGCCTTCTATGTGTCAAGTGTTATACTAGGAACTTGGAATACAATGATAAAAATACAGAGCCTCTATTTTAAGAAGCCTACAATCAGGTAGGGGAAATAAACACTCCAACAAGCAACTGTCATACACATGATCATTGTTCAAGACAATGGTTCAAGAGCCAGGTATAGTGTGCAATCTAAATACAGAGCAAAGAATGCCCAAGTTCACGTGGAGTAAGTCAGAGAGAGCTTCACAGAGGAGACATCAACAAGGCCTGAATTAACAGATAAATAGTAATCTGCTGGATAATCAGAAGGAGGGTAAACAAAGGCATGGAAGCAGATGATATCTTCTCATGTTTGTAGGAGTATATGTTGTTCAGCATTGGTAGGATATAAGGGACAGGATTGGGAGATATTTAAGGAGAAGAGACAGCAAGGAAGCAGGTTGCTACAAATCAGTTATGAGAGAAGAAGCTGAATGTTTGGAAATATTCCTTGCTAGGTACTCTACATTTTATCCTGAAGTCTAGGTCAGTGTTTTTGACCATCTTCATCAGATCCTCCAGAGAATTCCCTAGAACCTCACTGCTCAAAATTTGGCCTGTAGACCAGCAGCATCAGCATCATCTGGGAACTTGTTAGAATGCCACCTCAGACGTACTGAGTCAGAATCTGCATTTTAATAAATCCTCAGGTGAGTTATAGGCACATTGAAGTTTGAGAAGCACTGCCTTGATGTACTTGTTAGAAATGAATATTATTGATAGTTCTCATCTATTAAATCAGAATCTTTCAGTTGAGGCTCAGGCCTCATCATTTTTCTTTCTTTCTTTTTTTTTTTTTTTACAGGCTCACTAGGAGATTATATGGCATATTAGATTTGAGAACCACTATGTGAAATGGGGAGCCATGGAGCAACTTTGAAAAGGATAATGACATCCTCAAATTTTTCTATTAAAAGTGTTATCTGAACACACTATGGAAGGTTTGGGGAATACTAGTGATACACCATCAGGAGAGACAAGAGTAGAATCAATTGCCAGGAGTAATTTAGTCACAGAAAAAGGACCATAGGTTATATCAAAGCTTTGAGGTGGTAGTGGGTAGGAGCCTGAAATTTCAGCAGTACATCTGTATACCCCAAGATATGGCAAGCAGGGAGGGAAGGTCAGGGATGGCTTTGGAAGTGGCTAAGCTTGAACTAATTAATGTTTTATTCCTGTTACTATGACTCATGTTCCTTATTTGAATCATTTTACCAATGTGAGCTGGGCAAATGTGTTTAGCATTAGAGAGAGAAAAATTTAGAACAAATATTTACTCTTTCAAACTCTTGTCCTTTGTAACTGGGATAACCTCCAGGAGAAAAGACCTACTTTTATTGAAACCTGTATATGGGCTTGGAGAAGGTCATGTAGAGGACGTGACCACTGGTTGAACTGCAAGTTATACCTAGGCAATTGGAGGCTCCTCATCCACTTTCTTGTCCTTGGAATGTATGCTTTCCCCAACATTCCCACAGTGGGAGACATTTTCAAGGACACTACCTTGAGAGAGCAATCTGGACGTTGTATGTGACTGAATCCAGTTAAGACCTCTATATAAACTTAAGATTCTGGTGGAAGGGTGCAGAGATCTACTCGTTTTCTAGCTGCCCAAGACAAGCCTTGTATGTAAACCTTGTATGGAAGGGTAAGTTCCCTTGTCTACTAAACCTGCCTCCTACCAATGTGGAGTGGTTTGCCTCTTTCTTTGGTTTCCCTGTGCCCTCTGTGTACAAGGGCCAATTTGCAAACCAATAGGGTTTCATGGGCAGGAGCAAAACAGAACTGTATAGCACATATGGAAATGTTTGAGAACCAATTCTCCTCAGTTTAAGTGAAGATGTTCTGAAAAGTAAGAGTCTGGATATTGAGTATAATTAAAAACTAGAGCAAGAGTTATAAACAGATGCATTTAATAAATTATCTGTAAGAAAGGAAATTTTCTCCTCATGGATGTTCAATGCAACATCTTCTCTATTAAAATGTTGACAAGGGAATTCCCTGGTGGTCCAGTGGTTAGGACTCTGCGCTTTCACTGTTGAGGACATGGGTTCAATCCCTGGTCAGAGAACTAAAATCTCACAAGCTGCGTGGCCAAAACAAAAAAAAAATAGAAATGCTAACCAAAGGTTAGTTTCTCCCTTCCTCCTTCACTACTGTACTTAATTGGTTGTGTCACATCACCAGATTACAGAGTTTTCTTCTATTCTGCATCTCAGTCCTCCAAGTTGTTGAGTTTTGGGATCTGACCCAAGAATTCCAAGTCAGAACCAGAGAACTAGCTGCCACAAAGATCACACTGGGAACTGATCTCACAAAGCATTTTCATGAGTTTAGATGAGGCCCACAGTGTGTACCTTGCTGTAACTTCCCAAGAATTGTATTAGATAGGAAAGAAAATAACTGAGATGACAAAGACAAAAAGAGAGAGTTAGAACACCCATGTTGTGAATAAAGGCATCAGTTGGTGATCTAAGAATGAGTTATTTTGAGGGGATACAGATCAGCGTCACTCAAACTGTTTTACAACTCTTTTAGGTGATTTTATAAATGTGCCAAGTAGTCACAGCTCTAAAAGTCTGGAGTAGAGACTTCATTTTCTAGTACCCAGACTCAGCTGGCACAAGTCCCTCAGCACTGCCCAGGATCTGGCAATGTAAGGTGGTGCTCCTATACAGTCTGACTAGGGGGAATTTGGGCACAGCAACTTAAAGAAACCTTGCATATAAGGCTTATACAATTTTTATGGGAGTTTCCTCAGTTTTATCAATCTTATTTACAGAATTTAGCTAACTTTTAAAGTAATTGGTAATTGGCAAAAACTAACTAGGTGAAAACTTAGACTACTGAATATATTCAAACTTGCTCATAAAGCTTTCTATATGCTTTCAGATCAAGCACTCTAGCTACATGAACTTTCATTGCAATTATTCATCACCCATCCATAAGTATCTTAAAATACTCAGGTACCAAGTTGAAGATTTGCAAAATAGTTCAATAAAAATGAATAAGAGTAGAGAGAACTTCTTGGTTGAGAGAGAAGTGCAACTGCACTGGTTTATGAACAGAAGATATTCAAGATTTTAAAACAACCACTCAAGAGAGTCTGAAACTACATTCTATGTGTCTTCTGAGCATAACTCTGCAAGGTGAAAATAAAGTGGCAACTCTCAGTTAAGGAATTCAATGATAAGCAAGCCAGGGGTAGCGCCTGAGCTCCTTTGGTGGGAGCGCTGAGTCCAAGCTGCTGGACTAACAGAGAACCTCAGACCCCAGGGGATATTAATTGGAGGGAGGTCTCCTGGAGGTCCTCATCTCAGCACCAAGACCTGGCTCTAGTCAACTGCCTGCAAACTCCAGTGAGGAAGGCCTCAGGCCAAACAACCAGTAAGAAGAAACAGCCCCACTCATCAAAAAAATGAGACAACAAAAATATATGTTACAGACGAACAAGCAAGGTAAAAACATACAAGGCCAAATAAATGAAAAGAAAATAGGCAACCTACCTGAAAAAGAATTCACAGTAATGAGAGTAAAGGTGATCCAAAATCTCAGAAATACAATGGAGACATGGATCAAAAAATTACAAGAAATGTTTCACAAAGAACTAGAAGAAATAAAGAACAAACAAATAGGGATGAACAAAACAATAACTGAAATGAAAAATACACTAGAAGGAATCAATAGCAGAATAACTGAGGAAAAAGAACAAATAAGTTAGCTGAAAGATAGAATGGTAGAAATAACTGCTGAGGAATAGATTAAGAAAAAAGAATGAAAAGAATTGAAGACAGTCTCAGTGACTTCTGGGACAATATTAAATGCACAAACATTCGAATTACAGGGGTCCCAGAAGAAGAGAAAGAGAAAGGGTATGAGAAAAATATTTGAAAAGATTATAGTCAAAAACTTCCATAACATGGGAAAGGAAATAGCCACCCAAGTCAAGTAAGTGCAGAGAGTCTCAAACAGTATAAACCCTTGGTGAAACACACCAAGACACATATTAATCAAACTAACAAAAATTAAATTCAAAGAAAAAATATTAAAAGCAGCAAAGAAAAGCAAAAAATAACATACAAGGGAATCCCCATAAGGTTATCAGCAGATTTTTCAGCAGCCAGAAGGAGTGGCAGGATATATTTACAGTGTTAAAAGGGAAAAACCTGTAACCAAGATTACTCTACCCAGCAAGGATCTTACTGACATTCGACAGAGCAATCAAAAACTTCACAGACAGGCAAAATAAGAGAATTCAGCACCACCATACCAGCTTTACAACAAATGCTAAAGGAAATTCTCTAAGCAGGAAACAAGAGAAGAAAAAGACCCACAAAAACAAACCCAAAGAAATTAATAAAATGGTAAGAGGAACATACATATCAATAGTTACCTTGAATGTAAATGGATTAAATGCTCCAACCAAAAGACCCAGGCTGGCTGAATGGACACAAAAACAAGACTCATATATATGCTGTCTACAAGAGACCCACTTTAGACCTAGGGACACATACAGACTGAAAGTGAGGGGACAGAAAAAGATATTCTATGCAAATCAAAAGAGAGCTGGAGTAGCAATTCTCATATCAGAGACAATAGACTTTAAAATAAAGAATTTTACAAGAGACAAATGAGGACACTACATAATGATCAAGGGATCAATCCAAGAAGAAGATATAACAATTACGAATATGCACCCAACATAGCATCACCTAAATACATAATGCAAATGCTAACAGCCATAAAAGAGGAAATTAACAGTAACACAGTAGTAGTGGGGGACTTTAACACCCCACTTACACCAAAAGACAGATCATTCAGACAGAAAATAAATAAGGAAACACAGTTTTAAATGACACAATAGACCAGATAGATTTAATTGATATTTATAGACGTTCCACAAAAAAGCAGCAGAAGACATTTTCACCTCAGTGCACACAGAACATTCTCCAGGATAGATCACATCTTGGGTAGCAAATCAAGCTTCAGAAAACTTAAGAAAATTGAAATCATATCAAGCATCTTTTCTGACCACAACACTATGAGGTTAGAAATCAATTACAGGAAAAACCTGTAAAAATCACAAACACAAGGAGGCTAAACAGTGCGCTGCTAAATAACCAAGAGATCACTGAAGAAATCAAAGAGGAAACAAAAAAAAAATACATAGAAACAAATGACAATGAAAAGACAATGACTGAAAACCTATCAGATGCAGCAAAAGAAGTTCTAAGAGGGAAGTTTATAGAAATTCAACCTCATCTTAAGAAACAAGAAAAATCTCAAATAAACAGTCTAATCTTACAGCTAAAGCCACTAGAGAAAGAAGAACAAACAAAACCCAATGGTAGTAGAAGGAAAGAAATCATAAAGATCAGAGAAGAAATAAATGAAATAGAGACAAAGAAAACAATAGCAACGATCACTAAGACTAAAAGTTGGTTCTTTGAGAAGATTAAAAACAAATTGATAAACCTTTAGCCAAACTCATCAAGAAAAAAAGGGAGAGGACTCAAATCAATAAAATTAGAAATGAAAAAGGAGAAATTACAATGGACACAGCAGAAATACAAAAGATCATAAGAGACTACTGCAAGCAATTATATGCCAATAAAATGGACAACATGGAAGAAAAGGACAAATTCTTGGAAAGGTACAACTTTCCAAACGTGAACAAGGAAGAATGACAAAATATAAACAGGTCAATCACAAGTAATGAAATTGAAACTGTAATTAAAAATCTTCCAACAAACAAGAGTCCAGGATCAGATGTCTTCACAGGCAAATTTTACCAAGCATTTAGAGAAGAGCTAACACCTTTTCTTCTCAAACTCTTCCAAAATATTGCAGAGGGAGGAACACTTCTGAACTCATTCCACAAGGCCACCAACACCCTGATACCAAAACCAGACAAAGATATCACAAAAAAGAAAATTACAGATCAATATTACTGAAGAACATAGACACAACAATCCTCAACAAAATACTAACAAACAGAATCCAACAACACGTTAAAATGATCATACACCATGATCAAGTGGGATTTATCTCAGGAATGCAAGGATTATTCAATATACGCAAGTCAAACAATATGATACACCATATTAACAAATTAAAGAATGAAAACCATACGATCATGTCAATAGATGCAGAAAAAGCTTTTGACAAAATTCAACACCCATTTATGATAAAAACTCTCCAGAAACTGGGCATAGGGGGAACATACCTCAACACAGTAAAGGCCATATAAGAAAAACCCACAGCAAACATCATTCTCAATGCTGAAAAACTGAAATCACTTCCTCTAAGATCAGGAACAAGACAAGGATGACCACTCTCGCCACTCTTATTCAACATATTTTTAGAAGTCTTAGTCATGCAAATCAGAGAAGAAAAAGAAATAAAAGGAATACAAATCGGAAAAGAAGAAGTAAAACTGTCACTGTTTGCAGGTGACGTGATACTATACATAGAAAATCCTAAAGATGCCAAAGAAAACTATGAGAACTAATCAATGAATTTAGTAAAGTTGCAGGATATGAAATTAATGTGCAGAAATCTCTTACATTCCTATACACTAACAACAAAAGATCAGAAGGAGAAATTAAGGAAACAATCCCATTTACTACTGCAACAAAAAGAAAAAAAACAGCTAGGAATAAACCTACCTAAGGAGGCAAAAACCTGTATGCAGAAAAGTATAAAACACTGGTGCAAGAAATCAAAGATGACACAAACAGATGGAGAAATATGCCATGTTCTTGGATTGGAAGAATCAATAATGTGAAAATGACTATACCACCCAAAGCAATCTACAGATTCACTGCAATCCCTATCAAATTACGAATGGCATTCTTCACAGAATTAGAACAAAAAATTTTACAACTTGTATGGAAACACAAAAGACCTCGAATAGCCAAAGCAATCTTGAGAAAGAAAAATGTATCTGGAGGAATCAGACTTCCTCACTTCAGACTATACTACAAACCTACAGCAATCAAGACAGTATGGTACTGGCACAAAAACAGAAACATAGATTAATGGAACAGGATAGAAAGCCCAGAGATAAACCCATGCACATGTGGTCACCTTATCTTTGACAAAGGAGGCAAGAATATACAATGGAGAAAAGACAGCCTCTTCAATAAGTGGTGCTGGGAAAACTGGACAGCTACATGTAAAAGAATGAAATTAGAACATTACTTAACACCATACACAAGAAACACATAATGGATTAAAGTGCTAAATGTAGGACTGGACACTATAAAATGCTTAGAGGAAAACACAGGAAAAACACTCTCTGAGATAAACCACAGCAAGATGTTTTATGACCCACCTCCTAGAGTAATGAAAGTAAAAACAAAAATGAACAAATGAGCCCTAATTAAAATTGAAAACTTTTGCACGCAAAGGAAACTATAAACAAGACAAAAAGACAACCCTCAGACTGGGAAAAAAATATTTGCAAACGAAGCAACGGACAAAGGATTAATCTCTAAAATATACAAAGAGCTCATGCAGCTCAATATCTAAAAAACAAACAACCCAATCCAAAAATGGGCAGAAGACCTAAATAGACATTTCTCCAAAGAAGACATACAGATGGCCAAAAGGCGCATGAAAAGATGCTAACATGACTGATGTTTAGAGAAATGCAAATCAAAACTACAATGAGTTATCACCTCACACAGGTCAGAATGGCCATCAACAATAAATCTACAAACAATAAATGCTGGAGATGGTGTGGAGAAAAGGGAACCCTCTTGCACTGTTAGTGGGAATGTAAACCGATACAGCCACTGTGGAGAACAGTATGGAAGTTCCTTTTAAAAACTAAAAATAGAACTAGCATATGACCCAGTATGAGCATATACCCTGAGAAAACCATAATTCAAAAGCCACATGTACCTCAATGTTCATTGCAGCAATATTTACAATGGCCAGGACATGGAAGCAACCTAAATGTCCAACAACAAATGAATGGATAAAGAAGATGTGGTACACATATACAATGGAATATTACTCAGCCATAAAAAGGAATGAAATCGGGTCATTTGTAGAGATGTGGGTGGACTTAGAGTCTGTCATACAGAGTGAAGTAAGTCAGGAAGAGAAAAACATATATCGTATATAAATGCATATATGTGGTATCTAGAAAAATGGTACAGAAGAACCTATTTCCATGTCAGGAATACAGTTGCAGACATAGAGAATGGACATGTGGACACAGAGGGGGAAGGGGAGGGTGGGATGAATTGGGAGATTAGGACTGACATATATACACTACCATATGTAAAATAGATAGCTAGTGGAAGCCTGCTGCATAGCACAGGAAGCTCAGCTCGGTGCTCTGTGATGACCTAGATGAGTGGGATGCCGGGGTGAGAAGGAGGTCCAAGAGTGAGAGGATATATGTGCATATATTGCTGATTCACTTCTTTGTACAGCAGAAACTAACACAACATTGTAAAGCAATTATACGCTAATAAAAAATTGAGTAAGAGTACAAAAACAGTTATAAGCTGCATAAGATTAGGAAAGTAATAATTTTGCTCTCAATAGATATTAGATAATAGCTAAAGATGGCACAAATAGGAAACCAAAGACTCAATGCTAAATTTCATACACAATTACCTAATTAAAGTCAAGTTATGTATTGACTGGTAGGAATAAGTTATGGCCTAAAGCTGCTATTTAGGAAAGTGAGTAATCTTGACTTGCCTATATACTGCTGCTGGGCGTGCACACTGGAAGAATCTTTGACTAAGTAACTACACTTTTGGGAATCTATCTTACAGAACTACTTGTATAAGAGTGCAAAGAGAATACAAACAAGGATATTTACTTCAGTGCTGTTTGTCCCAGTGGAAATTTGGAAACAACCTGAAAATCCAAAACAACTGAAAGGGATTTGGTTAGAAATTTTAAGGTAAATGGGGCACTATGCAGCCTTTTTAATAAAATGATATAGAACAGTGTGCACTTGTATTGATCATATAGTATACACATTGTTGGAAAGAAACATACACATATATATCAATGTCATTACATGTGTAAAAATGTTTGGAAGGATACATTCCAAGAAATTAGCAGTGGAGATCAGTATCAGGGGAAAGAGAAGTGAGTGAGAGCCTTTGACATTTTCTCTTATACACCTATATAATTCTGTGTTGCTAAATTTTAAAAAATAGTTAAATATTACTTTCATAAATAAAATAAGAAATATCTATACTATTTTAATAAAGGATTTATTAAAGTATTTTGAATACTAGGTCTATAATTTAGTAAACTGACAAACTAAATAAAAGCAACAGAATGAAAGTTTTAGATACTTGGACCCGTTAATTGGCTTCTACTAAAGAGCACAAGAAATCCATTTTCCATGTCAAACACTGCCCCTCCCACATAAAAGGGAGTATTTTTGCTGGGTGTGAGTCTACATATTTCATTTGCTAACACTGAAAATTTTGGTTTTAATTAGAATCCATTTTGATTAGAATATGTTTACTTTATATTCACAAAATAATGAAAAATGAAACTTCACTCTGGAAATTAAAATGCATATTCTTGAACAGAGGGGGAGTATTATATCACACAATTAGGAGTACAATCACTGGGTTTAAAAATATAGAGCAATTCTGTTGAATTAAAACCCCTTAACTAGTTCCCTAACTAAAATTATGCAGGAAAATCATAGTCAAAGCTTTTTAAATAAATATAGAGTAGGTCCTTAATCTTGTTCTATTATTAGAGAAGACAAATTTTTGAGAACGAAGAATAAATCTCAAAAGTATTTGCCTTTTCATATTTCTAGCCTATTACTTTTGTTTCCACCCACAAAAACGAAGAAAATAAATGAAGAGGCCACTAAATCAGGAATTTGTTAAGACATCTCTCCCCACCGAATCACTTGTTTTGCAAGTGACATTCCAGAATGGTTTAGGCAAGGTATGGGACAAAGTGGTTTTTACATACCAAGGGATCAGCTTTGCAATAAAATAATGAAAGGCTCTGCACAATATATTTGAAGTCAATAATGAAGTTGTATTAAACAACAATTTAAAAATATATTCAAGCTGGTGGAATATATTCTTGTGAAACTTATTGTACTAATTACAATTCTCATGCTATGAACAAATTAATAAGGGCCAACTCTTTCTTCAGTGAAATATATGCTTGAGCAAAACTCATGGATAAAGATAAATTCCTTGAGATCTCAACTATCTTTTAGGTTATTCCAGAACTCCTAATCTATGACATTAATTTCAGGGTTTGTAGAAATATGTAAGACAGTGTTCTTTTTTATTCTAAAGCAAGTAATGGGTGTGATTGGCTTTAAATAAACTTACCACATAGTTCTTCTGTGTCAAGATTGCTGAAAAGATGAAAAAAAGTATTATTATTTAGGTAATATTTAAGTTTTTAAATAGTTAAATACAGTTATTCCCCAATCTGTATTGTTATATTAATAGATGATATGTAGTTATGGTATTTTCTCTTATAGATTCTACACTGTTTAAGTAGTCAACCAAATATTAGCAATGATTATCAGATTTTGTCTTTAAACAGATAATTCTTGGGATTTGTGTTTCCCCCAGGTCATGCTGGGGGAATACTGCATAATTTTAAAGAATGTAGGCTCTGGAGCCAGAACGCTTGAGTTGAAATCCTAACTCCACCATTTACCATCTATGTGACCCTGAGTACTTTTCATCTATGTGTCTCAGTTCCTCAGTCCCAATACGGGGATAATAATAATTTCTGTTTCATAGGAATGTCATAGTATTTAAATTGGTTAATAAATATAAAGCAGTTAAAAGGTAATTGACACAAATTAAACACTTAATAAATGTTAGCTGTCATATTCCTGACTTGGTAGAACTGCTAGAACTTCCATATCTAAATTCAACTTCTGGGTTAAGTTTGATTCAATGCTTATTTCAAATGATTTCTAAAATATAATGAAGAGTTACATTGTTTAATATTTACATGTAAACAATAGAAACACATTACTATAATGAAAATAACTTCAAAAGAGCCAGATGAACTGTTAGCAGATATAATACATTACTATCAGAAGAATAATGTCTTGACCAAGGAAGATATGGTACAAGAATTCAAGAATGGTCCAATATCAAGCAATACATCAACATAACACTACATCATAATTTAAAGGAGAAAAACCATCATATTAACAAATACTAAATGGGAATTTAATAAAATTCAACATTCATTCCTATTTTTTAAAGTTTAAGTGAAATAGGAATACAAGTAAACCTTTTGAAGATGAAGACTAATAAAAACCAACTGCAAACAACAGTTAACTGAAAATCTTTGACTACACACAGATGGTACATGTCAAAACTCAATGTAAATAAACTTCATAATTCAGTCCTCCTTTAAGAAGTAGTCAGGTTGATAAACAAGAGGGACACTGGTGTAAGCATTTCAAACACCAGTCCTTTTACCAGTTCCATCACTAAATTTGTTATATAATTTTAAATTCAGGACTTTATCTTAGGACATTGAATATTTGATCCTGGGCAAATGACATCTCCATACTAGAGTAAGTCTTTTTGTAGAGTAGTATTTGCCATCAGATAGAATATGCAAATCCTTCTGTAATAGCTTTGGTGTGGACTCCTCTTTGTTCATTTATTTATCTCACAAACATATACTGCTATGTGTCAGGCATTGTTCTAACTGCCATAGATAAATAGGTTGCAAGAACTACTGAGATGAATATCTCAGATCACTAGTCTCTAGCAGCTCAATTTAGAGGTAGACTTATGCAATAAATAAATAAAATGCAATAAAATAGTCAGGGGGGAAGTTGTTAACTGGCAAAAGTTATCAGGGACTATATAATAGAGGATAAAATTTGAAGACTAATTCTCAAAGGTTAAATACAAGTAAAAAAGACAAAGAAAGGAGGAAAATTCCAGTTAGAGAAATACCATTTGCAATAAAAATTTGAAGTGTTAAGAGTATGTTACAAAATTTCTAAATTACTAAACTGCTCAGAAAACTGAATAATTCCTGTGGCTAGAACATAGCTCATTATGAAAAAGAATCAAACTAAAAAATGAAAAGCCTCATGTGATAGTCTAAGAAATTTCTACTTTTTCTTTTTGTCTATTTGGAATCAAAGAATTTAAAGGTGAATGGTATGAACTACAGTCTGGGCAAGAATGTGGCAAGGAGTGCTCAAGACCATCCACGGGGGCAAGAAGAAATACTTTTTATTTTTCTGGAAAAATGTATTTAATTTATTTATTTATTTTCCTAGAGTTTCATTGAGATATAACTGACATATAGCACTGTATAAATTTAAGGTATACAGAATAATGATTTCACTTATATACATCAGGGCATGATTATCATAATATGTTTGGTGAACATCCATCATCTCATACAGATACAAAATTAAAGAAACTAAAATTTTTTCCTTGTGATGAGAACTCAGAATTTACTCTCTTAAAAAATTTCATATATAATATACAGTGTTAATTATATTTATCATGTAGTACATTACATCCCTAGTACTTATATACCTTGTAACTGAAAGTTTGTACTTTTTGACTGACTTCCTCCAATTCCCCCTTCCCCAACACCCTGCCTCTGTAACCACAAAACTGATCTCTCTTTCTATGAGTTTGTTTGTTTTGGGAGTATAATTGACCTACAACACTATGTTAGTTCCTGTTACACAACATAGTGATTCAGTATTTCTATACATTTAGAATAATCACCACCATAAGTCCAGTTAAGTTCTGTCACCATACAAAGATATTATATAAGTAATGACTATATATCCCACGCTATACATTTCATACATGTGACTCATTAATTTTGCAACCGGAAGTTTATACCTCCTAATCTCCCTCACCTATTTCTTTCCTCCCCCCATTCCCTCCCCCTGGCAATCACCAGTTTGTTCTCTGCATCTGTTTCTGTTTCTGTTTCATTATGTTTGTTCATTTGTTTTGTTTCTTACATTCCACATATAAGTGAAACCATACAACATTTGTCTTTCTCTGTCTGCTTACTTCACTTAGGATAATACTCTCTAGGTCCATTCATGTTGTCTCAAATGGCAAGACTTTATTCTTTTTAAATGGCTAATATTCATGTATATTTATGTATATATGTCACATCCTTTATCCATTCGTCTATCAATAGACACTCAGGTTGCTTCCATATCTTAACTATTGTAAATAATGCTGCAATGAACATAGGGATGCATATATCTTTTCTTTTTTCCAAAAAGAATAACCAGCATTTATTGACTGTTTACTATGTTCCAGGTACTGCTATAAACATTTTATGTAAAAAATTATGTAACTTTTTATTATGGGAAATTTTAAACTTAAGAAATAAAGGAAAGATCATTATGGATAAACAACAAGATCCTCCTGTATAGTACAGGAAACTATATTCAATATCCTGTGATAAACCATAATGGAAAAGAATCTGAAAAAGAATATATATATATCTATAACTGAGTCACTTTGTTGTACAGCAGAAATTAACACAGCATTGTAAATCAACCATACATCAATAAATTTTTTTAAAAATTAAAGATCATTAAAAAAAACTTTATGTATGCATTGCCCACTTTAAATCATTATCATCAACATTTTAACATTTTGCCATATATGTTTTATTAACCACCATCATTCTCCTCCCTCAATTTTTTTTCTGGAGTATTTAAAGCAAATGCCAGATGTCCTATAATTCACTCATAAATATCTTAAATACATTCTTAACTTTTAAAATATATTAGCTATTTTAGTCATCAAAAGCAGATACTACTATTATTCCCATTTTACATATGTGTAAACTGAGGCAAATGTTATTGAGTGATTCAAACCCTGGAGTCTAATGGCCAGCCTCCAAGGTGGCCCCTGACCCCTGCCTCCTGGTATTCACATTTTGTGTAAGTTCCCTCACAAGTTACACCAGGGTGGGCCTGGGAGACCATGCATATATCTTTTCTAATTGGTGTTTTTGTTTTCTTCAGGAGTGGAGTTAGTTCTATTTTTAATTTTTTGAAGAATCTCCATACTGTATTCTACAGTGGCGGCACCAGTTTACATTTCCACAAACAGTGCATGAAGGTTCCCTTTTCTCCACATCCTCACCAATACATGTTATTTATTGTATTTTTGATAATAACCATTCTGACAGGGGTGAAGTGATATCTCGTTGTGGTTATGCTTTGCATTTCCCTGATGATTTGATGTTGAATATTTTTCATGTACATGTTGGTGATCTGTATGTCTTCTTTGGAAAAATGTCGATTCAGATACTCTGCCCATTATTAAATGGGTTGTTTGCTCTTTTGATGTATGAATTCTTTGTTATTTTGGATATTAAGCCCTTATCAGAAGTTCCTTTAACATTTCTTATAAAACTGGTTTGGTGGTGCTGAACTCTTTTTGCATTTGCTTGTCTGTAAAAATTTTCATCTCTCCTTCAAATCTGGAGTAAGCCTGGCCAGATAGAGTTTCTTGTTGTAGGTTTTTCCCTTTCATCACTTAAAATATATCATGCCACTCCCTTCTGGCATGCAGTGTTCCTCCTTAAAAGTGAACTGATTGATAGACTTATGGGAGTTCCCTTGTATGTAACTTGTTGTTTTTTCCTTGCTGCTTTTAATAGTATCTCTTTAATTTTTGTCATTTTAATTACGTGTCTTGGTGTGTGTCCTAATGCAACCAGCCTCCTGGTAGGTGGGGCTGTTTCTCCAACTGGATATTTTTTTTTTCTTGAGATCTGCTACTACTGGTGCCACAGACTTGACAGTGGGTCAGGTCCCATTGCTAAAAAGCTAGACAGAGGATTCCAAGAGGGCACTTGCCAGCACTTTGTGGTAGAATGGGCTCCAAGAAAAGGCTGCAGCCAATATCTAGGTCCCCAATGGTTCCATACTAAAATACTATTAAAGTACTAAAGTGTTTCTCACCTAAAATATTACCTTACTGAGCTGTTTACCTAAGCCATTTAAAGATTCAGTGCAAAGGAAACTCTCCCATTTACCATTTCAACAAAAAGGATAAAATACCTAAAATGAACCTACCTAAGGGGACAAAAGACCTGTATGCAGAAATCTATAAGACACTGATGAAAGAAATTAAAGATGATACAAACAGATGGAGAGATATATCATGTTTTTGGATTGGAAGAATCAACATTGTGAAAATGACTATATTACCCAAAACAATCTACAGATTCAATGCAATCCCTATCAAACTACCAATGGCATTTTTCACAGAACTAGAACAAAAAATTTCACAATTTGTATGAATACAAAAAAAGACCCCGAACAGCCAAAGCAATCTTGAGAAAGAAAAATGGAGCTGGAGGAATCAGGGTCCCTGACTTCAGACTATACTACAAAGCTACAGTAATCAAGACAGTATGGTACTGGCACAAAAAAAGAAATATAGATCAATGGAACAGGATAGAAAGCTAAGAGATAAACCTACGCACATTTGGTCACCTTACCTTTGACAAAGTAGGCAAGAATATACAATGGAGAAATGACAGCCTCTTCAATAAGTGGTGCTGGGAAAACTGGACAGCTACATGTAAAAGAATGAAATAAGAACATTCCCTAAAACCATACACAAAAGTAAACTCAAAATGGATTAAAGAGCTAAATGTAAGGCCAGACATTATAAAACTCTTAGAGGAAACATAGGCAGAACACTCTATGACATAAATCACAGCAAGATCCAAAATAAACAAATGGGACCTAATGAAACTTAAAAGCTTTTGTACAACAAAGGAAACCATAAACAAGATGAAAAGACAACACTCAGAATGGGAGAAAATATTTGCAAATGAAGCAACTGACAAAGGATTAATCTCCAAAATTTACAAGCAGCTCAAGCAGCTTAATATCAAAAAAGCAAACAACCCAATCCAAAAATGGGCAGAATACCTAAATAGACATTTCTCCAAAGAAGACATACAGATTGCCAACAAACACATGAAAGGATGCTCAACATCACTAATCATTAGAGAAATGCAGATCAAAACTGCAATGAGGTATCACTTCATACCAGTCAGAATGACCAACATCAAAAAATCTACAAAAAATAAATGCTGGAGAGGGTGTGGAGAAAAGGGAACCCTCTTGCACTGCTGGTGGGAATGTAAATTGATAGAGCTACTATGGAGAACAGTATGGAGGTTCCTTCAAAAACTAAAAATAGAACTACCATATGACCCAGCAATCCCACTACTGGGCATATACCCTGAGAAAACCATAATTCAAAAAGAGTCATGTACCACAATGTTCATTGCAGTATTGTTTACAATAGTCAGGGCATGGAAGCAACCAAAGTGTCCATCAACAGATGAATGGATAAAGAAGATGTGGCACATGTATACAATGGAATATTACTCAGCCATAAAAAGAAACGAAAGTGAGTTATTTGTAGTGACGTGGATGGACCTAGAGTCTGTCATACAGAGTGAAGTAAGTTAGAAAGAGAAAAACAAATACTGCATGCTAATACATATATATGGAATCTAAAGAAAAAATGGTTCTCCAGAACCTAAGGGCAGAACAGGAATAAAGACACAGACGTAGAGAATGGTCTTGAGGACACGGAGGGGAGGAAGGGTAAGCTGGGAAGCAATGAGAGAGTGGCATTGACATATATACATTACCAAATGTAAAATAGATAGCTAGTAGGAAGCAGCTGCATAGCACAGGAAGATCAGCTTTGTGCTTTGTGACCACCTAGAGAGGTGGGATTGAGAGAGTGGGTGGGAGATACAAGAGGGAGGGGATATGGGGATTTATGTATATGTATAGGTGATTCACTTTTTTGCACAGCAGAAACTAATACAACAATGTAAAACAATTATACTGCAATAAAGATGTTAAAAAGGAGGAAAAAAAGATTCATGCAATCACTATCAAAATTCCAATGGCATTTTTCACAGAAATAGAACAAACAATTTTAAAATTTGTATAGACCCACAAAAGACTCTGAATAGCCAAAACAATCTTGAGACAGAACAAAGTTAGAGGTATCACACTTCCTGATTTCAAACTATATTACAAAGCTATAGTTATCAAAGCAGTATGGTATTGTCATAAAAACAGACATGTAGATCAATGAAACAGAATAGAGAACCCAGAAATAAACCCATGCACATATGGTCAATTAAGTTGTGATAAAGGAGTTTAAGAATATACAAGAGGAAACAACAGTCTCTTCAATAAATGATGTTGGGAAAGCTGGACAATGGCATGCTGAAGAACAAAACCAGACCACTATCTTAGACCATACACAAAAATCAACTCAAAATGTATTAAAGACTGGACTATAAGCCTGAAACCATAAAACTCCAGCAAGAAAACATACGGGGTAAACTCCTAAGCACTGGTCTTGGCAATGATTTTTTTTAATTTGACAGATTAAAAAATGCAAATGCAAAGACAACAAAAGAAAAAAAGAGGAAAAAAATGGAGCTACATTAAACTAAAAAACTTCTGCAGAGCAAAGGAAACCATGAAAGAATGAAAAGTCAATCTACACAATGGGAGAAGATATTTGTAAATCATGTATCATGATATATTATATATAATCGTATATACATAAGGGGTTAATATCCAAAATATATGAAGAATTTATACAAGTCAACAGCAAAAAAAGAAAAAAAAAATCTGTTTAAAATGTCATCAAAGGACTTTTACATTTTTCCACAGAAGACACACATATGGCCAGCAGGTACATGAAAGGTACTAAACCTCACTAATCAGGGAAATCAAGTCAAAATCACAATGAGATATCACCTCATACCATCAGAATGGCTGTCATCAAAAAAACAAGAAATAAGTGTTGATGAAGATATGGAGAGAAGGGAATCCTTGTGCATTGTTGGTAGGAATGTAGACTGGTACAACCGTTATGGAAAACAGAATGGAGGTTCCTCAAAAAATTAAAAATAGAACTGCTATATAATCTCGCAATTCTACTTCTGGGTATATATCCAAAGGAAATGAAATCACTATCTTGAAAAGATATCTGCACCTCCATGTTCAATTTAGCATTATTTACAATAGCCAAGATATGGAAACACCCTAAGTGCCTGTAGAAGGATGAAAAAAGAAAGTGTGATGTGTGTGTGTATGTATACATACATATATATATGAATATTATTCAACTATAAGAAGAAGAAATCCTGCCATTTGCAAAAACATGGATGAACCTTGATGGCATTAAGCTAAGTGAAATAGGTCAGATAGAGAAAGACAAATACCTGCTTATATGTGGGATCTAAAAAAAAACCCAAACTCTTAGATACAGAGAGCAGATTGGTGGTTGCCAGAGTGAGCGGTGTGGGGTGGGGGAAATGGGTGAAGGGGGTCAAAAGGTAAAAACTTCCAGTTAAGATTTAAGTTAAGGGGATGTAACATATAGCACAGTGACTGTAGTTAACAAAAATGTATTGTATATTTGAAATTATACCCAAGAAAAAAAGAGTGTAATGATGCGAGGTGATAGACGTCAACTAAACTTATGGTAATCATTTTGCAATATATACACATATCAAACCAATATGTTATACATCTTGGACAAATACAATGTTGTGTGTCAATTATTTCTCTATAAAACTGGGGAAAAATGAGCTATGGTGATTAAAACAAACAAACAAACAAACAATCCAAATCAGTGGAAGATCTACTGGGAAGTAGCCTAAGTAGAATGGCCAGAGGAGATTGTTGTCTCAGAAGTCAAGGAGAAGAGAGTTCCAGGAGTTCACTATACTGAAGAAAAGCACAATAAGGTATGAAGAAGAACCACTGCAATTTACACTTACTGTCTTTGGCAACTTTTGAAACAATAGTTTCAGTCCTTTCCTGAAATTGGAGCCAGGGCAATGCAAACATAGTATAACCATCACTCTCTGGAGAAATGTGGCATGAAAGGAAGAAATAATGTAGAGTTATTGTGGAGTTGTGGAGACATAGGGAGATGGAGTCAAATGAAGGGAGGAAGTTATATTTACAGACTGGAACCAAGACACTGAGAGGAAAGAGGAGGTAACAGATGGAGAGACACCAAGCAGAGACAGGAAGGAGGGGTTTGAAGCACAGCTGTAACCTCAAAGCCGAGAAGGCATATTCCTTTCTCCTAGCCTAAAAAAACTTTTTTTAAAGGCAGAAATCTAATCAGTTCATAACCATGTCTATTTTCTAGTTTAGAGTTTTCTAAATCTGGCTGAGCATTTGGACCACATGAGGAATTTTTAAAATGCAGATTTCCAGGCCAAACCCTTAAAGTTCAAGGTGTGACTTAGGAATCTCTTTAAAGAAGTTGCCAAGGTGATTTTGGTAGTCAGTCCTTCCCTCTCAATACTCTACCTTTAACACTTTCTCTCAAATCAAATAAACTATTTCTTAGAAAACTAGCACACGCTTTTTTGTAAATATACAAAACATTGGGAAATGGTCCAAATTTAAGAAAGTTTGTTATAACTAGCAATGTTTCAATCTTCTCAAAAAATGAAAAAAAAAAATTCAGAGAAAAAGAATGGTTACTTTGGAGAGTAGGAAAAATGATGGGTTTGGAGCATGTTTATACCTTTCTTTTTATGCAATGAAATGCATTGTTATGCATAATTCTAGCATGCCTCATAAAATCCTTGATCTTTCTACTAATATTTCTAAAATTCAATCTTGAGTGCTTATTTCAAATATCACTTTGCTTTGAGAATTCAGTCTTTGCCATCAGACAGACAGTATAAGAAAGGCAAGAAGAAACATTCCAGAAAATTGTTCAATACAGTGGAGAAAGTTTTATTAGTGAAAAATGAATTCTTCCCTTTTTTCTTTTTTCTTTTTCTTAAAATCAATATTGTGTTTTCATCAAAGTATATTCAAGTTCTTGATATGGACATGAGGGGAAAATAAGTTGTTTTGGAGTTCATATATATTTATGTTATTGGAAAGGGCAGAAATTACAAAAATTAAGCAAAATGTTAATTATAAGTGAAAAAAGAGGGAGGTTATTATGTGGAACCAAGACATATGGGATCTATTCCAACATTCTGAGGTACTATTAGCAATTATATGATGTTCTGAATTTTGTATGTGAGTTAGGGGAGGGAAAATAAATACTTTGTAGAAATATTTTGGACTTTGCATACATTTTATATCACCTATATCCAATATAATCTCTTCCATTCCACTGATTAATTTAACCACTCAAAAACATGTCTGGGTAGTGATCCTATATTTTAAAAAATCAGACTCAAAGAAAATCCATACAAATTTAAACATAATCACATGTAAAAGTCTGCATACATGTGCTGAGCAATATATTCCTTCAGTGGCCTGCTTATCCCCCTTCAGGACCAGTACATGAACTTGTTTCACTGGTTTGCCTTATAAAATATCTCATTTTACTAAGATTCCTAAAACTCAAATTTGCAAGCTTATTTCAAATATCCCTGTTGCCATTGAGAACTTTGTCTTTGTCATCATGCAGGCAGTGTCCTTGTTTGTTTAGGCAGGTAATAATTATACGTACAAGACATAACATTCAAAAGGTAAAATGGATTCGCCAGTGAAAAGTCTGTCTTCCTCCTACCTCAACCCCTAGCCACACAGCTCACTTCTGGTAGGGCATATATTATTTCCAGTTTCACATGTATCTTTCCAAGAATATTCTTATATTAACTAACAAACTCATGCATATATTTTTTTTCTTTTTTAATCAAAAAGTAGCATACTGTACAGGTTATTCTATATGTTGCTGATTTAATGACAATATATCTTGGACATCTTTCTTATCCATACATATAGTGTTGTCTCATTATTTATAGTGTTGTCTCACTATTTTATTATAGTGGTTTTCTACCAAATGAACGTACAGTAAATTATTTATGAAAGCCCTACTCAATGAGTATAACTGTTAAGACAGGCTACCTCCAAACTAACTGAAAGGTAATTTTACGTATAAAGAAGTCCCACATCAGTGCGCTCATCTCTAACTACTCCTCCTAAGTCCAGGCAATTCCCTCTCCAATTCATTGCTATCAGATGACATCCCATTCTCAATATATAGTCTCATGTTTGAAACCTGGGTTTAACTCTGTACTGTGAGGCTGTATCTTGTAGCAGCAGAGGATCAGGAGATGTGAGTTTTTGCTTGGATCCACCATTGACTAGATGTGCTACTGAACTTAAATAAGTTGCTTAGATTTCTAAGCTAGAGTTCCCTCATGTATAAATTAGGGATAGAAATAATTATACCTTTCTCAATAGATTGTTTGTGAAGATTGAATAATCTAATATATATAATGCCTTTAGCCCCTTGCCTGGCACATAACTAGTATCCCCCAAAGTGGTAGCTCTCATTCCAAGGGGCACTTAGATAATTATGCTTTAGCAGACCAAAGGGGTGAAGGATTCTGTCATTTACCATGTGCCAGCATTTCCTTTACCCTTAACCATAAAGAACTGATTACCTATTATTAGGAGAGAATGACACCATTTTAAAGGGCTGGGTCTTTCTATTTCCAAGTAATATTATGATATTATGACAAGGGAAAGAGGATAAATGCATGAGATACTCTTTAGACTTTATATCTTTCCCTATGTCAGGGAAATTTTCCATGCTTGTTTATTTGCCAGAAGCTCAAATGAAGAAGAGAAAGGTGAAATTGTATGTCATCATTGTCAGTCACATTGGGTTACCTTGAGGGAGAGAAGTTCCCGTTTTCAGAGCTTGCCTGTGGGTGAAACGCTCCTCGACTGTCTCTCCTAAGATCAGAGAAGACATTGTGGGGAGTGTACTCAATTCTCCTTGGGCAAAAAAACAGCTCCAACAGAGACCTCACCATCGCAGAAATCTGAAGAGCCAGTCAGGGTGATACCTGATTGTTACTGAATGCTATCTTGAACAGAAAATAAAGGGATTTGTAGAAACCCCTGTGGGCTGACTGACGGCATCTTCTTAGAATTCTGAAATTTTTACTCACAGTCTCATAAATGGAAGCTATTAATTAGTTCGAGATCTATAAGGAAGAAAAAAAATCATCCTTGATGTTTAATTAAAAAATTCTCCCGAAGAGCCCAAAGCCTAACTTCTCTTGTAATACTCTTCTACTAGCAGACATATTCCTACTTCCATAATTTTTCCTTCTCTTCCCTGGACCTGGAAAGACAACTTTCTTCCTCTCATATCATCATGTTAGACCCTGCAATGCCCTGCGTGTGTTCCATCTTCTTTACAATGCTGTTTTTGACCGCTCCAGCCAATCTTTGACTTTCACTCTTCTGAACCGTCAACTGTCGTTCTTAGCCTTTTCTGCATACTGACCCTATTGAGAATCTTTAAAACCAGGAACCATCTCCAACTACTTAGCCACCTAGAAATGGCATATAAATATACACAAAACTAGATTGGTAGTTTGAGAACCCTCAAGACCTATCCTTGTAATCCTAGGTTCTTAGCATTTTTCTCCGAATCAACCCACTTGGTACTGCCTTGTATTGTTATTTAGCTGGTAAATGTAATGCATGTATTATCTCCCTCCTAGGTTAGTAAATTCTTGAGCACATGGGTAGTAAAATTCTTAACTTATTGGTATCATTCTCAGTGTTCTATAAATATCTCAAATAGACGTGCCTCCCAGAAGGGAGTAGCATATCAGGAACAGCAATGGGTCATTGTGCAGTGATTCTCACACTTGGCTGCACATTAGTATCACCTAGAAAGCTTAAAAAATACTGATGCCAAAGCCCTGCCACCGGTTCTTATTTATTTGGTCTTGGGTACAGCCTTGGCCTAGTAATTTTTTAAAAGCTCCCAGGGTAATTCTAATAGGCAGACAAGGTTGAGATCCACCAGTAGGTGACTAATAGTAAACTCTCCTGAATCAGACTGATCAGGTTTGAATCGAACTCTTACACATTGTAGCTGCGTGATCTTAGCCAAGTTACTTAACTGCTCTGAGGCTCAGTTTACTCAATTGTAAAGTGAAGATAATGATAAATTTAGCCTTACAGGTTGTTCTGAGAATTAAAGGAGATAAATCTTGAAACATTTGACAGGGTCAGGCAAAGAGTAAGCACTCAATAGATATCAGCTGCTACTATTACTTTAAATAATAAACATACACACACAGATACTTTGGTATACACCTCACAACAAAGACCTAAGTTCCTTACCCTCTTGGAAACAACACAGGTGGTTCCCATTTAATTATAAGTGCCATCCTTCTAGCCATTATTCCCAGAGAGCTGTTTCCATGTTTTTGTGCTACAGCTCAGCTATATCATAAGATCCTGTTTCTGGGTGAGGCAGTAGAAACAGCAGAGAAAGCTCCAATGGAGATAATAAGTGAAAGAAGCTGGGACAGGTACAATATAGACTGTAATGGTCTGAGTTAACATCTTTGACTTGATGATACCACCAAATGAACTTCAGCAGGTGTATTCACGGAGCACATGCCTTCATAGCGCTCTCTGAGATTCCTCCTTTAAGCATTTTGCTGTGGGAGTTTGGCTTCAGGGGAGATTAATTCCTTGGGAACATTTTTGTGCAATAATAATCCATGTATAACTATGTTTTTCTCAGCTTCAAATGGTACTATATTTTAGGATAATTGCAAATTTGAACAGACAAAGAAATAATATATTAAATACACACATCATTAGAAAAAAATGTGATCTTTGTTTCAGTTGGGTTGAATGATACTAGTTTCCTAATAGCTTTCTTTATAGATGTAATTTAAAAAATAAAATCAGGGACTTCCCTGGTGGTGCAGTAGATAAGAATCTGCCTGCCAATGCAGGGCACAGAGGTTCAATCCCTGGTCCAGGAAATCCCACATGCTGCGGAGCAACTAAGCCTGTGCACCACAACTACTGAGCCTGTGTGCCTAGAGCCTGTGCTCCGCAGCAAGAGAAGCCACCGCAAGGAGAAGCATGCGCACCGCGAAGAAGAGTAACCCCTGCTCGCCACAACTCGAGAAAGCCCATGCGCAGTGATGAAGACCCAACGCAGCCAAAAATAAATAAAATTAAATCTTAAAATATAAATAAATAAATAAATAATAAAATCAAGTATGGTTTTTAATCTTGTATCCCCTCTCCAAAAAACTTTAAAAAATACTCTAAGAAGTATCAGTGTCTTGCTATGAATGAAAGAACATGGCTTAGGCAAATTAGTCAATCATTCACAGCCTTAGTATTTTCTGTTTAAAATGGTTAAGTGAGGGATGAGTGGGAAAGCATGTTATTATGAGAAAATTTAAATTTTGAAACCACGAAGCTCTGGTTTGATTCCCTGATCCATCCTTTACAAGTTATGTGACCCTTGAACTTTTGAAGGTCACATTGAACTTTTCAGGGCCTTGATAAGCGGTGGTAATTTAAAAGGAGGTAAAAGCATAAAACAGTTAAAACAGTGCTTTGCAAAAAGTAGGAATTTGCCAAATTTTAGCTTGTACTCTTCCTGACAAACATTCATTTAAGGTGAAATCAGATATTTCTCCACAATGCAAGTAAGGAATCCAGGAGAGACTTTAATGGATACATTTCTCTCAGAACACTCCTTCCCCAGCAATAAAACTATAAACAACAACGAAAGTATATTCATTCATTTTAACTAAATTTAATGAAGGAGACACTGGATCCTGTGTACTGGGGAAGGAAAGAAATAAACACAATTAAAAAATAAATAAGAATTTAATGATTTCAATGGAAAAAAGAGACTTGAACTCTACTAATAAGATATAGACAAAGTAACAAAACCCAAGCTCTCCTCTTTCCTAATCCAGTGCTCTTTCCTCTGAGCTGTCCAATAAAGCATACATTGTGATTTTTATGGTGTTTCTGTATCATGTATTACACATTTATCAGCTCTCTGTATTTATGACAAATGATCTTTACATGATTCATTTTTCCCTTCTCTCCAGGATTCACTATCTGCTCCAGACTGTCAGTTCCCCCGGCCTCTTTGACATTATGCCAGATTTCTTCAAGCTTAAATCTTCTTCCTATTCTCCATTAATTTATAACATGCTTTGGGGAAATGTGCTGCTTTGTGCACAAAGCCATATTTAAGTTATTGAAATAAATATCAAGGGGCATTGCTTTTCCTATCCCTTTCTTACCTTACTTACCTTTCTTTTAAACCATCTAGTTTCTCCCTTCCACATCTCCATTTTTATCTTCCTCTCTCTGTTCCTTTCTGACATCCATAAGAGAAAATTTAAATGATTTGAAGTGAATTAGCAACTACTTTATTTGACAGGTCACACTGAATTCCCTTTTTCCTTGTATAATTTTGGCATATTAAATCAATTCTAGACTATGGTTCATTCTAGTCCCTTCTCTCTCTGCTTTGGAGAGTTCAAACACAAAAGAAAATAATTTTATTACGAAGATGGAAATTATTACTACACGCAATGATCAACTATGGCTGTTTTGTTAAAAGCTTTATTAAAAATGAGTAATACAGGGAAATTTTAACTTGTTTTTTGAGTATTCTACCCTAAAATAACAAATCTGAGTAATAATCTAAATTATTCTAAGGAGCAGTGGCCAAAGGTGGAGGCTTAAGAAGACCTTGAGCTCACCTCCTCCATGTGCACACCAAAATTACAACTATTTGCAGAGCTACTATTGATGAGAAAGACTGAAGACTAGAAAAGATATTCTACAACTAAAGATGTAAAGAAGGAACTACAAGAAGATGGATATGAGGGGTGGAGACACAATATAGTCAAGACTCAATCCCTGAGTAAGTGACCCACAAATGGGAAGATAATTACAATTACAGAAGTTCCCCTCAAGGAACAAGGAGTCAGCCTCACAAAGAGCCCCCCATACTGGGAACTTTGTACCAGAAAGATGAACCCCCAAGAACACTTGGCTTTGAACGCCAATGGGGCTTATTTTCGGGAGAGTCAAAAGGCTGTTTGAAATAGAAACTCCACTCTTAAAAGGGGTTTTTTAACAAAAACCTCACATGCCCTGGGACCCAGGACAGAAGCAGTAATTTGAAAGAAGACTGGGACAAACCCACCTGCTGCTCTTGGACAGCCTCTGGAGAGACAAGAGGAAACTGGAGCTCATCCTGGGTATATAGACACTGGCCAAAGTTATTTTGGGGAGCTCATTCTACAATGAGGACACTGGTGCTGGCAAGTGCCCTTTTGGAATCCTCCATCTAGCCTATTAGCACTGGGATCTGGCCCCACTGACCAGCCTGTGGGCACCAATACTGGGATGCCTCAGGCCAAGAAGATAGCTAGGTGGGGACACAGCCCCACCCAGAGCAGGTTAGCTGCCTTAAGATCCCCTGAGTCCACAGCCACCCTGGAGCCCAGTCCAGGCTACCAGAGGGCCCAGGACCTAGCCCCTCATACTAGTTCACTGGCACTATCCCCAGGGCACCTGGAGCCACACAGCCAGCCACTGAGACCCCTCCTCACCCACCAGTGGGCTGGCACTATCTCCAGGGTCAGCCTCACAAACCAGTGTGCAGGTACCAGCACCAGGGCCATCTGGACCACAGCCGGGACAATCAGCAGGCCAATACCAACTTTGGGATACCTTAGGCACCTCAGCCAGCTACCCATGATTCAGCCCCACACACCAGTGAGCCAACACCAGCTTTGGGAAACCCTGGACCCTGCAGCCAGCCTTGTACGAAACTGGTCCTGCCCACCAAAGGATCAATTCCAGCTCCTAGACATCCAGGGCCCTGTAGCCAAGACCCCAGGACCTGGTCCACCAATCAGTGAGCTGGCAATAGCTCCTGGACCCAAGAACCCCAACCCTGCCTACCAGCAGGCCAATACCTGCTCTAGGACAACTTGGACCACTCAGTCAGTCAACTAGGGATCCAGCCTCACTCAACAGCAGGCAAACAACAGCTCTGAGACACCATGGACCCCGCAGCTAGCAGTGTCAGGAACCACCCTACCAGCCAGCAGGCCAACACTACACATGGGACCCTCAACCCCACAAACATCAACCCCAGAACTCAGTTCCACTCACCAGTGAGTCAGAAGTAGCCCTACTTGAGAAAACATTTGCAAATGATATGACCAATAAAGGATTAACATCCAACATATATAAACAGCTCACACAACTCAACATCAAAAAAACAAACAACCCAATTAAAAAATGGGAGAAGAGCTGAATAGACATTTTTCCAAAGACGAAATGTAGACATCCAACAGGCATATGAAAAGACACTCAACATTGCTAATTATCAGGTAAATGCAAATCAAAATAACCATGAGATATTACCTGACTCCTGTCAGAATGGCTTTCATCAAAAAGACCACAACTAACAAATGCTGGCAAGGATGGGGAGAAAATGGAACGCTGTTGGTGGGAATATAAATTCTTGCAGCCACTGTGGAAAACAGTATGGAAGTTTCTCAGAAAGCAAAAAATATAACAACCATGTTGGAGACACCTTCAAGATGGCAGAGGATTAAGACGTGGAGATCACTTTCCTCCCCACAAATACATCAGAAACACATCTACATGTGGAACAACTCCTACAGAACACCTACTGAATGCTGGCAGAAGACCTCAGACTTCCCAAAAGTCAAGAAACTCCCCTCGTACATGGGTAGGGCAAAAGAAAAAACAGAGACAAAAGAATAGGGACATGACCTGCACCTCTGAGAGGGAGCTGTGAAGGAGGAAAAGTTTCCACAAACTAGGAAGCCCCTTCACCGGCAGTGAGGGGAGTGGCAGGGGGAAGCTTTGGAGGCACAGAGGAGAGCACAGTAATAGGGGTGCAGAGGGCAAAGTGGAGAGATTCCCACACAGAGAATCGGTGCCAACCAGCACTCACCAGCCTGAGAGGCTTGTCTGCTCACCAGCAGGGACGGGTGGGGGCTGGGAGCTGAAGCTTGAGCTTCGGAGGTCAGATCCCAGGGAGAGGACTGGGGTTGGCTGCATGAACACAGCCTGAAGGGGGCTAGTGCACCACAGCTAGCCTGGAGGGTGTCTGGGAAAATGTTGGGAACTGCCTAAGAGGCAAGAGACCATCGTTTCAGGGTGCGTGAGGAGAGGGGATTCAGAGCACCACCTAAAAGAGCTCCAGAGGTGGGCGCAAGCTCCGCCTATCAGTGCAGACACCAGAGATAGGCATGAAATGGGAAGACTGATGCTGCAGCCACCAAGAAGCCTGTGTACAAGCACAGGTCACTATCCACACCTCTCCTCCCAGGAGCCTGTGCAGCCCACCACTACCAGGGTCCCGTGATCCAGGGACAACTTCCCCAGGAGAACACACAGCATGCCTCAAGCTGTTGTAACGTCACGTTGGCCTCTGCCGCCGCAGGCTCACTCTGCATTCTGTACCCCTCCCTCCACCTGGCCTGACTGAGCCAGAGGCCTCTAATCAGCTGCTACTTTGACAGATGCCCTCAGGCAACTACACATGGAGGCAGGGCCAAATCCAAAGTTGAACCCCAGGAGCTGTGAGAACAAAGAAGAGAAAGGGAAATCAATCCCAGCAGCCTCAGGAGCAGTGGATTAAACCCCGCAATCAACTTGATGTACCCTGCATCTCTGGAATACCTGAATAGAAAATGAATCATCCCAAAATTGAGGCAGTGGATTTTGGGAGCGAATCTAGACTTGAGATTTGCTTTCTGCATCTAATCTGTTTTTGGTTTTATGTTTACTTTCGTTTAGTATTTAGAGTTTATTATCATTGGGAGATTTGTTTACTGAATTGGTTGCTCTCTTCCTTTATTTTCTGTGTATACATATGTATATATTTTTTCCTTTTTCTCTTTTTGTGAGTGGGTATGTGTATGCTTCTTTGTGTGATTTTGTCAGCATAGCCTTGCTTTTACCATTTGTCCTAGGGTTCTGTCTGTCCATTTAAAAAATTACTTTTTAATTTTTTTTATTTTTTAAGACTATTTTTTATTTTAATAACTTTATTTTATTTTATTTTTTCATTATTTCTTTCTTTGTTTCTCCCTTTTCTTCTGAGCCGTGTGGCTGACACAGTCTTGGTGCTCCAGCCAGGTGTCAGGCTTGTGCCTCTGAGGTGGGAGAGCAGAATTCAGGACATTGGTCCACCAGAGACATCCCGGCTCAATGTAATATCAAATGGTGAAAGCTTCCCCAGAGATCTCCAACTCAACGTTAAGACCCAGCTCCACTCAATGACCAGCAAGCTACAGTGCTGGACAATATACGTCAAACAACTAGCAAGACAGAAACACAACACTACCCATTAGCAGAGAGGCTGCCTAAAATCATAATAAGGTCACAGACATGCCAAAACACACCACCAGATGTGGGCTTGCCCACCAGAAAGCCAAGATCCAGCCTCATCCACCAGAACACAGGCACCAGTACCCTCCACCAGGAAGCCTACACAACCCACTGAACCAATATTAGCCACTGGGGGCAGACCAAAAAGAATGGGAACTACGAACCTGCAGCCTGCTAAAAGGAGAAAACAAACAGAGTAAGTTAAGCAAAATAAGAAGACAGAGAAACACACAGCAGATGAAAGAGTAAGGTTAAAAACGCACCATACCAAACAAATGAAGAGGAAATAGGCAGTCTACCTGAAAAAGAATTCAGAGTAATGATAGTAAAGATAATCCAAAATCTTGGAAATAGAATGGAGAAAATACGAGAAACATTTAACAAGGATCTAGAAGAACTAAAGAGCAACCAAACAAGGATGAAAAAACAATAAATGAAATGAAAAATTCTCTAGAAGGAATCAACAGCAGAATAAATGAGGCAGAAGAACCGATAAATGCCCTGGACGATAAAAGAGTGGAAATAACTACTGCAGAGCAGAATAAAGAAAAAAGAATGAAAAGAATAGAGGACAGTCTCAGAGAACTCTTGGACAACATTAAAGGCACAAACATTCAAATTATAGGGTTCCAGAAGAAGAAGAGGAAAAGAAACGGACTGAGAAAATATTTGAAGAGATTATAGTTGAAAATTTCCCTAATATGGGAAAGGAAATAGTCAAGTCCAGGAATCAGAGAGACTCCCACACAGGAAAAATCCAAGGAGAAACACGCCAAGACACATGTTAACCAAAATATCAAAAATTAAATACAAAGAAAAAATATTAAAAGCAGCAAGGGTAAAACAACGAATAGCATACAAGGGAATCCCCATAAGGTTAGCAGCAGATCTTTCAGCAGAAACTCTGCAAGCCAGAAGGGAGTGGCAGGACATGTTTTAAGTGATGAAACGGAAAAACCTACAACCAAGATTACTCTACCCTGCAAGGACCTTATTCAGATTCAACGGAGAAATTAAAATCTCTACAAAAAAGCAAAAGCTAAGAGAATTCAGCACCACCAAACCAGCTTCACAACAAATGCTAAAGGAACTTCTCTAGGCAGGAAACACAAGAGAAGGAAAAGACCTACAATAACAAACCCAAAGCAATTAAGAAAATGGTAAAAGGAACATACATATCGATAACTACGTTAAATGTAAACGGATTAAATGCTCCAACTGAAAGACATACACTGGATGAATGGATACAAAAACAAGGCCTGTATATGTGCTGTCTACAAGAGACCCACTTCAGACCTAGGGAAACATACAGATTGAAAGTGAGGGGATGGAAAAAGATATTCCATGTAAATGGAAATGAAAGGAAATCTGGAATAGCAATTCTCATATAAGTCAAAATAGATTTTAAAATAAAGACTATTACAAGAGACAAAGAAGGACACTACATAATAATCAAGGGATCAATCCAAGAAGAAGATATAACAATTGTAAATATTTATGCAACCAACACAGGAGCACCTCAATACATAAGGCAAATGCTAACAGCCATAAAAGGGGAAATCGATAGTAACACAATCATATTAGGGGACTTTAACACCCCACTTTCACCAATGGACAGATCATCCAAACTGAAAATAAATAAGGAAACACAAGCTTTAAATGATACATTAAACAAGATGGACTTAATTGATATTTGTGGGACATTCCATCCAAAAACAACAGAATACATTTTCTTCTCAAGTGCTCATGGAACATTCTCCAGGACAGATCATATCATGGGTCACAAAACAAACCTTGGTAAATTTAAGAAAATTAAAATCGTATCAAGTATCTTTTCCAAGCACAACGCTATGAGACTAGATATCAATTACAGGAAACAACCTGTAAAAAATACAAATACATAGAGGATAAAAAATACACTACTAAATAACCAAGCAATCACTGAAGAAATCAAAGAGGAAATCAAAAAATACCTAGAAACAAATGACAATGAAAACACGATGACCCAAAACCTATGGGATAAAGCAAAAGCAGTTATAAGTGGGAAGTTCATAGCAATAACATCCTTTCTCAAAAAACAAGAGGCATCTCAAATAAACAACCTAACCTTACACCTAAAGCAATTAGAGAAAGAAGAACCAAAAAAAAAAACAAAAGTTAGCAGAAGGAAAGAAATCATATTGATCAGATGAGAAATAAATGAAAAAGAAATGAAGGAAACAATAACAAAGATTAATAAAACTTAAAGCTGGTTCTTTGAGAAGATAGACAAAATTGATAAACCATTAGACAGACTCATCAAGAAAAAAAGGGAGAAGACTCAGATCAATAGAGTTAGAAATGAAAAAGGAGAAGAAACAACAGAAACTGCAGAGATACAAAGGATCATGGGTGATTACTACAAGCAACTATATGGCAATAAAATGGACAACCTGGAAGAAATGGACAAATGCTTAGTAAAGCACAAACATCCGAGCCTGAAGAAGGAAGAAACAGAAAATATAAAACAGACCAATCACAAGCACTGAAGTTGAGACTGTGTTTAAAAATCTTCCAGCAAACAAAAGTCCAGGACCAGATAGCTTCACAGGAGAATTTTGTCAAACATTTAGAGAAGAGCTAACAGCTATCCTTCTCAAACTCTCCCAAAATATAGCAGAGGGAAAAACACTCCCAAACTCATTCTATGAGGCCACAATTACCCTGATAACAAAACCAGACAAAGATGTCACAAAGAAAGAAAACTACAGGCCAATATCACTGATGAACATAGATGGAATAATCCTCAACAAAATACTAGCAAACAGACTCCAATAGCCTATTAAAAGGATCATACAACATTATCAAGTGTGGTTTATCCCAGGAATGCAAGGATTCTTCAATATACGCAAATCAATCAATGTGGTACACCGTATTAACAAATTGAAGGAGAAAAACCATATGAGCATCTCAATAGATGCAGAAAAAGCTTTTGACAAAATTCAACACCCATTTATTATAAAAACTCTCCAGAAAGTAGGCATAGAGGGAACTTTCCTCAACATAATAAAGGTCATATATGACAAAGCCACAGCCAACATCATTCTCAATGGTGAAAAACTGAAACCATTTCCTCTAAGATCAGGAAGATGACCTCCACTCTCACCACTATTATTCAAGATAGTATGGGACGTTTTAGCCACAGCAATCAGAGAAGAGAAAGAAATAAAAGGAATACAAATTGGAAAAGAAGTAAAGCTGTCACTGTTTGCAGATGACATGATACTATAAATAGAGAATCCTAAAGATGCTACCAGAAAACTACTAGAGCTAATCAATGAATTTGGTAAAGTAGCAGGATACAAAATTAATGCACAGAAATCTCTTGCATTCCTATACACTAATGATGAAAAATCTGAAAGAGAAATTATGGAAACACTCCCATTTACCATTGCAACAAAAAGAATAAAATACATAGGAATAAAGCTATCTAAGGATACAAAAGACCTGTATGCAGAAAACTATAAGACACTGATGAAAGAAATTAAGGATGGTTAATTTCACAGATGGAGAGACATACCATGTTCTTGGATTGGAAGAATCAACATTGTGAAAATGACTATAATACCCAAAGCAATCTACAGATTTAATGCAATCCCTATCAAACTACCAATGGCAATTTTCACAGAACTAGAACACAAAATTTCACAATTTGAATGGAAACACAAAAGACCCTGAATAGCCAAAGCAATCATGAGAAAGAAAAACGGAGCTGGAGGAATCAGGCTCCCTGACTTCAGCCTATACTACAAAGCTACAGTAA
Organism: Balaenoptera borealis; assembly: GCF_965194805.1. Classification (NCBI taxonomy): domain Eukaryota; kingdom Metazoa; phylum Chordata; class Mammalia; order Artiodactyla; family Balaenopteridae; genus Balaenoptera; species Balaenoptera borealis. The sequence continues at coordinate 45,494,340 of NC_138876.1, forward strand.
TCAAGACGGTATGGTACTGGCACAAAAACAGAAGTATAGATAAATGGAACAGGATAGAAAGCCCAGAGATAAACCCATGCACATATGGTCAACTTATGTTTGATAAAGGAGGCAAGAATATACAATGGAGAAAAGAGAGCCTCTTCAATAAGTGGTGCAGGGACAACTGGACAGCTACATGTAAAAGAATGAAATTAGAACACTCCATAACACCATACACAAAAATAAACTCAAAATGGATGAAAGACCTAAATGTGAGGCCAGACACTATAAAACTCTTAGAGGAAAACATAGGCAGAACACTCTATGACATAAATCACAACAAGATCCTTTTTGACCCACCTCCTAGAGAAATGGAAATAGAAACAAAAATAAACAAATGGGACCTAATGAAACTTAAAAGCTTTTGCACAGCAAAGGAAGCCATAAACAAGACCAGAGCCATAACAAGCAACCCTCAGAATGGGAGAAAATATTTGCCAATGAAACAACTGACAGAGGATTAAACCCCAAAATTTACAAGCAGCTTATGTAGCTCAAAACAACAACAACAATAAGAATGTAATCTATAAAGGGGCAGAAGACCTAAATAGACATTTCTCCAAAGAAGACATACAGATTGCCAAGAAACACATGAAAGGATGCTCAACTAATCATTAGAGAAATGCAAATCAAAACTACAATGAGGTATCACCTCACACCAGTCAGAATGGCTATCATCAAAAAATCTACAAACAATCATTGCTGGAGAGGGTGTGGAGAAAAGGGAACCCTCTTGCGTTGTTAATGGGAATGTAAATTGATACAGCCACTATGGTGAACAGTATGGAGGTTCCTTCAAAAACTAAAAATAGAACTACCATGTGATCCAGCAATCCCACTACTGGGCATATACCCAAAGAAAATCATAATTTAAAAAGAGTCATGTACCACAATGTTCATTGCAGCTCTGTTTACAATAGCCAGGACATGGAAGCATCCTAAGTGTCCAGTGACAGATGAATGGATAAAGAAGATGTGGCACATATATACAATGAAATATTACTCAGCCATAAGAAGAAATGAAATTGAGTTATTTGTACTGAGGTGGATGGAACTAGAGTCTGTCATACAGAATGAAGTAAGTCAGAAAGAGAAGAACATATATTGTATGCTAACACATATATATGGAATCCAAAAAAAAAGTTTCTGAAAAACCTAGGGGCAGGACAGGAATAAAGATGCAGATGTAGATAATGGACTTGAGGGCACAGGGATGGGGAAGGGTAAGCTGGGATGAAGTGAGAGACCAGCATGGACATATATACACTACCAAATATAATATAGATAGCTAGTGGGAAGCAGCCACATAACACAGGGAGATCAGCTCGGTGCTTTTTGACCACCTGGGGGGGGGGGTGGGATTGGGATGATGGGAAAGAGTCACAGGGGGAGGGTATATGGGTATATACATATATGTATAGCTGATTCACTTTGTTATAAAACAGAAACTAACACACCATTGTAAAGCAATTATACTCCAATAAAGATTTTTTTAAAAAAAGAGAATAACTTATGATTCAGCAATTCCACTCCTATTTATATATCTGAAAAAAACAAAAACACTAATTCAGGAAGATACATGCAGCCCAGTGTTCATAGCAGCATTATTTACAATTCCTAAGATACGGAAGCAACCTAAGTGTCCATTAAGAGATGAATGGGTAAATAAGATGGGGCATACACACACACACACACACACACACATATACACACAGTGGAATACTACTCAGCCATAAAAAAGAATGGAATTTTGCTGTTTGCAGTAACATGGATGGATTTGGTGGACATTATGCTGAGTGAAATACCTCAGAAGAGAGAGACAAATAATGTATGATATCACTTATATGTGGAATCTTAAAAATACAACAAACTAGTGAATATAACAAAAAATAAGCAGACTTACAGATATAGAGAACTAAATAGTGGTTACCAATGTGAGGTGGTTAGGGGCAATATAGGAATGAGGGAGTGGGAGGTACACATTACTGGGTATATGATAAGCCCAAGGATGTATTGTACAACACAGGGAATATAGCCAATATTTTGTAATAACTGTAAATGGAAAGTAACCTTTAAAAATTTATATTAAAATAAAACCAAATTAAAAATAAAATAAAAGTGATAATAAAAAAAGAGCCACCTTGTGACCCACCAATGCCCACCATTGTCCTGCAGCCTCTGCACAACACATGACCTGAACCAACCAGACAAGGGGCCAGCCACACCTACCAGACTGCTTACAGTAGTCAGCCCACCACAACAGAAGTACCCATGCAGCCCACATAGGGGACACCCCTAAAGCATATAGCTCTGGTGATCAGAGGGGACTGTACTACCAGGACACATAGAATATCTCCTACAAAAGGCAACTTCTTGAAGGTCAAGAAACATAAGCAACCTACCAGATACACAGAAATGAAAACAGCAACTTAGGCAAAATGAAGTGACAGAGGAACATATTCCAAATGAAAGAGCAAATTAAAACCCAAGAAGATGAACTAAGTGAATGGAGATTTGCAGTCTACAGAGAAAGAGTTCAGGATAATGATGGTAAAAATGATCAAAAAACTGGGGAGAAGAAAGGATGCACAGAATGTGAAGTTACAGGTTTTAAACAAAGAGTTGGAATATATAAGGAACACTCAGAGATGAAGAATACAATAACTGAAATAAACATACACTAGAAGGAATCAACAGTAGTTTAGATGATGCAGAGGAATGGATCAGTGAGTTGAAACACAGAGTAATGGAAATTGCTAAAGGCGAACATAAGAAAAAAAAAGGATAAAAAGAATGAGGACAGTGTAAGACACCTCTAGGACAACATCAAATATACTAACATTCACATTTAGGTGTCCCAGAAGGAGAACAGAGAGAGAGAGAAAGGGGCAGAGAATATATTTGCAGACATAATAGCTGAAAACTTCCCTAACTTGGAAAGGTAACAGACATCCAGGTCCAGGAAGCACAGAGTCCAAAACAGGATCAACCCATGAGGACTACACCAAGACACATTGTAATTAAAATGGCAAAAATTAAAGGTAAAGAGACACTATTAAAAGCAGCAAGGAAAAAGTAATAAGTTGCATACAAGGGAACTCCCACAAATCTATCAGCTCACTTTTGAGCAGAAACACTGCAGGCCAGAGGGAGTGACATGATATATTTTAAGTGATGAAAGGGAAAAACCTAAAACAAGAATACTCTATCTGGCCAGGGTTTCAACCAGATTTGAAGGAGACATGAAAAGTTTTACAGATAAAAAAATGCAAAAACAGTTCAGCACCACCAAACCAGTTTTACAAGAAATGTTAAAGGAACTTCTCTACGTGAAAAACAATAGCCACAACTAGAAATATGAAATAGGAAAAGAAAATCTCATTGGTAAAGGCAAATATACAATAAAGTTAGTAAATCAACCAGATATAAAGCTAGTAGGAAGGTTAAAGAACAAAATTAGTATAATCATCTATATCCACAATAAGTAGTTAAGGGATACACAAGACAAAAAGATGTAAAATATGATGTCAAACAGTAAACCTGGCTGGGGGAGGGGAGTAAAAATGAATGGTTATTAAAATATATTTGAAATTAAGAGATCAGCAACTTAAAATAATCATATATATATTATATATATAATGCTTCTCATAAACCTCACAGTAACCATAAATCAAAAGTCTATAATAGATACAGACACAAAAAAGAAAAAGGAATCCAAAAATAACATTAAATATAGTCATCAATCACAAAGAGAGCAAAAGAAGAAGAGAACAATAAAGAACTATGAAAATAAACCAAAACAACTGACAAAATGGCAATAATTACATACCTATCCAAAATTACTTTAAATGTAAATGGACTAAATCCTCCAATCAAAAGACACAGAGAGCCTGAATGGATACAAACCCAAGACTGATATATATGCTCCCTCCAAGAGACTCACTTCAGATCTAAAGACACACACACTGAAAGTGAGGGGATGGGAAAAGGCATTCCATGAGAATGGAAATGAAAAGAAAGCCAAGGTAGCAATACTTATTTCGACAAAATAGATTTAAAACAAAGACTGTAACAAGAGACAAAGAAGGACATTACATCATGATCATATATATTTTAACATTTCGTCCAAAAGCAGCAGAATACACATTCTTTTCAAGTGCACATGGAACATTCTCCAGGATAGATCACATGCTTGATCACAAAGCAAGTCTCAGTAAATTTAAGAAAACTGAAATCACATCAAGAACCTTTTTGGACAATAATGCTCTGAGACTAGAAATCAACTACAAGAAAAAACTACAAAAAAACATAAACACATGGATGCTAAACAGTATGCTGCTAAGCAACCAATGAACCACTGAAAAATCATAAAAGAAAGTTTAAAAATTTAAAAATAGCTGTAGACAACTAAATATGGAAACACACCAATCCAAAATCTACAGGATGCAGCAAAAGCAGTTCTAAGAGGGATGATTATAGTGATACAACAAAAGAAAAATCTCAAATAAACAACCTAATCTTACACCTAAAGCAACTAGAGAAAGAAGAACAAAGGAAACCTAAAGTTAGAAGGAAATAAATCATAAAGGTCAGAGCAGAAAAAAAAAAAAAAAAAGAACTAGACACTAAAAGAAACAATAGAAAAGATCAGTGAACCTAGAGCAGGTTCTTTGAAAAGAGAAGCAAAATTGATGAACCTTTAGCCAGACTCATCAAGAAAAAGAGAGAGAGGGCATAAATAAATAAAATCAGGAATGAAATAGAAGTTACAACCAACACCACAGAAATACAAAGAATCATAAGATATCAATAAAAACAATTAAATGCCAATTAAATGGACACAAAAAATGGACACATTCCTAGAAATGTACAATTTCCCAAGAATGAACCAGGAAGAAATAGAAAATATGAACAGACTAATTACTCTTAATGAGGTTGAGGAGAACTTCCCTGGTGGTTCATTTGGTAAGACTCCATGCTCCTTATGCAGGCGGCCCAGGTTTGATCCTTGGTTGGAGAACTAGAGCCAGCATGCATGCTGCAACTGAGAGTTTGCATGCCACAACTAAGAAGCCCACATGTTGCAACTAAAAGATCCTGCATGCTGCAATGAAGATCCCAGTTGCCTCAGTTAAGACCCAGCACAGCCTAAATAAATAAATAAATATTTTTTTAAAAAAAGAAATTGAATCAGTAATAAAACAATCCCCAACAAACAAAAGTCCAGAACCAGATGGCCTCACAGGAGAATTCTAGCCAACATTTTAGAGAAGAGTTCAAACCTATCCTTCTAAAACAATTCCAAAAAATTGCAGAGGAAGGAATACTTCCAAACTCATTCTATGAGGCCAGCATCAGCCTGATACCAAACCAGGCCAAAATATCACAAAAACCATAAAATTACAGGCCCATATAACTGAAGAACATAGATGCAAAAATCCTCAACAAAATTTTAGCACATGGAATTCACAGAATTCAACAATACATAAAAGGATTACATACCATGATCAAGTGGGATTTATCCCAGTATGTAAGGAAGGTTCAATAACTGCAAATTGATCAATGTGATATACCACATTAACAAATAGAAGAATGAAATATGATCATCTTAATAGATGCATAAAAACTTTTTGACAAAATTCAACAGCCATTTATGATAAAAACTCTGAACAATGTAGATATAGAGTGAACATACCTCAACATAATAAAGGGCCATACATGACAATCCCACCTACATCATACTCAATGGTGAAATGTAGAAAGTATTTCCTCTAAGATCAGGAACAAATCAAGGATGCCCACTCTCACCATTTTAATTTAACATAGTATTGGAAGACCTAGCCACAGCAGTCACACAAGAAAAAGAAATGAAAGGAATCCAAAATGGATAGAAAGAAGTAAAACTGTCATTGTTTGCAGATGATATGATTCTATACATAGAAAATCCTAACAATGCCACCAAAATGTTACTAGAACTCATCAATGTATTCAGTAAAGTTGCAGGACACAAAATTAATATACAGAAATCTGTTGCATTTCTATACCCTAACAATGAACTATCAGAAAGAGAAATTAAGAAAACAATACCATTTACAGTCACATCAAAAAGAATAAAACAGCTAGGGATAAATCTAACTAAGCAGGTAAAGACCTGCACTTGCAAAACTAAAAGACACTGATGAAAGAAATTGACAATGATACAAACAGATGGAAAGATACAATGTTCTTGTTGACTGAAAGTATTAATATTATTAAAACAACCATATTACTCAGGCAAACTACAGATTCAATGCAATCCCTATCAAATTACCAACGGCCTTTTTCACAGAACTAGAACAAATAATTCTAAATTTTGTATGGAAATACAAAAGACCCTGAATTGTCAAAACAATCTTGAAAAAGAAGAACAAAGTTGGGGGTATCATGTCCCCTGATTTCAAAGTATACTTCAAAGCTAAGTAATCAAAACATTATAATACTAGCACAAAAACAGACACAAAAACAATGGAACAGAATTGAGAGCTCAGAACTGAACCCACACTTACATGGGCAATTAATCTATAACAAAGTAAGCAAGAATACACAATGAACAAAAGACAACCTCTTCAATAAATGGTGTTGTGAAAACTGGACAGCTACATGCAAAAGAATCAAAATGGATTGCTCTCTCAGACCATGCACAAAAATAAATTCAAAATGGATTAAAGACTTAAATGTAATACCTGAAACCATAAAGCTCCTAGAAGAAAACATAGATGGTATGGTCTTTGGCATTCATCTTAGTAATTTTGGGGGACTCTGTTTTCTCAGGCAAGGGAAACAAAAGCAAAAATAAACAAATGGGACTACTTCAAGCTAAAAATCTTTTGCACAGTGAAGGAAACTATCAATTAAATGAAATGGCAGACTACTCAATGAGAGAAAATATATGCAAATGATATATCTGATAAGGGGTTAATATCCAAAATATACAAAGAACTCATGCAACTCAATATCAGAATAACCTGATTAAAAAGTGGGCAGAGAATCTGAATAGAAAATTTCCAAAGAAAACAGACAGATGGCCAACAAGCATATAAAAAGATGTTCAACATTACTAATCATTAGGGAAATGCAAATGACGACCACAATGAGATATCACCTCACATCATTCAGAGTAGCTATAACCAATAAGACAATGAATACAAGTATTTGCAAGAACGTGGAGAAAAGGGAATCCTTGTATACTGTTTGTGGAAAAGTAATTTGGTCCAGCCACTATGGAAAACAATATGGATAAATCTCAAAAATTATAAATAGAACTATCATATTATTCAGTAATTCCACTCTTGAGTGTATATATATGAAGAAAAAGAAAACACTAATTTGAAAAGATATGTGCACCTCTATGTTCATTACAGTATTATTTCCAATAGCCCAGATACAGAGACAACCTAAGTGCTCAGCAGTAGCTGAATGGATAAAGAATATGTGAGATAGCACAGGGAGATCAACTCGGTGCTTTGTGACCACCTAGAGGAGTGGGATAGGGAGGATGGGAGAGAGATGCAAGAAGGAGGAGATATGGGGATGTATGTATATGTGTAGCTGATTCACTTTGTTACAAAGCAGAAACTAACACACCATTGTAAAACAATTATACTCCTATAAAGATGTTAAAAAAAAGAATATGTGAGATACACACACACAAACACACACACACACACACACACACACACACACACACATTGCAACATTACTCAGACATGAAAAATGAAATTTTGCCATTTGCAACAACATGGATGTACCTAGAGGGCATTATGCTAAGTAAAATAAGTCAGACAGAGAAATACAAACACTACATAATTTCACTTATATGTAATATAAGCAATATAAGCAAAACAGAAACAGAATTATAGATGCAGAGAACAAACAGGTAGTTGCAGAGGGGAGTGGGATGGCAAGAGGAAAGAAATAGGTGAGGGAGATTAAAAAGTACAAACTTACAGTTACAAAATATTTAAATGAGTCATAATGTACAGTGTGTGGAATATAGTCAATAAACAATATCTTAGTATGGTGACAGATCTTTACTAGACTTATTGTGGTGATCATTTTGAAATATACAGAAATATCAAATCACTATATTGTGTAATAGGAAGTAACATAGTGTTGTAGGTCAATTATACTTCATAAACCAACCAACCAACAAACAAACTTATAGAACAAGATTAGATTTGTAGTTACCAGAGGTGGAGGGTGGGGTCTGGGGGAACTGGAGGAAGGCAGTCAAAATGTACACACTTTCAGTTATAAGATATATAAGTACTAGGGATGTGATGTACAACATGATAACTATAATTAACACTGCTGTATGTTATGTGTAAAAGTTGTTAAGAGTAAATTCTAAGAACTTTCATCACAAGGAAAAAAATTTTTTCTATTTCTTTAATTTTGTATCTATATAAAATAATGGATATTCACTAACCTTATTATGATAATCACTTCATGATATATGTAAGTCAAATCTTTATGCTGAAAACCTTAAACTTATACTGTGCTGTATGCCAATTATGTCTATTATATTTCAATAAAGTTGGAAGAAAAAATAATTATAAATAAATTATTATATTATTTTAAACTATAGGTCAATTCTAGTCTGGACAGTTTGGGTTCTGGTAAGCATTCACATAATTGTAGAATAAATGAACAAGTAGAAAATAGCATAAACTGAAAAAAATACTTTATGTTTGATCGAAGCATTCTCATCATTGAAAGTACTTAAAACTAAATTTTCTGTCTTGAATCTTTTGCTCTAAAAGATGGAAGACCAGTCATAGCTAGTCTCTTATAATAAGAACACTCTAAAACATTCACTGAAGAAGTTTTTTGAGGCTTCTACAACTATCATAGTTCCATCTAAATAGAGATCAAGCAAAGTTCATAGAATAAATCTATTATGAAATAATTACTGCAGTTTACATTTTGATGACACTAAAATGTCTGTTATTTTCTTTCTTTGTAAGGTATCAAAAGCAAGTTTAAAGACATAGTAAAATAATTGCTCCTGCAATTTCGGTGTTAAACAAAAAGCTATTTTGTTGTAATAACAGTCTTAGGAAAGCATTAGATATCAGTGGCCAAAATGTAATCAATAGCATGCATACCCAAAGGACACCTATTAAAATGCAAGTTGTAAAATTGGTGAAGTCATTCCAGTTCTAAAAGATTATCTTTTGTAAGAGACATTGAAATCAAACACCATCTTAGCTATATTCAGTGTTACATTAAATCTGGCAGGAAGGTAATTAGGTATCATTTTGTGGTAATTAAGGATATGTCATTTTTGTTCACTTAGCCCAGCTTGATCTCCACTTCACAGAACTTAGGATGTACCCAGTGGAACTTCTGGAAAACCCTGTGGTCTTCCAGCAGCTCAAAGGGAGTCACAAGCATTACTTTGCTGGCTTTCAAAAATCACTCAGGGAAAATCTACTGAAAAATTAGAACATAGATGACACTCAAAGAAAAAAAAAAAAAACACCCAGCTGTTTGGAGCAAAAAACATTGCTCATTTTAGATTTTGCCTAGAACTTTTACCAGACTAGTGTCCTTTGATTTTGCATAAAGACAAAATATGCAAACTTCAAGAAAAATTTTAAAAATCAAGTTAAGTGAAAGAAATTATGCTTCAATTTTCTCAGTGACAAATATTAATGAAAAATTGCATAGTTTCCACTTAAATATATAGTGCCCTACCTTGTGGTTTAAAAACAATTTTTTTTAATTAATGGAATTCATTAATTGTCTATTGATGAAACATACAAAAAATTTATAATCAACTGAAGATAAACCAGTGTATGTGAAAATGAAAATGTACTTATGAAGTAGCATATTGAAAAATTCTAATTAATAACAGTCAAAGTAAATATATAAATACTAAAACTATTCAAGGTAGGTATTTTAAAAATATGAAACAGTCTCACGATCTGCTTCTACCTCCACAGTACCTGCCATTATTTCTTCCTACTGACTAAGCTTCTATTGTCTTGAAGAAGCAAGGACAAGGCAGACCATAAATAAGAGAAGTTGTGAGAATTAATTTTATGTGTCAACTTGGCTGGGCCACAGTACTGAGATATGTGATCAATCATTATTCTGGATATTTCTGTGAGACAGTTTTTGGATGAGATTAATATTTAAATCAATAATCTGTGAGTAAAACAGTTTACCGTCCATAATGTGGGTGGGCCTCATCCAATCAGCTAAAGGCCTGAATAGAAAAAAAAAGACTGACATCTCCCAAACATGAGTGAATTCTCTAGCAGGTGGCCTTTTGACTTGAACTGCAACATCAGCTTTTCCTGGGCCTCCAGCCCACCCTGCAGATTTTGGACTCACTGGCATCCATAATTGCAAGAGCCAATTCCTCAAAAGAAATCTCTATATTAATACACATCCTATTGGTTCTGCTTCTCTGGAGAACCCTGACTAATACAAGGGATCAGACTCTTGACTTTTGAAATTCAAAAGTCTAGACCTAGGTAAGATGAAAGATTTAGAAGACTACAACTCATTAATAGTTAATCCTCCCCACCCCCTAACTGGATAAGATTCCCTAGAGTAGAAGAGGAAAAGAGACATAGGGAAAGTGATTCAGGGGCCATCTTCCCTGAGGTCATTTACCCTGTCTTCTCCTCAAGGCTAAGTCTGTAAGGTGAAAAAGGTGGTTTGGTGGTAGAACCATGGAGAAGTTTGAGATCTAGTATCTCCAGATAGAAAGTCCGTGTTCTCCTTGATTGGCATGGTGGGAAGCATCAAGCCAACACACCTACGTGGTATGTTTGAGCAGAATCATCTGAAAGAGTTTCACAGAATTACCTGCATAGAGACTGATTTTGGAATACTACAGAGACTCCCAGGATTTGAAAGCAGCAGAGACATGGCCCAGAGAGCTGGCAGATATGAAAAGGGTTAGGGGTGAGAAAAAGAGAGAATGCAGGGGACCTTCCTGAACTAATGAACAAAAATCAAGTGGAAAGGAAGATAATACTACAGATGCATCATGGAAAGGTGAACACAGAGAGGAAGAGATGCCCTTCTTCACTCGTGATTTTGCACTAGGTAAGGCCCCAGACTTTTGCACAGCACCCAGAAATGGAAGAGAATTACCCTGTACTGACTGACATTAAATTTCTACCACCTGGCAGAATGGATGCTCAAAATAGAAATTAAGTCATAGGAAAAAAACCCTTACATTTCCCATCCACCTGGGTTTCATAGTCTGCTAGGGAGGCGGTAGAGAATAGAGAAGAGGGAGGGATGGGTTCAGGAGACATGTGTTCTAGTCCAGGCTTATTCAGTCATAATTATCTTCCTTGAACTCAGTTTCCTTGAAAGTAAAATGAAAGAGTTAGACTAGAAGTTCCCTGCAGAAGCAAGTTTTTTTTTTTTTCTTTTCCTTGACATACATTGTCAGTGATCTAAAAATGTAAGAGGAAACATTCAGCTCAGAAGGAAGCACTTCTGTCCAAAAATATGCGAGATTTTGCATTTGTATAGTTCCTGGCCCATAGTCAGTACTGATAAACATCTGTTTGAGTGAAATAAAACAATTTCCAGGGTTCTGTGTTTAAATTATCCTCAGGGTCTTGTCACTGTTCTGATTGGTGAGCATGTAAAGAGTTTCCACTAACAATAGACAACAGGACCATTGAAAAATCATCAAATTCATTTTTTCTGCTATATGCTGAGAAAATATTAAAGATTTTCTACTCACGATCCTGCAAATCATAGCTGCTTCAGAAATAAATTATAAAAAAGAATGCAAGGAGGAAACATAGAAAGATTTTTCCTCCTTCTTTTAATTAGGGAAGTATTTACCTATATCTCTCTTGGATATGAAAGGGAAAAGAAGACCAGTAATTATCCACTCATTCAACCAAAGGAATGATTCTGGAAGGGGTACAAACCAGTAAAATGTACATGTTTCTGTCTATCCTCATCTGCCACATTCCAAGGCAACTTTTCTAGCACTTACAATCATGTACCATTTATACTGCCCTCAAAGGCATTAGCACCTTTAGCAAAACTCTTAAAGCATATACCATAAAAATCAGGTGTAAAGTTCTGAGATCCATCGAGCAAGACAACAAAGAAATCCTCTAGCCATCTAAGTGATAGCATCGTCTCAGCATTCTGTGGCTTTATAGAAAATTCCTACATTAGAAAAGCCTCTGAGTGTGGTTAAAAAGCTCTAATCATGCACAATGCAGGGCTAGACAGCCTAGGACTTGTATGAAGAGCAAAGAGCTCTAGCAGACAAGTTGTTCCAGCCTACATCAAACAAATAGTGAACAGCAACCAAGCACCCCCCCACACACAGCCAGGCCCTTGAGAGCCTGCTGATGTGTTTCCACTGCAGACAGCTTCTACAATGTGAGGTGCAGCTTAACCAATCTTCTCTCCTACCTAGCACTTGTATTTAAGGGATTAGAAGCAATGGAAAAACTTTAAAAGTAGCATTGCATGTATTTGTTAGACATATAGATTTGTACTGGATATAACTTCAAGCTCAAGGACAAAATTTGACCTTTGAGGTCAGGGTGGATGGACTTTTTAGGAGGCTCTCTGTGGCCCACCTTGTGGAATTCCTTAGTCTCTACCTTTTAGAGAATTTCATGGGGTCCTGACTGTTAAGTGTCCCAAATTACTTCTCAGGCCTGAGCTACCCAGACTGTTTTCCTTTAATTCTCAGAACTGCCACAACCCCATTATCCACCAAGAAGTTTCTTCTTTCTCAAGACCAAAACCCAGTTTTGGTCTGCTCAGTTCCCCTCCTTTCCTTGCAATCTTTGAAAACAAGTCCCCAGACCATTTTCACAGCTGAGAAATTAAACACTAAGAGAAGAGAGATGGAGGCACAGTCCCAAACAGTTTTTAAATCCCTTTCTTAGATGATACCCAGAGGCTGAAGTGGCCTCCAGTATTCTATTATTACTAAGTCAACGTCTTTTTGACCCCCATCTATCTCTATACCATGCTAATATCTTTTTTTCAAAAGATATTTTCCAAGCTACTATCACATCCTGAAACCATGATTAGGAAAAAAGTAACTCCTGTCAACAGGAGTTCACATTACTAAGGCTCTTCAGAAAGAGAGATGTTAATCTCAAAAGGCTCTCTCCCAAAGATAGTTCATTTCTACACACATTTTCCAGTCAGCTATTTCAGCTACTTGGTCACTAAATTGATAGGTTCATCACCACCATTTTGGTAACACCTCTTGAAATATTAGATTTCTATTTATTGAGAGTGCCCCCACCACAGATATCAGCAATATCTCCCAAAGAAGAGTTAGGGCAGTGTGCAGAGAACTGAATGAAAGTGTAGCTTCACAGCTGCCATCATTTTTCTCCTGTCTAAATCCCAGGAAGTGGCAATGAGCAATGAATTGGTGCTTCATGTGGTTCTGCACTCACAAGTACTTCTGTACTCACAAGTACTACTAACCCAAGTCAAACAAACTTCACATATTTATGTAGAACCTTCCTTGGATGGCAGACTAAACTGTTTCTTAACATTTGTGTCATGAATTTTTTACAATTTACTGCCAGAAAATATTATTAGCCCCACTTAATATTCAAAGATAGTAAAACACTGAAAAGTTTGCTTGGCCAGGGATTTTGGAAACAAAATGAAGATTACCACTCTGCCAGACACCAAGGCAGTGTACATACAAAGACTGATTTAACAGGGGGCTGTATAGTGCAGTGATTAAGAGCTAGAGTGCCTAGCCTTACCCCTTACTCTCTGTGTGACCTTGGGACACTTACTTGATCTCTCTGTGTTTCAGTTTCCTCGTGTGCAAAATGGGCTCAATCATAGGTTTGTTGTAAAGATTAAATAAGTTAATGAATGTAAAGTGCTTAAAACAGGATCTTGCACATGGTAAATTACCCATAAAGGTTAACCATGATTATTGCTCTGCAGCATCAGGGTAACTATCATCCAAAATCTTTCTGGATCAGGAAGATTTAAGCCAACTCAGAAAGACTAGAGTACAGACTCTCAAAATGATGGTTCATATAAACACTTTTCAAGTACAGCTGCAGCTGCCTCTTAATTGGTGTTTCTGTCTCCAGACTTGTCAGCTGTCATCAATTCTCTTCATTTTGAGGGGATCCAATTTTCTATTATAAAACATAAACCTAATCCAGTCACTTCCATGTTTAAGACCTTTTGACAACTTCACACTGACCTGAGGGTGGAAATTCACAAGCTCCACTGGTTCACAAGGCCTTTCACAACTCGGCTCCTTGCTTGTCTCTCTAGCTCCTCTTACCATCACCCTCTTGAATTTGATGTTATGGGCATGCTGAATGTGTTCAGTTGTTCCAACATGCCACACTCTCTCTCACCTAAAGACTTCCACATATGCTATTTTCTTTGGCTAGAAACTTCTCTCATCTGCATCCCCATTCATGTCCACACCTCTTCTTGATAATATTTCATGACTTAGTTTAGAAGTCACTTCTTCCATGAGGTCTTGACTGACCTTTTAGACTAGGTCTGCCCTAACTCCCCAACCCCAAGACAGTTGTATTTCCCTGTCAAAATTAATCAAGCTATTACTTTTCTATGTTGCTGCTAAACTACAAATCTCTGGTTCACCACTATATCCCCAGTACCTAGCACAATATCTGGCACTTAGTAAACACTCAGTTACTCTGTTGAAAGAACGCAAGCTCAGTTTGCATGGGCAAGACAGAACCTTAGACGTGGGTTGACTTCAGAGTTCAACTTAATAGCCTTTTCGCCCTAATCTCCAGGATCCTCCTTCCTAGAATTCCCAAGAACATTTAGTGGTTTTTGTGGTAGCCTCTTACAATACCTAAACTCGTCTTTTTACTGTATCAAGGTTGATATAAAATTATTTTCAAAAAACTGATGACATCTGATTTAGAAATTAAGAGGGATGATGAATCTCATGTAGGGTTTCTTTGCTGTTTTGGCACTGGACATTGAATGTGTGATACAATGCATCAGTCATCCCACTTTCCTTCCTACCAAAATAAAAATACTTTATATCTATAACATTTTATACTAAATTTTCAGGGATTAATGTTACCTGGATTAAGAAATATTGTGCCAAAAACTTTAAGTAATAAATCCAGGACAGAAATTTGTTATGTGGTTTATGACAGGGGGATTTCTATTGTGGGCTTTGAAATCCAATTATTTTCTTCACACTAAAGAAGAGTTCTAATCAAATACAATGACAATAATGACTTTTCATACATTTATCAAAAGTAAAGGAAAAACACATCCTGATTTTTTTTATTGGACTGGTCGCTCTGAATACACACTATTTTAAAGACATAATCCCATTGAGTGTTCATGACCACCCAGGACATAAACACATTTAGCTTCATGGGCAACAAAGTTAAATATAAAATATAAACTATATTTGAAATATAAACTATAAAAAACAAAAATCTGTTATTAAGAAAACTAAATACAAGTAGAAGTGCCTGAGGAACACAGATGTAAAAATCCTTAACAAAATACTAGCAAACAGAATCAAACAGCACATTAAAAGGATCATACACCATGATCAAGTGGGGTTTATCCCAGGAATGCAAGGATTCTTCAATATATGCAAATCAAGAGGTGTGATAAACCATATTAAAAAATTGAAGGAGAAAAACAACATGATCATCTCAATAGATGCAGAAAAAGCTTCCGACAGAATTCAACAGTGATTTATGAAAAAAAACCCTCCAGAAAGTAGGCATAGAGAGAACTTACGTCAACATGATAAAGATCATATATGACAAACCCACGGCCAATATCGTTCTTAATGGTGAAAAATTGAAAAAATTCCACTAAGATCAGGAACAAGACAATGTTGTCCACCCTCACCAGTATTATTCAATATAGTTTTGGATGATTTAGCCACAGCTATCAGAGAGTAAAAAGAAATAAAAGAAATCAAGATCAGAAAATAAGAAGTAAAGCTGTCACTGTTTGCAGATGACATGATACTATACAAAGAGAATCCTAAAGACTCTACCAGAAAACTACTAGAGCTAATCAATGAATCTGGTACTGTAGCAGGACACAAAATTAAGGTACAGAAATCTCTTGCATTCCTATACACTAATGATGAAAAATCTGAAAGAGAAATTAAGGAAACACTCCCATTTACCATTGCAACAAAAAGAATAAAATACCTAAGAATAAACCTACCTGAGGAGACAAAAGACCTGTATGCAGAAAAGTATAAGACACTGATGAAAGAAATTAAAGATGATACAAAGAGATGGATAGATATACCATGTTTTTGGATTGGAAGAATCAACATTGTGAAAATGACTATACTACCCAAAGCAATCTACAGATTCAATGCAATACCTATCAAACTACCACAGGCATTTTTCACAGAACTAGAACAAAAAATTTCACAATTTGAATGGAAACACAAAAGACCCTGAATAGCCAAAGCAATCTTAAGAAAGAAAAACGGACCTGGAGGAATCAGGCTCCCTGACTTCAGCCTATACTACAAAGCTACAGTAATCAAGACAGTATGGTACGGGCACAAAAACAGAAATATAGATCAATGGAACAGGATGGATAGCCCAGAGATAAACCCACGTGCATATGGTCACCTTATCTTTGACAAAGGAGGCAAGAATATACAATGGAGAAAAGACAGCCTCTTCAATAAGTGGTGCTGAGAAAACTGGACAGCTACATGTAAAAGAGTGAAATTAGAACACTCCCTAACTCCATACACTAAAATAAACTCAAAATGGATTAAAGACCTAAATGTAAGGCCAGACACTATAAAATTCTTAGAGGAAAACATAGGCAGAACACTCTATGACAGAAATCACAGCAAGATATTTTTTGACCCAGCTCCTAGAGAAATGGAAATAAAAACACAAATAAACAAATGGGACCTAATGAAACTTAAAAACTTTTGCACAGCAAAGGAAACCATAAACAAGACAAAAAGACAACCCTCAGAATGGGAGAAAATATTTGCAAATGAAGCAACTGACAAAGGATTAACCTCCAAAATTTACAAAAAGCTCATGCAACTCAATATCAAAAAACAACAAACCCAATCCAAAAATGGGCAGAGGACCTAAATAGACATTTCTCTAAAGAAGTTATACAGATTGCTAAGACACACATGAAAGAATGCTCAACATCACTAATCATTAGAGAAATGCAAATCAAAACTACAATGGGGCTTCCCTGGTGGCGCAGTTGTTAAGAATCTGCCTGCCAATGCAGGGGACAAGTGTTCAAGCCCTGGTCCGGGAAGTTCCCACACACTGCGGAGCAACAAAGCCCATGCACCACAACTACTGAGCCTGTGCTCTAGAGCCTGCAAGCCACAACTACGGACACCCGCGTGCCTAGAGCCCGTGCTCTGCAACAAGAGAAGCCACTGCAATGAGAAGCCCACGCACAGCAATGAAGAGTAGCCCCCGCTCGCCACAACTAGAGAAAGCACGCACGCAGAAAGGAAGAGCCAACGCAACCCAAAATAAATAAATAAATAAATAAATAAAATTAATTAATTAATTAATTTAAAAAATCATATTAAAAAAACCTATTAATGAGTTTAAAAAAAAAAAAAACACGACAATGAAGTTTCACCTCACACCAGTCAGAATGCCCATCATCAAAATATCTACAAACAATCAATGCTGGCGAGGGTGTGGAGAAAAGGGACCCTCTTGCACTGTTGGTGGGAATGTAAATTGATACAGCCACTATGGAGAACAGTATGGAGGTTCCTTCAAAAACTAAAAATAGAACTACCATATGACCCAGCAATCCCACTACTGGGCATATACCCTGAGAAAACCATAATTCAAAAAGAGTCATGTATCACAATGTTCACTGCAGCACTATTTACAGTAGCCAGGACATGGAAGCAACCTAAGTGTCTATCGACAGATGAATGGATAAAGAAGATGTGGCACATATATACAATGGAATATTACTCAGCCATAAAAAGAAATGAAATTCAGTTATTTGTAGTGACGTGGTGGACCTAGAGTCTGTCATACAGAGTGAAGTCAGAAAGAGAAAAACAAATACCGCATGCTAACACATATATATGGAATCTAAAAAAAAATGAATAAGTAGGTTAAAAAATGACTAATTTCTTGGAAGCAATGATCTCAACTGGAATAAAATTGTCATGTTTGATAATCCGAGTTTTCACTTAGAAACTATTCACAATTCAAAGAAAGAAAGAGAGAAAAGAGAAACTCTTTTTGCCAGTCTCAAGTCTATATCTACTAATTTCTACCTGATGGCAGTGAGGATGGGATGATAGAGGAAAAATTATTTGTGCAAATGATCACAATTCTATGGCCCTCCATAAGTAGACTTCTAATTATTCTGAATCACTGTTTTTAATCTAAAGTTGATTAAAAATAGGTTCCCAGGGAAACTTAAAAATAAAATTAAACCATTAAATCCATTAGTGAATGAAAAAGAACAATAATGTTCAGCTGATACCCATGCTCAGCTTTCTTCCTATTACAGTTTAACTGCTAAAAGCTATTGCTATTTAGTCTATTTTTTCTCCATGAGAAACCTTCTAAGATCATAAAAGAGAATATATTATTTTATGTAGTAGGAGATTCTTTTTAAGCATTGAAAACTTTTTTTACATATAAATGTATTAAATATACTGGGACAAAAAAAAATCTTAATTTGAACATATTCTGAATCTGTTAGAGTAAGGAAATAATCCACATTTACATCTTAATACTGCATTTCATGTTTTTTAATTCATAGGAGTAGATAACTATTTTACAAAAGAAACAACTTTTGAAACTGTTTAACTGAGAGTCCAAAGCCAGATTTATCATTTACTCTGTCCCCAACGAGAAGAGTCAGTTCTCCTTTTTTATTCAACAGGATTTGTCAGCGGCATCACACTTTCTGTGGTCAGTCAGCCAGGTTCTAAAGTCTAAAAGTCACAAGCAATGTACCTTTGCATGCCTTTCTTATAGCTAATCAATATATCCGACTTCTATAACAATCCATCAAGTAGCCAAGTATGTATTGAATGTATTCCAGTAATTGCTGCAGTAGTGAGAAAAATGTCCTTGCCTCAGAGGAGTTTATAGTTTAGATTTGGAGACAAGATTAATATGCTAGTGAAACAATTAGCAAAATATAAGAGATGGCATATAATTAAGTGGTACCTTATGAAAGTATAAACCATACTTATAGAAATTTGGAGAAAAAAGATGAACAGGAAAGAAGAAAAGGTTAGTGATTACATCATAATAGTAATTATTATTTTGTGGTGTTTATATACATTACTGCTAAACTTTGAAAGCTGGGTTTTTATATTGGCTCTATTTTACAGCCAATGAAATTAGGGTTCAATGAAGAACAATGACCACCCATAGTCTTCATAGCTAGACAGTCAAGGGATTTAACCTTGGCCAGTTCCTAAGTTCTTTCCACGTTGCAGCACTGCTTTTTGTGGAGTTCAGTGGACCTTGATGCCTGGAAAACATTACTAGGCAGAGGGGAGGGGCAGGGCTAATCAAGCAAAATGCATAGTATAAGGTATGGGGTAGGAGAAATCTCTCCCTTCTCACTGAACTTGTAATATGTGCTAGATGCTATGCTAGGTCCTGGGAATCAGTGGAAAGCAAAAGAGTAATGACCTCTGCCTTCATGAAGTTTAGACCAAGTGACATGAGTATTAATCAAACACAAAACAAATATAATATTGTAGCTGATTCAAGAGCTGAAGAGAAGAGATACATATTACAATGAGAAGGCAGAATGAGAAATTTAACCTAATAATGAAGGTCAGGGAATGCTTTCATGAGACATATAGATATATATACAATTACACAAGCATGGAAAAAAGATGCAGAAGATCACACTTTAGGTGCTGGTGAAGATTGGTTATGGAGAGTGGGTTGGGGTAAACAGTGGAAGAGAAGAAAGTCAAAAGAAAGTAGTTCTCTGTGATTAAAACAGAATGCACTTGCATTCCTATGCACTAACGATGAAAAATCTGAAAGAGAAATTAAGGAAACCCTCCCATTTACCATTGCAACAAAAAGAATAAAATACCTAGGAATAAACCTACCTGAAGAGACAAAAGACCTGTATGCAGAAAAGTATAAGACACTGATGAAAGAAATTAAAGATGATACAAACAGATGGAGAGATATAGCATGCTCTTGGATTGGAAGAATCAACATTGTGAAAATGACTATACTACCCAAAGCAACCTACAAATTGAATGCAATCCTTATCAAACTACCAATGGCATTTTTCACAGAATTAGAACAAAAAATTTCACAATTTGAATGGAAACACAAAAGACCCTGAATAGCCAAAGCAATCTTAAGAAAGAAAAACGGACCTGGAGGAATCAGGCTCCCTGACTTCAGCCTATACTACAAAGCTACAGTAATCAAGACAGTATGGTACTGGCACAAAAACAGAAATATAGATCAATGGAACAGGATAGAAAGCCCAGAGATAAACCCATGCATATATGGTCACCTTATCTTTGATACAAGAGACAAGAATATACAATGGAGAAAAGACAGCCTCTTCAATAAGTGGTGCTGGGAAAACTGGACAGCTACATGTAAAAGAATGAAATTAGAACATTCCCTAACACCATACAGAAAAATAAACTCAAAATGGATTAAAGACCTAAGTGTAAGGCATACACTAGAAATCTCTTACAGGAAAACATAGGCAAAACACTCTATGACATAAATCACAGCAAAATCCTTTTTGACCCACCTCCTAGAAAAATGGAAATAAAAATAAAAATAAACAAATGGGACCTAATGAAACTGAAGAGCTTTTGCACAGCAAAGGAAACCATAAACAAGACAAAAAGACAACCCTCAGAATGGGAGAAAATATTTGCAAATGAAACAACTGACAAAGGATTAATCTCCAAAATTTACAAGCAGCTCATGCAGCTCAATATCAAAAAAACAAACAACCCAATCCAAAAATGGGCCGAAGACCTAAATAGACATTTCTCCAAAGAATACATACAGATTGCCAACAAACACATGAAAGGATGCTCAACATCACTAATCATTAGAGAAATGCAAATCAAAACTACAATGAGGTAACACCTCACACCAGTCAGAATGGCCATCATCAAAAAATCTACAAGCAGTCAATGCTGGAGAGGGTGTGGAGAAAAGGGAACCCTCTTGCACTGTCCGTGGGAATGTAAACTGATACAGCCACTATGGAGAACAGTATGGAGGGTCCTTCAAAAACTAAAAATAGATCTACCATACGAGCCAGCAATCCCATTATTGGGCATATACCCTGAGAAAACCATAATTCAAAAAGAGTCATGTACCACAATGTTCATTGCAGTATTGTTTACAATAGTCAGGACACAGAAGCAACCTAAGTGTCCATCAACAGATGAATGGATAAAGAAGATGTGGCACATATATACAATGGAATATTACTCAGCCATAAAAGGAAACAAAATTGAGTTATGTGCAGTGAGGTGGGTGGACTTTGAGACTGACATACGGAGTGAAGTAAGTCAGAAAAAGAAAAACAAATACCGTATGCTAACACATATATATGGAATCTAAAAAAAGAAAAAAAAAAGGTTCTGAAGAACCTAGGGGAAGGACAGGAATAAAGACACAGATGTAGAGAATGGACTTGAGGACAAGGGGAGGGGGAAGGGTAAGCTGGGACGAAGTTAGAGAGTGACATGGACATATATACACTACCAAATGTAAAATAGATAGCTAGTGGGAAGCAGTCACATGGCACAGGGAGATCAGCTCGGTGCTTTGTGTCCACCTAGAGGAGTGGGATAAGGAGTGTGGTAGGGAGACACAAGAGGGCGGAGAAATAGGGATAAATGTATATGTATAGCTGATTCACTTTGTTGTACAGCAGAAACTAACACACCATTGTAAAGCAATTATGCTCCAATAAAGACGTTAAAAAAAAATAAAGTCATTTTTGGAAAAAAAAAACAAACTGAATGCACACATTAGAAGTAATGGTAACCAAATGCTATGGGTAGTTATCTCAAGGTGATGAAATTTCAGGTGTTTTTTCCTGCTCTTTCTTATGATTTCTATATTGTTTGAATTCTTTTTTATAGGAAGCATATGCTATTTATATAATTTTTATTGTGGAGGGAAAGTATTTTCCTAAAGAAATTGCTCTTTAAAAATATTCAGGTAAGAAGTAAGCAATGACTTTCAGGTTATTTGTATTTATTTCAAGAATTTTAAAATCTCAAGATGTCATAGAGAAAAACAATTGTAACTGTTCCATCAAACAGATCATTTTGGGCCTAATATAGTTGTAAAAGAGAGAAAGCAGGTACTTAAGGAATGTGGTGACAATAAAGGGAATAGATGGATTCATAGGATAAATAAACTGGAGGGGAATAAGGACAGAATTTATTGGTGCATTGGACATGGGAGATGAGAGAGGGAGACTTGTCCAAGAAGTGAGCATCACGTATTTTTTAAAGATTGGGGTTAACATTTTACTGATTTGATTTCACCCACTTGGTGGGTATTGGCAAGGTAAGAAAGAACACTGCAGTTAGGTGAATAAATAATTCGCCTTGATTCCTCAGTAGACAATTTTTATTTTAAGCAGTAATAGATTTTGCTTCACCATTAGCAATTTTATCATGGCTGATGGGAAGACAGAGTACAGTTAAGATTGAAAGAGGGGACTTCCCTGGTGGTGCAATGGTTAAGAATCTTCCTGCAAATTCAAGGGACATGGGTTCGACCCCTGGTCCGGGAAGATCCCACATGCCGAGGAGTAACTAAGCCTGGGCGCGGCAACTACTGAGCCTGAGCTCCAGAGCCCACGAGCCACAACTACTGAGCCTGCATGCCACAACTACTGAAGCCCACGCGCCTAGAGCCCGTGCTCCACAACAAAAAAAGCCACTGCAATGAGAAGCCCGCACACGGCAACGAAGAGTAGTCCCCGGTCTTCGCAAATAGAGAAAGCCCACGTGCAGCAACGAAGACCCAACACAGCCAAAAATAAATAAATAAATAAATTTATTAAAAAAACAAAAGATAAAAAGAGAATTCAAGTTCTTTATTGGGAGGAAGAGATGACAAGCAGAGAATAATTCTCTAGATAATATTAAAAATATAAAATATCTGAAAAAATTTGGAAGCAAAGGTCTTTAATAAAAATGACTAATTGAAACAGTAAAACTCTGTGAGTGCTCTGAAGAACAATGGAGAAAATGAGGCAAGTGCAGAGTGATGGGATGGAGAGTAGTAAGAGGAGTAAGTCCAAAAGCACAAGATGAATTCCAAACGTAAAGGTAGGATGGAGGGAGGGAAATGTTCCAAGAAAGAAAATAATGTCCACAGAGTAAAAGAATAACATTGCTACATTGTAGCGACTCCCACACTGTAAAAATCCTACATAATGGATATAAAAAGAGGAGAGATAAAGGCAGCAATTAAAGCAATTACCTCTATACTGTACATCCAAATATATTCTACTGCTGGAAAGAATCAAGCACCTTTTCATCAAGAATGAAACACCTGAAAGTGAATTTAAAAACTGGCCTTGGAACCTTTTGATTTCTGATATACAAAATAAATAGCTAAAAATCTGAAAATTTACTGAGGTGGCATGACAATGGAAAGAGATTTGAGTTTTGTTTTCAGGCCGCCATGAAATAATCTCCAGGCCTTACACTACTGTCTGTGTAACCTTGGTCAAATCATTTAACTTTCTGTATCAGATTCCTTAACTGTAAGCTGTGAATAATAATAATAATAATAATAATACCTTGCTTTTTGTTTTTTGTGAAGATTAAATAAGATGATGCAAGTAAGTGCCTGCCATATAGTCATTCAATAAATGTATTTCCCTATTTAATTAAAAATTAAACATTTCCTTTAGAAATTACATATTTTTAAGAAATTATGTACATACTGTCTTGATACAAAATTTGGCTTGTCTATCATCTTTGTCAGAGAAAATTAGAACCAATTATTTTTTCAGCAATTATAACTAAGGAGAAACCATTTCCTGTCACTTTAAAGAAAATCTCCTTAAAATTGTCTTCTTTATAAATCCCCCAAACTATGCTAATCTTCTTAATTATAAAGTAGACTTTGTTGATTCCTCACTCTCCCTACAAGGAAGAGTCCTCAGCCCCAATCAGCACTGCAAATTGTGGAATGCTCTGATTTAGGAGGAAATTGTGGTGGTGCCAATGAAATGCCTTCATAGGAAAGAAAAGAATTTTAAATGTAACTCTTAGGAAATAGCCTGTTTTATTTTCTCCATATCTTCATGAGCTAGATATGCTCAAAGAAAATAAATGGATTTCAGAAATTATTGGAGTGAAAGACACATTTAAAAATTGAGTGAATAATAAGGAAATTTGATGGCTACAGGTTAGTTCCAATGATGAAATGGAATCAATAACTGGAGAACTGGTTATAGATTAGAGTGAGTCCTGGTAAGGTCGTAAGACTTCTATTTTCAGTCTCTAAGGATGTGGCAAAAAGTGTACCTCTATAGGATGTAATAAAATAGTGCTTCTCTTAGTTATATACTCAGTTCTTTCTAATTTTTAAGTTAAAAATAAATAAGGATAATGTGATATGTGAGAACTGCCCAGAAAATCTATATTAGGTGATTATGGAGAAATACTAAGAGAATAAAGACCAGGTGTTACTTACTAAGTCTGCCTAAGTTTTTTGCAGTATCTGCAAATACAGAGACTTTGTAGGACCATAAGGAAAAAGAAGGGGGATTATAGGCATGATTCTAGTGGAGTATGGGAAAACAGGAACATTGAGAATAGACACAATCAGATGGTCAAGAAGAGAGGCAGGTGTAGAGGGCTAGGTTCCTGGATAGGATACCTATTAAAACAAAGATTTCTCCCTGGCTTCAATCTTTTCCCATATAGATAGCTTCAGATTTTCCGGATTGACTCCACACTTTGTAGGAACTCTCTGGAGTTCAAACTCTACCAAGCCCCTTGTCCTCTAAAATATGAGATGGTAAGTGGAAGTCTTTGAGGCTGAGTAGGTGGTTATTTGATCTACAGGGGACTCAAGTTTTGCCTGCCCAGAATTTATTCCCCCTTATTTTGATAACAGCATCCTGGTTCCCTTTCACTTTATTTTTTCCTTGAAAACAGTGATTTTCCAGAGATGTGCATGAGCTCCAAGCCAGGCTAACATAATTCAAGACCAGAATTTTGCTGGTACTACTCTGAAAGAAAACCAGTCTCTTGGGTTTTTTCAAGGTGGTGGCAATATGAACCTTGAGCATCTCGTAACCATCTTGACCTCTCAGCAAGAGAGTCTGCACAAGAGAATAGCCAAGATAGAGAAAGAAGAGGTGAGAGATGATAGACAGATTCCTAGCACCACTGTTGGAGCACTTTGCTCCAACACACATGAAGCCTACCTCTGGACTTTTCAGATACATGAACCAGATAATTATTTCTTTAAGTCAGCTTAATATATGTTTCTGTCACTCACAACTAGTAAAGTCCTGCCTAGTACATCTTCTACCCTGTTGTGAATTCTGCTAAGTAAGGCTTAGGAGAAGTTGAGGAAAATCTATAAAAAGAATGTTATTCTCTCCCTCCTTAGTATCCTTGGCTCCTCTGGCTCCATGCCTCATTTGGCATATAAGCATGCTAAACTAACATCATTGACCACATGTGTCAGCTAACTTGTGCTTCTCTGTGGAAAACAGTGTACATCTGTTGGGCTTTGTCTTCTTATGCCAAAGAGGCAACTTAATGCCTGGACAGAGGTCAGCCTGCCATCTAGTTCTAACAGGTAAGTCTTGATCATAAAATGCTCCATCTGGACTCTTTGTTCTCTGTGAGTTTGCTCATGGGCAGTTTGGACTTTGTCTGAATACTTGGCGTACTCTTCTGGCAGTGTTCCTTTGCCCAATCTATATTGCTTAAAACTCAACCCTGACACACACAGTGTGTCCATCACACTTTAGCCTGTTATTCTCTGGACTTTGATTTTCACTGTGCTCTCTTGACATACAGCTACACCACCTTTTTCCATTTTCTGATTTCATGACTCTAAGTCATGCCATACTTCCTTAGCTTAGCACTTGGGATTGTGGTCTGCCTTATCCTCCAGGCACTTGGTGCTGCTCTCTTAGTGTTCAGTGCTAGTTGAAGATGTATAGGCTACGTTAATAGGGAGATCTCTCTTACCCACTATTGGAACTATTGGAATTGCAATGACCTTTCTAGTCATAATGCAGTGCAGGCTTCGGTCTTCAGACCAACCTACTAAATACTTATTCCTTGGTTACTGATCCTGCTTTCTTTTCCTAATGCCCATAAAATGTGTCTACTTAAGGAGGGTAATGGATAACTCAAGGGAGAAGGCAGTTTAGTCAACCAACTAATCAAACTTTAAAATTTAACTGTTATGCACAAATACAAGATGAACGAATTTTCCTGTTTCAGAAGGAATAAAATTCTGTCATCTAAAACAAACCCTTTGATATTATTACTCTCCAATTATTATGGGGCTTTATCTCATTATTGGTGCATAAAAACTACCTTCAAATATTAGAAAGACTTATAAAATATTCATATTCTGCATGGCCCTAAGAAATAGAACATATTAAGGGAAACTTTAGAGAGAAAAATTTCAGTTTAGGTTAAGAAAGAAAATTTTAAACTTTCAAATCTAGCTCAAGATGGACTACGATTTTTTCGTAGGTGGTAATTTCTTTTTTCTTTTTTCTTTTTTGCTTTGGTGTGCTTCAGTGATTTAACAAGTACTGGGTTGAAATCCCAGTGCTCAGCATCCAAAAAAATTATTTTAGTCTGGAATAAGGAACACTTGATCTGAAGACATCAGTTGTCCATCTCTATCACAGGCTCCCATTTGCGGGCCCCGGGAAAATTTCCTGTGTGTTCACTGTCTGATATAACAGCAAAACTTCCGTCTGGTCTACTCTTTGGTCTATCCTGACAATCTGGAACTCCAAATTGCTATACTGGAAGAATCATTTTTGCCTCCAGGGGATCTTTCCCCCTGCCTGTGCTGTGAATCTCTTCTACAAGGAATTATGCTAATTTCTTCATGTATTCCTCTAACTGACTGAAAAATGTAGACAAGCTGGCTTTCTGATGAGTGAAAACACTTCTTTTAATGTTGAAGAATAATTGACTAGATTAGTTGCAGGTGTACAACATAGTGATTCAATATTGCTATACATTACAAAATGATCATAGTAAATCAAGTTACCATTTATCATCATACAATGTTATTACAATATTATTGACTGTATTCCCCATGCAGTACAATTCATCCCCATGACTCATAGCAATTCACAATTTTTAACAATATTTGCAGTTATTATAAAATATTAGCTATATTCCCTGTGCTGTCAACATATCCTTGTAGCTTATTCATTTTATACATAGTATTTTGTTCCTCTTAGTCCCCCAACCCTATATTGACGCTCTCCCCTCTCTCTCCCCATTGGTAACCACTATTTTCTTCTCTACATCTGTAAGTCTGTTTCTTTTTTGTTATATTCACTCGTTTGTTGTATTTTTTAGATTCCACATATAAGTGATATCACACAGTATTCGTCTTTCTTATTTTACTTATTTCACCTAGTATTATATCCTCCAAAAGTCCATCCATGTTGTTGCAAATGGCAAAATTTTATTCTTTTTATGGCTGAATAGTATTATCTTGTATGTATATACCACATCTTCCTTATTCATCCATCTATTGATGGACTCTTAGGTTGCTTCCAAATCTTGGCTATTGTAAATAATGCTACAGTGAACATGGTGGGGTGCATGTATCTTTTTGATTTTGTTTTCTTCAGAAAAATACTCAGAAGTGAAATAGCTAGATTGTATGGTAGTTCTATCATTAATTGTTTGAGGAACCTCTACACTATGTTTTCCATAGTAGCTGTACCAAATTGCATTCCCACCAAGAGTGCATAAGGTTTCCCTTTTCTCCACATCCTGACCAACATTTGCTATTGGTTGTATTTTTGATAGTACCCATTCTGACAGGTGTGAGGTGATATCTCATTGTGGTTTTCATTTGCAGTTTGCTGATAATTAGTGACCTTGAGCATATTTTCATGTGTCTGATGGCCATCTTTATTTCTTCTTTGGAAAAATATCTATTCAAGTCCTCTGCCCTTTTTTATTTGGTTGTTTTTTTGAGGTTAAGTTGTATGAGTTCCTTGTATATTTTGGATACTAACTCCTTTTCCGATATATAGTTTGAAAATATCTTCTCACATTCAGTAGACTGCCTTTTCATTTTGATGATAGTTTCTTTCACTGTGTAAAAGCTTTTTGGTTTGATGTAGTCTTATTTATTTATTTTTGCTTTTGTTTCCCTTGCCTGAGGAGACAAATCCAAAAAAATATTGCTAAGACCAATGTCAAATAGCATACTGCCTGTGTTATCTTCTAAGGGTTTTATGGTTTAAGGCCTTACATTTATGTTTTTAATCCATTTTGAGTATATTTTTTATATGGCATGAGAAAGTAGTCCAGTTTGATTATTTTGCAAGTAGCTGTCCAGTTCTCCCAACACCATTTATTGAAGAAGCTGTCTTTTCTCCATTGTATGTTCTTGCCTCCTTTGTTGTAGACTAATTGAACATATAAACATGGGTTTATTTCTGGGATCTTAATTCTGTTCCCCTGATCTATGTTTTCATGCCAGTATCATACTATTTTGATTACTGTAGCTTTGTATTATAGTTTGAAATAAGGGAGTGGGATACATCCAGTGTTGTTTTTCTTTCCCAAAATTGTTTAGATTATTCAGGGTCTTTTGTGTTTCCAGGCAAATTTTAGAATTATTTGTTCTAGTTCTGTGGAAATGGCCATTGGTATTTTGATAGGGATTACACTAAAACTGTAGATTGCTTTGGGTGGTATGGACATTTTAACAATATTAATTCTTCCAATCCCTTAGCACAGGATATATTTCCCTTTGTATGTTGTTATCTTCAATTTCTTTCATCAATGTTTTATAGTTTTCCAAGTGGGTCTTTTACCTCCTCGGTTAGATTTATACCTAGGTATTTTATTAGTTTTGATGCAACTGTCAATGAGATAGTTTTCTTAATTTCTCTTTCTGATAGTTCGTTCTTAGTGTACAGAAATGCAACAGATTTCTGTATGTTAATTTTTTATCCTACAACTTTACTGAATTCATTGAAAGTTCTAGTAGTTTTTTGGTGGTGTCTTTAGAATTTTCTATATATAGTGTCTATACTATATAGAATTTTCTATATGTAGTATCATGTCATCTGCAAACAATGACAGTTGTACTTATTCCTTCCAATCTGGATTCTTTTATTTCCTTTGCTAGTCTAATTGCTGTGGCTAGGACTTCCAGTACTATGTTGAATAGGAGTGGTAGAGTGAGCATGCCTTTCTCGTTACTGATCTTTGTGGGAAAAGTTTCAACCTTTCACTGTTGAATATGATGTTAGCTGTGCATTAGTTATTTATGCCTTTATTATGTTTAGGTATATTCCTTCTATACCTATTTTGTTGAGAGTTTTTAAAATCATAAATTGGTGTTGAATTTTGTCAAAAGTTTTTCTCCATCTGTTTAGATGATCATATGATTTTTATTCTTCCATTTGTTAACATGATGTATCCTATTAATTGATTTGCAGATATTGAACCATCCTTGCATCCTGGGGATAAATCTGGGATGAATACCACTTGTCATGGTGTTTGATCATTTTTAACGTATTGTTGAATTCAATGTGCTAAAATTTTGTTGAGGATTTTTGTACCTATGTTCACCAGAGATATGGGCCTATCATTTTCTTTTTCTGTGGGGTCTTTGTCTAGTTTTGGTATCAGGGTAATGCTGGCCTCTTGGGATGAGTTCAGAAGCATTCCTTCCCCTTCAATTTTTTTTTTTTTTTTTTTTTTTGGAATAGTTTGAGAAGGATAGACATTAACTCTTCTAAATGTTTGAGAGAATTCACCTGTGAAGCCATCTGGTCCTGAACTTCTGTTTGTTTTTTACTGATTATTTTTCATTACTGGTAATAGGTCTGTTAATATTTTCTATTTCTTCCTGATTCAGTCTTGGGACATTTATGTTTCTAGGAACTCATCCATTTCTTCTAGGTTGTCCATTTTATTGGTGTATAATTGTTCATAGCAATCTCTTATGATCTTTTCTATTTCTATAACATGGGTTGTAACTTCTTTTTCATTTCTTATTTTATTGACTTGGGACCTCTCTCTTTTTTTCTTCATGACTCTGTCTAAAGTTTTATCAATTTTGTTTATCTTTTCAAAGAATCAACTCTTAGTTTCATTGACTTTTTTTGTCTCTTTTTTAGTCTCTATTTCCTTTATTTCTCCTATGATCATTATTATTGCTTTCTTCATACTAACATTAGATTTTGTTGGCATTTCTTTTTCTAGTTCCTTTAGGTGTAAGATTAGGCTGTTTATCTGGGATTTTTATTCTTTCCTGAGGTAGACTTGTATCTCTATAAACTTTCCTCTTAGAACTGTTTTTGCTGTGTCCCATAGATTGTGGATTGTTGTGTTTCTATTTTCATTTGTGTGATTTCCTCTTTGATTTCTTCAGTGGCTCATTAGTTACTTAGTATATATAACTGTATATATTTAGGTGCTCCCATGTTGGATTTAAATATATTTATGAATGTTATATCTCCTTATTGGATTTATCTCTTTATCATTATGAAATGTCCTACTTTGTCTCTTGTTAAAGTCTTTGTTTAAAAGTCTATTTTATCTGATATAAATATTGCTACCCTGGCTTTCTTTTCATTTCCTCTTGCATGGAATACCTTTTTGCATCCCCTCACTTTCAGTCTTTGTGTGTCTTTAGATTTGAAGTGAGTCTCTTGTAGGCAGCATAGATATGGGTCTTATTTTTGTATCCATTCAGGCACTCTGTGTTGTTTGATTGGAGCATTTCATCCATTTACGTTTAGTGTGTTAAGTAGTTATTGATAAGTATGTATCAATTGCCATTTTGTTAATTGTTTTCAGTTCATTTTTATAGTTCTTTATTGTTCTTTCCTTTTTCTTTTGCACTCTTCCAATGTGATTTGATGCTATGTTTAGTGTTATTTTTGGATTCCTTTCTCTATTTTCTGTGTGTATCTATTATAGATTTGTGTTTGTGGTTACCATGAGGTTTATATATAACAATATATATATGTGTGTGTGTGTATATATATATATATATATATATATATATATACACACACACACACGATTATTATACTTTATTGATCTCTTAAGTTCAAATGCATTCTAACAATCCTGCACCCCCACTCTTCATTTAATATTTTTTATTTCACATTTTGCATTTTAAAAAATATCCCTTAACTACTTATGGTGGATTAGATGATTTTATTATTTTTGTCTTTTAAACTGCCTACTAGTTTTGTGAGTGATTGATATACCACATTTACTGTGTATTTTCCTTTACTGATGAGATCTTTACCTTCATAATTTTCATATTTCTGGTTGTAGTCTTTCTTTTCCACTTAGAGAACTCCCTTTAACATTTATTGTACAGCCATTTTAGTGGTACCAAACTCTTTTAGATTTTGCTTGTCTTAAAACAACCTCTCCTTCAAATCTGAATGTTACCCTTGTTAGGTAGAATATTTCTCATTATATATTTTTTCCTTTTGTCACTTTAAATATAGTGACATAACTACTTTGAAAATATTTGGAAAGAAAGAAGGAAAACATTGAAAATGTATCTTGTTGGTTAAATTTTCCTCTTTAACTTACAAGTTAAATTTTCCTCTTTCATCACATAAATAATATTCTTAAAATATTTTGCTTGATCATGAGAAGCAAATATTTTTTAGAAATGTAATCATAGCTGTGCCTATAGTGCAACATAATAAAGCACTTTAAATTTCAAAAATTAAGTAAATCATTTCTTGCAAAATGACTCAAAAAATCCATCAGCTAAACCTACAAATTTTCAGAGCTCATATTTTATTTTGCTAGATTTGAAAATAAATCAAGTAGATCACTCTATACATTGATTGTTCAGAGAAAATTCTGTTTCCTACATTACCTACATCTCTCAGGTAACACTGATTTGGAGTTCAGCACATCTGAATTGTCCAGATAATTGCTGCAGTTTCCTATTTTACTACAGTTATATAAAAATGGCCTTAGGACAATTTTTAAATGAAGCAAACTGAGATGAAATCTAAGAAACAAGGTAAAATTCTACTTTCTTATTTTTTTTTAAGAAATTC
Organism: Balaenoptera borealis; assembly: GCF_965194805.1. NCBI lineage: Eukaryota > Metazoa > Chordata > Mammalia > Artiodactyla > Balaenopteridae > Balaenoptera > Balaenoptera borealis. The sequence goes on from NC_138876.1 coordinate 45,526,716, forward strand.
CTAATTTTTTTTTTTTTTTAAGTTTTAATTTTTATTTATTTATTTATGGCTGTGTTGGGTCTTCATTTCTGTGTGAGGGCTTTCTCCAGTTGTGGCAAGTGGGGGCCACTCTTCATCGTGGTGCACGGGCCTCTCATCATCGCGGCCTCTCTTGTTGTGGAGCACAGGCTCCAGACGCGCAGGCTCAGCAATTGTGGCTCACAGGCCTAGTTGCTCCACGGCATGTGGAATCTTCCCAGACCAGGGCTCGAACCCGTATCCCCTGCATTGGCAGGCAGATTCTCAACCACTGTGCCACCAGGGAAGCCCCTCTACTTTCTTATTAATGATAGAATTAGAATTATTTATAACCTATGCTTTGTTTTAATTCTGCAAACTCTTTATGAGAACTTCTTACAGAAGATCTTTATTTTCCAGTTCAAAATTCAGTTTTTCACAGCATTTCAATTGTTAGAAGCTATCTCAGAACTGAACATAGGTGTGTTACAAAATGTGTCCTCTGCAGCTTTACTCCCTCTCTGTTTCATTGGTATGTTCTTGTTTATGCCCTCTCTACTTTGTTTACAGAATCTAGTGATTAAAAAAAAGTTCCTTACTTGGTATTATGTGTATCAATGGTATGGAAGAGCTCACATAACTCTTCTCCACTCAGAACACCATCTGCAAAATATGCTTTGAATTCTTCAGAGGACAATTTTCCATCATCTAAAATGGTAAGAGCAAACAAAAGAGAAGCAAATCATTTCAATTTTGTATGTTATTATATCTTTTAATTTTTAACATTTTGCTCAAATGCTTGAACAGGTTTGTTTGTGCATACATACATGTATTCAAAAAGGAAGAACAATTTCAGGTGTTTAAAATAAAAAGTTACCCACCCAGACCCAAGAATGGTCACAGGCCCCCACCTCCTCCCTTCCAGACCCAAGGAGTGGCCATGGGTCTCTGCTGTCTCTCTCTTGGAATCCAGAAGTAGTTGTGGGCCCCTGCCACCTCCCTTCCAGATACCAGGAGTTATTGCAAGCCAAGAGTGGTTGCAAGCCACCTCTGCCACCCTTGCAGTCCCCAGGAGTGGTTGAGAGCCCCCACTGCCACCTGCCCAAACTCCAGGAGTGGTTGTGAGCCACCTCTGCTCCCATCCTGTGTCCCAGGGCCATTCCTGAGCCATTGCCACCACTGAGAACCCCAGGACTAGGCACCAGCAGCCACATCTGCATACCCCCTATCAAGGGGATAATGACCAGCACATGCTGAAGAAGGAGGTGCCAGGCATGCATACTAAAAATAGCCCTCAGACTAAATATACTAAATCCATACAAGCTACACAGGGATGCTCCCACTTATAAATAGCCCTCCAAGACCAGAGTACATAATTGCTTCTCCTAAACTCACAGAGAGAAATAAAAGTAAAATGAAACAGAGGAACCACTCTCAGTTAAAAGACCAAGAGCATTCCCCTGAAAGAACAAACAATGAAGCAGACCTCTTCAATATGATAGACACTGATTTCAAACAGGAGATAATGAAAATACTGAAGGAATTAAGAAGGGGTATCAATGGAAATACAGAGTACAGAAAAAAGAAACTAGAAACTAGAAAGAGGAACAAAGAAAAATTAGAAAACTCATTTGCCGAGATGAAAGCTGAGCTAAAGTCAATGAATAGCAAAATGAGTAATGCAGAAGAACAAATAAGTGACCTGGAATAATGGAATCCTGAATAATGGAAATCATCCAATCAAGACAGAAGACAGAAAGCCAAATTAAAAAAGAAGAAGAAAGCAATACAAGAGACCTATGGCATAATATAAACTATGCCAACCTATGCAAAATAGGGATTCCAGGAGGGAAAGACAGCAAAAAGGGGATCAAAAATGTGTTTGAAGAAATTATGGCTGAAAACTTCCCAAACCTAAAGAAGGAAACAGATATCCAGGTACAGGAAGCACAGAGGGTCCCAAACAAGATAAACCCAAGCAGACCTACACTAAGACATACTACAATAAAAATAGGAAAAGCTAAAGACAAAGAGAAGATTCTAAAGGCAGTAAGAGAAATCAAAGAGTTAATTACAAGGGAACCCCCATAACACTATCAGCTGATTCCTCTACAGAAATGTTGCAGGCCAAAAGCAAGTGCCAAGATATATTTAAAGTCCTGGAAGGGAAAAATCTGCAAACTAGAATACTCTACCCAGCAAGATTATCCTTTAGAAGAGGAGAGATAAAAAACTTCCCAGACAAGCAAAAACTAAAAGAATACAGCAATATTAAACTTATCCTAAAGGAAATATTGAAAGCTCTTCTCTAAATAGAAAAGAAGTAAGAATCTATAAGAAAAAGAAAATTACAATCGGAAAATAAATCATTTAAAGAAGTACACTTAAAGTACACAGATTAAAACATTTTAATGAAATGTTTAATCAAAATTAATCAGAATGTTTTAAATTTTAATCAAAATATTTTAAAATCAAAAACATTTTCTGTGAAAGTGATGACAACCACAATGAATAGCAAAAGGAAGAACATGAAGATGTAAGAGAGGACATTAAAATCATAAAATGTGGGGGAGGAGAGTAAGAAAATGTGGATTTTTTTCCCTAGAATGTTTTGGAGCCTATATGACTACCAGTCGAAGGCAAGTATGTATAGGAAGAGGTTAACATACTTGAAAAACTGTGTAACCACAAGTCAGAAACACACAATAAATTCATAAAAACCAAAAAGAGAACATAAGTATAATACAAAAGGAAAATCATCAAATGATGAAAGGAAAAACAAAAGGAAAAAAAAACGGACAAAGATGAAATATAAGATTAATGGGAAAATAAGGTTTTAAATGGCAATAAATATATATCTATCAATAATTACCTTAAATGTTAATGGACTAAGTGCTCCAGTCAAAAGACAGAGTGGCAGGTTGGATAAAAAACAAGAGTGTACAGTATGCTGCTTACAAGAGATGCACTTTAGGGCAAAGAACACAAATAGATTGAAAGCCAGGGGATGGAAAAAGATATTTCATGCAAATGGAAATGACAAGAAAGTGGGGGTTCCAATACTCATATCAGACAAAATAGACTTTAAAACAAAGGCCATAAAGAAAGATAAAGAAGGGACACTAATAATGATAAAAGGATCAATACAAGAGGATTTTACACTTATAAACATATATGTACCTAATATAGGAGCACCCAAATATATAAACAAATACTAACGGACATAAAGGGAGAGATTGACAGGAATACAATAATAGTAGGAGACTTTAACACCCCACTCACATCAATGGACAAATCTTCCAGACAGAGACTCAATAAGGCAACAGAAGTCCTAAGTGATACAATAGAACAGTTAGACTTAATTGATATTTTCACAACATTACATCCAAAAAACCAGATTACACATTCTTTTCAAGTGCACATGGAACATTCTCTAGAATTAACCACATACTAGGGCAAAAAACAAGCCTCTACAAATTTAAGACTATAGAAATTATCTCAAGAATTTCTGACCACAACAACATGAAACTAGAAATTAACAACAGAAAAGGAAATGAGAAAAAAATGATTACATGGAGACTAAACAACATGCTTCTAAAAAACCAATGGGTCAATGATGAAATCAAAGAGGAAATTTAAAAATACCTTGAGACAAATGACAATGAAAACACAGCCATACAAAATCTATGGGATACAGCAAAAGCAGTTCTTAGAGGGAGGTTTATAGCAATACAGACCTTCCTCCAAAAAGAAGAAAAATCTCAAATAAACAACATAACCAACCACTTAAAAGAATTAGAAAAAGAAGAAAAACAAAACCTGAAGTCAGAAGAAGGAAGGAAATAATAAAAACTAGAGAGGAAATGAATGAAATAGAAATTTAAAAAATAGGAAAAAATCAGTAAAACCAGGAGTTCATTAGTTGATAGGATAAACAAGATTGACAAACCTCTGACCAGACTCACCAAGAAGAAAAGAGAGAAAACCCAAATAAACAAAATAAGAAATGAAAAAGGAGACATAACAATTGATACTACAGAATAACAAAAAAAAAATAGGGAATACTATGAATAATTATATGTCAAAAAATCGGTGACCTAGAAGAAATGGACAAGTTTCTAGAAACATAAAGCCCTCCAAAATTGAATCAAGAAGAAATAGATAATTTGAACAGACTGATCACTAGAACTGAAATAGAATCTGTAATTTAAAAACTCCCTACAAATAAAAGTCCAGCACCAGATGGCTTCACAGGTGAATTCTAGCAAACATACAAAGAAGAATTTATACCAATTCTTCTCAAACTCTTACAGAAAATTGAAGAGCAGGGAACACTCCCAAGGACATTTTAATGAAGCCACCATAACCCTGATAATAAAACCAGACTAAGACACCACCAGAAAAAAAAAAAAAAATACAGGCCAATATCTTTGATGAATATAGATGTGAAACTTCTCAACAAAAAATATTAACAAACCAAATCCAACAACACATGAAAATGATCATACACCGTGACCAAGTGGGATTCATCCCAAGTTTACAAGGATGGTTCAACACACACAAATCAATCAATGTGATACACCACATAAACAAAAGAAAAAACAAAAACCACATGATCATCTCAATAGATGCAGAAAAAGCATTTGACAAAATTCAACATCCATTCATGATAAAAACTCTTACCAAAGTGAATGGAGAGGGAACATATCTCAAAATAGTAAAAACTATTTATGACAAACCCACAGCCAAAATAATAGTCAAAGGTGAAAAGCCGAAAGCCTTCCTGCTAAAATCTGGAACAAGACAATGTTGCCCATTCTCACCTCTTCTATTCAACACAGTATTGGAAGTCCTAGCCACAGCAATCAGACAAAAAAAAAAAGAAATAAAATATATCCAAATTGGAAGGGAAGAGGTAAAATTATAATTATATACAGATGATACACTGTATGATACCCTAAAGACTCCACACAAAAACTATTAGAACTGATAAATGAATTCGATAATGTAGCAGGATACAAGATTAACATACAGAAGTCAGTTGCATTTCTTTACAACAACAATGAAATATCAGAAAGAATGTAAAAAAAAAAAAAAACAAAACCAAAAAACAATACTTTCTAAAATCACAACCCTAAAAATAAAATATTTAGGAATAAACCTCACCAAGGAGGTGAAAGACTCAGAAGCTGAGAACTATAAAACATTAATAAAAGAAATTGAAGATGATTCAAAGAAATGGAAAGATATCACATGCTCTTGGATTGGAAGAATTAATATTGTTAAAATGGCAATAGTACCCAAAGCAATCTACAGATTTAACACAATCCCTATCAAATTACCAATGGCACTTTTCACAGAACTAGGACAAGTAACCCTGAATTTCATCTGGAACCATAAAAGACTCAGAACTGATGAAGCAACCTTGATAAAGAACCAAGCAGGAGGCATAACCATCCCAGACTTCAGAGAATACTACATAGCTACAGTAATAAAACAGTGTGGTACTGGCACAAAAACAGACATATCGATCAATGGAACAGAAAGAGAGCCCAGAAATAAACCCACACACCACAGTCAATTAATGTTCAAAAAAGGAGACAAGAAAGTACAATGGGAAAGGACAATCTTTTCAGCAAAGGGTGTTGGGAAAGTTGGACAGCTGTATGTAAATCAATGAAGTTAGAACACAGCCTCTCACCATACACAAAAATAAACTCAAAATGGCTTAAAGACTTAAACATAAGACATGACACCATAAAACTCCTAGAAGAAAACATAGGCAAAACATTCCCTGACATAAATCGTACAAACATTTTCTTGGGTCAGTCTCCCAAGGCAATAGAAATGAAAGCAAAAATAAACAAATGAGACCTTGTCAAATTTAAAGACTTTTCCACAGCAAAGGAAATCATAAACAAAATGAAAAGACAACCTACAGAATGGGAGAAAATATTTGCAAATGATGCAACTGACAAGGGCTTAATTTCCAAAATATATAAACAGCTCATACAACTCAATTTTACAGAAACAACCCAATCATAAAATGGGAGGAAGACCTAAAGAGACAATTTTCCAAAGAAAGCATACAGATGGCCAACAGGCACATAAAAAATGCTCATTATTGCTAATTATTAGAGAAATGCAAATCAAAATTACAATGAGGTATCACCTCATACTGGTCAGAATAGCCATCATTAAAAAGTTTACAAACAATCAATGCAGGAGAGGGTGTAGAGAAAAGGAACCCTCCTACACTGTTGGTGGGACTGTAACTTGGTGCAGCTACTAAGGAGAACAGTATGGAAGTCCCTTAGAAAACTAAAAATAAAGTTATCATATGACCTAGCAATCCCACTCCTGGGGATATATCTGGAAAAGATGAAAACTTTCATTTGAAAAGATACATGCATGCCAAATGTTCATAGCAGCACTATTTACAATAGCCAAGACATGGAAGCAACCTAAATGTCCATTGACAGATGAATGAATAAAGACGATATTGTGTGTGTGTATATATATATAATGGAATGTTAGCCATAAAAAAGAATGAAATAAGTTAATCTGCAGCAATATGGATGGACCTACAGATTATCATACTAAGTCAGACAGAGAAAAATATTATATATTATATAACATATGTGGAATCTAAAAAATAGTACAAATGAAATTATTTATAAAACAGAAATAGACTCACAAACATAGAAAACAAACTTATGGTTACCAAAGGGGAAATTGGGGGTGAGGGATAAATTAGGAGTACAGAATTAACACATACACACTACCATACATAAAATAAACAACAAAGATTTACTGTATAGCACAGGGAACTATATTTAATGTCTGGTAATAACCTATAACAGAAAAGAATCTATCTATCTATCTAATTATCTATCTATCATCTATCTATCATCTATCTATCTATCTATATCTGAATCACTTTGCTTGCTATACACCTGACACTAACAATATTGTAAATCAACTATACTTCAGTTAAAAAAAAAAAATGACTTGCCATTTAACATATAATGGTTTCATCCATTCTTTCATCAACTATTTATCAAGATCCTACTATGTGCCCATACAGTTTTGTGTTAAGAATATATGTAGACAACTATTTATCGATCTTATAATTTTGATGGAGGATGTAGCAATTGAACAGCCAAATACAGTATGATGAGGGCAATTCTAGGGGACATAGGGTGATGTGAGAGAATGTAGAAAAGAAAACTAATCCACATATTAGGGGAATAGGGACATAGGGAAACCTTCTTAGAAGAAGTGACATTTCTACTGAGACACAAGTGAAAAATAAGTGTTAGTGAGGTAAGATCTGTAAAGAGGAAGAGTATTCCAGGCAGAGGAAATGCCAGCTACAAAGGTAGGAGGCAAGAAAGAATATGTGTTGAAAACTGAAAAGAAAAATCAGTGTACTCAAAGAATATATATTGGAGTAGAATTGTGGTTACCAGGGGCTGGAGGGAAGGGGAAATGGGGAGATGTTGTTCAAGGGGTACAAAATTTCAGATATGCAAGATGTATAAGTTCTGGAGATCTAAAGTAAACAACGCAACTATACTTAACAATATTGTATTGTATACTTGAAATTTGCTAAGAGGGCAGAGATTGTGTTCTCACTACACACAAAAAAAGAAAATGGTAACTATGTGAGGTGATGTGTATGTTAAGTAGCTTGATAGTGATGAACATTTTACAATGTATATGTATAGCAAATCATCAAGTTGCATACTTTATACGATTTTAAACTGTCAACTCTACCTCAATAAAGCTGGGGGTGGTGGGGGAAGAGAATGAATATATATTGGAAGGAGAGGAGGAGAAGCCAGAGAGTTAGACACAGAGTCAATGTCATGAAAAACCTTAAAAAGCATGGTAGAGTTTTGAATTTACCCAAAGAGCCACTGTCATAGTGGAAAGCTTACTGTGGCTACAGTGAGTAAAATGGAGTGGAGAGGTAAGACACTAGAAGAGAATACCCATAAGAGGACATTGTAGTAATTCCTACAAGAATCAATTTGGCATAAACTTTGGTGGTGACAGTAAAAACAAAGAGAAGTAGACAGATTTACAATCTGTTTAGGAAAAAGAATCAACAGGAACTGATGATCAGTTAGAGGTGATGGGTGAGAGGGAACAATAAATACAGAATTATACCCATTTTCCAGGACTGAGCAATCACATGGACGATATCACCATTGTAAAAGAGAACACAGGGCAAAAAGTGTGGGGTGAAGTAAACTGCTGTTTTGGACATGTTAAAATTAGATGTATCTGTGGAATAAGTAGAGGCACCCAGTGAGCAGAAGGATCATACAAGTCTAGAAAAGGAGAGGGTGGGGCAGGGATGGAAGGAGTAAAGGAAAGAAGGAGTGAGGGAAGGAGGAGGAGGGAGGAAAAGAAGGGGGAGAGAGAGAGAGAGAGAGAGAGAGAGGTAGAGAGAAAGAAAGAGAAAGGCCGACTGGAATGTATGCTTGGGAGCTATCAATGCATAGGAATTAAGGTCCTGGAAGTAAGGGAATTCATTCTCCCAAGAAGAATTTCTACAGTGAGGAAGAAAAAGCCCCAGAACAGACTTTGGAAATATCAACTAAATTCTTTAAGTTTCAGATTGTATAAATGTTTAACTGTTGCAAGGATTAACTGAGAGGCTATATACAAAACATTTAGCATGGTAACTAACACATAGTTCAACAATAGTGATCTGGGGAACAGGTTTACTAGTTCAGTCTTGGTAAGTGAAAATCATTTATGTGTTTTTAATTCCCATTTTCTTCTCTTCCTTGAAAAGTCCTTACACAGATAATCGATATTTATCATGTTTGTTTAAAAATAGAAATTTTTATTTATTTTCTTAAGTAATCAGCTTTTGAAAATCCTAAAATTGGTACTTCTGTGAAAAGAGATTCTTTAAGCACTCATTTAATTTCTCCTTCAAGTTTCATATCCACAAATATGCCAACAACTAGAGTTCTAATCTCAGTATTTCCCCTCCTTCTATTGCAAGCTAAATATCGTCTTTGTATTTAAAATGACTATTCTCTCAAAACACTGGCTTTTCTTTCATGTATTACAACATTTCTGAACACTCTAAATATTTTAGTTTGTCAAGATTAAAATACAAAAAAATGATCATCTTCAATAATAACAGCATCCTGGTACAAAATGAACACCTGGAAAGCATTACTGGGTTTAATACACAAAGGACAGCATATACTTTGCATGTGGATGCAAATTTTAGAGGCAGAAATTAAAAATACCAACCTCAATTCTAAAATGAAGTTCTTAAATTGTAAATTCAGAAAAATTAATAATATATTATTATTTTGTTAAATTTAAAGATTAAATACTTTCTGTTAAATGTACATGTCACCTTGCACAAGTCATTTAGTATCATTATGCATTAACTTCCTCATCTTTGAATGAAAGCCTCTGTTATTCCAACCTTCTAGTTTTATATATATATATATTTAAAATGATTTACTGCCATTATATAAATAAAAATAAAATAGAAACTCTTCCAATTTCAGCTCTGATATATAAAGACCTTAGACATCATCACTTCTGTCCTTAAAACAACAAAAAGCTGAACAAACTCAAAATCAATTACTTTTCTTGGACTCTTTGGAGAAGTGAGGTCAAGGGCAAACTACTAGTCAAAATCTGGAGAAATAGGCAAAACCAGAGAATCACAGCCAAGATCTGTTTCCCCAGAGCAGAAGCTACGGGAGCCATAAACTGATAGGAACAGTTAAACGGTAGTTTTGATGAAATGCTGGAGACCGAGTGTAAACTAGCATGAGAGGAGGAAACTCTTTGGGGCTTTAGTCTTTGGGGAGCCTCCATACTTTAATGGGTTTTACCTCCAAGAGCCCTACCAGGCTCTTACTGAGGAGACAAGAAAGATCCGGAAGTGGAAGGGGAAGAGTAATTGTGAAATGTACATGAGTGTTTTCCATGACAATGGTCTACTCTCCAGGGGCAAAGATTTTACCAGAGACATATCCCACCTGGGGGAAGGGCATTTCCCCACTGCAGTCCCCTCTAGCCTACCTGTCTCAACTAAGAGTAGGAGGAACTAAAAAACATTGGGAAGGTCACAGCCCAGGGACACAGGCCCACTGAAAAACTTGCATTTAATCATAATAGTATAGAACACATCTGCTCCCCCATTCTTTACCATCACACCAACAGGACTGCCATATAATAATAGTACATGACAGCTGAAAGAACTGTCATGCTTCCAGAGAAGGAGTGCTTAGGGAAGGCCAAAGTCAATAAAAAAGACAAGAGAAATTTAAAGCCTCTGGCACCTACTAGTAGAGAAAACATTAAATACAGCCCAACTGCTAGTCAGGTTAACATAAATCCTCACGCTAGAGGCCTAAGTACTTATCTCACTTCTTATTACCTGATACATCACATCTGGCTTTCACACAAAAATTACAAGGTATGATAAAATGCAAGAAAAGCACAGTCTAAAGAGACAAAAAAGCATAAGAACCAGACTCACCTATGACACAGATATTGGAATTATCAAACAAGAAATTTATAATAACTATGATTAATATGTTATGGGAATAATGGAAAACAGACAATAATGGAAAAAGTAGACAATATGCAGAAGAGATGGGTAATGTAAGCTGACAGACGGAACTCTAAAACAACTTGAAATAAAATGCTAGAAATAAAAGACACTAACATAAATGAATGCCTTTGATGGGCTCATCAGTGGAGGATATAGCTTAAGGAAAGAAGCAGTAAGCTTGAGCTAGGTCAATAGAAACGTCTCAAGCTGAAGTACATAGTAAAAAAAAAAAACAACAACAACATCTAAGAACTCTGAGAAATTTCAGAAGGTGTTACATACACATAATTAGAATACCAGAAGAAGAAAGAGAGTATAGAGCAGAAGAAATATTTGAAATAATAATGACCAGGAACTTTCCAAAGGTCAGAAACCAAAACACAGAACCAGGAAGCTCAGACACACCCAACAGGATAAATTCTCCCCTCTACACCCACACCCAAAGCAACTCTGTATCTTGGCATATCATATCCAAACTGCAGAATACCAAAGACAAAGAGGAAATTTAGAAAGAGGTAGAGGAAAAATATCATCTATATAGGACCACGAATAAGAATTACAATTACAGTGGACTTCTCATTGGAAACCAGGCAAGTAAGAAAAAGGCAGAGTGAAATACTTATTGTTGAAAGAAAGTACACCACAATCCAGAATTTCATATCCATGAAATAATTCTTCAAAATAAAGTAGAAATAAATACTTTTTCAGACAAACAAAACTGAAGGAATTCATTGCCAGAACTGCTCTGCAATAAATGTTAAAAGAAACTCTTTAGGGAGAAGGAAAGTGATATAGGTCAGAAACACAGATCCACATAAGAAAAGATGAATGTCAGAGAAAGAATAAATAAAAGTAAAATAAAATATTTTATTTTTCTTATTCTGAATTAATTAAGAGATAACAGTATAAAGTAATAATACAAACAACATATTGGTAATTATAGCATATGGATAAGTGAAATAAATTATGCCAATTTCATAAAGAACAGAAGGAGACATTGGAAATATTCTGTTATAAGGTACCTGTATTACCCATGAAGTGGTACAGTGTTATTTGAAGGTAGATTTAGATTAGGGAAAAATGAATATCGCAAGTTTACATTAGGGAAAAATGTATATAGTAACCACTATTTTTTAAAAAAATATATAATTAATTTACTAAGAGAGACAGTAAACTAGAATTAGATAAAATACTGTTTAAAACCAGATAAGGCAGAAAAAGGGGAGGGGGGGAAGAACAAGTACAACTAATACAGAACAACTACTAACATGGTAGATATTAATCCAACAATATCAAAAATCACTCTGAACGTGAATGGTTTAAATACAGCAATTAAAAGATAGAGACTGTGAAAGTCAGTAAAAAAAAGAAAAAGCCAACTATGTTGTCTACAAGAAACCCACTTTAAATATGAACACTCATACAGGTTAAAGCTAAAAGGATAGAACAAGATACTTTTTCTTTCCCTTTAAAAAAATACCATAATAATGCTAATTAAAAGAAAGCTGAAGTAGATATATTAATTTCAGACAAAGTAGGCTTCAAAACAAGCAAAATAATGAAGTATAAAGAGGCACATTACCCAATTATAAAGGGGTCAATACTTCTAAAAGACAATTCTAAGCGTGTTTGTATCTAACCATAAAACGTCAAAATACATGAGGCAAATACTGATAGAAATGAAAATAAAAACAGGAACTCCACTATTATAGTTGGAGACTTTAACATGCCTCTTTAAATAATTGATAGATCAAACATGTAGAAAATCAGCAAGGATACAGTTGACCTGAACACCACTATCAATTACTTCATCTATATTTATTTATAGAATACTGCTTCCAACAACAGCAGTATATGTAATCTGCTCAAACACACATGGAACATTCACCAAGAGATGCCACATATCTTGTTAAGGTGCAGGCCATAAAATACACATTAACACATTTAAAGTATAGAAGTCATACAAAGTATGTTCTCAGACCACAATGGAAGTAAACTAGAGATCTATAATTAAAAGATAGCTGAAAATCTGCCAGTATTTGGAAATTAAATATCACCTTGCTAAATAATACATGAGTTAAGAAGTGTCAAGAAAAAATGTTTAAATATTTTGAACTAAGTGAATACGAAAATACAACAAATCAAAATTTATAGGATGCAGTGAGAGCAGTGCTTAGAAATTTATACCATTAAATGCATATATTATAAAAGAAGAAAGATCTAAAATCAATATCTAAGCCTCCACCTTAGGAAACTAGAAAGAGAAGAGTAATTTGAGCCTAAAACAAGCAGGAGAAAATAAATGTAAGGTAAACAACAATAATTAGAGCACAAATCAATGAAACTGAATCCAGAAAAACAATAGAGAAAATCAGCAGAAGTAAAAAAGTGATTCCTTGAAAAGATCAATAAAATAAAGCTCTAACCAAGCTAAGCAAGAAAACAAGAGAGAAGACACACATTACCCACATCAAAAATGAAGAAGTTATCACTGTTACTCCTGCGAACAGTGAAAGGAAAATAATGAAGTACTATGAAAAACTCTATGCCTACAAATTCGATAACTTACATACAATGGAACTATTAATTGAAAGACACGAACTGCCAAAACTCACCCAAGGAAAAACAGTTAATCACAAGAGGTCTATATCTATTAAAGCAATGGAATCAATAATTAATAGCCTCACAGAAAGTAAAGCACCAGGCTCTGATGGATTCACTGGTAAATTCTATCAAACTTTTAAGCAACAAATTACACCAATTCTCTGCAATCTTTTCCAGAAAATAGAAGCAAAAATAACATTACTAACTCATTCTATGAATCCAGAATCATCCTAACACCAAAACTAGACAAAGACATAAAAGAAAGGAAAACTCTCTACCAATATTGCTCAGGAACATAGATGCAAAAATTCTCAACAAAAGATTAGCAAACCTATTCCAACAATGTTTTAAAAAATTATACATCAAAACCAAGTGGGATTTAGTTCAGTTGTGCAAGGTGGGGCCAATATTCAAAAATCAATCAATATAATTCACAATATCAACATGCTAAAGAAGAAAAAATCATTTGATCATATCAGTTGAAGAAAAAGCATCTGATGAAATCAAACACCTATTAATAATTAAAAAAACTCTCAGCAAACTAGTAATAAAAAGGAATTTCCTCAACCTGATAAAGAATATCTACAAAAACCCTACAGCTAACAACATACTAAACAGTGGGAAAGTAGATGCTTCTTTTTCTTAACATTATATTTTATTGACTTAAGAGACACTGAAAATATTTACATCATAAGTAAGACTACATTATAAAAACCTAGTGCCCGTGCCATCCTAGGAAATAATATGGAAGTGAATAAGATTTATTGTTGATTGAAAGTTTATAAAATTCAACACAAAGATCAAAGGGTTAATATTCTGACACTCTAGGCATAGCTCCTTGGAAATCTTTGAGGATTTCTTTTTCTTTTTTTTTTATTGAAGTATAGTTAACTTACAATATTGTGTTAGTTTCAAGTGTACAGCAAAATTGTTATATGTATATATTCTTTTTCAGATTCTTTTCCATCGTAGGTTACTACAAGATATTTAGTTCCCTGTGCTTTACACTAGGTTCCTGTTGTTTATGTATTTTATATATAGTAGTGTGTGTATGTTAATCATAAACTCCTAATTTGTCTCCCCCACCACCCCCACTATCCTCTTTGGTAACCATCAGTTTGGCTTCTATGTCTGTGAGTCTATTTCTGTTTTATAAGTAAATTCATTTGTATCTTTTTTACATTCCACATATAAGTGATATCATATGATATTTGTCTTTGTCTGATTTACTTCACTTAGTATGATGATCTCTAGGTCCACCCACGTTGCTGCAAATGGCATTGTAACAGGGAAGAGTTAAATCAGACTCCACGTTGGATCTGTTTCTTTGACTTTAACCTTTGCTTTTTGTTGCTTTTGTCATTATAATCATACATAATGGCCTGCCACAGGGAACCCTGCCCCTCTGCTGTTCAGCTTACAGGGAGACAATCTGACCCTGCTCACCTGTGGATGGTTGAAAGAAAAAAGAAACTAACACATCCCCTCACCAAGGCTGGTCATTCCAGGACATGTTTTGCAAGACTGATGGCCTTTTTACTTTACTTCCTCACCTCCTCTCCCTCTCTATTCTGCCTTTTTACTTTACTTCCTCACTGCCTCTCCCTCTCTGATTATATAAAAGAAAATGGCATCCAGACCCTGAAAAGATGGTTTTTCAGAGGCATTAGTCTGCCACCTTCTCCATCTGCTGGCTTTCGAAATAAAGTCCTATTCCTTGCCTCAACGTCTCAACTCCGATTCATTGGCCTTTCGTGTGGCAAGCAGAGTGAGCTTGGACTCAGCAACAGCATTATTTCATTTTTTTTATGGCTGAGTAATATTCCATTGTATATATATACCACAACTTTTTATCCATTTATCTGTTGATGGACATTTAGGCTGCTTCCATGTCTTCATTATTGTAAATAGTGCTGCTATGAACATTGGGGTGCATGTATCCTTTCGAATTAGAGTTTTCATCTTTTCCAGATATATGCCCAGGAGTGGGATTGCTAGGTCATATGATAACTCTATTTTTAGTTTTCTAAGTGACTTCCATACTGCTCTCCATAGTGGCTGCACCAATTTACATTCTCACCAAAAGTGTAGGAGGGTTCCTTTTCTCCACACCCTCTCCCTCATTGATTATTTGTAGACTTTTTAATGATGGCCATTCAGACCAGGGTGAGGTGATACCTCATTGTAGTTTTGATTTGCATTTCTCTAACAATTAGCAATAATGGGCATCTTTTTACTTGACTGTTGGTCATGTATATGTCTTCTTTGGAGAAATGTCTATTTAGGTCTTCTTCCCATTTTTTGATTGCATTGTTTGGTTTTTTTTATTATTATTATTAAGTTGTATGAGCTATTTGTATGTTTTAGAAATTAAGCCCTTGTCTGTAGCATCATTTGCAAATATTTTCTCCCAGTCCATAGGTTGTCCTTTAATTCTGTTTATGGTTTCCATTGCTGTGCAAAAGCTTTAAAGTTTAGTTAGATACCATTTGTTTATTTTTGCTTTTATTTCCATTATTCTAGGAGACATATCCAAAAAAATATTGCTGAAATTTATGTCAGAGTGTTCTGCCTATGTTTTCCTCTAGAAATTTTATAGTATACAGTCTTACATTTAGGTTTTTAATCCATTTTGAGTTTATTTTTGTACATGTTGTTGGAGAATGTTCTCATTTCATTTTTCTACATGTACCTGTCCAGTTTTCCCAGCACCACTTAAGACCAGAAAAAAATCTTAGAGGTGCCTTTCTCATCACTTCCATTTAACAATATACTGGAAGTCTTAGCTATTGATATGACAAGAAATAAGAATAAAAGGTATATAGACTGGGAAGGTAGAAACAAAACAGTTTTTCTTCATAGATGGCATAACTGTAGAAAATTCCAAAGAATCAAGCAAAAGAAAAACCCCAGACATACAAACAAAGAAAACCCTCTGGAACTGAAAAGCAAATATAGTAAAGTCACAGGGTACATGGTTAATAGGTAACTCTGATAAAAGAAATTAAATAAGATCTAAGATTTGTTTCGTATTTATTTATTTATTTATTTATTTATTTATTTATGTGTGTATTTTAACATCTTCATTGGACTATAATTGCTTTACAATGGTGTTAGTTTCTGCTGTATAACAAAGTGACTCAGCTATACATATACATATAACCCAATATCTCCTTCTTCTCCACCCTCTTATTTCTCCCTCCTATCCTCCCTATCCCACCCCTCTAGGTGGTCACAAAGCACTGAGCTGATCTCCCTGTGCTGTGCAGCTGCTTCCCAGTAGCTAGCTATTTCACATTTGGTACTGTATATATGTCCATGCCAGTCTCTCACTTTGTCCCAGCTTACCCTACACCCTCCCCATGTCCTCAAGTCCATTCCCTATGTCTGCGTCTTTATTACTGTCTTGCCCCTAGGTTCTTTGGAACCATTTTATTTTATTTTTTTAGATTCCCTATATATGTATTAGTATGTGGTATTTGTTTTTCTCTTTCTGACTTACTTCACTCTGTATGACAGACTCTAGATCCATCCACTCACTACAAATAACTCAATTTTGTTTCCTTATATGGCTAATATTCCATTGTATATATGTGCCACATCTTCTTTATCCATTCATCAGTCAATCGACACTTAGGTTGCTTCCATGTCCTGGCTATTGGAAATAGAGCTGCAATGAACATTGTGGTACATGACTCTTTTTGAATTACGGTTCTTTCAGGGTATATGCCCAGTAGTGGGATTGCTGGGTCGTATGGTAGTTCTATTTGTAGTTTTTGAAGGAACCTCCTTACTGTTCTCCATAGTGGCTGTATCAATTTACATTCCCACCAACAGTGCAAGAGGGTTCCCTTTTCTCCACACCCACTCCAGCATTTATTGCTTGTAGATTTTCTGATGATGGCCATTCTGACTGGGGTAGGTGATACCTCATTGTAGTTTTGATTTGCATTTCTCTAATGATTAGTGATGTTGAGCATCCTTTCATGTGTTTGTTGGCAATCTGTATATCTGCTTTGGAGAAATGTCTATTTAGGTCTTCTGCCCATTTCTGGATGGGGTTGTTTGTTTTTTTGATATTGAGCTGCATGAGCTGTTTGTAAATTTTGGAGATTAACCCTTTGTCAGTTGCTTCATTTGCAAATATTTTCTCCCATTCTCAGGGTTGTCTTTTCATCTTGCTCTTGTGCAAAAGCTATTGAGTTTCATTAGGTCCCCTTTGTTTATTTTTGTTTTTATTTCCATTTCTCTAGGAGCTGGGTCAAAAAGGATCTTGCTGTGATTTATATCATAGAAGGTTCTGTCCATGTTTTCCTCTAAGAGTTTGATGGTGTCTGGCCTTACATTTAGGTCTTTAATCCATTTTGAGTTTATTTTTGTGTATGGTGTTAGGGAGTGTTCTAATTTCATTCTTTTACATGTAGCTGTCCAGTTTTCTCAGCACCACTTATTGAAGAGGCTGTCTTTTCTCCATTGTATATTCTTGCCTCCTTTATCAAAGATAAGGTGACCATATGTGCATGGGTTTATCTCTGAGCCATCCATCCTGTTCCATTGATCTATATTTCTCTTTTTGTGCCACTACCATACTGTCTTGATTACTGTAGCTTTGTACTCTAGGCTGAAGTCCAGGAACCTGATTCCTCCAGTTCCATTTTTCGTTCTCAAGATTGCTTTGGCTATTCGTGGCCTTTTGTGTTTCCATACAAATTGTGAAGTTTTTTGTTCTAGTTCTGTGAAAAATGCCATTGGTAGTTGGATAGGGATTGCATTGAATCTGTAGATTGCTTTGGGTAATATAGTCATTTTCACAGTGTTGATTCTTCCAATCCAAGAACATGGTATATCTCTCCATCTGTTTGTATCATCTTTAATTTCTTTCATCAGTGTCTTATAGTTTTCTGCATACAGGTCTTTTGTCTCCTTAGGTAGGTTTATTCCTAGGTATTTTATTCTTTTTGTTGCAATGGTAAATGGGAGTTTTTCCTTAATTTCTCTTTCAGATTTTTCATCATTAGTGTATAGGAATACAAGAGATTTCTGTGCATTAATATTGTATCCTGCTACTTTACCAAATTCATTGATTAGCTCTAGTAGTTTTCTGGTAGCATCTTTAGGATTCTCTATGTATAGTATCATGTCATCTGCAAACAGTGATAGCTTTACTTCTTCTTTTCAGATTTGGATTCCTCTTATTTCTTTTCTATTCTGATTGCTGTGGCTAAAACTTCCCAAACTATGTTAAACAATAGTGGTGACTCTGGAAAACCTTGTCTTGTTCCTGATCTTCGAGGAAATGGTTTCAGTTTTTCACCATTGAGAACGATGTTGGCTGTGGGTTTGTCATATATGGCCTTTATTATGTTGAGGTAAGTTCCTTCTATTCCTTTTTTCTGGAGGGTTGTTATCATAAATGGGTATTGAATTTTGCCAGAATCTTTTTCTGCATCTATTGAGATGATCATATGGTTTTTCTTCTTCAATTTGTTAATACTGTGCATCACATTGATTGATTTGAGTATACTGAAGAATCCTTCCATTCCTGGGATAAACCCTACTTGATCATGGTGTATGATCATTTTAATGTGCTCTTGGATCCTGTTTGTGAGTATTTTGTTCAGGATTTTTGCATGTATGATCATCAGTGATATTGGCCTGTAGTTTTTTTTTTTTTTGTAAAATCTTTATCTGGTTTTGGTATCAGGGTGAATGTGGCCTCATAGAATGAGTTTGGGAGTGTTCCTCCCTCTGCTATATTTTGGAAGAGTTTCAGAAGGATAGGTGTTAGCTCCTCTCTAAATGTTTGGTAGAATTCGCCTGTGAAGCCACCTGATCCTTGGCTTTGTTTTTTGGAAAATTTTAAATCACAGTCTCAATTACAATGCTTGTGATTTGTCGGTTTATATTTTCTATTTCTTCCTCATTCAGCCTCAGAAGGTTGTGCTTTTCTAAGAATTTGTCCATTTCTTCCAGGTTGTCCATTTTATTGGCATATAGTTGCTTGTGGTAATCTCCCATGATCCTTTGTACTTCTGCAGTGTCAGTTGTTAGTTTTCCTTTTTCATTTCTAATTCTATTGATTTGAGTCCTCTCCCTTTTTTTCTTGATGAATCTGGCTAATGGTTTATCAATTTTGTTTATTTTCTTAAAGAACCAGCTTTTAGTTTTACTGATCTTTGCTATTGTTTCCTTCATTTCTTTTTCATTTATTTCTGATTGAGATTTATGATTTCTTTCCTTCTGCTAACTTTGGGGGATTTTTGGTTCATCTTTCTCTAGCTGCTTTAGCTGTAAGTTTAGGTTGTTTATTTGAGATGTTTCTTGTTTCCTGAGGTAGCATTGTTTTGCTCTAAACTTTCCTCTTCAAACTGCTTTTGCTGCATCTCATAGGCTTTGGGTTGTTGTGTTTTCATTGTCATTTGTTTCTAGGTATTTTTTTTATTTCTTTTTTGATTTCTTCAGTGATCTCTTAGTTATTTAGTAGCATATTGCTTAACCTCCATGTGTTTGTATTTTTTACAGATTTTTCCTGTAATTGATATCTAGTCTCAGCATTGTGGTCAGATATGATACTTGATACGAATTCAATTTTCTTATATTTATCATGACTTGATTTGTGAACCAAGATATGATGTATCCTGGAGAATGTTCTATGAGCACTTGAGAAGAAAGTGTATTCTGTTGTTTTTGGATGGAATGTCCCATAAATAGCAAGTAAGTGCACCTTGTTTAATGTATCATTTTAAGGTTGTGTTTCCTTATTTATTTTCATTTTGGATGATCTGCCCATTGGTGAAAGTGGGGTATTAAAGGCCCCTACTATGACTGTGTTACTGTCGATTTCCCCTTTTATGGCTGTTAACATTTGCCTATGTATTGAGGTGCTCCTATGTTGGGTGGATAAATATTTACAATTGTTATATCTTCGTCTTGGATTGATCCCTTGATCAATCCTTCTTTGGCTCTTCTATTAGTCTTTATTTTAAAGTCTATTTTGTCTGATATGAGAATTGCTACTCCCGCTTTCTTTTGATTTCCATTTGCATGGAATATCTTTTTCCATCCCCTCCCTTTCAGTCTGTATGTGTACCTAGGTCTGAAGTGGGTCTCCTCTAGACAGCATATATACGGGTCTTGTTTTTTTAGCCATTCAGCTAATCTATGTCTTTTGGTTGGAACATTTTATCCATTTATATTGAAGGTAGTCATTGATATGTATGTTCGTATTACCATTTTCTTAATTGTTTTGGGTTTGTTATTGTAGGTCTTTTCCTTCTCTTGTGTTTCCTGCCTAGAGAAGTTCCTTTAGCATTTGTTGTAAAGCTGGTTTGGTAGTTTTGAATTTTCTTAACATTTGCTTGGCTGTAAAGATTTTAATTTCTCCATCAATACTGAATGAGACCCTTGCAGGTTAGAGTAATCTTGGTTGTAGGTTTTTCTCTTTCATCATTTTAAATATGTCCTGCCCCCTCCCTTTTGGCTTTCAGTGTTTCTGCTGAAAGATCATCTGTTAACCTTATAGGGATTCCCTTGTATGTTATTTGTTTCTTTTTCCTTACTACTTTTAATATTTTTCCTTTGTATTTAATTTTTGATAGTTGGATTAATATGTGTCTTGGTGCATTTCACCTTGGATTTATCCTGTATGGGACTCTGCACTTCCTGGACTTGAATGACAATTTCCTTTCTCATATTAGGGAAGTTTTCAACTATAATCTCTTCAAATATTTTCCTAGTCCCTTTCCTTTTCTCTTCTTCTTCTGGGACCATTATAATTCTAATGTTGGTGTGTTTAATGTTGTACCAGAGGTCTCTGAGATAGTCCTCAATTCTTTTCATTCTTTTTTCTTTATTCTGCTCTGTGGTAGTTATTTCCACTATTTTATCTTCCAGGTCACTTATCCGTTCTTCTGCCTCAGTTATTCTGCTATTGATTCCTTCTAGAGAATTTTAAATTTCATTTATTGTTTATCATTGTTTGTTTGTTCTTTAGTTCTTCTATGTCCTTGTTAAACGTTTCTTGTATTTTCTCCATTCTTTTTCAAAGATTTTGGATCATTACTCTGAATTCTTTTTCAAGTAGACTGCCTATTTCCTCTTCATTTTTTGGTCTGGTGGATTTTTACTCTGCTCCTTCATCTGCTTCGTATTTCTCTGTCTTCTCATTTTGCTTAACTTACTGCGTTTGGGGTCTCTTTTTCTCAGGCTGCAGGTTCATATTGGTTCAGTGGGTTCTGTAGGCTTCCTGGTGGAGGGGACTGGTGCCTGTGTTCTGGTGGATGAGGCTGGATCTTGGCTTTCTGGTGGGCAGGACTGTGTATGGCGGTTTGTTTTGAGGTGTCTGTGACCTTATTTTGATTTTAGGCAGCCTGTTTGCTAATGGGTGGTTTTGTGTTCCTGTCTTGCTACTTGTTTGGGATAGGGTGTCCAGCACTGTAGGATGCTGGTCATTGAATGGAGCTGGCTCTTAGTGTTGAGATGGAGATCTCTAGGAGAGCTTTCACTGTTTGATATTACATGGAGCTGGGAGGTCTCTGGTGGACCAATGTCATTAACTAGGCTCTCCCACCTCAGAGGCACAGACCTGACACCCAGCTGGAGGACCAAGACACTGTCAGCCACATTGCCCCGAAGAAAAGTGAGAAAAAATGAAAGAAAAAATAATTAAAATAAAATAAAATAATTACAAAATAAAAAATTTAAAAAATTATTTAAAAAAATAAAAAGTAATTTAAAAAAGGAAAGAAGGAAGAGAGCAACCAAACCAAAAAACAAATTCACCAATGATAAGAAGCACTAAAAACTATACTAAAAAACAAACAAACAAAAAACAAAAAACGGACAGGCAAAACCCTAGGACAAATGGTAAAAGCAAAGCTATACAGACAAAATCAAAGAAAAAAGCATCCACATACACACTGATAAAAAGAGAAAAATGAATAAAAATATATATCTATATATAAAAAAAGGAAGAGAGCAACCAAATCAACAAACAAATCTAACAATGATAATAAACTCTAAATACCAAACTAAGATAAACATAAAACCAGAAACAATTTAGATGCAAAAAGGAAACCCCAAGTTTACAGTTGCTCCCAAAGTCCACTGCCTCAATTTTGGGATGATTCATTGTCTATTCAGGTATTCCAGATATGCAATGTACATCAAGTTGATTGTGGAGCTTTAATCTACTGCTCCTGAGTTTAATGGGAGATTTCCCTTTCTCTTCTTTGTTCGCACAGCTCCTGGGGTTCAGCTTTGGATTTGGCCCCACCTCTCATGTAGGTCGCCTGAAGGTGTCTATTCTTCACTCAGACAGGACAGGGTTAAAGGAGCTGCTGATTAAGGGGCCCTGGCTCACTCAGGCCGTGGGGGGAGGAGGGGTACAGAATGGGGAGCAAGCCTGTGGTGGCAGAGGCCAACATGACGTTGCAACAGCCTGAAGCACATCGTGTGTTCTTCCAGGGAAATTGTCCCTGGATTATGGGAACCTGACAGTGGTGGGCTACACAGGCTCCCAGGAGTGGAAGTGTGCCTAGTGACCTGTGCTTGCACACAAGCTTCTTGATGGCTGCAGCAGCAGCCTTAGCATTTCAGGCCTGTCTCTCATGTCCACGCTAATAGCTGTGGCTCATGCCCATCTCTGGAGCTCGTTTAGGTGGTGCTCTGAATCCCCTCTCCTCATGCACCATGAAACAATTGTCTGTTGCCTCTTAGGCAGTTCCAAACTTTTTCCTGGACTCCCTCCTGGCTAGCTGTGGCACTCTAGCCCCCTTAAGGCTGTGTTTAGGCAGCTAACCCCAGTCCTCTCCCTGGGATCTGACCTCCAAAGCCAGAGCCTCAACTCCTAACCCCCACCCGCCCAGGCAGGTGAGCAATCCTCTCAGGCTGGTGAGTGTTGGTTGGCACCGATCCTCTGTGTAGGAATCTCTTCACTTTGCCCTCTACACCCCTATTGCTGCACTCTCCTCCATGGCTATGAAGCTTCCCCACCACCACCCCCTGTCTCTGCCAGTGCAGAGACTTCTTAGAGTTTGGAAACTTTTCCTTCTTCACAGCTTCCTCCTGGAGGTGCAGATCCTGTCCTTATTCTTTTGTCTCTGTTTTTTCTTTTTCTTTTTGAGCTACCCAGTACGTGAGGAGTTTATTGCCTTTTGGGATGTCTGAGGTCTTCTGCCAGCTTTCAGTAGGTGTTCTGTAGGAGTTGTTCCACATGTAGATGTATTTCTGATGTATTTGTGGGGAGGAAGGTGATCTCTATGTCTTACTCCTCTGCCATCTTGAATTTTGGCTCTAAGATTTATTTATAAATGAAGTGAGATTCCATGTTCATGGATTGGAAGACTCAATATTAAGATGTCAATTCATTCCATCTTCGTCTGTTTATTAATGCAATATCTATCAAAATCTAAGCAAGATACTTTGTAGTATCTTGTTTTTATATGAAAGACAAAAGACCTTGATAACAAAAACAATAATTTAGAGGATAAACAAAAGACATACACTACAGAATTTCAAGGCTTACTATAAAGCTACAGTGATTGTCAGTATTGTATTAGCAAAAGTATACATGTATACATCAGTGAAACAGAATGAAGAACCCAGAAAGATACCCAAACAAATAGAGTCAAGATCTTTGACAAAGGAGCAGAGGCAATTAAATAGGGAAAGACTAGTCATTTCAAAAATATGACACAGGAATTATTGCCTGCCCATATGCAAAAATATAAACTTAGATACAGACCTTGATCTTTTGAAATATAATAAAAATTAATGCAAAATAGAATATAGACCTAAGTGTAAAATGCAAAGAAAGAGAAAATCTATGCTGCTTTGGGTTGTATAATGACTTTTTAGATACAACACCAAAATTACAATCCACAAAAGAAAAAATACTGATAAGTAGACTTTATTAAAATTTTTAAAAATGGCTCTGTGGGAAAAAATTACTTTTAAAAGAATTAAAGAGAAGTCACACAGTGGAAGAAAATATTTGCAAAACATGTATCTAATTAAGGAACTGTAGCCTTAATATACAAAGAACTCCTAAAACTCAACAACAAGGGGGAAAAAAGCCAATTAAGAAGTGGGGAAAAAGTCTGAATAGACACTACTTTAAAGAAGATATACACTGATGGGCCAAGATCGTGGAGTAGAAAAACCCTGAGCCCACCCCCTTTCACAGGCACACCAAAATTACAATTTACAGAACACCTATCAATGAAAAGACCAGAACCCACCAGAAAAGATCTGCTACAACTAAAAATATTAAGAAGAAACCATCAGTCAGGTGGAAGGGGGAGAGTCACAGTATAGTCAAGACCCACACTCCCAGTTGGGTGACACACAAATGGAAGAATAATTCCAATTAGAGGGATTCTGCCCACAGAGTGAGGGATCTGAGCTCCACATCATGATCCCCAGCATGGGGGTCCTGCACCAGGAAGACAAGCCCCCAGAATGTTTGGCTTTGAAAACCAGAGGAGCTTAATTTCAGAAGAGCCAGAGAACCATGGGAAATAGTCTCCACTCTTAAAGGGCACACACAAAATCTCACATGCTCCAGAACCCATGGAAGAAGCAGTAATTTGAAAGGAGTCTGGGTCAGACGTACCTGCTGATCTTGGATAGTCTCCCAGAGAGGCAGGGGGCAAATAGAGGTCACCCTTGGGAACACAGACACTAGTGGCAGCCATTTTTGGGAGCTTGTTCTACCATGTGGACTCTGGTGCTGGCAAGTGTCATTTTGGAAGCCTCCCTCTAGTTTACTAGCCTCAGGACCCAGCCCCACCCATGCCCACCAGCTCCTAGGTACGAGTACTGGGATACCTCAAGCCAAACAACTAACTGGACAGGAACTCAGCCCCCACCCACTAGCAGACAGGCTACCTTAAGATGACCTGAGCCACCATCCACCCCTGGACACAGCACTGCCCATTAGAGGGGCAAGGACCAGGCTCCACATACCAGTGTGCAGGAACTAGATGCAGGACCCTCAGGGCTCTGCAGCCAGAGACCCTAGGACTCAGATCTACCCACAAGCAGGCAGACACCGGCTCCAGGAAAATCACAGCTTTGCAGCCTGCAAATGCAGTCTAGTCACCAGCAGACCAGCACTAGCCCTGGGACTGGCTGGACAACAGCCCTGCCCACCAGCAGACCAACAGAAACTTTGAGAACCCCAGACCCTGCAGCCAGCTGTATCTGGAACTGGCCACACCCACCAGTGGTCCAACACAAGCTCTGGTACCCCTCAGCCCTGCATCCAAATCCCAGGACCCAGCTTTCCCTGCCAATTAGCCAGCTCTAGACCCTGGAGTTCTGCAGCCAGCTGCCTTGTGACCCAGCACCCCCAAGCAGTGTCTAGCAGCCTCCGCACAAGGCAGGGCCCAGCAAGCAACCAGACCAGGGGCCAGCCAAGCCTATAAGAGTGTTCACAAGAATCAGCCTGAAACAACAGAAGGACCCAAGGAGCTGAAATAGGTGGAACCCCTAGAACATAAAGCTCTAGCAACCAGAGAGGAGTGCACTGCTGAGACACATAAGAGGTATCCTACAAAAGGCCACTTCTCCAATGTCAGGAAATGTAACCAACCTATCAAATCCACAAAAATAAAAATAGTAAGTTAGGCAAAATGAAGAGACAAAGGAAATGTTCCAAGTGAAGGAACAAGATAAAATCCAGAAGAACTACATGAAGTGGAGAGAGCCAATCTATCCAAGAAAGAGTACAATGTAATGATTGTAATGATGATCAAAGAACTTGAGAGAAGAATGGAAGAACAGAATGAGAAGTTAGATGTTTTTAACAGAGAGTTATAAAATATAAAGAACAGCCAAACAGATGAAGAATACAATAACTGAAATGAAAACTACACTAGAAGAAATCAACAGTAGACTAAATGATACAGAGGAATGAATCAGCAAGTTGGAAGACAATAGTGGAAATCACTAAAGCTGAACAGAAAAAACGAATAAAAAGAAATGAGGACAGTTTAAGAGAAATCTGGGACAACATCAAACATACTAACATTCACTTTATAGAGGTCCCAGCAGAAGGAGAGAGAGAGGAAGAGGCAGAAAACATATTTGAAGAAATAATAGCTGCAAAATTCCCTAACCTGGGGAAAGAAACAGACATTCAATTCCAGATGGACTGAATATGTATATACTACATTCCATCCAAAAGCAGCAGAATACGTATTCGTTTCAAGTGCACTTTTATGATCTTTTTATGGTCTCCAAGATACTGGACCATAAAACAAGCTTCAGTAAATTTAAGAAAATTAAAATCATATCAAGTGAGAGGAGCTTCAAGATAGTGGAAGAGTAAGAAGCAGAGATCACCTTCCTCCCCACAAACATATCAGAAATACATCTACATGTGGAACAACTCCTACAGAACACCTACTGAATGCTGGCAGAAGACCTAGACCTCCCAAAAGGCAAGAAACTCCCCACATACCTGGGTAGGGTAAAATAAAAAAGAAAAAACAGAGACAAAGAATAGGGACGGGACCTGCACCAGGGGGAGGGAGCTGTGAAGGAGGAAAACTTTCCATACACTAGGAAGCCCCTTTGCAGGGGGAGACTGCTGGTGGCAGAGGGCAGAGCTTCGGAGCCATGGAAGAGAGCACAGGAACAGGGGGGCGGAGGGCAAAGTGGACAGATTCCCGCACAGATGATCGGTGCCGACCTGCACTCACCAGCCTGAGAGGCTTGTCTGCTCACCCGCCGAGATGGGTGGGGGCTGGGAGCTGAGGCTTGGGCTTCGGTCGGATCCCAGGGAGATGACTGGGGTTGGCTGCGTGAACATAACCTGAAGGGGGCTAGTGCCAAACAGCTAACTGGAGTAACAATACTCATATCAGACGAAATACATTTTAAAGTAAAGACTATTACAAGAGACAAAGAAAGACACTACATAATGATCAAGGGATCAATCCAAGAAGAAGATATAACAATTGTAAATATTTATGCACCTAACATAGGAGCACCTCAATACTTAAGGCAAATACTAACAGCCATAAAAGGGGAAATCGACAGTAACACAATCATAGTAGAGGACTTTAACACTCCACTTTCACCAATGGACAGATCATCCAAAATGAAAATAAATAAGGAAACACAAGCTTTAAATGATACATTAAACAAGATGGACTTAATTGATATTTATAAGACATTCCATCCAAAACAAAAGAGTACATATTCTTCTCAACTGCTCATGGAACATTCTTCAGGATAGATCATAACTTGGGTCACAAATCAAGCCTTGGTAAATTTAAGAAAGTTGAAATCATATCAAGTATCTTTTCCGACCACAACGCTATGAGACTAGATATCAATTACAGGAAAAAATCTGTAAGAAATACAAACACATGGAGGCCAAACAACACACTACTTAATAACCAAGAGATCACTGAAGAAATCAAAGAGGAAATCAAAAAAATACCTAGAAACAAGTGACAATTAATACAGAATGACCCAAATCCTATGGGATGCAGCAAACGCAGTTCTAAGAGGGAAGTTTATAGCTATACAAGCCTACTTTAAGAAACAAGAAACGTCTCAAATAAACAACCTAACCGTACATCTAAGGCAATTAGAGAAAGAAGAACAAAAAAACCCCAAAGTGGGCAGAAGGAAAGAAATCATAAAGATCAGATCAGAAATAAATGAAAAAGAATTGAAGGAAACGATAGAAAAGATCAATAAAAGTAAAAGCTGGTTCTTTGAGAAGATAAACAAAATTGATAAACCATTAGCAAAACTTATGAAGAAATAAAGGGAGAAGACTCAAATCAACAGAATTAGAAATGAAAAAGGAGAAGTAACAACTGACACTGCAGAAATACAAACGATCATGAGAGATTACTACAAGCAAATATATGTCAATAAAATGGACAACCTGGAAGACATGGACAAATTCTTAGAAATGCACAACCTTCCAAGACTGAACCAGGAAGAAATAGAAAATATGAACAGACCAATGACAAACACTGAAACTGAAACTGTGATTAAAAATCTTCCAACAAACAAAAGCCCAGGACCAGATGGCTTCACTGGCGAATTCTATCAAACATTTAGAGAAGATCTAACACCTATCCTTCTCAAATTCTTCCAAAATATACCAGAGGGAGGAACTCTCCCAAACTCATTCTATGAGGCCACCATCACTCCGATACCAAAACCAGACAAAGATGTCACAAAGTAAGAAAACTACACGCCAATATCACTGATGAACATAGATGCAAAAATCCTCAACAAAATACTAGCAAACAGAATCCAATAGCACATTAAAAGGATCATACACCATGATCAAGTGGGGTTTATCCCAGGAATGCAAGGATTCTTCAATATACACAAATCAATCAACGTGATACACCATATTAACAAATTGAAGGAGAAAAACCATATGATCATCTCATGAGATGCAGAGAAAGATTTTGACAAGATTCAACACCCATTTATGATAAAAACCCTCCAGAAAGTAGGCATAGAGGGAACTTTCCTCAACATAATAAAGGCCATATATGACAAACCCACAGCCAACATCGTCCTCAATGGTGAAAAACTGAAAGCATTTCCACTAAGATCAGGAAGAAGACAAGGTTGCCCACTCTCACCACTATTATTCAACATAGTTTTGGAAGTTTTAGTCACAGCCATCACAGAAGAAAAAGAAGTAAAAGGAATCCAAATTGGAAAGGAAGTAAATCTGTCACAGTTTGCAGATGACATGATACTATACATAGAGAATCCTAAAGATGATACCAGAAAACTACTAGAGCTAATCAAGGAATTTGGTAAAGCAGCAGGATACAAAATTAATGCACAGAAATCTCTTGCATTCCTATACACTAATGATGAAAAATCTGAAAGTGAAATCAAGAAAACACTCCCATTTACCATTGCAACAAAAATAATAAAATATCTAGGAATAAGCCTACTTAAGGAGAAAAAAGACCTGTATGCAGAAAATTATAAGTCACCGATGAAAGAAATTAAAGATGACACAAATAGATGGAGAGATATACCATGTTCTTGGATTGGAAGAATCAACATTGTGAAAATGACTCTACTACCCAAAGCAATCTACAGATTCAATGCAATCCTTATCAAACTACCACAGGCATTTTTCACAGAACTAGAACAAAAAACTTCACAATTTGTATGGAAACACAAAAGACCCCGAATAGCCAAAGCAATCTTGAGAAAGAAAAACGGAGCTGGAGGAATCAGGTTCCCAGATTTCAGACTATACTACAAAACTACAGTAATCAAGACAGTATGATAGTGGCACGAAAACAGAAATATAGATCAATGGAACAGGATAGAAAGCCCAGAGATAAACACATGCACATATGTTCACCTTATCTTTGATAAAGGAGGCAAGAATATACAGTGGAGAAACGACAGCCTCTTCAATAAGTGGTGCTGGGAAAACTGGACAGCTACATGTAAAAGAATGAAATTAGAACACTCCTTAACACCATACACAAAAATAAACTCATAATGGATTAAAGACCTAAATGTAAGGCCAGGCACCATCAAACTCTTAGAGGAAAACATAGGCAGAACCCTCTATGACATAAATCACAGCACGATCCTTTTTGACCCAGCTCCTAGAGAAATGGAAATAAAAACAAAAATAAACAAAAGGGACCTAATGAAACTTAAAAGCTTTTGCACAGCAAAGGAAACCATAAACAAGACGGAAAAACAACACTTAAAATCGGAGAAAATATTTGCAAATGAAGCAACTGACAAAGGATTAATCTCCAGAACATACAAGCAACTCATGCAGCTCAACATCAAAAAAACAAACAACCCAATGCAAAAATGGGCAGAAGACCTAAACAGACATTTCTCCAAAGAAGATTTACACATTGCCAACAAACACATGAAAAAATGCTCAACATCATTAATCATTCGAGAAATGCAAATCAAAACTGCAATGAGATATCATCTCACACCAGTCAGAATGGCCATCATCAAAAAATCTAGAAACAATAAATGCTGGAGAGGGTGTGGAGGAAAGGGAACACTCTTGCACTGTTGGTGGGAATGTAAATTGATACAGCCACTATGGAGAACAGTATGGAGGTTCCTTAAAAAACTAAAAATAGAACTACCATATGACCCAGCAATCCCACTACTGGGCATATACCCTGAGAAAACCATAATTCAAAAAGAGTCAGGTACCAAAATGTTCATTGCAGCTCTATTTACAATAGCCAGGACATGGAAACAACCTAAGTGTCCATCATCCAATGAATGGATAAAGAAGATATGGCACATATATACAATGGAATATTACTCAGTCATAAAAAGAAATGAAATGGAGGTATTTGTAGTGAGGTGGATGGAGTTAGAGTCTGTCATACAGAGTGAAGTAAGTCAAAAAGAGAAAAACAAATACAGTATGCTAACATATATATATGGAATCTAAGGAGAAAAAAAAAGGTCATGAAGAACCTAGTGGCAAGACGGGAATAAAGACACAGACCTACTAGAGAATGAACTTGAGTATATGGGGAGGGGGAGGGGTGAGATGTGACAGGGTGAGAGAGTGGCATGGACATATATACACTACCAAATGTAAAATAGATAGCTAGTGAGAAGCAGCCACATAGCACAGGAAGATCAGCTTGGTGCTTTGTGACCACCAGAGGGATGGGATAGGGAGGGTGGGAGGGAGGGAGATGCAAGAGGGAAGAGATATGGGGACATATGTATATGTATAACTGATTCACTTTGTTATAAAGCAGAAACTAACACACCATTGTAAAGCAATTATCCTCCAATAAAGATGTTTAAAAAAAAAATTCTGTTACCAAAGACTAAAACCTACTTTGAATTTTTAAAATGTAGAGCTATAAATATCTTTTTGAAAATTTTATTATCAGGAACTGAAAGTTTAATATTTGTTTTTCTGTATTTCGTCTTTCGCTTGAATGCTTGAAAACATTTTATAACTTCATATGCTTATTACAGATTTTATTGTGAGAGATGTTTTCAACAGGCCATATTAACCTGTACAGGTATACTTAACGTTTGCTATAAAACTGTGACAAGTCAGAAGGGAAACAATATAGGAATGAGGCAAAACAGGGTATTCTAGATTGGTTGTCATCTACTCAGTAGTAATGGAATGAAATTAAATCATTCAAAACAAAAGTAAAAAAAAAAAAAAAGATTAATGAGACTAAGAGCTGGTTCTTCGAAAAGAATTTAACAA
Source organism: Balaenoptera borealis (assembly GCF_965194805.1). NCBI lineage: Eukaryota > Metazoa > Chordata > Mammalia > Artiodactyla > Balaenopteridae > Balaenoptera > Balaenoptera borealis. The sequence continues at coordinate 45,558,164 of NC_138876.1, forward strand.
AATTGAAAAATATTTAGCCAGAATCATCAAGAAAAAAGGAGAGAGGGCCCAAATTAATAAACTCAGAAGTGGAAGAGGAGAAGTTACAACAGACACTGAAGAAATAGAAAGGATCATAAGACATTACTATGAACAATTGCCAATAAAGTGGAAAACCTTAAAGAAAGGACAGATTTCTAGAAATGTACAATGTCCTAAGACTGAACTAGGAAGAAACAGAAAATATGAACAGACCGATTATCACTAATGAAATTCAATCAGTAATTAAAACCTACCAACAAACAACAGTCCGGGACCAGATGGCTTCACAGGAGAATTCCATCAAACATTGAAAGAAGAGTTAACACCTACACTTCTGAAACTCTTCCAGAAAATTGCAGAGGAAGGAGTTCTCCCAAGCTCATTCAACGAGGTCACCATCACCCTGATACCAAAACCAGACAAAGATATCACACACACAAAAAATTAGAGGCCAATATCACTAATAAACAAAGAAGCAAAAATCCTCAACGAAATGTTAGGAAACCAAATCCAACAGTACATTAAAAGAAGAATATATCATAATCAAGTGGGATTTACCCCATGGATGCAAGGATGGTTCATTGTCCACAAATCTATCCATGTGATACACCACATTAACAAACTGAAGAATAAAAGCCATATGATCATCTTGATAGATGTAGAAAAAGCTTTTGACAAAAGTCAACATCAATTTGTGATAAAAACTCTCAACAAAGGGGGTACAGAGGGAACAAACCTCATGATAATAAAGGTTATATATGACAATCCCACAGCTAGCATTATACTTAATGGTGAAAAGCTGAAAGCATTTCCTCTAAAATCAGGAACAAGACAAGGATGCCCATTCTCACCACTCAACATAGTTTTGGAAGTCCTAGCCACAGCAATCAGACAATAAAAAGAAATAGAAGGAATTCGAATTGGAAATAAAGAATTAAAACATCCCTGTTTGCAGATGACATGACACTATACATAGAAGATCCTAAAGATGCTACCAAAAAACTACTAGATCTCATCAATAAATTTGGTAAAGCTGCAGGATACAAAATTAATACACAGAATTCTGTTGCATATCTATATGCTAACAACAAACTATCAGAAATAGAAATTAATGAAACAATCTCATTTACAATTACATCAAAAAGAATAAAATAGCTTAGAATAAACCTATCTCAGGAGGTAAAAGACCTGTACTCAGAAAACTATAAGACACTGATGAAAGAAATTGATGACCACACAAACAGATGGAAAGGTTTGTGGATTAAAAGAATTAATATTTTTAAAATGACCATACTACGCAAGGCAATCTACAGACTCAGTGCAATCCCCATCAAAATACCAGTGGCATTTTTCACAGAATTAGAAGAAATAATTTTTGGAATTATTTTATTTATGGAAACAGAGAAGGCTGAATAGCTGAAACTACCTTGAGAAAGCAGAACAGAGCTGGAGGTATCATGCTCCCTGACTTCAGACTAAACTACAAAACTACAGCTACAGTAATTAAAACAGCATAGTACTGGCACAAAAGCAGACACATAGATCAGTGGAACAAAATAGACAGCTCAGAAATAAATCCATGAACTTATGATCAATTAATCTACAACAAAACATGTAAGAATATATAATGGAGAAAAGACAGTCTCTTGAATAATACTCCTAGAAGAAAACATAGGTGGAACACTCTCTGACATAAATCATAGCAATAATTTTTGGATCTGTCTCCTAAGCCAAAGGAAACAACAGCAAAAATAAACAAATGGGACCTAATTAAACTTAAAAACTTTTGCACAGCAAAGGAAACCATTGAGGAACTGAAAAGACAACCTACCTCCTGGTTATATATCCAAGGACAACGAAAACACCAATTCAGAAACATTTGTGCATCCCAATGTTAGAATTATTTATAATAGCCAAGATATGGAAGCAACATAAGTGCCATCAAGACATGAATGGATAAAGATGTGCATATGTATGAGAAATACTGTATGATATCACTTATATGTGGAATCTAAAAGATACAACAAACTAGTGAATATAACAAAAAATAAAGATGATATACAGATGTTAAATAATCATTTGAAAATATTTTAATAGCTTGTCATAGGGAGTTAATAATTTAAATTTTAATGAGATACTAGTACATACCCATTATAGTAGTTAAAATTCACCCCCTCCCACCCAAAACAAAATTGACTACACCAATCCCTGGCTAGGATCTGGGGCAACAGGAACATCATTCATTGCTGGTGGGAAAATAAAATTGTACAGCTGCTTTGGAAGACATTTTGGCATTTTCTTATACAGCAATCATACTTACCCAACTGATTAAAAACTTATGACCATACAAAAACCATCATATGAATGTTTAAACAACTTCATTCATAATCACCAAAAATGGAAGTGACCAAGATATCCTTAATTAGGCACATGGAAAAAGTAATTTGGGTGCATCCACATAATGGAATATTATTCAGTGATTTTAAAATGAGCTATCAAGGAGATGGAAACTTTTACCATATCATAAAAAGAAAAGAAAAGTTAGTTTAAAAAAAGGGGTGGGGGGGAGAATGGTAGCTGTTTTACCACCACAAATTCTCTGACTTCATTTTCTCCCTGAACTCCCTGCAGCTGAGCTCCTGAAAGCCCAGGGCTGTTCCAGCTCCTGAGGCTGTTCCAGTGGGGGCATGGGATCAGCGGACTCAGCCTCTCTATTTTGTGAAAATTGGAATTAAACCTTGCTTCAGACAAGACCTTGGATGTGTCCTCCCTGAGACACACCCAAATAAAAATGGCTTATTAAAGTTGAAAGAAGAGATTCTCAACTTGGTGGAGTAGGAAGATGTGGAGCTCATCTCTCCCACAAACGCCTCAAGAATACATCTACTAATGGAACAATTCTTACAGAGCACCTGCTGAACACTAGTAAAGGACTTCAGAAACCTAAAAGGACAAGAAAGATCCCCATGTAGCCAGGTAGGATGAAAGAAGGAAGAAGGGAGAAGGAAGAGGAGAGGAAGTGGGATGGGACCCATTGGTGGGGAGCTGAAGGTGAGGAGAGGTTTCTGCTCTGGGGAAGCCCCCTCACTGGCAGGGAGACCAGCTGGGACAGAAGGGGAGCTTCGGGGGGCACAGAAGAGAGTGCAGCAACTTGTCAGTGGCAGGTAGGACAGACAGAGACCTACACAGATGGTCCATGCCACAGCCCTGTATGCAGCAGCCTGAAATGGCTGTCTGCCAGTGTGCATGGGGGCTGGGGGCTGGAACATGGGGTTTGGAGAGCAGACCCAGGGAGGGGACTGCTGTTGGCTGCAAGGAGACAACCTGAGGGGATGGAAGTGAGGAGCTCTGCAAATGTGAAAGCTCATGGCAGAAGTGGAGACCGCCATAGAAGTGAAGCACCTTTGTTGAGTGACACACAAAGGGCGGGGCCGCCATTGCAGCCTCTCTCCTCACACACTGGCCCCAGCCTCCTTGGGCACTAGAAAGAGCTCAGGCTGGAGCTAGCTCATGCAACACCACCAATGCCTCCTCTGCACCCATCCCTGCCTGGGCAACCCATTTACCCCAATCCCCACTTTGGCTTCTTCCCGCCTAATGGACAAGCATGTCTGGATCACCACCCCCGCATGCTACCGCCTGGGCAGCCCATTCGCTCTGATCACCACCTTAGCCCCCTCCCACCTGATGAACTCATGTGTCCCAGCAACCTCTGGAGCAGACTCCAGTGTGAGGAACACATGCAGAAGTGAGGTTGAAACCACAGCTGAGCTAAGCTGAGCTGTGACTAAGGAAGAAGAGCTGAAATCTCTCCTCACAGCTGTGTGAACCATGGAGTTACACCTCTGCTGACGGCTTCCTAAATTCAGTGCCTGCAGAACATCTGTACAGACAATAAGTGCTCCTGCAGTAGAGATACATCTGGCTTTAGCAGCTGTAGGTTTGTGGGCACGTACACATGGAGATTGGGCCAGACAAGAGTCTAAGCTTCCTCCATAGCTCCAACAGCAGGTCAAGGTGCATGACTACTGCTGTCCTGGGACCTGACCTCAGTGGATCTGCACTGGTGGCCTGGTGAAGACAACGCCTGAGAAATACCAGGGCCAACTGCTGGCATACTCATAGTTAAGGTGGGGCCAAGCACCAACAATAGTGTACTTTGTGAGCCTGCACAACAGGAGAAAGGGGGCACAACAGAGCACAGTCACAGGTAAACACTTCCAGAGGAGGAATACTCAGGGGCTTCTCTCCCAGTGGGAGTGTTCCAGTCCTGCCTATATTGCATCACAGATCAGAAACACAGCTAAGAAACATATCTGGGGGACTCTACTCCAAAAACGAGGGAGCAGACTCCACCCCTGACAGAGCAGTGACAACCACAGAGCAAAGGGGAGGCCTGGCTCACTATATAGGGCAGGTTCTGGTCAACAAAACACCAGTCAAACCCCCTATCGAGGTGATAATGGAACAAGCCTCTGGACCAACCTCACCCACTGTGGGCAGACACCAGAAGCAAGAGGAACTACAGTCCTACAGCCTGTGGACAGGAGACCACAAAGACAGTAAGTTAAACAAAATGAGAGGACAGAGAAATATGTTGTGGATGAAGGAACAAGATAAAAACCTACAAGAACAACTAAATGAAGGAGATAAGCAGTCTACCTGAAAAAGAATTCAGAGTAATGATAGTAAAGATGATCCAAGATCTTGGAAAAAGAATGGAGGTATGGATCAAGAAGATAGAAGGAATGTTTAACAAAGACATAGAAGAAATAAAGAACAAATAAACAGATCAACAATACAATAACTGAAATGAAAAACACACTAGAAGGAATCAATAGCAGAATAACTGAGGCAGAAGAATGCATAAGTGACCTGGAAGACTGAATGGTGGAAATCACTGCCATGGAACATAATATAGAAAAAAGAAGGAAATGAGGATAGTCACAGAGACCTCTGGGACAACATTAAATGCACCAACATTTGAATTATAAGGGTCCCAGAAGAAGAAGAGAAAGAGAATGGGCCTGAGAAAATATTTGAAGAGATTATAGTCAAAAAATTCCCTAACACAGGAAAGGAAATAGTCACCCAAGTCCAGGAAGCACAGAGAGTCCCAGGCAGGATAAACCAAGGAGGAACATGCCAAAACATATATTAATCAAAATTACAAAAACTAAATACTAAGAAAATATATTAAAAGCAACAAGGGAAAAAAACAAATAACATACAAGGGAATCCCCATAAGGTTATCAGCTGATTTTTTCAGCAGAAACTCTGCAGGCCAGAAGAGAGTGACAGGATATATTTAAAGTGATGAAAGGGAAATACCTGCAACTAAGAATACTCTACCCAGCAAGGCTGTCATTCGGATTTGATGGAAAATCAAAAGATTTACAGACAAGCAAAAGCTGAGAGAATTCAGCACCACCAAACCAGATTTACAACAAATGTTAAAGGAACTTCTCTAGGAAGAGGGGAAAAAAGGGGACACAACTAGAAACAAGAAAATCACTAAAGGGAAAGCTCACTGGTAAAGGTAAAAAAGATCAATGAAACAGTAAAAGCAGGAAATCATCCATACACAAATATGATATCAAAACAAGCAACCAGGCTTCCCTGGTGGTGCAGTGGCTGAGAATCTGCCTGCCAATGCAGGGGACACGGGTTCGAGCTCTTGTCTGGGAAGATCCCACATGCCATGGAGCGACTAGGCCCGTGAGCCACAGTTGCTGAGCCTGAGCGTCTGGAGCCTGTGCTCCACAACAAGAGAGGCCGCGATAGTGAGAGGCCCGTGCACCACGATCAAGAGTGGCCCCCACTTGCCGCAAGTAGAGAAAGCCCTCGCACAGAAACGAAGACCCAACACAGCCATAAATAAATAAATAAGTAAAATTTAAAAACAAACAAACAAAAAACAAGCAACCATGAGACGAGGAGAGTACAAATGCAGGAAATGGGGTTTGCATGTGAAATTAAGAGACCAGCAACTTAAAACAACCTTGTATATACATGCTGCTTTATCAAAAGCTCATAGGAAATGCAAACAAAAAAAACTACAATAGATACACACTCAAAAAAAGAAAAAGCAACCTAAACACAACAATAAAGATGGTCATCAAACAGCAAGAGCAGAGAATAAAATAGGAAGGGCAGAAAAACTACCTACAAAAACAAACGCAAACAGTTAAGAGAATGGCAATAGGAACATACATATCGATAATTACTTTAACTGTAAAAGGAATAAATGAGCCAACCAAAAGACATAGATGGGCAGAATGGATACAAAAACAAGACCAGTATATATGCTGTCTACAAGAGACACACTTCAGACCTAGTGACACATACAGACTGAAAGTGAGGGGATGGAAAAATATATTCCATGCAAATGGGAATCAAAAGAAAGCTGGAGTAGCAATACTCACATCAGACAAAATAGACTTTAAATTAAAGACTGTTTCAAGAGACAAAGAAGGACACTATATAATGATCAAGGAAGAGGAAGATATAACAATTGTAAATATATATGCACGTCAATATATTAGGCAAATGTTAACAGCCATAAAAGGGGAAATTGACAGTAGCACAATAATAATGGGGGACTTTAACACTCCACTTACACCAATGGACAGATCATCCAGGCAGAAAATTAATAAGGAAACACAAAGCTTAATGACACATTAGACCAGATAGACTTAATTGATATTTATAGAGCATGCCATCTGAAAGCAGCAGAATACACTTTTTTCTCAACAGCACACAGAACATTCTCCAGGATAGATCACATCTTGGGTGACAAATCAAGCCTTGGTAAATTTAGAAAATTGAAATCTTATCAAGCATCTTTTCTGACCACAACACAATGAGATTAGAAATAAATTACAGGGGAAAAAAGGTAAAAAACACAAACACATAGAGGCTAAACAATATGTCACTAAATAATCAAGAGATCACTGAAGAACTCAAAGAGGAAATCAAAAAATTCCTAGAGAAAAATGACAATGAAAACACGATGATCCAAAACCTTTGGGATGCAGCAAAAGCAGTTCTAAGAGGGAAGTTTATAGCAATAAAATCTTACCTCAAGAAACAAGAAAAAATTCAAATAAACAACCTAACATTACACCTAAAGGAACCAACGAAAGTAGAACAAATAAAACCCAAAGTTATTAGAAGAAAGTAATAAATATCAGAGCAAAAATAAATGAAATAGAGATGAAGAAAGCAACAGAAAAGGTCAATGAAACTAAAGCTGGTTCTTTTAAAAGATAAACAAAATGGATAAATCTTTAGCCAGACTCATTAAGAAAAAAAGGGAGGAGGCTCAAATCAATAAAATTAGACATGAAAAAGAAGTTACACCTGACACCACAGATATACGAAGGATCATAAAAATCTACTACAAGTAACTATATGCCAATAAAATGGACAACCTGGAAGAAATGGACAAATTCTTAGAAAGGTTCAACCTTCCAAGACTGAACCAGGAAAAAATAGAAAATGTGAACAAGGACTGAAATGGAAACTGTGATTAAAAATCTTCCAAAAAACAGCAATCCAGGACCAGATGGTTTCACAGGACAATTCTATCAAACATTTAAGAAGAGTTAAACCTACCCTTCTGAAACTCTTCCAAAAAATTGCAGAGGAAGGAATATGCCCAAGCTCATTCAACGAGGCCATCATCAACCTGACACCAAAACCAGACAAAGATATAACAAAAAAGAAAATTACAGGCCAATATTCCTCATGAACAAAGATGCAAAAATCCTCAAGAAAATACTAGCAAACAGAATCCAACAACACATTAAAAGGATCATGCACCATGAACAAGTGGGATTTATTCCAGGGATGCAAGGATTCTTCAATATATGTAAATCAATCAATGTGATACACCATATTAACAAACTGAAGAATAAAAACGACATGATCATCTTCAATAGATGCAGAAAAAGCTTTTGACAAAATTCAACACCCATTTGTGATAAAAACTCTCCTGAAAGCGAACATAGAGGGAACCTACCTCAACATAATATAGGCCATATACAACAAACCCACAGCAAACATCATTTTCAATGGTGAAGAGCTGAAAGCATTTCCTCCAAAATCAGGAACAAGACAAAGATGTCCACTCTCACCACTTTTATTTAACATAGTTTTGGGAGTCCTAGCCATGCCAATCAGAGAAGAAAAAGAAATAAAGGGAATCTAAATTGGAAAAGAAGAAGTAAATCTGTCTCTCTTTGCAGATGACATGATACTATACATAGACAATCCTAAAGATGCTACCGGAAAACTACTAGAGCTTATCAATGAATTTGGTAAAGTTGCAGGATAAAAAATTAATACACAGAAATCTCTTGCATTCCTATAAACTAACAACAAACGATCATAAAGAGAAATTATAAAAACAATCCCATTTACCATTGCATCAAAAAGAATAAAATAGCTAGGAATAAACCTACCTAAGGAGGCAAATGACCTATACTCACTAAACTATAAGATACTGATGAAAGAAATCAAAGATGACACAAACAGATGGAGAGATATACCATGTTATTGGATTGGAAGAATCAATGTTGTGAAAATGACTATACTACCCAAAGTAATCTACAGTTTCAGTGCTATCCTTATGAAATTACCAATGGCATTTTTCACATAATTAGAACAAAATATTTTCCAATTTGCATGGAAACACAAAAGACCATGAATAGCCAAATAAATATTAAGAAAGAAAAATGGAGCTGGAGGAATCAGGCTCCCTAACTTCGGACTATACTACAAACATACAGTCATCAAAACTGTATGGTACTGGCACAAAAACAGAAATATAGATCAATGGAACAGGGTAGAAAGTCCAGAGATAAACCTATGCACCTATGGTCACCAAATCTATGACAAAGGAGGCAACAATATACAATGGAGAAAAGACAGTCTCTTCAATAAGTGATGCTGGGAAAACTGGACAGCTACATGTAAAAGAATAAAATTAGAACACTCCCTAACACCATACATGAAAATAAACTCAAAATGGATTAAAGACCTAAATGTAAGGTCGGATACTATAAAACTCTTAGAGGAGAACATTGGCAGAACACTATCTGACATAAGGTGCAGCAACGTCTTTTTCGTCTGTCTCCCAGAGTAATGAAAATAAAAACAAAAATAAACAAATGGGACCTAATGAAACTTAAAAGTTTTTGCACGGCAAAGGGAACCATAAACAAAACAAGAAGACAACCCTTGGAATAGGAGAATATATTTGCAAATGGACCAACCAACGAGGGATTAATCTCCAAAATATACAAACAGCTCATGAAGCTCAATATCAATAAAAATAATAACAACCCAATCAAAAAATGAGCAGAAGATCTCAATAGACATTTCTCCAAAGAAGACATACAGATGGCCAAGAGTCACATGAAAAGATGCTCAACATCACTAATTATTAGAGAAATGCAAATCAAAACCAAAATGAGGTATCAATTCACACTGGTCAGAATGGCCATCATCAAAAAATCTACAAACAATGAATACATGAGAGGGTATGGAGAAAGGGAACCCTCCTGCACTGTTGGTGGGAATGTAAATTGGTCAGCCACTAAGGAGTATGGAGCTTCCTTAAAAAACTAAAAATAGAGCTACCATATGATTCAGCAATCCCTCTCCTGGTCATATATCTGGAGAAATCCATAATTCAAAAAGATACATGCACTCCATTGTTCATTGCAGTACTATTTACAACAACCAGGACACAGAAGCAACCTAAACGTCTATCAACAAGGGAATGGATAGAGAAGATGTTGTACATATATATTGGGTTGGACAAAAAGGTCGTTTGGTTTTAAGTAAAAATAAAGGACACATTTTTCATTTTCACAAAGAACTTTATTGAACAACGTGTTCACTAACTGAATGAACTCTTTGGCCTAACCAATACAATGGAATACTACTCAGCCATTAAAAATAATGAAATAATGTCATTTACAGCAACATGGGTGGATCTAGAGATTGTCGTACTGAGTGAAGTAAGTCAGACACAGAAAGACAAATATCACATGATATCCCTTACATGTGGAATCTAGAAAAAGGGTACAAATTAATTTATCTACAAAACAGAAATAGAGTTACAGATGTAGAAAACAAATTTATGGTTACCATGGGATAAGTGGGGGGAGGATAAATTGAGAGATTGGGATGGGCATATACACACTACTATATATAAAATAGATAACTAATAGGGACCTACTGTATAGCACAGGGAACTCTACTCAATATTCTGTAATGGCCTATATGGGAAAAGAATCTTAAAAAGAGTGGGTATATGTATATGTATAACTGATTCACTGCTGTACACCTGAAACTAACACAACATTGTAAATCAATTATACTTGAATAAAAATTAAAAAGGAAAAATGAGCTATCGAGCCATGGAAAGAAATGGCTGACCACGTGCCCTAGAGCCTGCATGCTGCAACTACTGAGTCCACGTTCCACAACTGCTGAATCCCGTGTGCTCTAGGGCCTGCATGCTGCAACTACTGAGGCTGCATGCTGCAACTACTGAAGCCTACGTGCCTAGAGCCTGTGCTCCATAATGAGAGAATCCACTGCAATGAGAAGCCTGTGCACTGCAACGAAGAGTAGCCCCAGCTTGCTGCAACTAGAGAAAGCCTGTGTGCAGCAACAAAGACCTAATGCAGCCAAAAAAAAAAAAAAAAAAGCTGAATCTTAAATGTGTATTGCTAACTGAAAAAAGCCAGTCTGAAAAGGTGTAAATAAATGGCTGAATAGGGGAGTCAGTGTTCTCACTGTTGGAGAGAGACGTTACTGATAAGCAAAGAGAGGAGGCTAGAATAATTCATGTGGTAATCGTTCAGAGTCTGAGATATTGATATGAACTCATGTTTACCTTAATATAGATACATAAGGGTATATGGGTCCAATGGAAATATTTATAGAAATGTACATATATATGGGTTAGTATATACATATATTTCTTTGCTCCATCAGCTGAGAGAGCTTAGAAGCACCCCAGTAACAATGAGCACATCTATCACTCAGATCTTGGTTTCTAATGCCATTCTCCAATAAAAAAGATCAGAGCTCCTGGGAGAAGTGGCTGATTCTAGGACTGGGGCAGGACTTATAAAAGATGAGTCTCGAGCTTCTTACAGTTCCAGAAAGTAAGGAAGTGCTTAAAAAACACTCACAATTATGAAGGTATGTCAAAGGCACATAGGAGTCAACTGAAATAGCTCCCAATGGCCAATATAGGAAATATTTGAACAACAAAATAATTTGAGTAGTATTGGATTACAATACAATGTTCATAATAAAAATCCATATGTCCATAATGTTATAAGTAAATATTTAATCAATCAATAAATAGAAAAAATAGAAAAAAAACCCATGCAGAATTCTAAATAATTCATGCAGATGCTAAGTCTTCAAGGAGGTAGAGCACAACTACCCACTCCCTACATGTGGGCTGCCCAAAATGACTTCCTTTCAAAGAGTCAAGTCATGGAATGGGGAGGAAAGAGTAAACTCTACAGTGGAGAAACCTGACAAACTCTACCTCAGCTAAGTGATCATAAATCATGTTGATAGTGTATACCTTTGATATGATGTGATGGCACTTTATTTCTGTGACCTTCCTCCCTACAACATATATCCCCAGTCTAATCATGAGAAAAACATGAGACAAACCCCAATCAAGAGACATTCTACAAAATGCCAGACTACTACTCCTTAAAATTGTCAAGATCTCAAGAATGAGGAAAGTCTGAGAAACTGTTTCAACCAAGAGGAATCTAAGGAGATATGGCTACTAAATGTAATATGGCATCCTGGATGGGATCCTGAAACAGAAAAAGGACATTAGGTAAAAGCAAAGGGAATCTAATAAAGTATGGACTTTAATTAATGTATCAATATTGGCACATTGATTGCAACAAAGGTACCACACTAACATAAAATGTTATAATATTAAGGGAAACTGGATGTCAGATATACAATAATTCTCTATGCTAGCTTCACAGTTTCTCTGTAAATATAAAACTATTCTAAAATAAAAAGTTTATTTAAAAATATATATATGATAGAATATAAGTTATATAGAATTAAAATACTTTATTAAAAACTGACTTGTCATGTTATCAACATGATAAAATCAGTTATGTTTATTCATATTACATCTTGAAATCTAACACATTTAACTCAATCAACTCAACAGATTAATTTTCTTAACTCTAGACATCTATCCTGGCTGCCATGTTTTCTACAGACTATTTGGGGGAATAAATTGTGCTTTATGTATCAGAGTTATACGAGTAAACAATGTTGACCTGTTATCTTGAAAAGAATTTTACTCTAAATTTTATTGACTATATTCACCACAATAATTTCCTGAAGTAGTTTCATATTCTAACTTTTCTTTTTAGGAGCATAAGAAAACAAATACAACTAGGTTAAACATGGACCCTGAAAGCATATTCCTGTGACACATTTCTGGAAGCTGATCGTTAAAGCTGTCTTCAGTTTAAAATATACCAAGTACCCAGAAATTGGGTAGAAAATCAAATAATTGAGTCAAATGTCTGGCTCTTCACTGACTTGATACCAAATATTTAGACAGTTTATCAGGAAGGCTTATTTCTTTCATCAAAATAGTTTTGTCACTCAGAATTGTGCTCTGAATATGAAAAAAACTGTCTTCACCTTGAGGAAATGAGTGTCTATTAGTTTTTCATGACTGGAAAGGATGTGCTCCTAACTTAGTAAAAAAAAATATATATATGTTTAATGTCACTTCCATGGAGAGTTAACAATAATATTTTATGCGAGACTGGGAGAAAGACAACAAGAAAACATACCCCCATTTACTCAGCCTCTTCGTAGAATGACAGAGGAAACGTTTGTTGGAGGAACTTTTAGTCATTTATAAAGAATGTAGATTCAAAATTAGCAATGTAAAGAATACTCCATTTGTAGGCAAATTTTGCTACAAAATAAAAAATTAAATGTTTTAATACGGTGTTAGATATAGAAAAAGGAATACAATACATAACTGAATTGCTTTCTTTCCCCCTCCTCTATACCTTCATTCCCAGTGGGTAATCACTGCTTTCCAAGTTAATTTAACTTCCAAAATAAGATTATCTGTTTTTTCTGCCTGATCAACATCTAATTTCCCTTATTTTGGTTAAAATACTTTGATTTTCACTTGAGATATCACCTGCCCTCTCTCTCACTCTAAGTATTTTATGTGAGGATTTATGCACCCCATCCTACTCTGGGGGTGTATGTAATCCAAGCCTGGAAAATCAGTTCATTCCATCTCTCAGTTATTGCTTCAAAGATAAGCATATGACTCTAGATGATCACTCAGAGAAAATCTTGAGACTTTTGCAAAAATCATTTTAAAAGAGATGCTCTCTCTCTATTCTGACTTGTTGAATTGGTAGGAGCCACTCCAGAAGCCATATTGTCACTCCTAGTAAGAAAACCTACCTGAAAGTAAAACCAACCAGAGGAAAACCAAAACGGAGATGGAGGAAGAGGGAGGGAGACAGGAAAAGAGTGATTCCTGAACACCCAGATATAGCTGGGCCTGAAGTTATACCATTTCCTGAGTATTTCAATTACAAGAGCCAGCAAACTCCCAACTTTACTTAAACTAATCTGAATTGGAGTTTTGTCACTTTAAAGTGAATTGGTCCTGATTGATAACCATCTTTCTTTTTTAATAGCTATCTCAATTTTCACTCATCTTCAGAGATTTAGTTGAGGACAATTATTCCATAAGATTACCTAGGCCACCCAAAGCCCAGAGACCTGTTCCTCTGAACTCTTATACATTAGTTATTTACCATTCAACATAGTGATACCTTTTGCATTGTTGATGACATTATCATTCAATTTTCTCTGTGTTTACCACTCATTTATCAATAAGATGCTAAGCTCTCAGAGGACAACATGTCCTATATCTCTTCCCCACCTCAGGTCCCTAAGAGTTTAGAGGTGATCAATTAAGTGTTCTCCAGATCTATGTGCAAAAATCTAAGGGTAGTTACTTTCATTACACAAACATATAATTTGTCCTAGTAACACAAGGCATTGTAAGGGCTCACAGTTTTCAGTCAGCCTTCCATAATTGATCCACAAGTGAAGAAACCATATCTTTAGGACCTGCACGAAATTAACAAAGGCAAAATGGAACTGATATGTTTTGATTATTCATAATATACTAAACAAAGTCCTTGGGGCTTTAAATGTATTTACCTTGCTTAATCCTCACCTATTGTGTTAATTTAGCCTTATTATTCCTACTTTAAAAATGAGAAAATAAGCTCAGGGGGGTTAATTTGTCCAAGATCACATCCTAATCAATGTATACTAAATTTTTTTTAATTTTAATTTTTATTTATTTATTTTTGGCTGTGTTGGGTCTTCATTGCTGCACACAGGCTTTCTCTAGTTGCGGCAAACATGGGCTACTCTTCGTTGCGGTGCGCGGACTTCTCATTGCAGTGGCTTCTCTTGTTGTGGAGCATGGGCTCTAGGTGCGTAGGCTTCAGTAGTTGTGGCTCATGGGCTCTAGAGTGCAGGCTCAGTAGTTGTGGTGCATGGACTTAGTTGCTCCGCGGCATGGGGATCTTTCTGGACCAGGGATCAAACTCGTGTCCCCTGCATTGGCAGGCAGATTCTTATCCACTGCACCACCAGGGAAGCTGTTTTATTTTGTTTGTTTTTTAATCTCTCCACCTAACACAGTGTCTGGCATATAAAAGACACATAAAATACTAGGCAAATGAATAAGTGAAATAATGAATGGTAGAGCTAAGATTAAAGATTGCCCATTTTGGTTTCAAATCTCCATTATGCCGTGCTTCCTCCAAACTGGATCATAGCCAGAACAATTCCATATATTTTTGTCTTTTGTTTCTAAGTTACATTGAATCACTTAGTGTTATTTATGTGGAAAGACTGATATTTCTAGATTTCAACAGCATAACCCTACTACAGAGATGAGCCACAATAAATGAAGCATCCTGGGTTAAGTACTAGGACTTTGGGGTTAGAGGGGAATCTGGATATAAATTCTATTTACTTACTGTAGGGCACTGAACAAGTTAATTATGTCTCAAATTATTCATTGATAAAACTGAGATAATGATATCATCTCCCTTGAAAGATTATTATGGAGATTAAATGAAAGTATGCCTAGTATATCATCTGGCCTATTGTAATCCTTTGTTAGGGTTATTTACTCTTATTACTATAATATTATTTTCTTTTGAAGTCTGAATCAATTTTCTCACGGCCATATAAGTCTTGGTAATGTACAAGCTATTATATTTTTAACAATTTAGGAGTGATTTAGAATATTAAGGGAAAAGACAGAAATGTCACCAGAGCAACAGATATTCATAAGCAAGTTCTCATAACTAAAAGTGACCTCAATATTACAAAAAAATAAGCTATTAATACGTAAAACACTCCCAACATAAAGAATTTAACAATCTCATTACTCATGCATTTACCCAAGCCAGAAACCAGAAATCTGACTCCCTCCTCCCCATTTAAATGCATGCCATTAAATACCTTCATCTTATTCATTAAATAGTTCCAATTACTTTCCAAGTTTTTGCTAATTATACAACAAATAATATCAAATTTGGTTTTTACCTTTATCATGACTTTATTGAAGCCTTCAATAGCTCTAACATGGAGGGTTTTGCAGTAGTTCAGATGCAAGATTATGGAGGCTTTAATAGGATGGAGATTTGGAAGTAGTGAAAAGTGATTAGATTTTGAAGATACTTTAACAGAGAAACAAAACGGATTAGATGTGGAGTTATCAGAGAAAGAGAATAATCATGGAAGCCTCTGAAACTTTTTGGTTGGAGCAATTGCTGAATGGTGGTGCCGTTTCCTGAGATGGAGGGTGCTGCTGAAGGAGCAAGTCAAGCAGTTGGGATTAAGAGTGTTGTTTGAGATATGAGCATGGTAGGTATTCAATATATATTTTTACTAATTTTGAAATTGTGTTCAGTAACAAATTCCCATGAATTTTTTCAAGTTGTGTGCCTTTGTACTTGCTTTTCCCTTTACCTGAAATTACCTGATCCCTGCCTAACCCACACTTACTCGAATGAATTACAACTCAACTGGAGGTTTCCACAACATCCCAGGTAGAATTAGACTTATATTCCTCTATTTCCCCATAGGAATTTAGTAATGTTTATGAAATACTAACCATGAATCAAGCATTAATCACTAATTATGTAAAGATGTATAGTCCCTGACCTCAAAGAGCTTACAATCTCATAGAAGGTAGGGGAGCATACCCACAAACTATTCAGTATAATGTGGTAAGTGGAGAGAGTGGTGGGTACTCAGGCAAAATATTTATTGGTTATGTATTTGTCACATGTAAGGTACTTTAATTGTGTGATTTAATTAATTATCACAACAACCCTATAAGCCAGGCATAAAGGTATAAATACATACCCAAAGTTATACAACTTGCATATGACAGAACTACTTTAAAAATCAATGCCTACTGCTTTGATATTTCTCTGCCAAACCAAATTCAGAAGAGTCTTCATAGGAGGGATAAACTTGGGTTGAAACAAGAGAGATGAAAGCCATTCCTGACAGAGGGCTGGGGGAGTTAGAAGCAGTATCCTTCAGAGATAACAGGGTAAGAGGAAGCTGGACAGGTAATACTATGCTCAGGAGTCTAGATTTTATCCTGCAGGCAATAGGCAACAAATGACGGATTTTGAACATATAAGTGATTGAATCAGATTTATACTACAGGAAGATTACTCCAATATAGAACCTAATATAAACTTACATCACAGCATTTATTACAGTATATAATTATTTTCTAATTCATGTTTATCTCCCCCTCTAGAATATGAACTTTAATTTAACTGAACTCCATTCCATTCCCTGTATTCTGTGTGTGTGTGTGTGTGTGTGTGTGTGTGTGTGTGTGTGTGTGTGTGTAGTACTGACTTAATTAAGCCTTATTTATTTTCTATCTTTAGTCCCCAAAATAGGATCTGGCAAATAAGAGCATTGCCTAGTAACGATTGAATGAATGAAAGAAAGGTAGAGGAAAAGAGGGAGAGCTGAGGCTAAAACTTAAGATCTTCTAACTCCAAATCTTACCCTATCTTATCTATGCATAGTTCTCATTAACTTTAATAAGTAATAAGTAATGACCAGTTGAGCTATTATGTGAAAAAAAAATTGCTACTCTTAAAGAAATACACTGATCCACTGGTTATTTTGACACCATGAAGACATAGCCAACATAATCCGGCACTGCAATATTTTTGATATCAAGGAGAGCCTTAGATACTGAATGTATCACATACATTTGATTTTTTCCCACTTCTTTATTTTATTTAAAAACCATAAATAAAGATGAAATGAGTTTCTTCAGTTTAGAGTGTAGAGTATAGAACCCAAAGGCTGTCTTATGCATATAGGGCATCTCCAAGCACAGATAGAAATTATATTAGGACTACTGGTTTGCAAACAATAGGAAAAACTGAATGAGCAGGGCAAAGGTAGGACAAGAACCAGGGCAGCTCGGGGGGCTTAGTAAGGTTATCAGGGACAGAACATCTGGGCACTGTTAGGTGAATAATTCAGCACCAGTGGGAGGGTGGGAAGGACACTGTGATTGACAGTCCCACCAAATAAGAATAAGCATTAAGATAAAAAATGGAAATAGATAACACTTATTAAGAACTTCTTAAGGGTCAAGCACCTTTCCAAGAAATTTGTGTGTTATCTCATTTAATCTTTCAACAAACCTGTGAGAGAGGCACTGTCTTTATCTCCATTTTACAGATGAGAAAGTTAAATAACTTGCCCAGTTCACAGAGTAAGTGGAACAGGAATTTGAACCCAGGAAATGTGACTGCAAAGTCACAAGTTTAACTACAATGCTACAGGCCTCCTGGATATAGATGGTGTACAGGAAATGATTACATTTCAAAACAGAAAGGGAAAGGAATGTTGAGCTACCAATCCATAGATCTGGATTACAGAAAGTGCTTAAGGAAGAAGCCACATTTTAGGGTAGACATTGTGCTTTATATACTTCAGGATCTGTTATTGGAGCAGGGTCTGACTTCACAGCTTTTGGCTGCCCATGGTAGTCATATGATGAGCTCAGTAATTTGAATCTAAGTTTTCTAATTGTTTCTGTGACAACTGATAAGCCCAGCTATGTGAAGATAAAAATTTTAACAGTTTTCTGCTTTTGGCAGAAAAGTAACACATTTATGAGTGTGAAACTGCTTTACATTTTAGAAAAAAACTATACTACAGAAATGGAAAATTTGTTTTCCCCTACTTTGTAGAAAAAAATAATTATGAGTGTGAAACTGTTTTACATTAAAAAAAAAAAATATATATATATATATATATATATATATATATATATATATATATATACACTATGGAAATAGAAAATTTGTTTTCTCTTACTTTGTAGAAAAAATAAATAAATCGGGCTTCCAGGTTGGGGAACCAGAACACTTCCACATGCCATTGTGCAGGTCCCTAAACTCCATAACCACAGAAGCTACTTTGTTCAGGACCTCCCCCTACATATCTCTTCAACTGGCTGTTGTTAATGAGCATCTAAAACTGGAGAATCACAGGTTTCAGCAGGGGAGTTTCAACAATATGGCAGAATAAAAGGACCTTGAGCTCACCTCCTCTCACAGGCACACCAAAATCACAACTAACTGCTGAACAAAAGGACTGGAATCTACCAAGAAAAGATATTCTACATCCAAAGACTTCAAGAATAAACCATGATAAGGGAGGAGGAGCAAACTCATTGTATAATCAAATCCCATATGACCTGGGTGGATGACACACAAACTGGAGAATAATTATATGGCGGAAGTTCTCCCACAGGAGTGAGAGCTCTGAGCCTCATGCCAGACTCCCCAGCCTAGGGGTCCAGCATCAGGATGATGAGTTCCCACAGCAGTTGGCTTTGAAAGCAAGTGGGGCTTGTTTGCAGGAGAGCCACAGGACTAGGGGAAACAGAAACTCCACTCTTGGAGGATGCACACAAGGTCTCGTGCACTTCAAAACCCATGGCAAAAGTAATGACATCATAAAGGCTTGGGCCAGACCTATCTGCTGGTCTTGTAGGGTCTCCTGGGGAGGCAGGGCACAGCTGTGGCTCTCTCTTGGGTCATAAAAGCTGGTGGTGGACATAGCAGCCACCTATGTGACCTCTGGCTGGAGGCAGACATTTTGGATCCTTGGCATGGAGACCTGCCCCAACCGAACAGCCTGTAAGCTCTACTGCCTGGATGCCTCAGGCCAAACAACCAACAGGGCAGGAACACAACCCCACCCATCATGAGACAGGCTACCTAAAGACTTCCTGAGCCAACAGCCACCTCTATACATGTCCATTGACACCACCCTACCCACTAGAGGGCCAAGATCCAACTCCACCCACCAATGGACAGGCACCAGCCCCTCTAGCCAGGGAGCATGCACAAGCCTCTAGACCATCCTCTCCCACCAAGGGGCAGAAACCAAAAGGAAGGAAACTACGATCCTGCAGCCTGTGGAACTGAGTCTACAAATGCAGGTCAGAAACTACCCTGGGACCAGCTGGTCCCTGGTCCTTGGGTGATGAGAGAGGAGTATACTGCTGAAGCACATTGGACATCGCCTACAGAAGGCTACTTCTCCAAGGCTGAGAAATGTAACTAAGCTACTGCATACATAAAAGTACAAATAGAAATTTAGACAAATTGAGATGGCAAAGGAATATGTTTCAGATGAAGGAACAAGACAAAACCCCAGAAGAACAACTAAGTGAAGTAGAGATAGGAAATCTACCCAAGAAAGAGATCCGAGTAATGATTGTAAGGATGATCCAAGAACTCGGGAAAAGAATGGATGCACAGATCAAGAAGTTACAGGAAGTTCTTAGTAAAGAGACAGAAAATATAAATAACAACCAAACAGAGTAGAAGAATACAATAACTGAAATGAAAAACACACTAGAATGAAACTATAGGAGAATAAATGAGGTAGAAGGATTAATCAGTGAGCTGGAATTCAGAGTGGTGGAAATCACTGCCATAGAACAGAATAAAAAAAAAAGAATGAAAAGAAATGAGGACAGTTTAAGAGACCTCTGGGACAATGTCAAACAACATTCACATTACAGGGGTCCCAGAAGGAGAAGAGGGAGAGAAAGGACCTTAGAAAATATTTGAAGAGATAATAGCTGAAAATATCCTTAACATGGGAAAGGAAACAGTTACCCAAGTCCAGGAAGCACAGAGAGTCCCAAGGCAGGATAAACTCAAGATGGAACATGCAGAGATACACAGTAATAAAATTCTCAAAAATTAAAGGCAAAGAGAAAATATTAAAAGCAACAAGGGAAAATCAACAAATAACATACAAGGGAATCCTCATAAGACTATCAGCTGATTTTTCAGCAGAAACTCTACAGGCCAAAAGGGAGTGACAGTATATATTTAAAATGTTGAAAGGGAGAAGCCCAAAACCAAGAATACTCTACCCAGCAAGGCTCTTGTTCAGATTTGATGGAGAAATAAGAAGCTTTACAGACAAATAAAAACTAAAAGAATTCAGCACCACCAAACCAGAATTACACAAATGCTAAAGAAACTTCTATAAGCAGAAAAGAAAAGGTCACAACTAGAAACAAGAAAATTACAAAATGTGAAAGCTCACTGGTAAAGAAAAACATACAGTAAAGGTAGGAAATCATCCACACAAAAATATTATATCAAAATCAGTAAATATAAGAGGAGAGGAGTACACATGCAAGATATTTGAAATGCATTTGAAATGAAGAAATCAGCAACTTTATAAAATAACAATGTATACATAGAGACTGATATATCAAAACCTCATGGTAACAACAAACAAAAAATCTATAATAGATATACAATCAAAAAGAAAAAGAATCCAAACACAACACTAAAGATGGTAATAAAATCACAAGAGAAGAGAACAAAAGAGGAAAGGAAGAAAAAAGATCTACAAAAACAAATCCAAAACAATTTTAAAAATGGCAACAACAACATACACATTGATAATTAAATGTAACGGATTAAATGCTCCAACCAAAAGACATAGACTGGCTGAATGAACACAAAACAAGACCCATATACATGTTGTCTACAAGGGACCCACTTCAGTTCTAGAGACAATTACAGAATGAAAGTGAGGAGATGAAAATAGATATTCCATGCAAAGAGAAATCAAAAGAAAGCTGGAGTAGCAACACTCATATCGATAAAATAGACTTTAAAATAAAGAATGTTACAAGAGACAAGGAAGGACACTACATAATGATTAAGGCATCAATCCAAGAAGAAGATTAAAAAATTGTAAACATATATGCACCCAACACAGGAGGATCTCAATATGTAAGGCAAATGTTAACAGACATAAAAGGAGAAATTGACAGTAACACAATAATAGTGGGGGACTTTAACACTCCACTTACATCGATGGCCAGATCATCCAGACATAAAATCAGTAAGGAAACATAGGTCTTGAATGACACATTAAACCAGCTTGGCTTAATTGATATTTATAGAGCATTCCATTTAAAAGCAGCAGAATACACATTCTTTTCAAGTGCACATGGAATATTCTGCAGAATAGATCAAATGCTGAGCCACAAAGAAAATCTCAGTAATTTTAAGAAAACTGAAATAATATCAAGCATCTTTTCCATTGACAACAGTCTGAAATTAGAAATCAACAACCAGGAAAAAACCACAAAAAAACCCACAAACACATGGAGGCTAAACAATATGCTACTAAACAACCAATGGATCACTGAAGAATTCAAAGAGGAAATCAAAAAATACCTAGAGACAAAAGAAAATGAAAACACAACAATCCAAAACCTATGGGACCCAGCAAAGTCAATTTTAAGAGGGAAGTTTATAGCAATACAATGCTACCTCAAGAAACAAGAAAAATCTCAAATAAACAATCTAACCTTACACCTAAAGGAACTAGAGAAATAAGAACAAACAAAACCCAAAGTTAGTAGAAGGAAAGAAATCATAAAGATCAGAGCAGAAATAAACAAATTAGAAACAAAGAAAACAATAGCAAAGATCAATAAAACTAAAAGCTGGTCCTTCAAGAAGATAAACAAAACATATAAACCTTTAGTGAGACTCAGCAAGAAAAAGAGGGAAAGGACTCAAATGAATAAAATTAGAAATGAAAAAGGAGAGGTTACAGTGGACACCACAGAAATACAAAGAATCATAAGAGACTACTACAAGCAACTATATGCCAATAAAATGGACAACCTGGAAGAAATGGACAAATTCTTAGAAAGGTATAACCTCCCATGACTGAACCAGGACAAAATAGAAAATATGAACAGACCAATCACAAGTAATGAAATTGAAACTGTGATTAAAAATCTTCCAACAAACAGAAGTCCAGGACCAGATGGCTTCACAGGTGAAATCTATCAAACATTTAGAGAAGAGCTAACATGTATCCTTCTCAAACTCTTCCAAAAAGTTGCAGAGGAAGGAACGCTCCCAAACTCATTCTATGAGGCCATCATCACTCTCATACCAAAACCAGACAGAGATACTACAAGAAAAGAAAATTACAGACCAATATCACTGATGAATGTAGATTAAAAAATCCTCAAGAAAATACTAGCAAACAGAATCCAACAACACATTAAAAGGGTCATACACCATGATCAAGTGGAATTTATCCCAGGGATGAACGGATTCTTCAATATACACAAATCAATCAATGTGACACCCCATATTAACAAATTGAAGAATAAAAACCATATGATCATGTCAATAGATGCAGAAAAAGCTTCTGACAAAACTCAACGCTGATTTATGATAAAAAAACTCACCAGAAAGTGGGCACAGAGGGAACCTACCTCAACATAATAAAAGCCATATATGACAAAACCCACAGCAAACATCATTCTCAATGGTGAAAACTGAAAGCATTACCTCTAAGATCAGGAACAAGACAAGGATGTCCACTCTCACCACTATTATTCAACATAGTGTTGGAAGTCTTAGCCGCAGCAATCAGGGAAGAAAAATAAATAAAAGGAATAAAAATTGGAAAAGAAGAAGTAAAACTGTCACTGTTTGCAGATGACATGATACTATACATAGAGAATCCTAAAGATGCTACCAGAAAACTACTAGAGCTAATCAATGAATTTGGTAAATTTGCAGGATACAAAATTAATGCACAGAAATCTCTTACATTTCTATACACTAACAACAAAAGATCAGAAAGAGAAAATAAGGAAACAATCCCATTCACCACTGCAACAAAAAGAATAAAATAGCTAGGAATAAACCTACGTAAGGAGGTAAAAGACCTCTACTCAGAAAACTATAAGACACTGATGAAAGAAATCAAAGATGACACAAACAGATGGAGAGATACACCATGTTCTTGGATTGGAAGAATCAATATTGTGAAAATGAGTATATTACCCAAAGCAATCTACAGATTCAGTGGAATCCCTATCAAATTACCAATGGTATTTTTTACAGAACTAGAACAAAAATCTTAAAATTTGTATGGAGACACAAAAGACTCCGAATAGCCAAAGCAATCTTGAGGGAAAAAAACAGAGCTGGAGGAATCAGATTCCCTGACTTCAGACTATACTCAAAGCTACAGTAATCAAGACAATATGGTACTGCCACAAAAACAGAAATATAGATCAATGGAACAGGATAGAAAGCCCAATAAACCCATGCATCTATGGTCAAGTAATCTATGACAAAGGAGGCAACAATATACAATGGAGAAGACATTCTCTTCAATAAGTGGGGCTAGGAAAGCTAGACAGCTACAAGCAAAAGAATGAAATTAGAACACTCCCTAACAACATACACAAAAGTAAACTCAAAATGGATTAAAGAGCTAAGTGTAAGATGGGACAGTATAAAACTTTTAAAGGAAAACATCGGAAGAACATTCTTTAACATAAATCACAGCAAGGTCTTTTTTGACCCACCTCCTAGAGTAATGGAAATAAAAGCAAAAATAAACAAATGGGGCCTAATGAAACTTAAAATCTTTTGCACAGCAAAGGAAACTGTAAATGAGACGAAAAGACAGCCCTCAGAATGGGAGAAAATATTTGCAAACAGATCAACAGACAAAGGATTAATCTCCAAAATATATAAACAGCTCATGCAGCTCAATATTAAAAAAAAATAAAACCCAATCCAAAAAAGGGCAGAAGAGCTAAACAGACATCTCTCCAAAGAAGACATACAGTTGACCAAGAGGCACATGAAAAGCTGCTCAACATCACTAATTATTAGAGAAATGCAAATCAAAACTACAATGAGATATCACCTCACACCAGTCAGAATAGCCATCACCAAACACTCTACAAACAGTAAATGCTGGAGAGGGTGTGGAGAAAAGGGAACCCTCTTGCACTGTCGGTGGGAATGTAAATTGATACAGCCACTATGGAGAACAGTATGGAGGTTCCTTCAAAAACTAAAATTGAACTACCATATGACTCAGCAATCCCACTACTGGGCATATACCCAGAGAAAACCATAATTCAAAAAGAGTCATGTACCACAATGTTCATTGCAGCACTCTTTACAATAGCCAGGACATAGAAGCAACCTAAGTGTCCATTGACAGATGAATGGATAAAGAAGATGTGGCACATATATACAATGGAATATAACTCAGCCATAAAAAGGAACGAAATTCGGCCATTTATAGAGATGTGGATGGACCTAGAGACTGTCATACAGAGTGAAGTAAGTCAGAAAGAGAAAAACAAATATCATATATTAATGCATATATGTGCAGTATAGAAAAATGGTTCAGATGAACTGGTTTGTAAGGCAGAAGTAGACACACAGATGTAGAGAACAAATGTATGGACCCCAAGGGGGTAAGTGGGGGTGGGGGGTGATGGTCATGGTGGGATGATTTGGGAGATTGGGATTGACATATATATACTAATATGTATTAAATAGATAACTACTAAGAACCTGCTGTATAAAAATTAAATAAATATAATAAAATTCAAAAAATAAAAAGAGACAGAAAAGGAGAAGACACAGATATAAAGGGAAAGCAATGTGAAGACAGAGGTAAAGATTACAGTGATGTGGCCTCAGACCAAGTCTAATGTGGCCTCAGACCAAGTTTATGGTGACCTCACAGCCACCATAAACTGGAAGAAGCAAGGAAGGATTCTCCCCTAGAGCCTCCGGAGTATGACTATGCCAACAGCATGACTTTGGACTTTGGTCAGCCATAACTGTGAGAGAATAAATTTCTGTTGTTTTAAGCCACATCATTTGTGATAATTTTATTACAGCAGCCCTAGGAAACTAATATAGATAGGGATAACAATAATGTGTCATATTAAAATGTGCTTAATGGATTTGTTGAGATTATAAAGAGAAAAAAATGCATAGCAATCTTGACATATGCAGGATACTCAATCATTTTAACTATTAAAATTATCATTTAAATAAAAAATTTAAAAAATTAAATAAAATAAAAATGATGGTTGAACCTGAACTTTGAAAGCATGGACATGTTGAAAGGAATAAAAAATGGCTGGTTCAACAGAGTGTCACAGCAAATTTAATTGGAAACTATGAGTTGCATAACTGGATTTTCTTCCAAAATTGTAACACTAGAATGAATCCAATACAATCATTTTACAGATTGGGAAACTGAGGCAAGGAAACCTTGTGAGTTTTTCAAGGAGGTAGGATCAGAGTAAAACTGCATGTCTTCTCACTCCCTGTCCACATTCTTAACTTTGAAGTTGTCATTGGACCAGAGATAGGAAAAATGTGAAGGTCACTCAATGGAATTTCCTGCCATTCTTGTTCAAAGGTGTCTCATTGTGGGCATATTCAATATTTACAGATGTTGCTGTTTGTGTAGTCTAAAGTCATACCTTTGCAGAGATAGGGTCACTTTAACTGACAGTGACTTTCCCTCTTATTGTAGGTTGTCTGTCTGGGTAAACCAAGCTATCTTCTTTGCCTTTCCATACTGGCCTTGATTTAGAATCAAGGCCAGTATGATCAGATTGGGGAGAGAACTGTTACTAAACCTCCAGAAGTTATGGAAATGACATAATAACTTTTCTTCATGGGTGAGATATCCTGAGATTGCTATTTGAGAAAATAATGATACTTGTTAAATATTTACTCTAAATAAATCTGGCTTTAATACCAAAAACCCCCCCAAAACAAAACCAATTATATGTACTGAAATTGAATCTGTGATTTTAAAACTCCCAACAAACAAAAACCCAGGACCAGATGGTTTCACAGGTGAATTCTATCAAACATTTAAAGAAGAGTTAACACCTATCCTTCAAAAACTATTCCAAAATATTGCAGAGGAGGGAACACTTCCAAACTCATTCTATGAGGCCACCATCACACCAACACCAAAACCAGACAACAATACCACAAAAATGAAAATTATAGTCCAATATCACTGATGAATATAGACACAAAAATCCTCAACAAAATATTAGCAAAACGAATCCAACAATACATTAAAAGGATCATATACCATGATCAAGTGGAATATATCCCAGGGATGCAAGGATTTTTCAATATCTGCAAGTCAATCAATGTGGTACACCACATTAACAAACTGAAGAATAAAAACCATATGATCATGTCAATAGATGCAAAAAAACCTTTTGATAAAGTTCAACATCCATTTATAATAAAAATTCTACAGACAATGGTCATAGGGGGAACCAACCTCAACATAATAAAGGCTGTATATGACAAACCCACAGCTAACATCACACTCAATGGTGAAAAGCTGAAAGCATTTCCTCTAATATTGGAAACAAGACAAGGATGTCCTCTCTTACCACTTTAATTCAACATAGTTTTGGAAGTCCTAGCCATGGCAATCACAGAAGAAAAGAAATAAAAGGGATCCAAATTGGAAAAGAAGAAGTAAAACTGTCACTGTTTGCAGATGACGTGACACTATAAGTAAGTCTGCTACATACAAACCTTCAAGTTGTGAACTTCCAAAGATGCGAATGTGCATTCCATCAACGTCAGGCCTGAGTGAAATTGCAGCTTTCATTCCATCTCCTATTGCTGACGATCCTTCAGCTCTACCATCTCCCACCTCCTCTCCCTCCTCTAGTCAATAACTCTTCTTGCCTGTTCACTTGAAGATGCCAGCCCCTGTATGCCAGCTGTTGTACTATATTACTGTACTTTTCAAGGTACTGCACTGTAAGAATAAAAATGTTTTCTGTATTTTTTGTGTTTGTTTGTTGTATAGTATTTCTGTGAAAAGTATTACAAACCTATTACAGTACAGTACTATATAGTTGATTGTGTTAGTTGGGTACCTAGGCTAATTTTGTTGGAGTTACGAACAAATTGGACATATGAACACACTCTCAAAATGGAACTCGTTCATATGTAGGAGACTTACTCTACATAGAAAATCCTAAAGATGTTACCAGAAAACTATGAGAGCTCAATAAATTCAGTAAGGTGGCAGGATACAAAACTAACAAAGAGAAATCTCTTGTATTTTTATACACTGACAATGAAAGATCAGAAAGAGAAATTAAGGAAACAATCCCATTTAAAATTGCATCAAAAATAATAAAATACCTAAGAATAAACCTACCTAAGGAGACAAAAGACCAGTACTCTAAAAACTATAAGATGCTGATAAAAGAAATCAAAGAAGACATAAACAGCTGGAAAGATATGCCATGTTCTTGGACTTAAAGAATCAATATTGTCAAAATGACTACACTATCCAAGGCAATCTAGAGATCCAATGCAATCCCTATCAAATTACCAGTGGCACTGTTCACAGAACTAGAGCAAAAAATTTTTAATTTGTATGGAAACACAAAAGACCCCATATAGCCAAAGCAATCTTGAGAAAGAAAAATGGAGCTGGAGGAATCAGGATCCCTGACTTCAGATTATACTACAAACCTACAGTCATCAAAACAGTATGGTATTGGCACAAAAACAGAAATTAAGATCAATGGAGGTGGATAGAAAGCCCAGAAATAAACTCATGCACCTATGGTCAATTAATCTATGACAAAGAAGGCAAGAGTATACAATGGGACAAAGACAGTCTCTTCAGTAAGTGGTGCTGGGAAAACTGTACAGCTACATGTGAAAGAATGAAAGTAGAACATTCTCTAACAACATGTGCAAAAATAAACTCAAAATGTATTAAAGACCTAAATGTAAGGCTGGATACTATAAAACTATTAGAGGAAAACATAGGCAGAACACTCTCTGACATAAATTGCAACAATATCTTTATGGATCCACCTCCTAGAGTAATGGAAATAAAATAAAAAATAAAAATGGGACATATTAAACTTAAAAGTTTTTGCACAGCAAAGGAAACCATAAGCAAAACGAAAAGACAGCCCACAGAATGGGAGAAAATATTTGCAAATGATATGACCAACAAGGAATAAATCTCCAAAATAAGCAAACCATGAGCAAAATGAAAAGACAGCCCACAGAATGGGAGAAAATATTTGTAAATGATAGGACCGACAAGGAATAAATACCCAAAATATACAGACAACTCATGCAGCTCAATATCAAAAAAACAAACAACCTAATCAAAAATGGGCAGAAGATCTAAATAGACATTTCTCCAAAGAAGACATACAGATGGCCAAAAGGCACATGAAAAGATGCTCAACATCACTAATTACTAGAGAAATGCAAATCAAAACTACAATGAGGTATCACCTCACACCAGTCAGAATGGCCATCATCAAAAAGTCTACAAACAGTAAATGCTGGAGAGTGTGTGGAGAAAAGGGAACCCTCCTACACTGTTGGTGGGAATGTAAACTCGTACAGCCACTATGGAGAACAGTATGGAAGTTCCTTAAAAAACTAAAAATAGAGCTACCATATGATCTTGCAATCCCACTCCTGGTCATATATCCAGAGAAAACCATATTTCAAAAAGATACATACACCCCAATGTTCATTTCAGCCCTATTTACGATAGTGAAGACATGGAAACAAACTAAATGTCCATTGATAGGTGAATGGATAAAGAAGATGTGGTATATATATATATATATATATACACACAATGAAGTATTACTCAGCCATAAAAAAGAATAAAATAATGCCATTTCAGCAACATGGATAGACCTAGAAATTATCATACAAAGTGAAGTAAGCTAAACAGAGAAAGACAAATATCATATGACATCACTTATATGTGGAACCTAAAAGAAAAAAAAAGACACAAATGAACTTAATTCCAAAATAGAAAAAGACTCACAGACATAGAAAACAAATTTATGGTTACCAAAGGGGAAAGATGGGTGGGAGGAGGGATAAATTAGGAGGCTGGGATTAACCTTACTACTATGTATTAACATAACACTACTATGTGTAAAACAGATAATCAAAAAGGACCTGCAATGTAGCACAGGGAACTATACACAGTATTATGTATAAACTATATGGGAAAAGAATCTGTAAAAGAATATATATATATATATATATATATATATATATATATATATATATATATGTATGTATGTATAACTGGACGATACTGTCAATCAACTATACTTCAATAAATTTTTTTTTTTTAAATTTAAAACAAATCATTACAGTCAGGACTTTCACTCGTGCACTCCCACATACTGAACTCCTTGATGAGTCACTTCTCCCAGTAGGGTCGTTGTTAGGGAATGAGGTGTTTTTTGTATGTTTGTTTGCTTGTTTGTTTAATGAATCACTCTTATGAGACTTTTCTTTGACTTTCAAGCTGACAGATGTGTAGGAAGCATTTGCAAGTTTGCATATGCCTGAGAGCAAACATGAGTCTAGAGCCCTCTGAGACCCCTCCTCCATAATAAGCTATCTGATTCTCAGTTTCACTAATTTTCACCAAAATGTTTGAGAAATAGGGAGGCATTATGAAATGAAAATCCGCCTTATGCCAATAACCCTACTTTACAGCACCCAGTCCTTAATCTTGTCATCTTTATTTGTGACTCATATCCCTTATTAGAAGATCAGAGGGACTGTGGCATACAGTGGGAGGGCCAGTGAAACTTGACTAAGTAGCTCTTATCAAAGGACAGCCTTGTTATTAATACACAGGAAACATAGAATCTGGCCTCTTGATGGTACTCTGAAAGTTTCTATGTCTTCAAAAAAAATATTCCTACTTACCAGAACCTTTGTTTCACCCCTCTACTTGAGGTCATATTTTCACATTTTAACTGAATAAACCAAACTTTGGGTAACCAAATCGAAAGACTCTTAGAAATTATCTTCAAAATATTTCTAAGTACACATATACAACAACAACTGTTCTTAGACCAGGGGTTTTAATGCCAGCATTATTTTCTTGAAGTAGATTAGTCATTCAAAGAGTCATAATTCTTTCATATTACCAAGAAAATTAGTGCATTAAGTCAAGAAAACTAGTGTACTGGGAAATCAGAATATCATATTCAAGCTCTTTGCAAATTCAGGTTATAATTATATTTATATATTTGTAGACTGAAGTACATATATATGTGCATATACAATAAAGTGAAAAGATCACCAAATTTGGAATCAGATAAACCTGAGTTCAAAATTCTGCTGTTAACATACAATATAACCCAGAAAAATTATTTAAACTCTCTGAGCTTCACCTAAAAAAAAGGGAAATATTAAAAATAGCTAAAAATATTGTACAATTACTACTATATGCAAGATCAAGACTAAGTGTTTTAGAGGCATAAGAGAATATTACCCTTCTTTCACAGATGAGGAAACTGAGGCAAGGGGAAGTTGAGTAACTTGCTCAAAGTCATAAAACTAAAGCCTGTGTTCTTACCATTAATCTAAACTGGCTATTCTGTAGACTTTTCATAAAAACTGAAGACAATATATACAAAGCATCTAGTGTAAGGCGTAGCCCATAATATATCCTCAATAAATTTTACAAATACTATTGATTAATAAACAGATAAACAATAACAGTGCTTAGTTTGATTAACTGATATATATGATTAAGTTTCTTCAGTTTTCAAGGTCAAATTGTTGGTAATGCACTTCTTACAAATAAAGTTACAAATATTTATTGAGCACCAATGTTGTGACAGGCATTTGGCTCACCACTGTGGGCCTGGTGCTATGTGTAATAGGCATGGTCTCTGCCCTCACAGATTTACAATGTACAGGTTATTGGAGTGGTCTAAAGGCCACTGAGGAGAATTATAATGATCTCTTAGATCAGTCATTACATTGGGATCAAAAGTGTCATTCATACAGCCTGCCTATTTGCTGATCTGCCAAGAAAGGCAGATCAAGGATGGCAGCAGATCTTAGCAAATGCACATCTACAAGAGGAATTAGATGATGTTATTCATTACAATGAGCCTTTTTATTTTGCCTTTTGAAAACGTTAAAAAAATTCTTTTTGCATATTTTACAAATGCCCATGTTACCATTTCCATTTTCATTCGACCTGCATTGAAGTAAGTTTTGCATTTCTGTGTTTAATTCTAGGCTCTTTAGATCAAAGCACTTGTGTCTCTCCTCTACAATACTATTTTAAGGTCTATCTTTATGTCTAGGACCCTAGTCTATGATTTAAAAACAACAACCAACCCCGCCCCCCAAGATCTCTCTAATCATGTATTATTTTTTCCAATTTCTCCAGAAGCTTCTCTTTCATATGAGATAGATTCCAAAATTAAATCTGTACCCTGGCAGGCTATCTATCATACTGCTTATAGTCTCTTATTTCCTCTGTTATTCCATCACCAATTATGCAGTCCATAAGGTATTCTATCATGTGAGAAGTACATGTAGCACCTGTTTATTTGCCAATACAGAATGTGATGAGCACATGGTAAAGAAAGATTTTTTTATGCTAATATCCTCTCATTTACATTAGATTATTCCTATCCTTTTCCTGTTTTTCAATTCTGCTTGCATGGTAAATAGTCTGCTTTTTCCACTAAACTCCACTGAAATAAAAATGACTAGAATGTCACCAAGTGTCTCCAAAGCACCACAACACAAAAACAACTCAGGCTTTCAGTAGTATACTGATCACATTAATCCTAATAATACCAGCAAAATGAGCAGGTATAAATTCTTACTATATGATATGCACTGCCCTGGGAAATTTTCATATGTTATCTCATTTATTATTTAAAACCCCATGACATAGGTAGATGTCATTATCTCTATTTTGTAAATGAGAAAGCTGAGGGTACAGAGTTTGTTACTTACCCAAAGTCACAAAGCTACTTGGTGGCATAGCTGTGATTTAAACCCATACCTGCCTGACCCTGTCCTCTCCTCACTTTACATTGAGAATGAGGGAGAAGAGTAAAGTGGGATGAAAGGCAGAGGGAAGAGTGGACAGATGGAAGGGAGATGGATAATGGAGTAGAATGTACTTAATTATTATTAATTCATTTAAAAAAAATCCATTGAGCACCTAGTATTGGCTAGGTATAGTGTCTACTCATAAGACAAGTTCCTTACCATAGAAATGCACATTTGGTTTAGAGAAGTAGAATCACCAACAAACAATTTTAGTCCTCTCAAAGGGCAATAATCAATACATGCCAAAGTATGGAGAGAGAGGGTGGGGCTCTGTCTGGAGGAGTTGATGAGTGATTCCCAGATAAGGTGCCTTTGACCAGGAATGTAAGAAATACCTCAGAGTTCTCAAGCTGGCTAAGGGTTGAAAGGCCAGAGCAGGTGGAGATGAAAGCAGGGACAACACCACAGAAGTGTGGCACGTGGAGCCCCAAGTGCTTCAGAGGGCTGCAGAGGAGGATGCATGGTGAAGATTGTGGGAACAAGAGCAGAAGGACAGGTAGCTTTGACAACACGTTGGGATTGGGCACTAGGAAAGGGAACAAGAAGGGGAGAGGTATTATGGGGGGGATGAGACAGATGAGGAAACATGAAACTGAACAGGACCACATGGGGTTGCTAGTGCTAATGACCACTCTACATGGTATAACATATGAAATTATCTTAAAATCCATTAAGTCGTGCACATTGTTTTTTTTTCAGATGCTTTTTATTATGACTATGGGTTATGATAGTGGGCTGCCAAAGAGGTAAATTTTGATAGAAAGAAAAGTGATAGATACAAAGGTAGTACTGACCCTCTATCAGAGCATTGGGGTCCAAGGAAAGGAAAGTGTAGCCTCGAGAGAATTAGGATCTTAGCTAGAGAGGGAGACAGGTATTTCTGAGCTGAAAATGGCTGCCAAAGTACGAGGCAGGTAGCATGGAGACATATGGACTACTCAGTTGTGCTTTCAGCATCACTGGAGGTAGATATCAGGCATAGGCCAATGAGTAGAATGAGGAGACAAGATGATAGCATCATTATGTCTGTCTTAAAAATTAATCAAGTGGTTCAAGTGAAAAAAAAAAACAAAACCCTTTGACTGCCACATGGTTTGAGAAAACATTTAATTGGGTAGGCACAGTTAAATATTATCAGGATTTGGGGCACTATTTTATTGCTCTTTAGATTTATATCTTTTCTGTTGTGTGGAAAGGTGTAGAGTGCCAGTCAAGCTTTCCTTGATCTGGCAGCTTAATGGCTAACTAGACTACAACACATGTCTGTCAGATCTAGATTCTGCCTGCAATTTCTCCCCATATATAAGAAATAGGATTTCAAGAGAAGGACTTTTTGAACCCTAAATTTGTCAAGAAACTCTTGTCAAGTGTATAGCTCTGTTATGTACTTATGCTACAGCAGCAGAATAAATTCAATAATCTCTGATTTGGTATTCTGTGGAACAAAATTTATAGTGGAATGAAGGAGTCAAAAGATATTGCTTATGACAACTTATAATTGGACTTTGTGCAGGCGTCATTTCAACTTTAGTTCTTTTCACAAAACAATTTTTCCTTCTGGTTTCTGCTACTTGTCTGCCTCTATAGATTATCACTCTCAGTGCATACAATTTGACTGGGAGAGCTATGCTCAAGAGCCATGGAGTAGAGATAAGTCTGTAATACATGCTTCCAGGTAACCATCTTAGAGTGTAGTAGCCCCAAGGCCACTATAAAGTTCAATGTTGAGAGCCTGGACTTTGGTGCCACACAGACTAAAGTTCAAGTCTCAGATCTATATCTTATAACTCTAAGAAATAATGAAGGCAAAGCACTTAGCCCAGTATCTACTCAACAAATAGAAGCTAGTATTACTTTAAAATTAATTTAAATCACAACACAAAAGGGAAAGCCAGAGCCCAAGTATGATGGCTCCTCACTTCAAAGGCATAAATTCCATCTTCCTGTCAAATGCAGATACCTCTGTCAACTTCTAATGAACTTGTCTAAACTTCTGGAGCCATGAACTCGCCTGAAACTCTTACTGGTACAAGAAACTGACATATTATGTGTCAATTTCTTGGGTTCCCCTCTCTCTTCCATATTATTCTATATAAAGTGATCTAAACAGTAATAGATTAATAAATAGAAACTTTAGATTTTTGCTCTTACCATTTTTGTCTGCTCTCCTCAGTATCTGGAAAAGAAAAAGGAAATATTTTATCACCATTTTTGTAAATATTGCAGTGAACATTATACTCCCACATAATTTACCCATTATTAAATGAAAGAAATTCCAATTTAAAATAAAGTTTTCCCAGTTGAAATATTTCTTTACAATAGTAAAAAATTAAAAATACCCAAATGTCCATAAACAAGTGAATGGACAAACAAGCCATAGTGTATCCATACAATGAATACTCCTGAGCAATAAAAAGGAATGCGCTCTTGATGCATACAATAACTTGGATAGATCTCAAAGCAATTATGCTGAGTAAAAAACCTAGACACAAAAGAAGATATATTATTCCATTTATATAAAATTCCAGAAAATGCAAATAGTAACAGAAAGCAGATTAATGGTTGTGTAGGAATGCAAGGGCAGAGAGGGCTGGATTACAAGAGGGCATGAGGAAATTTTTTAGGATGGTAGATATATTTATTTTCTTGATTGTGGTAAAAGTTTCATAGGTATATAAATATGTGAAAACTCATCAACTTTTCACTTTAAATATGTGCTATTTAATGTAAGTCAATCATATAATAACATGGGGAATAAACAGGAACAAAAATAATAAATTGTGGATAAATAAGAGCTCTTGCATCTATAGTACATCTTACTTTTATGAGTTAATTTATTATCTGGAACTATCTTAAATTGTCTTTGATGGATATGAACTGTTTGACCATCCAGTATCTTTAGTAAAGATTTCTAATTTTCTTCTGGGAAACCAATCTTTCCTCCACTCTTGGCCCATGTGTTCCAGGGTTGGGGAGAGTACTCAAGCCTAGTAAACAGAGCATCATACTCCTTTGGCCACAGTGATTACTCAGGCATTAGCACAATAAAGCCAATGAAGCCTTGGTTTTCCTTGAGTGGTCAAGAGAGAAACATTTTATCTTCTGTTGACTTTGAACCTAGGAAAATATAGGTAAGGAGCTGATTTTTTGTAATTGTATATGTCACGGGTTGAATTGCATTGCCCCAAAACAAATGTTGGAGTCCTAATCCCTAGTAACTGTGAATGTGACCTTGTTTGGAATTACAGTCTTTGTTGTAATCAAACTAAGGCCTTACTGGATTGGGCCCTAAATCCAATGGTTGGTGACTTTATAAGGAGAGCAATTCAGAGATGCAGAGACACAAAGAAGAAGGTTATGTGATAACGGGCAGATATTGGAGTGATACAGCTGCAAGCCAAGGAATGCCAAGGGCTGATGGTCACCACTAGAAGCTAGGAGACAGGCATGGAACAGATTCTCCCCTAGAGCCTTCAAAGGGAGTATGGTCCTACCCACACCTTGATTTCACCCCTCTAACCTCCAGAACTGAGAGAGTAAATTTTGTCGTTTAAACCACCATTTGTTTAGTACTTTATTATAAAAGCCCTAGGAAGTTAATATAATATACAACCTGGAAATAACTAACATTCAAGAAAGGAGCATCCAGAGGCTGAGAGAAACTGGATCTTGATGACACTCTCTGAGCCCCTGATCAAGCCATCCTGAAAAGATGATCTCTGCTTTTCATTACAAGAGTCAATAAATTGTTATTTTTTAAAATCTTGATAGTTTGGGTTATTTTTTTCTATTAACAGCAATCAAATTAGCCCTAATTGATACTGTATACTGCTAGAAAAAAATCTGGATAATATAATACACAGCTATGTTATACACAGTACCAAAGAAAATGTCACTTTACCATATTGCAAAGACAAGTTTTAATTAAGTGAAGGAGCACTTAAGGATTATTTTTTTCCTGAGAAATTTATAGTTATGGTTAAGTAACAAGAGCTACTCTTATATTTGGGTCATCATTTCTTGGTGGCTAGCTTGAAACATGAGCAATAATTTTTATTACCAAAATTTTCTGTTTTACTGCTTTCCACTACAGACTTGATCCTCCTTGCCTTCTGTTGATTTCATGGAAATGAAGTATGGATAAATCTAATCATTATTACAATGTATTTTTATTATAAAATACTAATATTATTACTAAAAACCTCTCCCGTGAAAAATTTCCAATAACAGATATGTATCACCCTGACTTGAGTGCATAAAAAGTGCACTTTTTTAAACTAAATTTATTTAATTATTGCAGGAAGACTGCTTTCAATAGTAAGAGCTTCTATGTTTAGAGCAAAATGAGACACAGATTCTTTTTTACCATGCTGGAAGTAATTTCTAGTGGAGATTTTGTGAATCCATCTCTCCATCATAACCAGTTTCTTTCTCTCCTCTGAAACATGAAGGCATAGAGTTGGGGAGACATAAAACACAGTCTATTTCTTACCTGTGATATACTCTAAGATTCTGTTTCAAGCTCTATTGTACCCTTATGAGTTTGAAGTGATTAAAATAGGAATAACAAAACACCAGAGACTCAGACCCAGGACTTCCAACATTTCATTTCATAAAGAACAATCT
Organism: Balaenoptera borealis; assembly: GCF_965194805.1. Classification (NCBI taxonomy): domain Eukaryota; kingdom Metazoa; phylum Chordata; class Mammalia; order Artiodactyla; family Balaenopteridae; genus Balaenoptera; species Balaenoptera borealis. The sequence goes on from NC_138876.1 coordinate 45,595,288, forward strand.
TAAATAGCATTCAGCTTCTTATAGATGAAATTAAGATAGACACTCATTATTAAGACAGTTCTTTGTAATTAATTGAATATGAACGGCAGTGTCTCTGCTGCAGATTTTTCCTCTGAGCTCTCAGACTAATAAAAAATGTACTGCGAATGAGAATTGAGTTCATCATCTTATGCTACCATAGTACTCTGGGTCAGCTAATCTTACTAGTTGCTATCACAAGATAGTAAATAGATTTATATATCATGACCAAACTTAAAGCTTAATGCAGGTGGTGCTATGTTTTTGAAACCCTTTTAGTTTTATCAAATAGCATCTTTTACCTTGAAAGATATTCTTTAATGGCCTTGACTGAAGTTCTTCACTTTTCATTTTAAGTTATCGAAGGTAGGTACTAAAATGCAAATGTTGTCTTGGAGGCATAAAACACTAACATCATCACCATTCACTGAACTAATGTTTGCTAAGTGCCTCCTCTCATATACCAGGTTAATTAGGTAATGAGATGAGCTATCAGTCACTTAGTGGACTCCTGAGAAACTGAGACATAGGGCAGGGAGTAGGGACTCATCCAGAACATGGAGTACCATCCAGAAAGGAAGACCTAGTAGGTGAGTCATAGTGTGTGGGCCTGGACATCTTGCAGGTAGTTTTGCTACCAGGAGATTAGTCACCCTGAGATAAGATGCAGGTAAGTGGGCACTGTCTTCTCAATTTTGCCTAATGTAGGCCGTGTAGGAAAATAATTTATAATTTATAATGTATGATAACAGTAAAACTAAGTTTTCCTTATTTCTGCTGCTTCCTGAAACTAGTAGAGTGACATTGCCATTAAAGTAGACAGTGATGTGTTAATTTCCATTGTCCCAACTGGACAATATCAAATTAAAAATTGTGCATGTTATTAATCTCACTCAAATAAACAAGTGTGCGTTAGGCAAGATAGGAGGTGTAACTGTAACAGAATTCAGTCACAGAACCACTGTACCTGGAAAACTGTTTCTGCTCTGACAGTCCTCTCTATAGATGAATATATACAGGGCATTGGGATTAAGTATCTTTGCAAGCAGAAAAGATTACTCTTTTGCACAAAGTCTCTGACCATCAAAGGAATGTGCCTTTTGTTCTGGGTGTTCATGGATGTGCATGCTTGCTTAGAGGAAGGAAGGGAAGACAAACAATAAAGTCATCTCTCTCCTTCACAACATTCAAGACCCCACTTCTACCTCACCACTTCCCTTCCAGTTAAAAATCGAAATCTGTTTGGGAGAAGGCAGCAGCATCAAATGGGTGAAACTGTAACTAACTTCATTTGGGATTCATCTTGTTTTCGGGAATTAGCTGAAGGTTAGTTTTTCTCCCTTTGCACAGTAGTAGAGTTGATTGATGACTCAAAAGAGGGCCCACATGCTATACAGACTAGTATGCTAAATTAGAGTTTACTCTCTGTTATCTGGAATGCAGCAACCTTAAAAAAAGATAGCATATGGATGTAAAGAGGAAAATAATTGTAATCCTCCATGTCCTTCCGTGTTGCTGCACACTGGAACCAGTTCAGCCCCGTCCAGTGGCTGGCAGTTGTGCCCTATGCAAATGCACTGCAGCAGCCTCAGTGCACAGCCATGAGTTGGTACCAGCACTAGGTTTTCTAAGCCCCCCAATAAGATATTAAAGAGTATTTATGATGAACTGATACTTAATTCTGACATTTTTTGGAAAGAAAATCATACAAATTAGATTTACAAAATTTTGCCTGTATTAGCTTGTGGGTTTTGCTACTGTTATTTACACATTCAACATGGAATACTGATGTAACAAGAGTAGTTCGAATTTACATAGCACATATCCTTTTTTTCTCAGTTTTCTCTACTATGAACTGTTAGTTCATACTCACAATAACATTTACATTAAATATCATACTCATTATTATTGCTGAATTGGAGATAAGGAAAATGAAGCAAAAGCCAACAGTTGTGGTAAATCTCTCCCGGATTTTCTGATCTATGTCTAGTTTCTAACCAGTTGGACATATACAGTCATGTCATTAACAGTATCCTCAAAAGCAGTTTAAATCATTTCTTAGAGGAATGATTATTGCAGTGACACTGGAATATAAACACTGAAAATCAAAGTTTTCCTCAAATTTAGAAATTAGTCTGTGTGATGCAGAAGCCTCTAATCAATTTCATTTCTGTTCCTCTTTGGAAAAGGGAATATATATCACCTACTTAGTATAACGTGAGTAGAATTCAAAAAGCAATCTTTCATAGCAGTGCTACTAGAATACATTAAAACTGATCAAATAAAATTATGTATTTATATTCCACATTTTATTTCTGCTAAAAGCAATATGATCCAGAAATAAATAATTCAAAAATCCCTAAATAACAAATTCTTTTTCTATCACCTATTTCACCAGAGTGCTAGATTTTTCACAAAATATCTCAAAGAAAAGTGTAAACAAAATTTTTTCTATTCAAGATAAAATCCAGTGGCAGTTTTTTTGTAGACTCAACCATTTTACTGGCAACAAAGCATGTCAACACCTGTCATGTGAAATCAGTTTTATAATTTTATTTTTTAATTATAGAAATAAATACACGAAGACAAGGCTGTCCTATTTATAGAGTATGCACTCCTTCGGAACAGAAACTTGATACTATTTATTTACAGAACTTGGGAACGATCATACATATGCAAATAATAATAAATGAGATTTTAATCTCTTCTTTTTTCTTCTTTTTAAGTAGCAGTTTGAACACTTGGGCCAAGTAGGTGTTTATGTCAGAGATGATGACTTTCTATTTACATAGCTCAATCCATTCATCTCTACAGTATCACTAGGATTTGTACACTGCTTTTGAACAGTCACAGAGAAGTGGTATGACCGTGATGACAGGGTAGGAAGACCCTGAGCTTACTTCTTCCTACGGGCACCAAAATTACAACTATTTACAGAGAAACAATTGATGAGAAAGGCTGGAATCTAGCAGAAATGATCTTATACACCAAAAATATAAAGAAGGAACCACACATTGACAAAATGAAAAGACAATCTACTCACTGGGAGAATATATTTGCAAATGATATGGCTGGTAAAAGATTAATACCAATATATATAAACAGCTCATACAAGTCAACATCAAAAAAAAAAATTAAAAATGGGCAGAAGAACTGAATAGACATTATTCCAAAGAGGAAATGCAGATGGCCAACAGGCACATGAAAAAATGCTCAACATTGTTAATCATCAAGGAAATGCAAATCAAAACTACAATGAGATATCACCCATCAGAATGGCTATTATCCAAAAGGACACAAATAAATACTGGCAAGGATATGGAGAAAAGGGAACACTTGTACACTGTTGGTGGGAATATAAATTGGTGCAGCCACTGTGAAAAATAGTATGGAGATTTCTCAAAAAACTAAAAGTAGAACTATCACATGACCCAGCAATTCCACTCCTGGGTATATATCTGAAAAAAACAAAAACACTAATTAAAAAAGATACATGCAGCTCAGTGTTCATAGAAACATTATTTACAATTCCCAAGATACAGAAGTGACCTAAGTGTCCACCAACCCCATGCACCAGCAGGCTAGCACCAACCCCAGGGCACCCTGGGCCCTGGCCCTGACCACCAGCAGGCTGACACAAAAAAGGAAGAAGTAAAATTGTCATTGTTCACAGATGACATGATACTATATATAGGAAATCCTAAATATATCACAAAAAAGCTACTAGAACTCATTATGGGTTTGGCAAAGTTCCAGGATACAAAATTAATATATAGAAATCTGTTGCATATCTATACACTAACAGTGAACTATCTAAAAGAGAAGGTAAGAAAACAATCCCATTTACAGTGACATCAAAAAGAATAAATTACCTAGGAATAAACCTAAGGAGGTAAGAAACCTGTACTCAGAAAACTATAAAACACTGATGAAAGAAATTGAGAACAACATAAACAAATGAAAAGATATACCATGTTTATGGGTTAGAAAAATTAATATTGTTAAAATGTTAACAATTAATGTTAACAATATTAACAATTAATATTGTTAAAACCAAAGGCAATCTACAGATTCAGTGTAATCCCTATCAAAATACCAATGGCATTCATAGAACTAGAAAAAATAATTCTAAAATTTGTATGGAAACATAAAAGACCACAAATAACCAAAACAATCTTGAGAAAGAACAAAGCTAGAGGTATCATGCTTCCTGATTTTAAACTATACTGCAAAATCACAGTAATCAAAACAGTATTGTACTGGCACAAAAACAAACACATAGATCAATGGAACAGAATAGAGTCCAGAAATGAACCCACACTTATATGGCCAATTAATCTACCACAAAGGAAGCAAGAATATATATATGAGGAAAAAGCCTCTTCAATAAATGGTGTTGAAGGGAATTCCCTGGTGGTCTAGTGGTTAAGACTCAGTGCTTTCACTGCTGGGGCCCGGGTTTGATCCCTGGTCAGGGAAATAAGATCCCACAAGCTGCATGGTGTGGCCAAAAAAAAAAAAAAAAAAATAGTGTTGAGAAAACTGGACAGCTACATACAAAAGAATCAAACTGGACTATTCTTTCATACCATGCACAAAAATAAATTCAAAATGAATTAAAGGCTTAAATGTAAGACTGAAACTATATAAATTCTAGAAGATAATATAGGCAGTACACACTTTAACATCATTATTAGTAATACATTTTTGAATATGTCTACTCAGTAAAGGGAAACAAAAGCAAAAGTAAACAAATGGGACTACACACTTAAAAGCTTTTACACTGTGAAGGAAACTCTTGACAAAACGAAAAGTCCATCTACTGAATGGGAGAAGATATTTGCAAACGACATATCTGATAAGTGGTTAATATGCAAAATATACAAGGAAGTTGTACAACTCAACATCAAAAAAACCAATTACCCAATTAAAAACTGGGCAGAAGATCTTAATAGACTTTTTTTCCAAGGAACACATATAGATGATCAACAGGCACATGGAAAGATGCTCAACATCACTCATCATCAGGGAAATGTAAATCAATACCACCATGAAACATCACCTCACACCTGTTAGGATGGCTATTATCAAAAAAGACAACAAATACAAGTATTGGAGAGGATGTGGAGAAAAGGGAACACTCATGTACTGTTGGTGACAATGTAAATTGGTGCAGCCACTATGGAAAACAGTATGAAGATTCCTCAAAAAATTAAAAATAGAATTATCATATGATCCAGAAATTCTACTCCTATATTATCTGAAGAAAAAGAAAACACTAATTAGAAAATATATATGCCCCCTTATGTTCATTGCAGCATTATTTACAATAGCCAACAGGTGGAAGCAACCTAAGTGGCCATTAATAGATGAATAGATAAAGAAGAATTGGTATATATATGCAATATAAAAATATATGCCATAAAAAAAGAATGAAATCTTGCCATTTGTGACAACATGGATGGACCTAGAAGGTATTATGCTAAGTGAAATAAGTCAGGCAGAGAAAGATTAATACTGTATGATATCACTTATATGTAGAATCTAAAAACAAAGCAAATGATCAAGCATAACAAAAGAGAAACAGAGTTATAGATACAGAGAACAAAAAGGTGGTTGACAGAGGAGAGAGGGGTGGGGTAAAAATAACTGAGGGAGTTTAAGAGGTACAAACTTTCATTTGCAAAATAAATGAGTCACAGGTATGAAATCTACAATGTGGGGGAAATAGTCAATAACTATGTAATATCTTTGTATGACAGATCTTAACTAGACTTATCATGGTGATCATTTTGAAATGTATGGAAATATCAGTTCACTGTGTTGTTAAATAGGAACTAACATAGTGGTATAAGTCAATTATATTCAAAAACAGACAAACAAACAAATTCATAGAAAAAGAGATCAGATTTGTGATCACCAGAGGCAGGGGTGGAGGAGAAGAAATTGGAGGAGGTGGTCAAAAGGTACAAATTTCCAGTTATAAGATACATAAGTACTAGGGATGTGATGAACAACATGATAAATATAATCAACAACACTGTATGTTATATGAGAAAGTTGTTAAAAGAGTAAATCCTAACAGTTTTCATCACAAGGAAAAATTTCTTTCTATTTTTAAAATTTTGTATGTATACGAGATGATGGATGTTCACTAAACTTATTGCGGTAATCATTTCATGATGTATGTAAGTGCACATTATGGATATATTAAGGTGTACATTATGCTGTACACCTTAAACTTACACAGTGCTGTAAGTCAATTATATCTCAATAAAACTGGAAGAAAAATAAATAACTAATAAATTAATTAATTAAATAAATTAAATACACTTTTTTCCAGAAAAATAAAAAAGTCTTAGGGAAGCACTTGTTATCCTTCAGGGACAGGCTGGAGATCAGCTCAGAATGAATGGAAGCCCCTCTTTCTCTCTCTGAATCAACTTCATGGCAGTTTAGCCATCAACCTTATAACTGAGATGATTTTCAGGGGTCCTGACTCTCTATCCCTGAGGATTTCCTTCTCTGATGTGCTGTGTGCCTCCTCCTCTACCTGCTTAGTTCCTCAGGGGCTTTTTTACCTTGAATAGCAAGACTTAAAAGGAATAATATCAGCCAGTTTAACCATTAGCACCAATAACATCATCTGATTGACCCAAATTAAGCAGAGATGAGTGCTCATTAGCATTGTTAATACCTCATTAAGAATGAGGTATTAACAATCCTATTGAGTGGAAGAAATTGGAATCCCACATGTGTATTGATGGGAAGGAGATGACCTGCCCAGAGTGCCTGTATCCCCAATTGCAGCTGCATGGTGATGAGAAGAGAAGGCTGCCAGGAAACAAAGTTGAACCTTATCTATATTTTTGCCTTACACTAGGTTTAATTATTGATAGGGGTTTCTCTCCCAGTTAAAAAATTCAAGCTAATCCATTCAAAATAAACTTGGGAGGGCTCCTTGCCTCCTCTCCCTTATATTCATCATTTCTGCTTCACCATCATGATACTAATAATTTGGTTTCCTCATATTTTCATTGCTCCACAAATAAATAAATGTATTTGGCCTCTGGCCCCCTCACCTTGATTTTAATAAGAAATGATAACTCAGAGGAAGTTAGAGGGAAGAGCACAGAATCACTCTTCAATGCCCTTTGCCCATCTTTTTTCATGCCAGAATTGTCCCCACTGAGCCAGAAACTACCTCAGGGGACAGCATGAATGTGACAACTGAGGGGCTGAGAGAGCAGGGTGCCCCGCAGGCAACTGAGGGATAGGAAAACCACAAAACCTAAAGACAAAGAAAAGAGCTGAACAAAAGGGTGAGAAATATAGAGACCAGCAGGAAGGAGAGTAAAGCAAAATCGAGAAACAAATAAGAAATAAAACTGCTATAGAGATAGAAACCACAACATGAAGGCAGAAAAATATCAGAGAAAGGGAAATAAAGAATGAACAAAACTGATCATCAACAGCAGGGAAATGGAGGAAGAGAATCAATACCGAAGCCAGGGAGAGGACCAAAAGAAGAACAGCTAAATGCTTGAATTGATGAAGATAATGACAGTAATTACAACTTGGAGAGGTACAGAAGGCCAATAACAGAGCAGGAAAATGGAAAAATAGGAGATGACGGTGAAATAAGAATCATTATGAAAGAGCTCTTGGCCACCGCTGGTAAAAATGAAAAACAAATATGTTTTCAAAGTGTTTTCTAGGGGGCTGGAGGAGGAGGCGGGGCATTGCCACTTCTACCGATTCCCTCGGTCACCATAGAGAATCTGCGAGGTGGGTGCTGCAAATAGAGCACATTAGAGATGAGTTGGTACAACGCCCCCCACCCCTATGGAGACTGTTGTATTTACAAACCTAGTCCCTATTGGAATCCAGGCTGTTGAGAAATTTAACTTTTGGAATTTATTAAGGGTTGTTAAGCCCCAGGTTTTAGGTCTGGGACAGCCCTTTTTACAAGTTGAGTGGTGGTCATTTCTCCAGCACTTGCCTGGGTGGTTTACCAGGGAGAGAGGGAAGCGAAGTAGGAAGTAGTTCTCTCCGGTGTTCTGGGGGCAAAACACTGGCTGATCAGCTCCTGGGCCGACACCCCTCCTCCCGAGTAAGAAAAAAGACGCTGGCGGTGGGTGGGGGCGGGGGGGGGCACTGATCTAATACCTTCCCTCTGTACTTACGTCGAGGAAGATCGACATGCCCTTTGACAGCTGCAGCGCAGAGCTGAGCTCTTCCGAGGAGTTGTTGGAGGACGGCGACGTCTCCCGGGAATCCTCCATTCTTGGGAGCCCTGATGACCGGGAGCGGGAGTGGGTCTTGGCGGCTGCACAGACTCAGGCAAAGGATGCCGCACTGCCGTCTCTGCCCCGCCTGCTGCTGGGCTCGGGATCCGGAGCTGGTGTTCGCTTCCCGGCGAGCCTCACTCCTGTCTCTCTCTGGCTTGCTCTCCCCCTCCTTACCTCTGTCCCCCCGCGCTCCCACGCGCTCTAACTCGCGCCTCCCCCACTTCCCTTGGCTGCAGCGCCTGGATCAGTCTCATCCCTTCACGTAGCAAAGCGCTGCTCCACTTTGTGGGGGAGTGGACTCTGAACATCCTCCCCTTCCTGCACCGCCGTCGGCCTTGGCTGAATGTAACACTGAGGTATCTGCCCACTCCATAACAGTCCCACATGCAGCGAGAAAGGAGGTAGCCCAGACAGAGAGGGGGAACAGATGGAAAGGTGTCTTGAGAAGCAAGAGCACAAAGTACGGACGCCCCCAAGCTCACCCTGGGTGGAAACCGTATGAGTTAGAGCGATTCCAAGAGGTTTTGCCAACTTTGCTTTTGAACAAGTGCACCTGTCTTTCCTACCCTCCCCAAAGACCGGTAAATGGATACCACTAACCAAAGAAGGGCTGGATTAGTGTGAGGATAAAATCACACATTTTTGGAATCTTGGATGCCCGGGTTCAGAACCTGCCCTGGTTTATTTGTCATTTTGTGATCTAGCAAGTTACTAAATCGTTTAGCCTCGGTTTTCCTCATCAGGAAAATGAATCACAATAGCATTGCTTACCTCAAAGGGTTCTGTGGCTTAAATGTGGTAGTGCCATGGTCAAGGGTATGAACTGTGCATACAGTGAGCATCAAAAAAAAAAAAAAAAAGGTTTTCTATAGAGAAAAGATTGTCAGGTAATGTTCAAGCAAATTTTCCAAAGGTGAAGTCACAATAAAGGATGCAATACCTATCTATGCTTAAGAATTATTCAACATTTGAGGTCTGCAAAAATGGTAATCTCACCTTTTATCAGGATAGATATCCACTGTTTATTGGGCTTCTAAAATGTGCACAGCACATGCCAGTTGCTGTGTGGGTTACAAAGTTGAACTGTCTCAGAGCAAGATGAGTCAAAGAAAATAGCACTTTTTTCAAACAAGACTCTGCCTGTGAGAATTGATGGGGTGGATCCAGATCTGCATTTGGTGGTCTCCAAGAAAAGAGAACATGTTCTTTCTACAAGACAAGTGCACAAACTACCAGGACAAAATGTGAGCTCCTTAAGGCATATAAAAAAGTGCTACGGGTTTCTTAGGAGGAACAGTTTATAATTTAGCTTATGGGACCAAGAGAGGCTCGATAAAAGAGGTAGTATTTGAAATACTCCTGATCTTAGATCTTAAAAATTGGTAGATATTCCATAGTTGATAGAAATAGAAGGAAAAAACATTCCAGGTAGAGGGAACAGCATGAGCAAAGGCATGGTACTGAGGAAAGTACATGGAAATCTGTAATTAGTCTACTGGAATCTCTGAAAACATACAGAATCCCAGTCTACATCACAGGCTTACTGAATCAGAATATCAAAGTATGAGACCCAAGAATCTAAGTCCTTCTTTCACCCATGATTCATACACTGGTGTTCTGTAGCAGGGGCAAGACTAGGGTTAAACCGATAAATTGCCTTGGGCACAAAATGTAAGGAGGTGTTACCCTGCACTTGCATGATCCTGAGAGTGACTGCCTTTGCACCCTAGGTATCTCATTCACCTCACCCAAGTCCCAGCCCTGCTCTGTAGATCAGTGTTTGCAAGAAATGGATCCAGCTCTTCTCAACTTTGGCTGTACATTGGAATTAACCAGGGGGTGTATGGCAACTTTTGTTATGGCCACAATTTCATTGACACTCTTCCTGTAGAGACGTGAGTCCCCTCTCCTTGAATCTGAAGAATTGTGACTGCTTCAATGAAGAAAATGCAGCAAAAGTGATGCTATGCTTTCTGAGTCTAGGTATATAAAAAGCCTCACAATTCCACCATTTTCAGTGGGATATTTGCTCCTGGAGTCCTGGGATTCCTATAGGAAATCCAACTACCTTGAGCCACCATGCTTTGAGGAAGCCCAAGCTGTATGCAGGAGCAGAGTAGACACCCTGGCTGACAGTACTATCTGAGCTCAGCCTTTGAGTCATCCCAGCCTAAGTGGCAGAAAAGTGAATAAAGAAGCCTCTAGATGATTCCAGCACATAGCTGTTTGAGACACACCTAGCCATTTGTGTTGTCTCAGCCAAGATCTCAAATATTGTAGAGCAGAGACACACCATCAATGCTGTGCCTTGTCTAAATTCTTGACCCACAGAATTCAGGAGCATAATAAAATGGTTACTGTTTTATACAAATAAGTCTTGGTATGGGTTTGTTTTGTGACAATAGATAACAAACATAAGGAGCTTTACAAAAAAAACACAGAAAAAACAAATTGATGCCTGAGCTTCACCTCCAGGTTCATATTCAATTAGCACGCAGCTGCACCTGGGCATCAGTGTTTAAAAAAGAAAAGCTTCCCAGGTGATTATGATGTACAGCCAAGATTAAGAACCACTGAACTGATCTGTACTATACATACAGGACAGAATAAAATATCAGAAGACAGGCTTGAAGATATTTGAAGTCCAGAACTCTGGACTTAATTAGTTAGAGACGTGAAAGACTTTAGACTAAGGGCAGATATTGATTAGAGCTGTACTTTAGAAATATTAATCTAACATCTTTTTGTGATTTTACCTTATTAACTGCAAATATTATCTGAACTGCCCCTTTCTTTTGCCAAACGTTCATCAAAAGAAAATACAAAATCATTAAAAAATGGACTGACCAACTCATCAAAAGGATACTGGTTATTCACATCACTGAAGAAGAAAAACCAGAAGGAGAAGGAGGAGGGTAACTAATCATGAACATTGTTACCAAGTTTATAAAAATACAATATTATTTGTTCCTGCCATTGGATGGAGTGTTGAATAGACTTTTCTGCAACAAGTGCAGTTTAGGTCTGATCCCTCTAACCCAAGCTGTGGGTCCCTCAGTCCTTAAATTCAGCCCTGCAAGTGATAATATTTTTATGCCAATCCCATGGTAATAACAGCAGGTGTTGAAGAAGAGTTTCTGTGATTATAAATGAAGAATAGGAGAATAATCAGTAGTCATCATTCAAAACCAGGGAGCTATTTGTAACATTTCAGAAAATATGTTCCTTTTACCTTTGCTGACACGAATGATATTTTCTGTTATTTCCTCTAATGATCTGTCAAGAGGAAATATAAATTTTTAAACAACCAACTAGTCATTAATGTTTTTTACTGTTTCAACATGAACACCATATTGCTATAGCTGAGTTCTTTATTTAATGGAAATGTAATGTTAGTAGAAGGCTTCAGTAGAAATGGATAGCAATTAGATTTCCATTCACAGACAAATTCAATAGGCACTACAATGTGGTAACCATACTTTTGGTTTTCTTTTTATACAGACAGTGTGCATTTTTGAAAACTGTTTTCACACATCATTTTTCTGAAACACAGATGCTTCACTGTGTATAGTATCAATCACAAACAAAAGACGACCAACTTGAGAGAGGAAATGCATCTTCTGACCAACTTCTTGTAGCAAAATCCTGGTTGGGGGGTTGGCGGGGCAGAGTGGGTGGAGAGGAATGTCATTCTAAATTCCAACTCTTGGGCTTCTTATAAGACTTTGACACGAAGGTATTTCTAGCATTTCAGGAGATGATAGCCATGTGAGGACGTATTGTATTTCAATCCGTCTCTGCTTCATGGAGGAACTATTATCTAAACCATTTCAGACAGCCAGGAATCTATCTTATTTACATTTTTAAAATTTTACAGAAGGCCATCGTTTGGAACGATGACTCAGAATACTTTCAGGCAGTTTGGTGGACATTTTTGTTGCTTTGGCAGCCTAAGATCAAACCGTCTTCCTCATCTAGTCACCTGTTCCATGGTATGGATCCTGTTCAGGGGCAGGACTCACCTCTTCCAAGGAGGGAAGATGGTCCCTCTCCCTTTCCCCTGGCAGCTGGAGCAGAGTCTGAGATCTAGGATGTTTCACTTGGGACTTTAAATCTGTATCAAGGTACATGAAAGGAAACATTAATATCAGTGGGCAAAAGCAGTGTAGCAAGTGGCCACAAAGCCAATGGAACCCCTGAAGACAAGTTAACTGATATAATAAGGGAACTTTGGCTGTGATTTCAGCAGTCTTGTCCTCCAAGCTTAATCTCCAGCCTTCCTATCAACTTTCTGAGTGACTTGGTATCCATCCAAAATACAGAATATTTGTCTTTCTCTCTTTGGCTTATTTCACTCAGCATAATGCCCTCAAGGTCCATTTATATTGTCACAAGCAGCAGGATTTCCTTCTTTCTCATGGCTGAATAATATTAAATTGTATATATAAACCACATCTTCTTTATTCATTCTTCCATCAGTGGACACTTAGGCTGTTTCCATATCTTGGCTATTGTGAATAATGCTGCAGTGAACATGTGGATGCAAATATCTCTTCAAATCCTGTTTTCATTTCTTTGGATATATACCCAGAAGTCGGATGGCTAGATCATATGGTAGTTCTAGTTTTAATTTTTTCAGGAACCTCCATTTTTTGTGGTAGCTACACTATGGAAAAGTTAGTTAGAAAACTCTGAAAAGTTAGTGAAAGTTAGTTTTTGATGCTTTAACTCTGATAAGTTCAGTCTAAATTTCTCCTGTTAAAGAGAACCATTTGGTAAGTCATTGGGGAAAAAATTGGTTAGAAAAATTAATTCTATTTGGCTCTCTGTTAAGTGCCTGCTTCATGCCACCAACTGACACACATAGCTGAGGAAATGATGAAAAAGACTGGTCCTCGCTCTTGCAGAACATGTGTGACTTAAAGAGACACTATTTTAATAGATAACTTTAATGCAGTGAGACAAGAGTATCACCAGAGACTTGCAGTAAATGCTGAGAGAAGACACGGGACAGCACAACTCCCCATTAGCACCTATTCTGCATGGCCATTTATGTAACTGTAGATCACAAAATTAGGACTTGAGAGTAGTAAGTGCCATTGGGCCAAAAAATAGCCATTATCCCATGCTCCTGGGCTGTTGCCTTGGCATTCTCTGCCTAGAATACAGTTTTCCTTAACTGGCCTGTTCCTTACTTAATGTTTTTTGTTTTTTTTTTTAACATCTTTATTGGAGCATAATTGCTTTACAATGTTGTGTTAGTTTCTGCTGTATAGCAAAGTGAATCAGCTATATGCACACATATATCCCCATATTCCCTCCCTCTTGCATCTCCCTCCAACCCTCCCTAACCCACCCCTCTATGTGGTCATAAAGCACCACGGAGCTGATCTCCCTGTGTGATGCAGCTGCTTCCCACTAGTTACCTATTTTACGTTTGGTAGTGTATATATGTCAACGCTACTCTCTCACTTTGTCCCAGCTTACCCTTCCCCCTCCCCGTGTCCTCAAGTCCATTCTCTATGACTGCATTTTTATTCCTGTCCTGCCCTTAGGTTCTTCAGAATCTTTTTTTGTGTGTTTGCATATGGTATTTGTTTAACTCTTTCTGACTTACTTAACTCTGTATGACAGACTCTAGATCCATGCACCTCACTACAAATAGTTCAGTTTTGTTTCTTTTTATGGCTGAGTAATATTCCATTGTATATATGTGCCACTTCTTCTTTATCCATTCATCTGTCGATGGACATTTAGGTTGTTTCCATGTTCTGGCTATTGTAAATACTGCTGCAATGAACATTGTGGTACATGTCTCTTTTTGAATTATGGCTTTCTCAGGGTATATGCCCAGTAGTGGGATTGCTGGGTCATATGGTAGTTCTAGTTTTAGTTTTTTAAGGAACTTCCATACTGTTCTCCATAGTGGCTGTATCAATTTACATTCCCACTAACAGTGGGTTTTAAGAAGACATCATTTCCTCTTCAGAAGAGTCTTCTTCTCCCAGTGCCCCCAGCAATCCCCAGAGCTGGATTGGTTTTCCCTCTTCCTTTCCATAGCACTCTTACATACCCTTTTCATGTGTCTTATATTTTTAAAAAAATATTTTTTTTAGTATCCTCTCTACCTGCCTGTCTAAACTCTGAGATGCTAGAGAGTAAGAATTGCATTTTTCATTTATGTCTTATATCTGGCAAATTGCTAAACACATGGCAGGCACTCAATAAAAGTGAAATGAATGAAAAAAAAGAAAGAAAGATGAAATGACTCTTACACTGAATATAGGAATCAGATTAAAAGAATGAAGGATCTTAGTTGCTTCCTTGTCATAATATCCAATTACATGAGTTGATGATAAAAAGATACCGAGACAAAGCAGAAGGGCCTCAATATCTGAAGGAAGCATTGTAAGCATAAGTTGCTAAAGCTGGGCAGGACTGGTGCTGGGTCATCAGTGGCAGACTAAGAGTGTGCTTAGGGAAACACAGCAGGGGCACCTTAACCCCCCAAAAAGAGAAAGGTTAAACATTGATCAATTTAGCTACCATTTCACAATCAGAAAATATAGGAAATTATAATTATAATTTTAATAAGCATCTATACATTTAAAAAATTCAGGCTTGTAGGGAGGTGGGAAAGAGGACCTGACAACTCTGTGTAGATGCCCCAAAGGCTTTATCCAGGCCCTAGAAACAGGCTTCATTCCCCTGTGATTCGGACTCTACAAGTGTGGACATTTAGGGATCTCACAATGAATTCCTAGTGATGTGTCGCTAAACCCAGAGGAACCAGTATTAGGTAGTGTAGTAGGGGTGGGAATGGGGGATCCAAATCCAACTCTGGAGTCATGAGCAAGGAACTTAATCTGTCTGAATCTTAATGGCCATTTTGTAAGATTTTTGTGGGATTAATGAGAATGGACATAAATCTGTCTGTGAGCACTTTGTGGGCAAACCCTGAATTTTTTGTTCATCACTGTGTTCCCAGCACTTAACATTGTTCTTGAAGCAGAAGAAGTGATCAGTCACACTGGTTGAGTAAGTCAGTAACCAGCGGACAGTAGGGGCTTCATTACGTGTGCAACACTGTGAATTTTACTAACCTCAATGAGGTGTAAATAGAGAATGTGAACACTGTGAATGCACCCACTCTTCACCTTGTAAGCACTGTCCTAGTAATCATATGTCCACAATCATGTAGAAGATGAAAAGTGCCCGGTTTCACACTTTTTAGCATTTTCACTTCTTTGTTGCTCCCTCATATGATAGGGGCTTCCAAAATGCATTTGACGTTTCCCCTTAAAAATAGATAAGCCTCTAATTAGGGAAATATGTAAAAACAGACTGATTACTCAACAATTTCTTCAGAACAGAGCCCCACAAACTGAAATATGTTGCCTAGTTTGTAGATGAGCCAAGGTTGTTTGAAACAATTGTTTGAAAGTGATTTTTAAATTATTAAACTACTTTTCACTGTAGAAAAGTTGGAAACCATATTCCAATTATACAGCTCTTCTTCTTGTACATGTTTCAGAATCCACAACATACAACTCTTATAACTTTTTATGAAGAAAACTAGTCCTTTTGGACTGTAGTACATCCTTGAGGTAAGTAGATTCAATCCTATTAAATACCATATAAAATACACCATTTTATTTACATCAGGAAAAATTTTCAAAATAGTCTAATTTACTAAAGCAATTTACAAACTGAATTACACTTGGGAAAATTCTCAGAGCTTAACAACAGCAATGACTTCCTCCTTCAAATTTCCTTCCCAGCTTCAAATTTGTCTGTTAGAAAAAATATGGAATGGGAAGGATTTGGCTTAAAGGAATAACACTTTAAAAATTGGCAATTCCAGTCACATTTCAAAAAGAAGAAAAAACAAAAACTGATATGTAATTCTAAAGTTCTGCCCTACTTACATTAATTGACAATTTCTAAGATATTGGGCCTTTAACATTCTTTTGAATGAACTGCTCATCTTCCAATGGGCAAACTTGCTTTAGGTTTAAAATATTTTTCTAATTTTATTGGGTTCTCTACCTCTCTAACAGAAGTCATCATAATAATGTGAGGTATTGAGACAGAGAGAGAGAGAGAGAGAGGTAGAGAGCACTGGGTCATGCACAGGCTCTTCCACTTTTGACCTGTGTGACTTTAGGCAAATTATTTAGCCTATTTGTGCCTCAGTTTCTTCATCTGAAGGTGGGCTGATGATAACACTTACCTCATGGAAAGTTATGAGGACTAAATGAAATATCCCATGCCTGGCTCAAAATAGTTACTCAACAAAAGTTAATCATTAATTTAGGTAACAAGCAGTTACATAAATCTCTTCATGGTTCCTGTTAATACACCAAAAGAACAGGACACACTTTGATGGAAAATATTAATCTTTTTAAAGAAGAATGGGAATCACCTTTGCCTTCCCTAACCCCTCAGAAATCCAGGCATTCACCAGGGCTTATGAATTCTAACACAAAAAGAGTTCTGGAATATATAGCCCTACCTTTGTCTACATTTCTGTCCCCAGGGACATCCTCCCTCTGGAGCTAGAGCCTCTTTCTGGAACTCCATACCTCTCATATTTCCTTCACCTATTAATACTTCAACCAATGTCAGAGCAATGATCTGGAATATATGATCTTAATTATTTCCCTGTTCACAAATATTCAGTGGCCACCATAAACCTTAGGATTCAATATTTTTGGCCTTTGTGATATTCTCAAGATCCTGAAAAATCCAGTTTCATCTCTCCCTAGGAGCCCACCTTCTAGACACACACACATGCACTTATACATGCATTTACAGACGCACACATACACATGTATTTGTGTGTACACACAAACTCACACGCGTTTGCTTCAGTTCCTCATCTCCATGCTTTTGCCTCCTCAACTCCTATTCATTCCTTAGGTTTCAGTTTAGAGCTCACTTCCCTTCGGAAGCTTTAGGCAGCCTTTCAATGACTCAATACTTTTCCAATGTGGACACTCAAACCGTGCAACCTGTCTGTTGTTGTGTCTGTGGATTGTAAACTCAAAAAAAGTGGAGATCTGTTACCTTGCTTTATTTCCACTGTGTATTAAGCACCTAATGCTTCAGAGTGCCTTAGCAAGTATTATTGAATAAAATCTGTTACATGATAAACTGCCATGTTCATTCATATATATATATATATATATATATATATATATATACACACCTGATGAAAACACACAAACCTTGAAAAGAGAAAATGGTTATGAATATTAAATAAAATGGGATATTGGCAAAATAAATAAATTAAATAAATAAGTAAATTCAGCAAATCAGTACCTCATATAAAAAGGAATATTTAAATTAGATGAGTTATATATCAGTTTCTTTCATGGGAAAAATGCATGAGGACAACTGGTAAACAAGTAAAATGCAGTTTACCATGGAACACTTTTCCCCAGGCTGAACTGCTGAACTTTTGAACTTATTGAACTTTTCTTTCAGAAACAGTATGACTTTAGTGTTAATTTAGGAAAAGACAAGAAAGATTAAAGGTGAGCAAAATGAATTCATTTCACAGTCCATCATTTTCAGCCTCAAAAAGAAATCAGCATTCATTTCATGAGGTGGGTAAACTAATTCAACTTCTGTGGAAGGTAGTTAGGCAATTTGTATTAAAGTTAAAATGTTGATCCCTTTAGTCCAGTACTTCTACTTCTAGGCACTTCCCTCTAAGGAGCAGACAATATCATAAAGAAAATATCTTAGCACAGATTGTCTAAAAATAGAGTCTGAGGCAAAGTTTACTTGGGTAAACTTTATTGGGAGCTACAATACTCGGGCAGCAAAAGTGATGGAAAAGGGAAGCCAGGCAAAAAAGGAAGGAGAAAGAATAAAAAATGATACTTAGTGAGGTGGCCACAGTTTCACAAGAAAATACACCTAGTCACTGGCTCATGCCAGATTTCTCTGGTCCGGCTGTGTAGACCCACTGTACCTGGGAACTCTCCTGGGACAGAGGAAGAGGGGTGGTGAATTCATCTGTCATCTCCTTTCCATCTTTCATATGTCCCTCATCAGTTTGCCTCCCCACTTCACCCCCACCCTCTATATAAACTTCCCTCTAATAACTGCTTTTGCTGTATCGCATATATTTTGTATGGTTCTGTTTTCATTGTCATTTGTTTCAAGGTATTCTTAAATTTCCCCTTTGATTTCATCATTGACTCGTTGGTTTTTTAGTAGCATGTCATTTCGTCTCCATGTAATAGTTTTTTTCTTGTTTCTCTTTCTGTGGTTGATTTCTAGTATCATGCTGCTGTGGTCAGAAAAGAGGCTTGAGATAATTTCTATAGTCTTAAATTTGTTGAGGCTTCTTTTGTGCCCTAGTATGTGGTCAATCCTACAGAATGTTCCATGTGTACTTAAAAAGAATGTGTATTCTGGGGTTTTTTTTGGATGTAATATTGTGAAAATATCAATTAAGTCTAACTGTTCTATTGTATCGTTTAGGATCTCTGTTGCCTTATTGATTTTCTGTCTAGGAAAGTCTGCCCATTGATGTGAGTGAGCTGTTGAAGTCTCCTACTATTATTGTATTCCTGTCAATTTCTCCCTCTATGTCTGTTAGTATTTGCTTTATGTATTTGGGTGCTCCTATATCAGGTGTATATATGTTGATGAGTGTAAAATCTTCTTCTTGTGTTGATCCTTTTATCATTATACCGTGTCCTTCTTATCTCTCTTTATGACCTTTGTTTTAAAGTCTATTTTGTCTGAGTATTGCGACCCCCACCTTTTTGCCATTTCCATGTGCATGAAACATCTTTTTCCATACCCTCACTTTCAATCTATGTGTGTTCTTTGCCCTAAAGTGGGTCTCTTGTAGGCATCATATTGTACACTCTTGTTTTTCATCCAATCTGCCACTCTGTGTCTTTTTATTGGAGCATTTAGTCCATTAACATTTAAGGTAATTATTGATAGATATGTATTTATTGCCAATTTAAACCTTGTTTTCCGATTGATTTTATATTTCTTCTTTGTCCCTTTCTTTTTCTTTTTGTTTTTCCTTTTGTAGTTTATTTTCTTTTGTGTTATACTTATGTTATCTTCTTTTTGGTTTTTGTGGATCTATTGTATGTTTTTAATTTGTGGCTACCTTGTTTTTCAAGCATATTAACCCCTTCTTATATCTACTTTCCTCAGACTGGTAGTTATATAGGCTTAACCACATTCTAGGAAAAAAAAATCCACATTTTCTTACTCTACTCCCTGACATTTTGTGATTTTGATGTCCTCTTTTACATCGTCATGTTCATACTTTGGCTGTTCATTGTGGTTATCAACACTTTCACAGAAAAATTTTTTGATTTTTTAAAAATCTGTGTACTAGCTTATTTAAGTGATTTATTTCCCAATTGTGATTTCTCTTTTCTCTATAGATTCTTACTTCTTTTCTATTTAGAAAAGATCTTTCAATGTTTACTTTAGGATAAGTTTAGTACTGCTGTATTCTTTTAGTTTTTGTTTGTCTGAGAAATTCTTTATCTCTCCTTCTATTCTAAATGATAATCTTGCTGGGTAGAGTATCCTAGGCTGCAGATTTTTCCTTTTCAGGACTTTGAATATATCTTGTCACTCCCTTGGGTCTGCAAATTTTCTGTAGAGAAATCAGCTGATTGCCTTATGGGGGTTCCTTGTAATTAACTCTTTGCTTTATCTTGCTGCCTTTAAAATCCTCTCTTTATCTTTAACTTTTGCCATTTTCATTATAAGATGTCTTGGTGTAAGTCTGTTTGGATTTATCTTATTTGGGACCCTCTGTGCTTCCTGTACCTGGATATCTGTTTCCTTCTTTAGGTTTGAGAAGTTTTCAGCCATAATTTCTTGAAATACATTTTTGATCCCCTTTTCTCCTTCTTCCCTTCTGGAATCCCTATTATGTGTATATTGGCATGATTTATATTATCACATAGCTCTCTTATATTGCTTTCATTTTCTTTTCATTTGGCTTTCCAACTTCTGTCCTGATTGGGTGATTTCCATTATTCTATCTTCCAGCTCACTTATTCATTCTTTTACATTATTCATTATGCTATTCATTGCCTTTGGCTCAGCTGTCTTCTCAGCAAATGTGTTTTCTAATTTTTCTTGGTTCTTCTTTATAGTTTCTAGTTTCTTTTTATAGTACTCTGCATTTCTATTGAAAACCTTTCTTAATTCCTTCAGTATTCTCATTATCTCCTTTTTGAAATCAGTGCCTATTAGACTGAAGTGGTCTGTTTCATTGTTTTCTCAGGGGAATACTCTTGGTCTTTTAACTGGGAGTGGATCCTCTGCTTCATTTTACTTACATTTCTCATAGTCTGTGATTTAGAAGAAACAATTATCTACTGTGGTCTTGGTGGGCTATTTATATGTGGAAGCAGCCCTGTGTTGCTTGTGTGGGTTTAAAATTTTTGGTGTGAGGGCTGTTTTGCATAGATGCCTGTTGCCTCTTTCCTCACCATGTGCTGGTTGTTATCCTCTTGATAAGGGGTATGCAGATGCACTGGTTGGTGCCTGGTCCTGGGTTTTCAGTGACAGTGGTGGCTCACACACACCCCTGGGGCATGTGATGGGAGTGGAGGTGGCTTGCAACAACTCCTGGAGTCTGTGAGGGTAGCGGCAGTGGCTCACAAATGCTCCTGGGGCTTGTGTACGTGGTGTCCTGCTGCATGAGAGCATGCACAGGGAAAGAAGCTGCAATGGTGGATCCTGCTCCCCCACTCATGCACCCCCTCCAAACAATGGCACCTGGCCTCTAAGGCAACCCAGACTTCCCCCATATACACCCTCAGTTGCAGTCACACCAGACTCCAGCCCCTTCAGCCTGTTTCTGTGCAGCCAACCCCAGCCCTCTCTCTGGGTCTGATATCTGAAGCTCGAGCTTCAGGTTCCAGCACCCTGCACACACCCGTGGACATGCATGTCAGGCTGAGGAGTGCAGGACGGTGGCACTGACCATTTGTGGTCTCTCTATTCTGGCTGCTGCAATACTGTTGCTGCATTCTCCTCCAAGGTTCCGAAGCTCTCCCTTTGTCCCACCTGATCTCCTCACTGGTGAGGGGACTTCCCAGGGTGTGGGAACATTTCTTCTTTCACAGCTCCCTCCCAGGGGTGAAGGTACCACCCTGATTCCTTTCTCACTTTGTTTTCTTCTTTTTTCTTTTGTCCTGCCTGTTTACGTGGAGATTTTCTTGGCTTTTCAGAAGTCTGAGGTCTTCTGCCAGCATTCAGTAGATATTCTGTGAGAATCGTTCCCCATGTAGATGTACTTTTGTTGCATTTGTAGGAGGAGGTGAGTTTCACATCCTACGACTCCACCATGTAGATCATGTCCCCCCAAATGTCCATGAATAGAGGATTGGTCCAATAAATTTTGATATATTCAAAACTGCATCAAGTCAGTTTTAAAAAGATATTTAATGTATGATATAATGTATACAAGCATGTAAAGAGAGTGAGACTTTATGTGTGCATGTGTCTGTGTAAACCCAGAGATATTGGGAAGAAAAGTTACCAAAATACAAAATATTAGTGGCTATTTTATCTGGGTAATAGTTCAAGTGACTTTTTAGGTTTTTTTTCTTAATATTTTCTTATGTTTAAAAAACTATAATGATTGTATGTTATTGTAATCATGTTACAATAAATATACAGCGTGAATCTATATAGATCCAATTTATAGATCCAATAATCAGAAATATTGCAAAGTTATTTATAGTTTTTAGACAGTTCATATTAAGAGAAATGTTTAAATAATAATACCCTGCCACTCATGGTAAATAAGAACAGGAGAATTTCCATTCTGAGTCTGCCATGCTCTGGTAGGTCTACTGTGACTCTAACCTCAAAAGGTTTGGTATGTATATCAATAAACAATATCATCACCTATGATATTATTATCATATATGAATTCATTTAATGAAGATTTAACTCTGAAGCCCACTATTCTATTCATGTACTTCTATACATGTGTCACCATACTATCTTTATAACCATTTGTTTTACCTGTGTCAAACTAGACAGTAGGTATTCTTCACACTAACCCTGTTCTTTCCCTTTTCCACACCTTAGCTCCAACATATCCAAGTATCTGCTCTCCCCAATCCCATATCTCCACCTGGGGAACTTGAAGTCATCCTTCAAGTCTCAGTTCATGTGTTACCTCTTCTTGGTAATGTCCTCTGATCAATGAACCTATTATATAACTTATTGTAATCATTTAAATTATTCTTCAAATCTCAGTAGAATTCATAGTATTAAAAATTGCTAATAATCTCAAAGAAGAATTTAATTTGCTTACATAAAGTATGAACAACTAAATTTGCAGTTCCAAATATACAAATTTATCATTTCTTGTGACAGGAACAAAACCTGCTTGAAAATGATACTCAATTGCAAACTGAGACCGTAATGCAAGTTAATTATATGGACCTCTTCTACCCTAAGAAAGACAGCAATTCTTCCTGAGGTAGCAGTAGGAATTTACTTTTTCTTCCCACAGTGTCTGAACTAGTACCATAATCAGAGTAATGGACTTTTCTTTATGGGATCCTATATAACATTGTCTTGGGACAAGAGACTCACTTTATAGAAAAGTAGATATAGCCTTGGGTACATGATGAAGTGATCCACTGCTCCTACAACATACCATCTTACAAATACAAAGGATCTGTGATTTGGGGACATTTTTCTTAAGGATGCAGTATATGCCCTCTATTAACATCGATTACATGGTATTGTGTCCCCAAAAGATAGAACACATGGGTCTGCAAACTAAGGTGCAGAAGCAGAAATGGCCCCAATCATCATCATTTTCAGTGAACTTCTTGGGGAATTTGTGATTTTCTGATATACTGATTTTCTCACTCTCTGGTTTCTCCCGTATAATTCATTTGCACAAATATCCCCTTTTAGACTCTGTTTCTAGGGAATCTCACCTAAGACAAGACAAAAACCTAGCTTTCAGAAAGTGTTATTAGACTAAAAGATGATTGAATTTTCACTAAACCTCAGATTTATGGGCTAGAAATCCTTTCAGACTATAGTTGAGAGTGGTGCTAGAGACTTACACCAGGTTGAAAATAAAGGGGGACAAGTGGCAGTGGGAAGTGTTGCTAGTTATGATGAGTAGAGGAATGAAAACATTGGGAGTCTGTGCTACAAGTTTGAGGCAATCCATAATCTTTAGCCAAGTCAGAAATAAGCTCTACAGTTTGGAAAATGTGAACAGAAGGAAGGGGAAGACCATGCCATTTGGTGAACTGCCCTCATAATATCAGTTCTTTATCTGGGACAAAGAAGTCAAGAGGGATTTGTTGTCTTTTCTAAAGAGAACACCCCACCCTCATAATCTCCACTGCATTCAGCCAGGCAGACAATGTCGTACCTCCTGGGGACATCAGCCACACAGTTATAGATTTCTAGTAATGACACTAAATAAACATTTGCTTAGTGAATGAATGAATTCTAATATCCTCAGTGTCAGCTTGTATGTATCTGAAGTGCTTGAAGTCTGCTGTTCACTATACATAATACTCATAAAGTATTTTGAGTCCCATGACAGAGGTTCTTTGCAGACAGGGTACAATTATCTCTCTCTAAAGGATGTGGTGAAGACTAATTACTTAATTTTATAAAATGCTTCAGGGATGAAAATTGCTTTATAAGAATTAATTATGACAATCACACCATGTGCATGCCATAAATTCACACCTCTAAAGTTGAATGGAATTTGTTTTTTATTGTTATAAGAAAGAGTTTTTGGACTTGATATACCATTTCTTTCTTATACTATGCAAAATTATTTTGCAGTTCAAAATGTAGATTTTGTGTCTCATACCACAGGTATAGCTGAGTCTGGTTGTGCAGCCAGGGAAATAGCACTAACTACTTCTCATTTTGGGTTGATTCAAGACTTCAGACATACACGATTATCATTTAAAATACATAAAATTTAGCAGAGTTCATATTCTCCCTCTACTGTATACCAGTTAGGAGACTCCGGGAAATTCAGTAAAACTCTGTGCCAAAGTTTTCTTATCTGTCAGATAATAGGTAGGACTTATTCTACGGACCTAAAAGATACAGTTCTTGTATAGACTTAGCAATGCAGGTATAGACTAAAATAGTGCTCAGTAATTGCTGGTGTCACTACTAAGTTGAACAGTTACAACTATTGTGTGTAACCACAATATTTGATTTGTGTCTCCCACTGTCCCCTTCAAATAAATTTATTCAGTAGAAGCATTGTTTATTTTGTTGTTGATTCTTGTTTGTCTGTTTTGTTTTGTTTTACTGTGTCACTAAATAAAACTCCTGGCAAGTTTTATAATTTTTCTGTTTATTCTTGGGTAACATATCACAACACAGCTTCAATTTGGCAATCTAGGTCATTTTTGGAATAATAAATTTGAAGGTAAATCTTTCCTCGCTAAAGCACAGCTGTGTCTGGGCTACCTGCTTTTAGCATATGGACTCTGAACTTCCAGTTATGAAACTAGGCAACCCAGGCTCCAGACCTGGTTCTTTAGGCCTGGAAATAGTCTCCCACTCATAGGAACCTGGTTCTCAAAACATGGAATTTGGCCCTGCAGACATGGAATAGACCTTCCCTTCCCTTCACCTTCAGGTATGAAACCTGGCCCCCTGCATTGAATGTGACTCTCCAGTGTGGAAATGAACTCTCTAAGCATGGTAGGTTGCATGCAGTCATGGAACATGTCTTCCACACAGGGCTTCAACCCCTACAGGCATGAATTCTGTCCTTTCATCATGAAATCTGGCCTTTCAGACATGGAAAGAAACACTTCAGCTGCTACAGCCTTGTAACCTGCCTTTGTACCATGGAACTATAGTACATTATGGAACTTGGCACACCAGGCATGGAACCTGTACTTCCAAACACATAACCCAAACTACCTGGCATGAAGCACCATCATCCAGTTGTAAAACTTGGCCATCAGGTGTGAAACCTCACAGTCAAGCTGTAGAACCTTACCCTAAACATAGAATTGGACCCAATAAATAAAGACCTTAGGACTTTCTGTGTAGAACATGAGCCCAGAGAAATGGAATCTAACCAACCAATTATGGAATCTGATCTTTCAGACATTGATTTAAAACTTTTAGATGTTAATTCTGTTTTTCCAGGCATAAATCGTGGTTTTTAAAATGAGGCCCAGCCTAACAGGTATGAACTTAGATCTCCAGGACAGGAAACTAGCCCCCTAAGTATGAAACTTGTCTCTCCACGTATGGAATATGGCCCTTTAATCATGGAACTTAAATCTTTAACTATGGAATTTGACTTTCCAGAAATGGAAACTAGTTTAAAATGTGACTCCTGCCTCTCTAAGCATAGAATTTGATCCTCTAGGTGTGGAACCTTGACTTCTACATGTCGCTACTGGACATTTAGGTATGGCATAGATGTTGACTACTCAATACAATAATACCTGTCACGCTGTCATGGAACTTTGCAACACATGTATAATCTCAATTTCCAAATGTGGAATTTAGCACTACAAACATGAAAACTGATACTCATGTATGGAATCTCAATCTCAAAATATGAAACTTAGCTCTACAAGCATGGACCTGCCATTCCATATGTAAAAATACAATCTCCAATTATGGTCCTGGCCTTACAAACATGCCGTATGGCATTCCATGTGTGTAATCTGAATCTCCCTGGACTTACCTTGGTGAATGTGGTATCCCAGACTTGGAATCTGGTATCTGAGTCACAGAAGTTGTCCTAGCAAGACATGGTCCCATGTCTTGCCAGTGTGGAACTTCACTTTCCATGCATGCATGCTCAACAACCAAACATGAAAACTGATGCAACAAGCATAGAATCTAGTCTGGTATTTATAGACTTGTGAATTCCTTGTATAAAAACTAGGCTTTACAGTTTTGGAATTTGGCATTTCATGTATGGAATATCACTCTCAAAGCATAGAACTTGGCTCAAGTGTGGAGCATGCTACAGATATATAGCATTATATTTTAGTCATACACATGGGCTTGCCAAAACTTGGAAACTGGTCTGCTAGTCATGGATCCTAGAACTCCATGTATGTAATCTCAATGTCTAAGCAGGGGTCCTAGCATTATAATCATGGATAATGGCACCACATGTGTGGATTCTCAATCTCCAAACATGGACCACTTCAGAGTGTGAATCTTGATATCCAATGTATAGAAACCTGTATTTCTTTCATAGATTTTGGCTTACCACATATGGAATTTGGTCTTCCTGGCAAGGAAACTAGAACTCCATGTATGAAATCTCAACATCCAGGGATGGAATATGGCAATCTAAGTACAGAAACTGGCATTCCATGTATGGAATTTCAATTTCCAAGTGTGGAGCCTGGACCTACAAGCATGGAACTTGGCATGGATTCCATTCCAGGTGTGGACTATAAAAAAGAAACATGACTAGGCATGTTTAAAACCTCTCATTTCAGACATAGGAAATTGATATTTGAATCATAAACATTGGCTCTCCTAAACATGGAAACTATTCTTTGAGGTATCATACCTGCCACACCATGTGTTATTGACTGAATTTTATCCCCTGCAAATTCATATTTTGAAGCCCTAACCCCAAGTGTCATTGGTTTTGGAGATAGGACTTTAAGGAGATAATTAAGGTTAAACGAGGTCATAATGATGAGGTCCTAATCCTATAGGACTGATGTCCTTATAAGAAGAAGAGACTCCAGAGTTCATTCTCTTTCTGTGTGTGTACAGAGGAAAGATCATGTGAAGATACAGTGAGAAGGTGGTTATTTGCAAGCCAGGGAGAAAACTCTCAACAGAATGTGAATTTTTGCCATGTTGATCTTAGACTTCTAGCCTCCAGAACTATGAGAAAATACCTTTCTGTTGTTTAAGGCACTCAGTCTATGGTATTTTGTTATGGCAACCCAAACAGACATACACCATAAGGAATTTAAATCTCCACACTATAAGCATAGAAGCTGGCACACTACACTATTTATGGAATTTGAATCTCTGAGCATGAAACCTACACTACAAAGGACTTGAGGAATCTCAGTCTCTGAGCATGGAACCTGGACTTATGAACATGGAAACTGGTACTCCAGGTTCTCAAAGTGGAATCTCAAATTCAGGGATCAAACATGGACCCCCAAGCATGGAACCTAGCATTCCATGTGTGGAATCTCAATCTCCGTGCATGAGACACAGCACAGCCTTGGGTGTACTGAACCTTGTCCTGAAGATATGGAACCTGGCGTGTAGGTCATAGAGACTGGCTCTACAATACTTGAAACTATGCACAATATTTGTAGTGTTGGGGAGGAAGAAATTATCCTCTGTCCATTTAGGTTCTTCTGGCTTGCCTAAGAATTGAATTGACATGACAGATTAACAGGAGCAAATCAAGCAAAAGTTTAATAGCATGTATACATGGGAGAGACCCAGGATAACTATCTTGCTAGAATGGCGGAAGCCCTCACCTTAAATACCATCCTTAACTAAAGACAAAAGAGGATGTTGAGGGTGGGGAGAGTCGGTGGTGGAAGCTACCAGGAAAAACACAGCAAAAAAAGGTAAGGTTTTTATGCAGATTTAAGTCATTGTCTTCTCCACTGATAAGAGTTTCTAGAGATTTGATCATCCTCTTCTTCCTGGTACAAGGAGAGAGACGTCCTTACAAATGAAGATTTCCGTTATAAATGCAAATGTTTCTTACAAAAGTGTAAATCCTATTTGGTTTTCAGAGTTTTTCCCATGTCTGCTATTTCTTAGAAAATAAACAGCTTAAAAGAATATGCCAAAGAGACACATTTTAGGGTGACACATTTTGCTCCTCTACACAGTACATATATAATATCTCAATTTCCAAACATTTAGATTGGCTCTACAAGCTTAGCACCTCCCACCATATGTGGAATCTCAATCTTCACACATGGATTCTGGCCCAATGAGAATTAAACCTATTATTCCATGTGTGAATTTTTAATCTCCAAGTGTGTAACCTAGCCTTAAAATCATGCAACCTGGCTCTCCAAGTGTGGAATCTCAATCATTAAACATGACACCAGACCCTATAAGCATGATACTGACAAACTATGTGAGAAATCTCAATCTCCAAGCAAGAACTAGGTTCCATATGTGTGCTACCTGGCATTCCATGTCTGAAATCTCAAATTCTATGCATGGAAATTTGTCCAATTAGAATGGAAACTAGCATTTTATATGTGGAAACTATATCTACAAGAATTTCACCTGGTTGCAATAGTGTGGAGTCAGGCACTCAGTATATATAATCTCAGACTAAAAGCATGGAACATGTCTTATATGGGTGAAACCTGGCACTCTAGGTGCTGGACATTGATGTGAGTTATAGCTGTTGGCTTTCTAAGACAAGGAACCTTCGCTCCCAGGCATGGAGCATTAAATACACATATGTATTCTCAACATCCAAACATGAATTTGGCCCCAAAAACAGGAAAAATAGCATTTTGTATGTAGAATTTCAATCACCAAACATGGAACGTGACCTTACAAACATGGAAGCTGGAACCTCACATATGGACTATCAATCACTAGACATGGAATCTGGCCCCCAAAACAATGGAACCTGGCATTCCATGTGAGAAATTTCAATCTTCAAGCTAGAATCTGTCCCTAAAAGCATTCAATTTGACATTCAATGTTTGGAATCTTTACCTGCAAACATTTAACTTGCCTTCATATGTTTGAAATCTGTCAGTCCAGACAAAGAACATAGGCTTTTGCTATTAGAATTTGGCTTTCCAAGATATGCAAACTTGTCTCAAGAATGGAACTTGGTACTACCCAAATGGATTCTAACGATTTAGGTCTTTAGATGGAATATAGACTTATTGGTCTCAGGTGGCCCCGTCCTGCAGTAGCTTGAAGCAGGCTTTTGGTTCCCAGCCTGAGACTGAGGTCAGGCAACAGCACTGAGAGAACTGAATCTTAGCCACTAGACCACCAGGGACCAGTGGCCAGTGACAAGGCCCTGGCCCATCAGCTGTGTAGAAATGAATTTCCACATAGAGATGGAAAGTAGTGAAGCAAGTAAAGTGTTTATTAGAAGGAAAAAGAATATGTGTGGATAGACACACAGGTAGACTCAGAGAGAGAGTCACACCCTTGTGGTAGTTTGAATCATTTTTATGGGGCATTTCTTCCCTTTGACCAATCATTTTGTTTTGCCTAGTTCTGAGTCTGTGTTTGGTATATCTCAGGATCCTCCCCTGTGTGCATGTGCATCACTTAGCCAAGATGGATTCTAGTGAAGAGGCCTATGGGTAGTTGACATCACTTACTATGAGGTAGGGCACCCTCATTTTTTGACCTCCAAGGAGCCTTTCTGTGCATGTGTAGTTGGGGAGGTCTCCTTGACTTCAAGGATGAAGTATATGTGGTCTTTTATCTCTTATCTGGGCAGGGCCCAGCTTTTATGGAGTTTCTGTCTACAGGGGAGAAACTGTTCAGCCAGGGGTCCATCTATCTCCTGCCTCGCTATGAGCATGGAATCTTTCTCACTAGGTGTGGAATATAAAATTCACATATGGAATGTGGACCAACAACGATGGTACATGGCACGCCATGTATGTATTTTAAATCTCCAGATATAAAACTTGTCCAAAGAAGTGTAGATTATGGCATCTAGGCGTAGAAAGTTGCTTGTCACTCATTGACATAGGATCTCAATCTCCAAGCATGGAGATTGGACACACCAAGTGTGGAATCTCCATGCTCTCTGTGATTCAAACAGGGAAACTGGATACTAATGTGTGGAATCTCAAACTACAAGCATAGAACAGGACTTGATATGTGTGTAAATTGGAACTCCAGTCATGGGAACTGGTATTTAATCACAGACCTTGCCTCTACCAAAGATAGAACATAGATTTTCAGGCATCATACCTGGCACACCAAATATGGAATCTCAATCTCCATGGAATCTGACCCTCCATTTGTGGAATTTCAATCTCTGTGCATGGAGCCTAGCTCTAAATACATAAGACCTGGAACACCACACTTGAAATATCCATCTTTAAGCATGAACCTGAACCTGCAAGCATGGAAACTGCATTCCACTTGTGGCATTTAATCTCCAAGCATGAAACCTGGAACTACAAGCAGAGAATCTGATTCTATATGCGTGAAATCTCAGTCTTCAAAAATGGAAACTGAACAGTCATGGACACTCATTCCCTATAAGGAAACACTAAATCCATCATGCAATATGTGCATCATGCTAGAATCTCAATCTGCTAATATGGAACTTGGCCTTATAATCCTTACAATGGAACTTTGTATTTTAATCAAAGACTCAGCTTGTCACGTCACAAAACCTGATTTCCTAAGTGGCCTATCACACCATGTATGGAATCTCGATCTCCAGGCATAGAACACAACCCTATGAGCAAGGAAGCTGACAATTCATATGTAGAATTTCAAATCCTAAGCACAGATATTTGCCATATAAACAAGGAACGTGGCATCCCATGGGTGGAAACTCTGTCTCTACGCATAGAACCTAACCCTTTAAACATGGAATGTGACACTGCATATGTGAAATCTCAATCTCTAAGAATGGAACTCAGTCTTACAAACATCAATTCTGATATTCCATGTTTGAAAGTCCAAGCATGGAACACTACCTTAATGTGACAAACCTGGCACTTTAGACATAGAATTTGCCATCATATTGGCTCCCCAAGACATGGAAACTGGATTTCTGGGTAGCAAACTTGGTACTCCATCTTTGAAGTCTCCATCTCCAAGCATTAAGCCTGGCCTTAAAAGAATGGAACTTCGTGCTCCCTGTGTGGAATCTGATTTCCCAAGCATGAAACATGGTCTTACAAGCCTGGCACGTGGCAATCCAGACTTTGTACCCAGGGTTTGAGACATAGGAGTTGACACTTCAAGGACCTAGGTCTCCCAGGCTTGGAACCTGCTGCCTCTTGTGTGAAATCTAGACTTTCAGTCATTAATTTATTTCTAGGTGTAAATTCTGCATTTCCAGGCATAAAAGTTGGTTCTGCACATGAGACTCAGCCTTACAGTCTTGGAGTCTGAAGTTTCTGGGGTGGAACTTACCCCTCAAAAGATGAATATTAGCCCTTTAAGCTTTGATATAGCTATTTAAAATTGGATCCTGACCCTCCAAAATGGAATTTGACTTTATAGGCATGAAAAGTTAATCTAAATGTGGACCCTGCCTTTCCAGACATGGAGTCACTCCCTCTAGGTCTAGAATTTGGGCTTCTATATGTGGATCAGTGCCCTTTAGCCATAGAACTAAGCCTTCCAGGAAAATCATGACTGTATGATATCTCCTTTTTCAGGCTTGCAACACAGCCTTCTGAGAGTGAAACTTAAACCTAAAGGGATGGTCATATCTAATCCATCAGCTGTGGAATCTGTTCATATAGGTATGAAATAGTGAATCTGGGTTTCTTAGCAAAAAACAAGTCTTTTCAGTCTTGACACTTAATTTTAGATATGGAATCTGATTCTCCGTGGTTGTAACTGGCTATCAAAGGGTAAAACCTGGATTTCTGAGTGTGAAAAGCACTAAGCATTGAACTTAGCTCTATATATAAAACTTGCCCCCACCCCAGGTTTGGCCAAGATGGCCAAGTAAGAAGACCCTGAACTCACTTCCACCCCTGCATGCCAAGATTACAACAATTTACAGAGCAGCTATCGATGAGAACCACCTGAACACAAGCAGAAAAGATTTTTCACAACTAAAGGTGTAAAGAAAGAACCACAACAAGATGGGCAAGAGGGGTGGAGACACAGTATAGTTAAGACCCACACTCTCAGGTAGGCAACCCACAAATGGGAGGATAATCACAATTGCAGAGTTCTCCCCAAGGCAAGAGCGGTCCAAGTCAGGTAGGAGGTAGATGGTCCCCTGGGCTGAGCAGCTGGAGTTTGTCAGGCAGAGTAAATTGGAAATTTGTTTTCCCTAGAAACTCCAAGGACAAAATTAATGGCGGGAGCTGAGCTCTGCTAGAGTAAAGAGATAAGGCTACCACATCTATCACTCCTCAGGTCAAGGAAACTTCCCTGACTGCCCACTTGCAGAAAGTCTCCTGGGGGTCAAAATGGGAGGGGGGTGTCATCCCGTGATAGGTGTTGTCAAACCTCCCATTAGCATCTGCTCTGGAATCTATCTTGGCAAAAAAAAAAAAAAAAAAAAAGTGCACACACATATTGGGGAGAGCCCTAAGGCAGGTCAGATGTGGAAAAAGAAGTGAAATAATTGGCCAGTGAAGAACAAAGACTCAGAAGAACTGCTCTTATATAAATGATTTAACTGTCTCTTTACTGAACTCCTCCTCATTAGGGAGGATGCCCACATCCTTTCTCTCTGGGTATTTCTGCCTTGAATCTGTCTTCAATAAACTGTTTATCTGTGTGCTCTCCCATACATTGTGCTGTGTCTCTAATAATAAACTTTGCACCTGTTTTTGCAGTTTTTGCCTCCTTGAAACATTCTCGTTACAAGGGGGCAAGAGTCAGAGCTACTTTGCTGCTAATTTCTAGCCCCTGGTGGACTGGAATCTAAGACTCCTGGTTTTCGTCCAGTCTACTTAGGTTCAGTTCCTGGGCAGGGAAATATGATCTTGCTTCAAGCCACCACTCACTGCTGTCCAAGAACACAAGCACCACATTGCAATGTCCAGCCCAGGGGTTCTGAAACAGGAAGATGAGGCCTTAGAAATTCTGGCTTCGAAGGTCAGTGCAGCTTGCATACAGGAGAGCTGGTGGGCTGTAGAAAATGGAGACTTCACTCTTAAGGGCTCATGCAAAATCTCACATGCTCCAAGACCCAACACACTAGCTGTAATTTGAACGGAGTCTAGGTTAGACCCCATTGCTGATCCTGGAGAGGCTCCCAGAGAAGCAGGAAGCAGCTTGGACTCCCCAAGGGGATAAGGATGCTGAGAGCAGCAATTTGGGGTAGCTTATTTTACCACAAGGACACTGGTGCTGGCTAGAGCCATTTTGGAGTCCTCCCTAGAGCCTGTTAATGCTGTGAGCTTACCCACCTACGAGCCAGTGGGCACCAGTCCTAGGACCCCTCCCCCAGGCTGAGCAGCCTGCCTCATGGAGACCAAGCCCTGCCACTAGTGGGCCAGTACCAGCACCAGAACTTCCAGGACCCCACAGTCAGCTGCTCTGGGATGTGGCTTCACCCAACAGCAGGACAGCACCAGCACCAGGACCCTCAGGCTGTGCAGCCAGTCATCCAGGACTTGGCTTTGTCCATCAGTAGCCTGGCAGCCTCCACACAAGACAGAGCATGGTAGCCAACACACCTGGGGCCAGTCCTGCAAACCAGCATGCCCAAAGGAGTTGATCCCATCACAACAGGAGGGCTCACACTGCCCACATAGGGGGCACCCCTAGAGCATATGGCTCTGGTGACCAGAGAGGAGTGCGCTGTTGGCCTCCATAGGACATCTCCTACTTAAGGCCACTTCTCCAAGATTAGGAAACATAACCAACCTACCTAATACATAGAAATAAACATAGAGAATTAAACAAAATGAGGACACAGACAAACAAAGGAACCAGACAAAACCTCAGAAAAGAACTAAACAAAGTGGAGATAAGCAATCTACCCAATAAAGAGTTCAAGGTACTAATCATAAAGATGCTCAAATAACTAAAGAGAAGATTGGATGAGCACAGTGAGAATTTTAACAAGAATTAGAAAATATAAAGAAGAACCAAACAGAGCTGAAGAACGTAATAACTGAAATAAAAAAATACATCATAAGGAATCAACAGTAGATGATAGAGAGGAATGGATCAGCCATCCAGAACAGAGTACTGAAAATCACTCAAGCTGAACAGAAAAAAAGATAAAAAGAAATAGGCCAGCTTAAGAGACCTTGGGAACAACATCAAGTATACTAACATTCACATTTTAAGGGCCCTAGAAAAAGAAAGAGGAAAGGGAATTTAGTTAAAGACACAAAGTACTCTGACAAAACCATAATTCAAAAAGAGTCATGTACCAAAATGTTCATTGCAGCTCTATTTACAATAGCCAGGACATAGAAACAACTGAAGTATCCATCAACAGATGAATGGATAAATAAGATGTGGCACATATATACAATGGAATATTACTCAGCCATAAAAAGGAACGAAACTGAGTTATTTGTAGTGAGGTGGATGGACCTAGAGACTGTCATACAGAGTGAAGTAAGTCAGAAAGAGAAAAACAAATACCATATGCTAACACATATATATGGAATCTAAAAAAACACAAAAAAATGGTCATGAAGAACCTAGGGGCATGATGGAAATAAAGATTCAGACCTACTACAGAATGGACTTGAGGATACAGGGAGAGGGAAGGGTAAGATGGGACAAAGTGAGAGAGTGGTATGGACATATATACACTACCAAACGTAAAATAGAGAGCTAGTGGGAAGCAGCTGCATAGCACAGGGAGATCAGCTCAGTGCTTTGTGACCACATAGTGGGGTGGGATAGGGAGGGTGGGAGGGAGGGAGAAGCAAGAGGGAAGAGATATGGGGACATATGTATATGTATAACTGATTCACTTTGTTATAAAGCAGAAACTAACACACCATTGTAAAGCAATTATACTCCAATAAAGATGTGAAAGAAGAAATAAAATAAAATAAAGACAGAAAGGCCAAAAACTTCCCTAACCAGGGAAAGGAAACAGATATCCGGGTCTAGGAAGTACAGAGAGTCCCTGACAATATGAAACCAAAATGTCCTCACTAACACATTAAAATTAAAATGTCAGATGGACCTAGAGATTATCATACTAAGTGAAGTAAGCCAGATGGAGAAAGGCAAATATCATATGGTATCACTCATATGTGGAAGCTATTAAAACATGATACAAATGAGCTTATATACAAAACAGAAATAGACCCACAGACATAGAAAACAAACTTATGGTTACCAAAGGGAAAGTAGAGGAGGGATAAGTTAGGAGTTTGGGATTAACATATACAGACTACTATATATAAAATTGATAACCAACAAGGACCTATTGTATAGCACAGAGAAATATACTCAATATTTTGTAATAACTTATAAGGGAAAATAATCTGAAAAAGAATATTTTATACATATATATACACACACACATATACATATATATATACTCATCACTTTGTTGTACACCTGAAACTAACACAACATTTTAAATCAGCTATAGCTTCAATAAAAAAATTAAAATGTCAACAATTAAAAATAAAAAGAGAATCTTAAAAGCAACAAGAGAAAAGCAACCAATTATGGGGAACTCCCATAAACCTATCAGCTGACTTTCCAGCATAACCTTACAGGACAGAAGGGAGAAACATGATATATTCAAAGTGACGAAGAAAATAATCTACAATCAAGAATACTCCACATGGTAAGACTATCATTCAGATTTTAAGAACAGATAAAGAATTTTACAAACAAGTAAAAGCTGAAAGAGTTCATCCCCACTAAACTGGCTTTACAAGTAATGTTAAAGGGACTTCTCTAAGTGTGAAAGAAAAGACCACATTAAAAATATGAAAATTACAAAGGGAAAAATCTCATTAGTAAAGCCAAGTATACAGTAAAAACAGTAAATCAACCACTCATAAGGGTAGTAGGAAGGTTAAAATAAAAAAGTAGTAAAATAATTTACATTGACAATAAGCAGTTAAGGGACACACAAAAGAAAAAGATGTAAAATATGAAATAAAAAACATTAAACATAGGGTGAGAGAGTAAAAATGCAAAGTTGTTAGAATATGCTTCAACTTATGAGATCAACAACTTTAAATAATCACAGATATATACAGGTTGTTATATTTAAAAGTCATGGTAACTGCAAATCAAAAATCTGTTACAGATACACACACAAAACAGAGAAAGGAATCCAAACATAACTCTGAAGATAGCCATTAAATCACAATGGAAGAAAGCAAAAGAATAAAGGAACAAAAATGAGCTATAGAAACAACCCCCAAACAATTAACAAAATAGCTATAAGAATTAACACTTATCCTTCTCAAACTATTCCAAAAAATTGAAGAGGAAGAAATGTTTCTGAACTCATTTTATGAGGCCACCATCACCCTGATACAAAAACCAAACAAAGACACCTCAAAAAAAGAAAATTACACATCGATATCAGTTGTGAACATAGGTGTAAAAATCCTCAAAAAAAATTAGTAAACTGAATTCAGCAATACAATGAAAGGATTATACACCCTGATCAGG
Source organism: Balaenoptera borealis (assembly GCF_965194805.1). NCBI lineage: Eukaryota > Metazoa > Chordata > Mammalia > Artiodactyla > Balaenopteridae > Balaenoptera > Balaenoptera borealis. The sequence goes on from NC_138876.1 coordinate 45,631,917, forward strand.
TGGAATTTAACCTAGGGATACAAGGATGGTTCAATACCTCACAAATCAATCCATGTGATACCCCACATTAACAAAGTGAAAAATAAAAATCATATGATCATCTTGATAGATGCAGAAAAAGCTTTCTTGTTGTTGTTTTTGTTTTGTTGTTTTGTTTTGTTTTCTTAGGGGGAAAATAGGATAAGTTTTTCTTTTTAATAACATCTTTATTGGAGTATAAATGCTTTACAATGTTGGGGTAGTTTCTGCTGTGTAACAAAGTGAATCAGCTATATGTATACATATATCCCCATTTCCCCTCCTTCTTGCCTCTCTCTCCCACCCTCCCTATCCCACCCCTCTAGGTGGTCACAAAGCACCGAGGTGATCTTGCTGTGCTATGCAGCTGCTTCCCACTAGCTATCTATTTTGCATTTGGTACTGCATATATGCCAATGCCACTCTCTCACTTTGTCCCAGCTTACATTTCCCCCTCCCTGTGTCCTCAAGTCCATTCTCTACGTCTACATCTTTATTCCTGTACTGCCCCTAGGTTCTTCAGAACATTTTTTTTTTTTTTTTTAGATTCCATATATATATGTTAGCATACAGTATTTGTTTTTCTCTTTTGGACTTATATCACTCTGTATGACAGACTCTAGGTCCATCCACCTCACTAAAAATAACTCAGTTTCGTTTCTTTTAATGGCTGTGTAATATTCCATTGTATATATGTGCCACATACAATTCAACACTGATTTATGATAAAAACTCTCAACAGAGTGGGTATAGAGGGAACATACCTCATGACAATAAAGGTCATATATGACAAGCCCACAGCTAACCTCATACTCATTGGTGAAAAGCTGAAAGCATTTCCCCTAAGATCAGGAACAAGACAAGGATGGCCACTCTCAACATTTTTATTCAACATAGTGTTGGAAGTCCTACCCACAGCATTCAGACAAAAAAAAAAGAAATAAAAGGAATCCAGGGGGAAGACTATCAAGATGGCAGAAGAATAAGACATGGAGATCACCTTCCTCCCCACAAATACATCAGAAATACATCTACATGTGCAACAACTCCTACAGAACACCTACTGAATGCGGCAGAAGACCTCAGACTTCCCAAAAGGCAAGGAACTCTTCATGTACCTGCATAGGGCAACAGAAAAAAGAAAAAACAGAGACAAAAGAATAGGGATGGGACCTGCACCTCTGGGAGGGAGGTCTGAAGGAGGAAAAGTTTCCACACACTAAGAAGCCCCTTCACGGGCGGAGAGAGAGGGGTGGCGAGGAGGAAGCTTCAGAGCCACAGAGGAGAGTGCAGCAACAGGGGTGAAGAGGGCAAAGTGGAGAGTTTCCCACACAGAGGATCGGTGTCGATCAGCATGCACCAGTCTGAGAGGATTGCCGGCTCACCTGCTGGGGAGGGTGGGGGATGGGAGCTGAGGCTCCGGCTTTGGAGGTCAGATCCCAGGGAGAGGACTGGGGTTGGCTGTGTGAACACAGCCTGAAGAGGGGCTAGTGCACCACAGCTAGCCGGGACAGAGTCCGGGAAAAGGTCTGAAACTGCCTAAGGCAAGAGACCATTGTTTTGGGATGCACGAGGGGAGGGGATTCAGAGCACTGACTAAACGAGCTCCAGAGAAGGGTGCAAGCCACAGCTATCAGTGCAGACACCAGAGATGAGCATGAAATGCTAAGGCTGTTGCTGCAGTCACCAAGAACCTTGTGTGCAAGCACAGGTCACATTCCATACATCCCCTCGTGGGAGCCTGTGCAGCCCACCACTGCCAGGGTCCCATTATCCAGGGACAATTTCCCTGGGAGAACATACAGTGCACCTCAGGCTGTTGCAGCATCATGCCGGCCACTGCAGGCTCGCCCTGCATTCACACACCTCCCTTCCTCCTGCCTGAGTGAGCCAGAGCCCCCTAATCAGCTGCTACTTTAACCCCGTCCTGTCTGAGAGAAGAACAGACACCCTCAGGTGACCTACGAGCATAGGTGGGGCCAAATCCAAAGCTGAACCCCAAGAGCAGCTTTGTGTGAACAAAGAAGAGAAAAGGAAATCTCTCCCAGCAGCCTCAGGAGCAGCAGCTTAAATCTCCACAATCAACTTGATGTACCCTGCATCTGTGGAATACCTGAATAGAAAATGAATCACCCCAAAATTGAGGCAGTGGACTTTGTGTGATTTTTTCTGTATAGATTTGCTTTCACTTTGTCCTAGGGTTCTATCTGTCTGGTTATTTTTTGTTCTTTCTTTTGGTTTTTTTTTTTGGTATAGTTTTTAATGCTTGCTATTATTTGTTTTTTGGTTTGGTTGCTCTCTTCTTTCTTTTTTTTATTACTTTAAATTTTTTTTTATTTTTAATATTTTTTTAACTTTTTTAATAACTTCATTTTCTATTTTTCTTTCTTTCTTTTTTTCTCCCTTTTCTTCTGAGCCGTGTGGCTGACAGGGCCTTGGTGCTCTGGACGGTTGTCAGGGCTGTGCCTCAAGGTGGGAGAGCCAAGGTCAGGACATTGGTCAACCAGAGACATCTCAGCTCCATGTAATATCAAACGGTGAAAGCTCTCCAAGAGATCTCCATCTCAACGCTAAGACCCAGCTCCACTCAATGACCAGCAAACTACAGTGCTGGACACGCTATGCCAAACAACTAGGAAGAGAGGGAAACATCCCCACTCATTAGCAGAGAGGCTACCTAAAATAATAATAAGGTCACAGACACCCCAAAACAAACCACCGGACTCGGTCCTGCCCACCAGAAAGACAAGACACAGCCTCATCCACTAGAACACAGGCACAAGAACCCTCCACAAGGAAACCTACACAACGTACTGAACCAGCCTTACCCACTGGGGGCAGACCAGAAACAACACAAACTACGAACCTGCAGTCTGTGAAAAGGAGACCCCAAACACAGTAAGTAAGCAAAATGAGAAGACAGAGAAATACACAGCATATGAAGGATAAATGTAAAAACCCAACAGATCAAACAATTGAAGAGAAAATAGGCAGTCTAACTGAAAAAGAATTCAGAGTAATGATAGTAAAGATGATCCAAAATCTTTGAAAAAGAATGGAGAAAATACAAGAAACGTTTAACAAGGACCTAGAAGAACTAAAGAGCAAACAAACAATGATGAACAACACAATAAATGAAATTAAAAATTCTCTAGAAGGAATCAAGGGCAGAATAGCTGAGGCAGAAGAACAGATAAGTGACCTGGAAGATAAAATAGTGGAAATAACTACTGCAGAGCAGAATAAAGAAAAAAGAATGAAAAACATTGAGGACAGTTTCACAGACCTATGGGACAACATTAAACACACCAACATCTGAAAAATAGGGGTCCCAGGAGAAGAAGAGAAAAAGAAAGGGACTGAAAAAATGTTTGATGAGATTATAGTTTAAAAATTCCCTAATATGGGAAAGGAAATAGTCAATCAACTCCAGGAAGTGCAGAGAGTCCCATACAGGATAAATCCAAGGAGAAACAAGCCAAGACACATATTAATCAAACTATCAAAAATTAAATACAAAGAAAAAATATTAAAAGCAGCAAGGGAAAAACAACAAATAACACACAAGGGAATCCCCATAAGGTTAACAGCTGATCTTTCACCAGACACTCTGCAAGCCACAAGGGAGTGGCAGGACATATTTAAAGTGATGAAAGGGAAAAACCTATAACCAAGATTAATCTACCCAGCAAGGATCTCATTCAGATTCAATGGAGAAATTAAAAACTTTACAGACAGGAAAAAGCTAAGAAAATTCAGCACCACCAAACCAGTTTTAAAACAAATGCTAAAGGAACTTCTCTATGCAGGAAACACAGGAAAGGAAAAGGCCTACAGTAACAAACCCAAAGCAATTATGAATGTGGTAATAGGAACATACATATCGATAACTAACCTAAATGTAAATGGATTAAATGCTCCAACCAAAAAACATAGACTGGCTGAATGGATACAAAAACAAAACCCATATATATGCTGTCTACAACAGATCCACTTCAGACATAAGGACACATACAGACTGACAGTGAGGGGATGGAAGAAGATATTCCATGTAAATGGAAATCAACAGAAAGCTGGAGTAGTAATTCTCATATCAGACAAAATGAACTTTAAAACAAGGACTATTACAAGAGACAAAGAAGGACACTACATAAGGATCAAGTGATCAATCCAAGAAGAAGATATAACAATTGTAGATATATATACACCCAACATAAGAGCACCTCAATACATAAAACAAATGCTAACAGCCATAAGAGGGGAAACTGACACTAACACAATCATAGTAGGAGACTTTAACACCACACTTTCACAAAAGGACAGATCATCCAAAATGAAAATAAATAAGGAAACACAAGCTTTAAATGATACATTAAACAAGATGGACTTAATTAATATTTATAGTACATTCCATTCAAAAATAACAGAATACACTTTCTTCTCAAGTGCTCATGGAATATTTTCCAGGACAGATCATATCTTGGGTCACAAATCAAGCCTTGGTAAATTTAAGAAAATTGAAAACGTATCAAAACACTTTTCCAACCACAACGTTTTGAGACTAGATATCAATTACAAGAAAATTTCTGTAAAAAATACAAACACATGGAGGGTAAACAATACACTACTTAATATCCAAGACATCACTGAAGAAATCAAAGAGGAAATCAAAAAATACCTAGAAACAAATGACAATGAAAACACAATGACCCAAAACCTATGGGATGCAGCAAAAGCAGTTCTAAGAGGGAAGTTTTAGCCCTACAGTCGTACCTTAAGAAACAAGATACATCTAAATAAACAACCTAACCTTACACCTAAAGCAATTACAGAAAGAAGAACAAAACCCCGCAAAATTAGCTTAAGGAAACAAATCATAAAGATCAGATCAGAAATAAATGAAAACGAAATGAAGAAAGCAATAGCAAAGATCAATAAAACTAAAAGCTGGTTCTTTGAGACGATAAACAAAATTGATAAACCATTAGCCAGACTCATCAAGAAAAAAAGGGAGAAGACTCAAATCAATAGAATTAAAAATGAAAAAGAAGTTACAATGGACACCACAGAAATACAAAGCATCATAAGAGAGTACTACAAGCAACTCTATGCCAGGAGAATGGACAACCTGGAAGAAAGAGATAAATTCGTAGAAAAGCACAACCTTCTGAGACTGAACCAGGAAGAAATAGAAAATATAAACAGACCAAACACAAGCACTGAAATTGAAACTGTGATTAAAAATCTCCCAACAAACAAAAGTGCAGGACCTGATGGCTTCACAGGAGAATTCTATCAAACATTTAGAGAAGAGCTAACACCTATCCTTCTCAAAGTCTGCCAAAATATAGCAGAGGGTGGAACACTCCCAAATTCATTCTATGAGGCCAGCATCACCCCGATACCAAAATCAGACAAAGATGTCACAAAGAAAGGAAACTACAGGCCAATATTACTGATGAACATAGATACAAAATTCCTCAGCCAAATACTAGCAAACAGAATCCAACAGCACTTTAAAGGGATCATACACCATGATCAAGTAGGGTTTATCCCAGGAATGTAAGGATTCTTCAATATATGCAAATCAGTCAATGTGATACACCATATTAACAAATTAAAGAATAAAAACCATATAATCATCTCAATAGATGCAGAAAAAGCTTTTGACAAAATTCAACACCCATTTATGATAAAAATCCTCAGAAAGTAGGCATAGAGGGAACTTACCTCCACATTATAAAGGTCATATATGACAAACCCACAGCCAACATCATCCTCAATGGTGAAAAACTGAACCATTTCCTCTAAGATCAGGAAGAAGACAAGGTTGCCCACTCTCACCTCTATTATTCAACATTGTTTTGGAAGTTTTAGCTACAGCAATCACATAAGAAGAAGAAATAAAAGGAATCCAAATTGGAAAAGAAAAAGTGAAGCTATCACTGTTTGCAGATGACATTATACTGTACATAGAGAATCCTAAAGATGCTACCAGAAAACTACTAGAGCTGATCAATGAATTTGGTAAAGTAGCAGGATACAAAATTAATGCACAGAAATCTCTTGCATTCCTATACACTAATGATGAAAAATCGGAAAGTGAAATTAAGGAAATATTCCCCTTTACCATTGCAACAAAAGGAATAAAATACCTAGGAATAAACCTACCTAAAGAGGCAAACACTTGTATGCAGAAAACTATAAGACACTGATGAAAGAAATTAAAGATGATACAAAGAGATGAAGAGATATACCATGTCCTTGGGTTGGAAGAATCAACATTGTGAAAATGACTATACTACCCAAAGCAATCTACAGATTCAACGCAATCCCTATCAAACTACCACTGGCATTTTTCACAGAACTAGAACAAAAAACTTCACAATTTGCATGAAAACACAAAAGACCCCAAATAGCAAAAACAATCTTGAGAAAGAAAAATGAGGCTGGAGGAATCATGCTCCCTGACTTCAGACTATACTACAAAGCTACAGTAATCAAGACAGTATAGTACTGGCACAAAAACAGAAATATAGATCAACGGAACAGGATAGAAAGTCCAGAGATAAACCCACGCACATTGGTCACCTTATTTTTGATAAGAGAGGCAAGAATACACAATGGCAAAAAGACAGGCTTTTCTTTTGGTTTTGCAAAAACTGGACAACTACACATGAAAGAATGAAAGTAGAACAGTCCCTAACACCATACACAAAAATAAACTCAAAATGGATTAAAGACCTAAGTGTAAGGTAAGACACTATAAAACTCTTAGAGGAAAATCTATGCGGAACACTGTATAACACAAATCACAGCAAGATCCTTTTTGTCCCACTTCCTAGAGAAATGGAAACAAGAACAAAAATAAACAAATCGGACTTAATGAAACTCAAAAGCTTTTGCACAGCAAAGGAAACCATAAACAAGATGAAAAGACAACCCTCAGAATGGAAGAAAATATTTGCAAATATAACAACTGACAAAGGATTAATCTCCAAAATTTATAAGCAGCTCATGCAGCTCAATATCAAAAAAAAAAAAAACCCAATCCAAAAATTGGCAGAAGACCTATATACACATTTCTCCAAAGAAGAAAAACATATTTCCAGCAAACACATGAAAGAATGCTCAACATAATTAATCATTAGAAAAATGCAAATCAAAGCTACAATGAGGTATCAACTCACACCAGTGAGAACGGCCATCATCAAAAAATCTACAAACAATAAATGCTGGAGAGGGTGTGGAGAAAAGGGAACACTCTTGCACTGTTGGTGGGAATGTAAATTGATACAGCCACTATGGAGAACAGTATGGAGGTTCCTTAAAAAACTAAAAATAGAACTATCATACAACCCAGCAATCCCACTACTGGGCATATACCCTGAGAAAACCATAATTCAAAAAGAGCCATGTACCACAATGTTCATTGCAGGTCTATTTACAATAGCCAGGACATGGAGGCAACCTAAGTGTCCATCAACAGAAGAATGGATAAAGAAGATGTGGCACATATATACAATGGATTATTACTCAGCCATTAAAAGAAATGAAATTGAGTTATTTGTAGTGAGGTGGATGGAGTTAGAGTCTGTCATACAGAGTGAAGTAAGTCAGAAAGAGAAAAAAAAAATACCGTCTGGTAACACATATATATGGAATCTAAAAAAAAAAAAAAAAAAAGGTCCTGAAGAACCTAGGGGCGGGACAGGAATAAAGACTCAGACCTACTAGAGAATGGACTTGAGGACACGGGAAGGGGGAAGAGTGAGCTGGGACAAAGTGAGAGAGTGGCATGGACATATATACATTACCAAATATAAAATCGATAGCTAGTGGGAAGCAGCTGCATAGCACAGAGAGATCAGCTCAGTGCTTTGTGATCACCTAGATGGGTGGGATAGGGAGGGTGGGAAGGAGGGAGATGCAAGAGGGAATACATATGGGGATATATGTATATGTATAGCTGATTCACTTTGTTATAAAGCAGAAATTAACACACTATTGTAAAGCAATTATACTCCAATAACGATGTTAAAAAAAAAATAATAATGAAATAACTTTGTGACAGATGGTAACTAGATTTTGGTGATCTTTTTGTAATGTATAGAAATATAGAATCACTATGTCATGCACATGGAGCTAACACAGTGTTGTAGGTCAATTATACTTTGACAAAAAATAATTAATTAGTTAATTAATAAACTTGTGCCCCTCCAAGCATGGAACATGACATTCTATATATGTCATCTCAGTCTCCAAATACAGAACCCTACACGCATGGAACCTGGCACTTGCAGTGTGGAGTCTCAAATTCCATTCTTGTTAGGGGATCCTACATACATGAAATATGACACATTGTGTGTGGAAACTCAATCTCTAAACATTTAATATGATCTTAAAATTGTGGAACCTGGCATGCCATATAAGATACCAAGCAGTTCAGTCTTAGCAGCCTCTACTAGATATGGATTCTGGAATTACAAACTAGGAACCTGGCTTTCCATGTCCAGAATCTCACTCTTCAAACATAGAAAATGTTCTTACAAATGTGGAAACTGTCAATCCAGGAGTAGTTCCTGCATTTTAGTTACAGACATTGTGCTATGTAAATTAGACAAAGATGGCCTCTTTGTATTGATGCCTAAGTTGTTTATTTCTTCACTGCAGGCTGAAAACTGTTAGCTCAAAACCCCACTAGCATCACACTTAACCTTGTACATATCCAGTTATTTTTTAAATAGCCCAAACAAGCCAAATTTTAGCCACTTAGACCATGCCTGCTTTGTATATCTTGTGAAATATTGGCTTGGCCAAAAAATTCGTTTGAGATTTTCCATAACATGTAACAAGAACTTTTTGGCCAACACAATCCTTGGTATCTCCTGGCCATTGAAAAGATAGAACCTTGTGGTTATAAGACTCCAAGCTGCTGCTGCCCTTTAGAACTCTCTGACCCAGTGATTCCCCCATGCTACTGATTGACGTCACCTAGACGCATAGACTCCCACTTCTATCTCCCTCTACCCCAGAAGTTCTCTTGCCCTTTTCCTCTTCTGGGGCTAGCCCACTTACCATAAGCCTCTGAATGAACTTATGCTGTGAGGAACTTCCCCTCTTGTGAAACCCTGTCCAAACACTCCACAATAAATCTTGTTGTGTGTTATTGCCTCTTGTGGTCATATCTTTTTCCTTGATCAGCCCCAAATCCCTCAAACTAACCCCCTACAGGTCACTCTAAAACATGGAGCCTGGTCTCCTGGGCCTGGAACCTGGTACTCCATGTATGGGATCTCAGTCACCAAGCATGGAACCTGGCCCTACAACTATGGAATTTGTCATTCCCTATGTGGAATATCTTCACCAAGAATGGAATCTGGCCTCCTTGACATAGAAATGGAAACTCCATATATGGAATGCCAATCTCCTAGCATGGAACCTGGCTATACATGCACTCTGTGTATGAAATATGTACCTTCAGGATTGATTTAAGTCTTCTAGGTGTGGATCTTGCTTTTCTAGGCATACAATCTCGTTCACCCTGGGACACCTGGCCCTAAAGGCATAGAACTTGGACCTTTAGGCTTTAAACCTAACCCTCTAATCATGCACATTGACCCTCCACATGTGTAATGTGTTGGTGATAGCTGTTTCCAGACTGTGAGATTTGAGTGGTTTTAATTTTAATTTTTGTGTATGTGTGTGTTATATTATTCTATAGTCATTAAGTAATTTAAAAAGAAGGAGAATTTTTCACAGGGAAAAGAATGCTTCTTTTTATCAGAAAAGAAGATAATTATATAATGTACATACTGGCTTATACTGCAATCCTTTAAGAAGTCCATGGTCTGTTGTGTGTAATTTTCCATTGCTATAGCTCTTATGCCATCTTCTGGTATAAATATAATCCAACTATTTCAGACACTTCACTCATCCTGCTTCTGAGTCAAATATCTATATACATATCAACTGTAAAATTTTAAGCCAACAACTTAAAAATCTATGATAAAATAAAGCAAGTTTAATGTAGCAGAAAAAGAACATTGAAAAATCTTGTCAAAATGTAACTTCAGAGACAGAGTGAAATAAATACATTCTTGAATAAATCTATGTAAACCTAAAATATAACATTAATGTAATCCCAAATATTAATTTAGATACACTATAGAATTATATTATGTATTTCTATTCAGCATAGGATTTGGAGTCAAAAAGCCTAGTTTTGAATACCATCTCTGCCACTAAGTTTTTAGGTAATCTTTATAAACTCACTTAACTTCTCATTTACCTAATTTCATTCCTGTTAAATAAGGAAAGACAATAATATCTGCCTTTCCTTTTTTTTTAACATCTTTATTGGAGTATAATTGCTTTACAATGGTGTGTAAGTTTCTGCTTTATAACAAAGTGAATCAGCTATACATATACATATATCCCCATATCTCCTCCCTCTTGCGTCTGCCTCCCACCCTCCCTATCCCACCCCTTTAGGTGGTCACAAAGCATGGAGCTGATCCCCCTGTGCCATGCGGCTGCTTCCCACTAGCTATTTTACATTTGGTAGTGTATATATGTCCATGCCACTCTCTCACTTCACCCCAGCTTACTCTTCCCCCTCCTGGTGTCCTCAAATCCATTCTCTACGTCTGCATCTTTATTCCTGTCCTGCCCCTAGGTTCTTCAGAAACTTTTTTTTTTTTTTTAGATTCCATATATATGTGTTAGCATATGGTGTTTGTTTTTCTCCTTCTGACTTAATTCACTCTGTATGACAGACTCTAGGTCCATACACCTCACTACAAATAACTCAATTTCATTTCTTTTTATGGCTGAGTAATATTCCATTGTATATCTGCCTTTCCCAACTGCCTCTAACCCTTCTCCCTTATTTTTGAACTTCTACATTCCTATAAATTAGTGTGTATTGTTGTCTGCACACTAGGGACATAATAAAAGATCTAGTTCAGAGAAAGATAAAACCAATATATCCAGGATAGAAAAAATGTAGCTGTTCAGAGTTGTTTAATATTCTAGAGTTTATATTCTAGAATTAAAAAAAAAAAAAAACTGTGCTGAGCATGTGCTAAGACAAGGGATGAGAGTTAGTAAAATGACACCCTCATAGCTCATGTGAGGGATTTTCACAGACTCAGAGAGAATAAAACTCTGAGTACCAAAATTGATTGAAAGAGGTGATGTGGAGAACTCAGAAGATATAATGTTGAAGTTTAGGCTCACTAATCAGAATTAAAGATCATCTCATTTCCTGATGATGACTTTCAAACCAAAACCCTTTAAGTGCAAAAGCTGACAGCTCCCAGCATCTCTGTGTCTGGTCCAAAAAGAGAAGTCTAGAATATCTGCTAAGTAATTCTTACCTCCTACTCTAATTAGACCCCTGCTTTCTCCTATGGACTATAGAATGGTTTATCCCCTTGCTTACAGCATTCCCTGTTTCCTCAGATAGGGTCACAGCTGTCATTCTACATTTATTTTGGAGTATGTGTCATAATTGATTAATATCTGTCCACTAGTCCAAATACCATCTTTACTTGTCAGCATAAGAAGAGGAACCCACGTTTTGGTTCATCACCATTAAAATCCCAGAACCTAGGACGGTGTTTGGAACATAGTAGATACTTAATAAATACTTTTAAGTCTATGACTGAATAAAGCAAAACAAAATGAAAGAAGATAAGGAGGAGAAAAGAGTTTCTGCATTTGGTTCATATTATGTCTTCCTCGTGGCCATGTTACTGCAAATACTTTATCTCTCTCTGCTTTTATGCCTGAAATAAGGGGATTTTTCTTTTAAAAAACAAGTAACTTTTTTCTAGTGGAAATTTAAAAGTATAAAAGTTACCAAAAATAGTATAATAATTACTACCCACTAGGGATAAAATCATTCCTCATAATATTGGCTTACTTGCTCCCAGAATGCTCTGTGTATGTGCTTTTAAAAATAAGCATTACATGAGCACACTCTTCTTTTTCTCAAATACCTTAGAAATACACAATTATTAAAGTAGTATGTTCACCAGCTAAATTTAAGAAAGCAATTACTTGAGATCAGTTGTGTTCCTGGTAAGTAATGGACAACAATTTCACAACATCCACTTCTGTTTATACAATTATGGCCGTGGCATTCCAATAAATACAGTCATAATGGCAACACTCAGTTATCAAGAAATGTTTATTTTGGAATCTATATTCTGTCTCCTATGGCAGAACGGTGTGTAAAAAATCTTATATGAGATAGTCAATAGAAATGTTCAGATCCAGGCAAGATGGCGGAAGAGTAAGACACAGAGATCACCTTCCTCCCTACAGATACATCAGAAATACATCTACACGTGGAACTGCTCCTATAGAACACCCACTGAATGCTGGCAGAAGACGTCAGACCTCCCAAAAGGCAAGAAACTCTCCACGTACCTGGGTAGGGCAAAAGAAAAAAGAAATAACAGAGGCAAAAGAATAGGGACAGGACCTGCACCAGTGGGAGGGAGCTGTGAAGGAGGAAAGGTTTCCACACACTAGGAAGCCCCTTTGTGGGTAGAGACTGCGGGTGGCAGAGGGAGGAAGCTTTGGAGTCACGGAGGAGAGCACAGCCACAGGGGTCCGGAGGGCAAAGAGGAGAGATTCCTGCACAGAGGAGCAGTGCCAACCAGCACTCACCAGCCCGAGAGGCTTGTCTGCTCACCTGCCGGGGCGGACGGGGGCTGAGAGCTGAGGATCGGGCTTCAGTTGGATCGCAGGGAGAGGACTGGGGTTGGCGGCATGAACACAGCCTGAAGGGGTTAGCGCACCACAACTAGCCGGGAGGGAGTCCGGGAAAAGGTCTGGAGCTGCTGAACAGGCAAGAGACTTTTTCTTGCCTCTTTGTTTCCTGGTGCACGAGTAGAGGGGATTCAGAGCGCCGCCTAAACGAGCTCCAGAGACAGGCGTGAGCTGCGGCTATCAGTGCGGACCCCAGAGACGGGCATGAGACACTAAGGCTGCTGCTGCCGCCACCAAGAAGCCTGTGTGCGAGCACAGGTCACTATCCACACCGCCCCTCCTGGGAGCCTGTGCAGCCCGCCACTGCCAGCATCCCGTGAGCCAGGTTCAACTTCCCCGGAAGAACGCACAGTGCACCTCAGGCTGCTGCAACGTCACGCTGGTCGCTGCCACCGTAGGCTTGTCCCGCCTCCTCTGTACCCCTCCCTCCCCCCGGCCTGAGTGAGCCAGAGCCCCCGAAGCAGCTGCTCCTTTAACTCCGTCCTGTCTGAGCGAAGAACAGATGCCCTCAGGCGACCTAAACACAGAGGCGGGTCCAAATCCAAAGCTGAACCCTGGGAGCTGTGCGAACAAAGAGAAAGGGAAATTTCTTCCAGCAGCCTCAGAAGCAGCGGATTAAAACTCCACAAACAACTTGATGTACTGCATCTGTTGAATACCTGAATAGACAATGAATCATCCCAAATTGAGGAGGTGGACTTTGAGAGCAGGATATACTATTTTTTCCCCTTTTGCTCTTTTTGTGAGTTTGTACGTGTATGCTTCTGTGTGAGATTTTGTCTGTATAGCTTTGCTTTCACCATTTGTCCTAGGGTTCGGTGTGTCGTTCTTTGTTTGTTTGTTTGTTTTTCCTTAATAAATTTTTTCTTAATAATTTTTTTCTTATTTTTATTTAAAAATTTTTTTAAAAAGTCCTAATAATTTTTTTCTTATTTTTTATTTTAAAAAAAATTAAAAAAAAATTTTTCTTAATAACTTTTTTCTTATTTTTTTTAAAATTAAAACTTTTTTCTCTTAATAAATTTTTTCTTAATAATATTTTTCTTATTTTTTATTTTAAAAAATTAAAAAAAATTTTTTTCTTAATAAATATTTTCTTAAAAATTTTTTTCTTATTTTTATTTTAATAGCTTTATTTTATTTTATCTTACTTTACTGTATTTTATTTTATCCTCTTTCTTTCTATTTTTTCTCCCTTTTATTCTGAGCCATGTGGAGGAAAGATTCTTGGTGCTCCAGCTATGCATCAGAGCTCTGCCTCTGAGGTGGGAGAGCCAACTTCAGGACACTGGTCCACAAGAGACCTTCCAGCTCCACGTAATGTCAAATGGCAAAAATCTCCCAGAGATCTCCATCTCAACACCAAGACCCAGCTTCACTCAACGACCAGCAAGCTACAGTGCTGGACACCCTATGCCAAACAGCTAGCAAGACAGGAACACAACCCCATCCATTAGCAGAGAGGCTGCCTAAAATCATAATAAGGCCACAGACACCCAAAAACACACCACCAGACGTGGACGTGCCCACCAGAAAGACAAGATTCAGCCTCATCCACCAGAACACAGGCACTAGTCCCCTCCACCAGGAAACTTACACAACTCACTGAACCAACCTTAGCCACGGGGGACAGACACCAAAAACAACAGGAACTACGAACCTGCAGCCTGCAAAAAGGAGACCCCAAACACAGTAAGATAAGCAAAATGAGAAGACAGAAAAACACACAACAGATGAAGGAACAAGGTAAAAACACACCAGACCTAACAAATGAAGAGGAAATAGGCAGTCTACCTGAAAAAGAATTCAGAATAATGATAGTAAAGATGATCCAAAATCTTGGAAATAGAATAAATGCAAGAAACATTTAACAAGGACCTAAAAGAACTAAAGAGGAACCAAGCAACGATGAAAAACACAATAAATGAAATTAAAAAATACTCTAGACGGGATCAATAGCAGAATAACTGAGGCAGAAGAACGGATAAGTGACCTGGAAGATAAAATAGTGGAAATAACTACTGCAGAGCAGAATAAAGAAAAAAGAATGAAAAGAACTGAGGACAGTCTCAGACACCTCTGGACCAACATTAAACGAACCAACATTTGAATTATAGGGGTCCCAGAAGAAGAGAAAAAGAAAGGGACTGAGAAAATATTTGAAGAGATTATACTTGAAAACTTCCCTAATATAGGAAAGGAAATAGTTAATCAACTCCTGGAAACACAGAGAGTCCCACACAGGATAAATCCAAGGAGAAACACTCCAAGACACATACTAATCAAACTAACAAAAATTAAATATAAAGAAAACATATTAAAAGCAACAAGGGAAAAACAACAAATAACACACAAGGGAATCCCCATAAGGTTAACAGCTGATCTTTCAGCAGAAACTCTGCAAGCCAGAAGGGAGTGGCAAAACATATTTAAAGTGATGAATGAGAAAAACCTACAACCAAGATTACTCTACCCAGCAAGGATCTCATTCAGATCTGATGGAGAAATTAAAACCTTTACAGACAAGCTAAAGCTGAGAGAGTTCAGCACCACCAAACCAGCTTTACAACAAATGCTAAAGGAACTTCTATAGGCAACAAACACAAGAGAAGGAAAACACCTACAATAACAAACCCAAAACATTTAAGAAAATGGGAATAGGAACATACATATCGATAATGACCTTAAATGTAAATGGATTAAATGCTCCCACCAAAAGACACAGACTGGCTGAATGGATACAAAAACAAGACCCATATATATGCTGTCTACAAGAGACCCACTTCAGACTTAGGGACACATACAGACTGAAAGTGAGAGGATGGAAAAAGATATTCCATGCAAATGGAAATCAGAAGAAAGCTGGAGTAGCAATTCTCATATCAGACAAAATAGACTTTAAAATAAAGACTATTACAAGAGACAAAGAAGGACACTGTATAATGATCAAGGGATCAATCCAAGAAGAAGATATGACAATTGTAAATATTTATGGACCCAACATAGGAGCACCTCAATACATAAGGCAAATGTTAAAAGCCATAAAAGGGGAAATCGACAGTAACACAATCATAATAGGGGATTTTAACACCTCACTTTCACCAATGGACAGATCATCCAAAATGAAAATTAATAAGGAAACACAACCTTAAAATGATACATTAAACAAAGTGCGCTTACTTGATATTTATAGGACATTCCACCCAAAAACAACAGAATACACGTTTTTCTCAAGTGCTCATTGAACATTCTCCAGGATAGATCATATCTTAGGTCACAAATCAAGCCTTGGTAAATTTAAGAAAATTGAAATCGTATCAAGTATCTTCTCCGACCACAATGTTATGAGACTAGATATCAATTAAGGAAAAGATCTGTAAAAAATACAAACACATGGAGGCTACACAATACACTACTTAACAACGAAGTGATCACTGAATAAATCAAAGGAGAAATCAGAAAATACCTAGAAACAAATGACAATGGAGACACGACGACCCAAAACCTATGGGATGCAGCAAAAGCAGTTCTAAGAGGGAAGTTTATAGCAATACAAGCCTAACTCAAGAAACAGGAAACATCTCGAATAAACAACCTAACCTTGCACCTAAAGCAATTAGAGAAAGAAGAACAAAAATCCCCAAAGTTAGCAGAAGGAAAGAAATCATAAAGATCAGATCAGAAATAAATGAAAAAGAAATGAAAGAAACAATAGCAAAGATCAACAAAACTAAAAGCTGGTTCTTTGAGAAGATAAACAAAATTGATAAACCATTAGCCAGACTCATCAAGAAAAAAAGGGAGAAGACTCAAATCAATAGAATTAAAAATGAAAAAGGAGAAGTAACAACTGACAGTGCAGAAATACAAACGATCATGAGAGATTACTACAAGCAACACTATGCCAATAAAATGGACAACCTGGAAGAAATGGACAAATTCTTAGAATTGCACAACCTACGGAGACTGAACCAGGAAGAAATAGAAAATAGGAACAGACCAATCACAAGCACTGAAATTGAAACTGTGATTAAAAATCTTCCAACAAACAAACATCTGGCCCAGGGCCAGATGGCTTCACAAACGAATTATATCAAACATTTAGAGAAGAGCTAACACCTATCCTTCTCAAACTCTTCCAAAATATTGCAAAGGGAGGAACACTCCCCAACTCATTCTACGAGGCCAGCATCACCCTGATACCAAAACCAGACAAAGATGTCACAAAGGAAGAAGACTACAGGCCAATATAACTGATGAACATAGATGCAAAAATCCTCAACAAAATACTAGCAAACAGAATCCAACAGCACATTAAAAGGATCATACACCATGATCAAGTGGGGTTTATCCCAGGAATGCAAGGATTCTTCAATATACGCAAATCAATCAACATGATACACCATATTAACCAATTGAAGGAGAAAAACCAAATGATCATCTCAATAGATGCAGAGAAAGCTTTCAACAAAATTCACCACCCATTTATCATAAAAGCTCTGCAGAAAGTAGGCATAGAGGGAACTTTCCTCAACATAATAAAGGCCATATATGACAAACCCACAGCCAACATCATCCTCAATGGTGAAAAACTGAAAACATTTCCACTAAGATCAGGAACAAGACAAGGTTGCCCACTCTCACCACTATTGTTCAACATGGTTTTGGAAGTTTTAGCCACAGCAATCAGAGAAGAAAAAGAAATCAAAGGAATCCAAATCGGAAAAGAAGAAGTAAAGCTGTCACTGTTTGCAGATGACATGATGCTATACATAGAGAATCCTAAGGATGCTACCAGAAAACTCCTAGAGCTAATCAATGAATTTGGTAAAGTAACAGGATACAAAATTAATGCACAGAAATCTCTTGCATTCCTATACACTAATGATGAAAAATCGGAAAGTGAAATTAAGAAAACACTTCCATTTACCATTGCAACAAAAAGAATAAAATATCTAAGAATAAACCTACCTAAGGAGACAAAAGGTCTGTATGCAGGAAATTATAAGACACTGATGAAAGAAATTAAAGATGATACAAATAGATGGAGAGATATACCATGTTCTTGGATTGGAAGAATCAACATTGTGAAAATGACTCTATTACCCAAAGCAATCTACAGATTCAATGCAATCCCTATCAAATTACCACTGGCATTTTTCACAGAACTAGAACAAAAAATTTCACAATTTGTATGGAGACACAAAAGACCCCGAATAGCCAAAGCAATCCTGAGAACGAAAAATGGAGCTGGAGGAATCAGGCTCCCTGACTTCAGACTATACTACAAAGCTACAGTAATCAAGACAGTATGGTACTGACACAAAAAACAAAAATATAGATCAATGGAACAGGATAGAAAGCCCAGAGATAAACACATGCACATATGGTCACCTTATCTTTGATAAAGGAGGCAAGCATATACAGTGGAGAAAAGACAGCCTCTTGAATAAGTGGTGCTGGGAAAACTGGACAGGTACGTGTAAAAGTATGAAATTAGAACACTCCCTAACACCATACACAAAAATAAACTCAAAATGGATTAAAGACCTAAATGTAAGTCCAGACACTATCAAACTCTTAGAGGAAAACATAGGCAGAACCTTCTATGACATAAATCACAGCAAGATCCTTTTTGACCCACCTCCTAGAGAAATGGAAATAAAAAAACAAAAATAAACAAATGGGACCTAATGAAACTTAAAAGCTTTTGCACAGCAAAGGAAACCATAAACAACACCAAAAGACAACACTCAGAATGAGAGAAAATATTTGCAAATGAAGCAACTGACAAAGGATTATTCTCCAAGATTTACAAGCAGCTCATGCAGCTCAATAACAAAAAAACAAGCAACCTAATCCAAAAATGGGCAGAAGACCTATATACACATTTCTCCAAAGAAGATATACAGATTGCCAACAAACACATGAAAGAATGCTCAACATCATTAATCATTAGAGAAATGCAAATCAAAACTACAATGAGGTATCATCTCACACCAATCAGAATGGCCATCATCAAAAAATCTACAAACAATAAATGCTGGAGAGAGTGTGGAGAAAAGGGAACACTCTTGCACTGTTCGTGGGAATGTAAATTGATACAGCCACTATGGAGAACAGTATGGAGGTTCCTTAAAAAACTAAAAATAGAACTCTACCATACGACCCAGCAATCCCACTACTGGGCATATACCCTGAGAAAACCATAATTCAAAAAGAATCATGTACCAAAATGTTCATTGCAGCTCTATTTACAATAGCCAGGAAATGGAAGCAACCTAAGTGTCCATCATCGGATGAATGGATAAAGAAGATGTGGCACATATATACAATGAAATATTACTTAGCCATAAAAAGAAAAGAAATGGAGTTATTTGTGGTGAGGTGGATGGAGTTAGAGTCTGTCATACAGAGTGAAGTAAGTCAGAAAGAGAAAAACAAACAGTATGCTAACACATATATATGGAATCTAAGGGATAAAAAAAAAAAAAGGTCATGAAGAACCTAGTGGAAGGACAGGAATAATGACACAGATCTACTAGAGAATGGACTTGAGGATATGGGGAGGGGGAAGGGTAAGTTGTGAGAAAGTGAGAGAGTGGCATGGACATATATACACTATCAAACGTAAAATAGATAGCTAGTGGGAAGCAACCGCATAGCGCAGGGAGATCAGCTCTGTGCTTTGTGACCGCCTTGCGGGGGTGGGATGGGGAGGGTGGGAGGGAGAGAGATGCAGGAGGGAGGAGATGTGGGAACATATGTATATGTATGACTGATTCACTTTGTTATACAGCAGAAACTAACACACCATTGTAAAGCAATTATACTCCAATAAAGATGTTTAAAAAAATAAATAAATAAAAATACTATCCTAAAAAAAAAAAATAGAAATGTTCAACTATTAACCTTCAGCTTTTTGTCTAAAAACTATTTTGGAACAATTCACTTCCTTACTATATTGTATCAATTACTACACTTTTGCCCTATAACTTTTTATATAGAGAGGAAAGTAGTGACTTAGTCATCATTGTGTCAAAAAGTTGACATCAGCTCTACTAACTGATTGTTTGACTAAAATAAATATTTAATTCACACATATTAATTGAGATATTTTACTGAACTAATGAGTGCTTGGCCAATCGCCAAGACATTTCAAGACTCTCAACTCTAGCCTGAGTTGGTAGTATCCTGTGTCATTTCCATTGTGTCTTTAAAAGCAAGTCAATATGATTCATCTGGGATTGATCCTGGTGGAGTAGAGGCTCTTTTCCACTTGATCAGACTGATATAGTCAGCAGCTAAGTGAGATAAATCGGCTTCAGAAATAGAGTGACCCAAATGACCTTCAATTTCTTATGAATAAGTTTCTGATAAACTGTGGTAAACTTTATTTTTAAAGAAGTTTCCAAAATCTGGTGCTCTCATCCAAATATTTCAATATAATTTTTACTTGTTACTAGTTGTATAATCTCATTTGGATGCTTTGTCTTACATATTAGTGATAATTCATTTACATATTATGTATAAGTACCCTTAGATTTATCATAATGAAAATAATCTACACAATTTTAGATTTAACTTTTAGAATTGTTTACATTTATGCCTTCATGGAAATTTTCTTTTCAAAAAGACATTTTTGAAAATAGAGTAGCTGATACTCTATTTCTATTTTATAACACATAAATACATCCCATTTTTCAATAGCAAGTATTTTTTTATATTATTATTCTCTTTTTAAAATATTATATTTTATAGATAAGAGACGTTCCCCTTCATCCATTGCCAAATCCCTTTGTAATAACATTACACTGGTAGTTTACCAGAAAATATTCTTCTGTCTTTTAGCCAAAATATGTGAGGGAAATTGGCTTAAAATAACATTATTTTGATTTGCCTCTCTATGTCAGAGAATATATAAAATTGCCTTTAAACAAGTTATCTGTTGATACCAATGCAGTCTCATTCCTTTAATTCAGAGAAATAAAGTGTTTCTATTTTTAAAAACCATGTCACAAGAATGGTGAAGATTTAAAATAAGAAAACAAAATAAGGGACATTGTGCAGATAGGGAAAATAGTGTTCTAGACATAAAGACAAAAGAGGATGAGTGAAGTTATTTGAGGTATTTTATTATCTTCCCTTAGGTCAGCTTGACCTAAATTCTCAAATTCCCACAATTTCTTCTCCATATCTGTCTTCTAACCAATCACCATACCCTTGGTGATTTATTTCTCTACTCTGACATTTTCCATGATACCAGAACAACTGAAAACTCTCTTGTCAGTGACAAAAGCTTACAAAAGCAGATACTTCATGAAGAAGCAGTATAGGCTTCAAGCAACATAGACATCAAGTGCCAGTGATGAGATGGTTTACAACAAACCAGAGAACAGTTCATCAGGAGCAGAAGTGAAGGCTCCAGAGAGGATGTCTAAGACAGAGATAGAGAAAAGAAAAAGAGACAGGAAAGAAAGAGGAAGAAACTCATTGATGACCAAAGGTTTGACTACTTTGAGAGGTAGAGAAACAAATTAGTAATAGATACATAGCAGTAAACAGTTGAAAAAAAAAAAAAGATCATAATAATCTGAGAAAACAAAAAGCAATGTAAGAAAGGACAGGCAATCATAGTATACTATAGAGTTCAGTGGTGATATGGTAAATACCAAACTGTGATCTCACCAAAAATTATGATTGAGAAATTGGGGAAATGGGGATGAAGGAAGTGTGTGTTTAGCTAAATTATAATTATTCAAAATAGGAATTAAGTAGGGAGTATCTAAAATTTAGACAATAAGAAGTATTAGTAAAGCTTTTTGTGAGAAAAGAAGGCAAATACTAGAAAAAAGTAGCAAAGGAATTGAAGTGGCTGCCTCCTAAGAATAAGAACTGAGTGTCTGTAGGGTGGGAAAGGAAATAGTTTTTTTTAAATTATAAGAATCATAGAAACATTTTACCTTTTAAAGTATGCATATGTGTAACTTTTGAAAAAATAAAGCTAACAATTAAAATTAATTGGAAAAATAAGAAAAAGCAACTTTTATTATATATGCTGCTAAGGTAGCATCTTATAGAAAAAGGCAACAGTCTGCTTTTCTCCTGCTTGCTGGCCTAATTTGGTAACTTGTTTAGTTTCAAAATAAAATATTTAGGTTCAGTGATAATATCACATATTTAAATTATTTTTATGAAAGAAGGTCAATAGAGTATTGTGTCCACATTTATATAGAGTGGATATTACACATAGGCTTCTTCATCCATTGATTGTTCAAATTTAACAATGCAAAGATTTTTTTTTAAAGTAGACAGTGACTGGCCCACTTATCAGATTTAACTTGCAGACATAATTTATATAGATTTCTTAGTTTTCTAAAAAAACATTTAAATTAGTACCTGCATTTAAAATGTGGGAGAGTTACCATAAAAAATTTAACCATTGGCTTCTTTTAGATAATTGTAAGATTTCACCACTTTGGATCCACATTCCCTCATAGCCACATTGGCAGAAGCTGAATGAAAAGTTAGTTTAATTAAGATTCACCCACATTCAGTCATTAAAAAAATGAATAAAGAAGCTTGATGAAATAACTATACATAAACATATTTATAAACTTAAAAAATCCTCCAAAGATACAGATTGTTGCATGTAGTAAAATGACATTGAGTAAAAAGGGAAAATATTTAAGTTTATATGTTTACTTTCTAGTACATGTACAGAATAGCTGTGCAAGCATACATAAGCAATCAGTAACATCTGAGGACAGGATGAAGGGACATCATTCCATTTTTTATAACCGTTGAATATATTGAATGATGTGAATACGTCTTCAAAAAATAAAATTCATTTAAAAATTTTAATATTCCTTAACTCTAGAAATATAAATATACATGTATATATTTTATGAATAAGAGTATGTAACTCTAGAAATATGGATTTATTTCTACATAGCATATATTCATATGAATAGATAAATATTTTTCCCCTTCTGATTGAATGTTTTATTTTAATTCCATCACTAGATCACTGGGGAATATATAGAAATTAATTCTGTCTGGCACTTAAACATAGAACCCTGAAAACCCCCAAACTCTTTCACTAACATTTCCCTTGTTCTCTTTTGGATGTTTATATGCACTGCTGAGATTCCTTCCATGCCTATAAAATTATATCACCCAAAGAAATGTTAGAGACACCAAATTATTGAATCAACATAGTATTAGTTAATGAGGAACTCTGTTCATAATTCAATGCATAATTTTTAGTATTCTGTCTACTTGAATGCTATGATTATTATACCAGATTCTCAGTTATTTTTTCCACTTGTATTTGCTATGTTGATAATCTTCCTCTGATTGAGAAGCTCAGAGATGTCACACAGAAAAATGATCCCAGTTTCCTTCTGCTGATTTTTAACTTTTTCTTAATCCTTTTAATTTTTTGCTTTCAATTCCAATTAAATGGAACACTCATACATCTCAAATGTAAGTGAGTAGCTGCCCTGCTGAATTCAGTCATATTTTATACAGACAAACCCAGAAGTTGGACAGAGTGGGAGCCACGTAATCAAGTACCTTCCAGGTGCCAATGCCAAGTTGGCTGAACAATCTAGCAATCTGATCAGTGAACTGGAGTATCATTATAAGAGATCCCAAGGCAAAGATCAAGGACAGTACTGGACATGGAGACAGCCCATATGAGCAGAAGATTTGAAGGGCTCCATGGAGAGCAGATGATAAAGAAGAAACGAAGCTAGAGTTTAATCTTCACCTTGTTCTTCAATTTGTTTGTCACTTATAGCAAGGCCAAGGTCTCTATTTTTTATTTTTGTTTATTTCATGTCACAGTTTACTTTCTATTTAAAAGACATCAAAGAGTAAAGAAGCAAGGCATATTTATCTGAATGGAGTCACAATTTTTAAAACTACTGAAATGACAGTAATGATAACTATACTGTTTTTTTTAACCTTTTAGATCTGTAGCATATTTTTCTTTTTGAAAACCACAATATTATAATAATAGGATTTTTTAAATAAGTAATTGTGGGGAATGACAGTAATATTTTAACACTTCATATGATCAGTGTGTATGAACAGCAACATATTCTGAGCAACTGAGCAAAATAAAGATGCTCAGTACAGTTAAATATGTTTATAGGGTCTTTTAAAGTCAAAATTGTATAAGAGACGTCGGAGCATATTGAAGCCATTAAAGTATGCTGAGTCACTAAAGATGATTGAGACCGATATTTCTTTCCTACCTCTTACCTACTTAACTTTTCCAACTTTCTAAATTGCTATCCAATAAGCTATTGCTTTAGACTAGTACACTTTCTGTCCTAGAGGGAAAAGAGCATAGCACAAAGTTAATTAATGTGAGTTCAGGACAAAGATTGCCCAGGTCTTAATATTAGCACCACCATTTAGTAGCTCTGTGACTTTAGGAAAGAAAGTCCTCTCAGGCAGCTGTCCTCAACCTTTTTGGCACCGGTTTTGTGGAAGACAAGTTTTCCATGGATGTGGGGGCAGGGCGGAGGGGGTATGGTTCAGGCAGTAATGTGAGCTATACAGAGCGGCAGAGGAAGCTTTGCACACTCACCCGCCGCTCACCTCCTGCTGTGTGGCCCAGTTCCTAACAGGCTGTGGACCGATATCAGTCCGTGGCCCGGGGGTTGGGAACCTGTGCTCTCAGGGAATGAGTTTCCTCATCTGTGAAGTGGGGATGATAATAGTAACTACTTAATAGGTTTATTAGGAGGATTAAGTGTAATAACAACTAAAAGAACATGGTACATTGTAATCACTTAATAAATATTGGCCATTATTATTCCAGCTGGACCCAAAAGGATTATTTAATTTTCATGTTTTATTTAAAACAAAGATGTGCCCAACTTTCCACATCTTGTAGGGAAGAAAGGAGGAGTTTAATCTGTAAAAAAGTGAATCTGCTACTTTATAATCATCCAAATGGCAGAACTGTTAGTTCCCATGGACAGCTTCTGTGGCCGATGAAATTCTAGTGTCAGAGTTTCTATGGCAAAGACCCTTTCTACAGAAGTGATGTTGATTTTGCTTCTTTCACATATGTTGCATCTGTGCATCCCAGGGAATTTTGGTTATACTGATTTTGAAAAACATGAAGAGTTCAGAGTTATAATAGTTGTTGGCAAACAAGAAAAGTTATGATTTTGTAGATTTTCCAGTTTTACTCATTGTTAGGTAGGGACCGTGTGCTCTTGTGACTTTCTACATGCTAAACAGAAGCAAAACTAACTTGGATATTATTTTTAAATAATTCTTATGCTCCAGTATCTCTCTCCTTTTATTCTAGAATTCCTATTATCTGACATGTCTCTGAGGCACTGTTCAAATTTTAAATTTTTTTTCTCTTTGTTCTTCTGATTGGATAAATTTCTAGTAGTTTATTAACTCTTTCCTCTGTAATCTGCTCTTAAGTCCAACCAGTAATTTTTTTCACATTATACAATGTGTTATTGGTTCTAGAATTTACCTTTGTTCTTTTTAATATATTCTATTTCTCTGCTTAAACTTAAAATGTGTTTATTATAAATATATTCTCCTTAATGTCTTTGAGCATACCTGCTTTAAAATCTTTGCAGATTTTATTATCTGGGTGTACTTATCTCCAAATCCACTGATTGTATTTTCTCTTGAGTATGGATCACATTTCTGGTTTATATGACTAATAATTTTAGATTGTATCCTGGATATTTTGATTTGAAAAGACTCTGAATTTTTGTTTTATCCCTCTGAATAGTATTCATTTTGTTGTTGTTGTTTCAACAAGCAGTTAACATGGCTGAACTAAATCTCCAAACTCTGTAATTCCTGCATGGGTAACAACTGAAGTTTCAGGAGTCAGCCATAATTTGGGTAGACTTTACATACAGAATTTAGAGCCTCTCCCCTGTGTCTCTCTCTCTGTTTCAGAAATCCTTCCTCATTTTCCAGTTGCTATGGTCACAGAAAATTCTGACTTCTAGATCCCTCAGCTAGAAAGACTGCAAGTTTTTTATCCAAATTTTAGACACCTTGCTTGGAGTTGAATGGAGCATGCCCTCAGGCAAAAATAAATATACAAAAATTTTAAATAAAACAAATGAAAATGAAAAATTCATGCAATGCTATTTTGTTCTCCTTCTTCAAGTGTAGTTTTTTTTTAACTTTTTATTATGTATTAGACTATAATTGACTAACAATATTGTGAAAGTTTCAGGTGTAAAGAAAAGTGATTCAGTTATACATATACAAGTATCTATTTATTTTTCAAATCATATTCCCATTTAGGTTGTTACATAATACTGAACAGAGTTCCCTGGGTTATACAGTAGGTCTTTGCTGATTATACATTTTATTTATTTTTTATTTATTTAATTTTCCTGTCAAGAGTTACTTTTATTTATTTTTTATACCTCTTTATTGGAGTATAATTGCTTTACAATGTTGTGTTAGTTTCTGTTGTACAACAAAGTGAATCAGCCATATGCATACATATATACCGATGTCCCCTCCCTCTTGAGCCTCCCTCCCACCCTCCCTATCCCACCCCTCTAGGTCACTGCAAAGCACCAAGCTGATCTCCCTGTGCTATGCTGCTGCTTCCCACTAGCTGTCTATTTTACATTTGGTGGTGTATATATGTCAATGCTACTCTCACTTTGCCCCAGCTTCCCCCTCCCCGTCCATGTCCTCAAGTCCATTCTCTATATTTATGTCTTTATTCCTGTCTTGCCACTAGGTTCATCAGTACCATTTTTTTTAGATTCCATATATATATGGTAGCATATGGTATTTGTTTTACTCTTTCTGACTTACTTCACTCTGATTGACAGACTCTAGGTCCCTCCACCTCACTACAAATTACTCAATTTCATTTCTTTTTATGGCTGAGTAATATTCCATTGCATATATGTGCCACATCTTCTTTGTCCATTCATCTGTTGATGGACAGGTTGCTTCCATGTCCTGGCTATTGTAAATAGTGCTAAACTCTTAGAGGAAAACATAGGAAAAACATTCTTTGACATAAACCACAGCAAGATCTTTTTTGACCCACCCCCTAGAGTCATGAAAGTAAAAACAAAAATAAACAAATGGGACCTAATTAAACTTAAAAGCTTTTGCACAGCAAAAAGAAACCATAAACAAGACAAAAAGACAACCCTCAGAATGGGAGGAAATATTTGCAAATGAAACAACAGACAAAGGATTAATCTCCAAAATATACAAACAGCTCATGGAGTTCAATATCAAAAAACCAGACAACCCAATTAAAAAATGTATGGGAGACCTGAATAGACATTTCACCAAAGAAGACATACAGATGGCCAAGAGGCACATGAAAAGATGCTCAACATCACTAATTTTAAGAGAAATGCAAATCAAGACTACAATGAGGTATCACCTCACACAGGTCAGAATTACCATTATCAAAAAATCTAGAAACAATAAATGCTGGAGAGGGTGTGGTGAAAAGGGAACCCTCCTGCACTGTTGGTGGGAATGTAAATTGATACAATGACTATGGAGAACAGTATGTACTACTGGGCATATACCCTGAGAAAACCATAATTCAAAATGAGACATAGTTATTCTTTTTAAATATAGCAGTGTGTACATGTCAATACCACACTCCTTAACTATCCCTTCCCCCCACTCTTCCCCCCTGGTAACCATAAGTTCGTTCTCTAAGTCTGTGAGCCTGTTTCTGTTTTGTAAAACAAGTTCATTTGTATCATTTCTTTGTAGATCCCGCATATAAGCAATATACGATATTTCTCTTTCTCTGTCTGACTTATTTCATTCAGTATGACAATCTCTAGGTCCATCCATGTTGCTGCAAATGGCATTATTGCATTATTTTTAATGGTTGAGTAATATTCCATTGTATATATGTACCACATCTTCTTTATCCATTCCTCTGTCAGATATTTAGGTTGCTTACATGTCTTGGCTATTGTAAACAGTGCTGCAGTGAACATTGGGGTGCATGTATCTTTTTGGACCATATTTTTCTCTGGATGTATGCCCAGGAGAGGTATTGCAAGATCATATGGTGGCTCTATTTTTAGCTTTTTAAGGAACTTCCATATTGTTCTCTACAGTAGCTGTACCAATTTACATTCCCATCAAAATTGTAGGAGGGTTCCTTCCTCTCCACACCCTCTCCAGCAATTGCTATTTGTGGAGCTTTTTAATGATAGCCATTTTGACTGGTGTGAGGTGATATCTCATTGTAGTTTTGACTTACATTTCTCTGATATTTAGCAATGTTGAATATCTTTATATGTGCTTCTTGACCATCTGTATGTCTTGTTTGGAGAAATGTCTATTTAGGTCTTCTGTCCATTTTTTGATTGGGTTGTTTGTTTTGATGATATTAAGCTGCATGAGCTGTTTGTAAATATTGGAGACAAATCTCTTGCCAGTCACATCATTTGCAAATATATTCTCTCATTCTGTGGGTTGTCTTTTTGTTTTGTTTATGGTTTCCTTTGCTATGCAAAAACTTTTAAGTTTAATTAGGTCTCATTTGTTTATTTTTGTTTTTATTTCCATTACTCTGGAAGATGGATGAAAAAGATATTGCTGTGACTTATGTCAGAGAGTGTCCTGCCTATATTCTCCTCTAAGAGTTTTATTTTGTCCAGTCTCACATTTAGGTCTTTAATCCCTTTTCAGTTTATTTTTGTGTATGGTGTTAAAGAATATCCTAATTTCATTTTTTTAAATATAGCTGTCCAGTTTTCCCAGCACCATTTATTGAACAGACTCTCTTTCCTCCATTGTATAGTCTTGCTTCCTTTGTTGTAGATTAATTGACGATGGGTGTGTGGGTTTATTTTGAGGCTTTCTATCCTGTTCTATTGATCTATTTCTGTTTTTGTGCCAGTACTATACAGTTTTGATGACTGTAGCTTTGTACTATAGTCTGAAGTCAGGGAGCCTGATTCCTCCAACTCCATTTTTCTTTCTCAAGATTGTTTTGGCTATTGGTCATCTTTTGTGTTTTCATACAAATTGTAAAACGTTTTGTTCTAATTCTGTGAAAAATGCCATTGGTAATTTGATAGGGATTGCATTGAATCTGTAGACTGCCTTGGGTAGTATAGTCCTTTTGACAATATTGACTCTTCCAATCCAAGAACATGGTATATCTTTCCATCTGTTTGTGTAGTCTTTGATTTCTTTCATCAGCATATCATATCAGGTCTTTTGTCTCCTTAGGTAGGTTTATTCCTAGGTATTTTATTCTTTTTGATGTGATGGTATTAATAAATGGGATTGCTTCTTGAATTCTCTTTCTGATCTTTGTTGTTAGTGTGTAGAAATGCAACAGATTTGTTTATCAATTTTGTAACCTGCAACTTAAATTCATTGATGAGCTCTAGTAATTTTCTGGTAACACCTTTAGGATTTTCTATGTATATTATAATGTCATTTACAAACAGTGACAATTTAACTTCTTTTTCCAATTTGGATTATTTTTATTTCTTTTTCTTCTCTGATTGCCATAGCTAGGACTTCCAAAACGATGTTGAATAAGACTGGCAAGAGTGGAAATCCTTGCCTTATTCCTGATCATAGACGAAATGCTTTTAGCTTTTCACCATTGAGTATGATGTTAACGGTAGGTTTGTCATATATGGCCTTTATTATGTTGAGGTAAGTTCCCTCTATGCTTACTTTCTGGAGAGTCTTTTCATAAATTGGTGTTGAATTTTTCAAAAGATTTTCTGCTTCTGTTGGGATGATCATATGGTTTTTATTCTTCAACTTGTTGATGTGCTGTATCACAGTGATTGATTTACGGATATTGAAAAATCATTGCATCCCTGGGATAAATCCCACTTGATCATGGTGTATGATCCTTTTAATATACTGTTGGATTCAGTTTCCTAGCATTTTGTTGACGATTTTTTCATTTATGTTCATCAGTGATATTCGTTTGTAATTTTCCGTTTTTTTTGTGATATTTTTGTCTGGTTTTGGTATCAGGGTGATGGTGGCCTCATAGAATAAGTTTGGGAGTTTTCCTTCCTCTGAAATTTTTTAGAACAGTTTCAGAAGGATAGGTGTTGGCTCTTCTGAAGCCATCAGGTCCTGGACTTTTGTTTGTTGGGAATTTTTAAATCACAGTTTCAATTTCATTACTTGTCATTGTTCTGTTCATATCTTCTATTTCTTCCAGGTTCAGTATGGGAATGTTGTACATTTCTAAGAATTTGTTCATTTCTTCCAGGTTGTCCATTTTATTGGCATACAGTTGTTTGTAGTAGTCTCTTATGATCCTTTGTATTTCTGTGGTGTCCATTGTAACTTCTCCATTTTTATGAATAATTTTATTAATTTGAATCCTCTCCCTTTTTTCTTGATGAGTCTGGCTAAAGGTTTATCAATTTCGTTTATCTTGTCAAAGAACGAGCTTTTACTTTCATTGATCTTTGCTATTGTTTTCTTTGTCTCTATTTCATTTATTTCTGCTCTGATCTTTATGATTTATTTCCTTCTACTAACTAGGTTTTTTTCTTCTTCTTTCTCTAGTTGCTTTAGGTGTAAAGTTAGGTTGTTTCTTTGAGATATTTCTTGCTTTCCATATTGTTATAAACTTCCCTCTTAGAACTTCTTTTGCAGTATCCCATAGATTTTGGGTCATCATATTTTCATTGTCATTTGCTTCTAGGTATTTTTTGATTTCCTCTTTGATTTCTTCAGTTATCCATTGGTTGTTTGGTAGTATACTGTTTAATCTCCACGTGTTTGTGTTTTTCACAGTTTTTTTTTTTTTTTCTGGTTGCATTGGGTCTTCATTGCTGCATGCGGGCTTTCTCTAGTTGCAATGAGCGAAGACTACTCTTTGTTGCAGTGCACGGGCTTCTCATTGTGGTGGCTTCTCTTGTTACAGAGCACAGGCTCTAGGTGCATGGGCTTCACTATTTGTGGCATACGGGCTCAATAGTTGTGGCACGTGGGCTCAGTAGTTGTGGCTCATGGGCTCTAGAGCACAGGCTAAGTAGTTGTGGTGCATGAGCTTAGTTGCTCCGTGGCATGTGGGATCTTCCTGGACTATGGTTCGAACCCATGTCCCCTGCATTGGCAGGCAGATTCTTAACCGCTGTGCCACCAGGGAAGCCCTTTACAGTTTTTTTTTTTTTCTTGTAGTATATTTCTGATCTCATAGCATTATGCTCAGAAAAGATGCTTGATATGATTTCAATTTTCTCAAATTTACAGAGGCTCAATCTGTGACCCAGCATGTGGTCAATCCTGGAGAATGTTCCATGTGGACTTGAGAATAATGTGTATTCTGCTGCTTTTGGATAGAATGTTCTATAAATATCAATTAAGTCCATCTGGTCTAATGTATCATTTAAGGTCTGTGTTTCCTTACTGATTTTCTGTCTGGATGATCTCTCCACTAATGGAAGTAACACTATTATTGTGTTACTGTAGACTTCTCCCTTTTCAGCTGTTAGTATTTGCCTTATATATTGAGTTTCTCCTATGTTGGGTGCATATATATTTACAATTGTTATATCATCTTCTTGGATGGATCCCTTGATCATTATGTAGTGTCCTTCTTTGTCTCTTATAACAGTCTCGATTTTAAAGTCTATTTCATCTGATATGAGTATTGCTACTCCAGTTTTCTTTTGATTTCCATTTGCATGGAATACCTCTTCTATCCCTTCACTTCCAGTATGTATGTGTCCCTATGTCTGAAGTGGGTCTCTTGTAGACAGCATATGTACTGGTTTTGTTTTTGTATCCATTCAGCCAGTCTATGTCTTTTGGTTGGGGCATTTAGTCCACTTACATTAAAGGTAATTCTCAATATGTATGTTCCTATTACCATATTCTTACTTGTTTTGGGTTTGTTTTTGTAGGTATTTTTTCTTCCCTTCCTCTTTTTTTCTCTTCTCTTGTGGTTTGATGGCTATCTTTAGTGTTGTGTTTGGGTTGCTTTTTCTTTTGTGTGTGTGTCTACCATAGTTTTTGGATTTGCTATTCCAATGAGATTTTGATACAGCAGTCTATATACGTACAGTGTTGTTTTAAGTTGCTTGTCTCTTCCCTGTCCAGAGAGGTTCTTTTAGCATTTGTTGCAAAGCCAGTCTAGTGATGCTGAATTCTCTTAACGTTTGCTTGTCTGTAAGCTTTTGATTTCTCTGTCAAATACAAATGAGAGCCTTGCTGGGTAGAGTATTCTTGGTTGTATGTTCTTCCCTTTCATCACTTTAAATATATCGTGCCATTTCCTACTGGCCTTCAGGGTTTCTGCTGAGAAATCTGCTGATAACATTTTTGGAGTTCCTTTGTCTTTCATTGTCGCTTTTCCTTTGTTGTTTTTAATATTTTTTCTTAGTATTTAATTTTTGTCAATTTGATTACTATGTGTCTTGGCATGTTCCTCCTTGGGTTTATCCTGCCTGAGGCTCTCTGTGCTTCCTGAACTTGGGTGACTACTTCCTTTCCCATGTTAGGGAAGTTTTCAGCTATTATCTCTTCACATATTTTCTTTGAAGAGTAGTCCTTAGAAGAGGTCCTTTCTCTCTCTCTTTTCCATCTGGGATCCCTATAATATGAATGTTGGTGCATTTAATGTTGTCCCAGAGGTCTCTTAGACTGTCTTATTCCTTTTTGTCCATTTTTCCTTATTCTGTTCTGTGGCAGTGATTTCCACCTTTCTGTCTTCCAGGTCACTTATCCATTCTTCTGCTTCAGTTATTCTGCTATTGATTCCTTCTAGTGTATTTTTCATTTCAGATATTGTAGTGTTCATCTCTGTTTGCTCTTTAGTTCTTCTAGGTCTTTATTAAATATTTCTTGTATCTTCTCGATCCTTGCTTCCATTCTTTTTCTGAGATCCTGGATCATCTTCACTATCATTATTCTGCATTCTTTTTCTGGAAGGTTGCCTATCTACACTTCAGTTAGTTGTTTTTCTGGGGTTTTATCTTGTTCCTTCATCGGGGACATAATCCTCTGCCTTTTCATTTCATCTAACTTTCTGTTATTATAGTTTTCATTCCACAGGCTGCAGGATAGTAGTTCTTGCTTATGCTGTCTTCCCTCTGGTGGATGAAGCTATCTAAGAGGTTTATGCAAACTTCCTGATGGGAGGGTCTGGTGATGAGTTGGGCTGGGTCTTGTCCCTCTTGTGGGCAGGGCCGTGCTCAATAAAACTTTATTTTTATTTATTTATTTATTTATTTTATTATTATTTTTTTTAAACATCTTTATTGAAGTATAATTGCCTTACAATGGTGTGTTAGCTTCTGAATAAAACTTTAATCCACTTGTCTGCTGATGAGTGGGGCTGTGTTCCCATGCTGTTTGTTGTTTGGCATGAGGCAAGCCAGCACTGGAGCCTACAGGCTGATGGTGTGGCTAATGGCAGCCTCTGGGAGGGCTCAAGCCAATGAGTACTTCCCAGAATTTCTGTTGCCAGTGTCTTCGTCCACACAGTGATCCACAGCCACCTGCCACCTCTGCAGGAGACCCTCCAATGCCAGCAGGCAGGTCTGGCCCATTCTCCTATGGGGCCACTGTTTTTTCCCCATGCATCCTGGTGCACACAAGACCCTTTGTGTGCCCTTTGGAGTGAAGTTCCTGTTTCCTCCAGTCCTGTGGAAGTCCTGTAATCAAATCCCACTGGCCTTCAAAGCCAGACTCTCTGGGGACTCCTCCTCCCATTTCTGGATCCCCAGGCTGGGAAGCCTGATGTGGGGCTCAGAACTTTCACTCCAGTTAGAGAACTTCTGTGGTACAATTGTTCTGCAGTCTGTGGTTCACCCACCCAGCAGGTATGAGACTTGATTCTATCACAAATGCACCCTTCATACCATCTCACCATGGCTTCTCCTTTGTCCTTAGATGTAGGGTATCTTTTTTGGTAGGTTCCAGCGTTTCTTTGTTGACAGCTGTTCAGCAGTTAGTTCCAAGTTTAGTTTCATATCCCATTTCTGCCTGCTTTTATTTGCCCTTCAATCATTTAAGGTAGTGTCCTTTTTCTTTTTAACATATTTTGCCAAGAGCATATAGCTGTTATCAGGAAAAGATGATCTAATAGATTCTAGTCCTCCATTACCAAAACCCAAAATTCTACTTTCACTTTTGTCATTATCTTTCTTAATAATTTTCACATAGATTGATGTTATCATTCTGCTAAATTTATCCTACTTTGTACGTATCTTCCTCAAGGTTTGTCTCTATATTTAAAAGTATGAGATCAAAGTACTTAGGAAAAAGTATCATATAAGAGATTTCCCTTATAAAAAAATTATGGCTGTGGTTTACATCCTAGAACTGTTACTTGCAAGTCTTTTATCTTGTCCAGGACAAAGTTTTACATATTATATAATTGTGAAGATTCTTCCAACATTAATCTTCCATTTTTTTTTTAATTAACCATAATGGCAAAGGATAATAACATATTGTACAAATGCAAAATCTTGCTGTCTAGGTAGTTTTGATAATACATTTCAGGGATGAGCAAACTTTTTCTTAAAAGGTCTTAGAGTAAAAATATTTAGGCTGTGTAAGCCATAAAGTATTGGTATTAATTATTCAACTCTACAACCCTTGTAGCGTATATGCAATCATAGACAATTCATACAAACGGACATGACTGTGTTCCAATAAAACTTTGTTTGCAAAAATGTGCAGTGCGCTAGATTTGGTCTTTGGCCATACTTTGCTGACCCCTGATTGCTTAGTCATTATGTTGTCATATTTATTTTTTTGCATATTTCTATGAACAGTTGGATTTATTGAAGATGTAAAGAGATTAGATATTTTCTAAGTCTCATAAATAAAACCTTCCTACCTTCAAGCATATTAAAACCTACATAACAATCATGAAGATTTTTATGAATCTTTCACATATATGACTTTAAAATTGCTTAGATATTTTAAAATAAAAAGAAAGTTAGGAGGAATTTCAAGATGGTGGAGGAGTAAGACATGGAGATCACCTTCCTATCCAAAAACACATCAAAAATACATCTGCCTGTGGAACGCCTCCTACAAAACACCAACTGAACACTGGCAGAAGACCTCAGACTTCCCAAAAGGCAAGAAACTCCCCATGTACCTGGGTAGAGCAAAACAAAAAAGAAAAGAGACAAAAGAATAGGGATGGGATCTGCACCTCTGGGAGGGGGCTGTGAAGGAGGAAAAGTTTCCACACACTAGGAAGCCCCTTCACTGGTGGATACGGGGAGTGTGCTGGGGGGAATCTTTGGAGCCATGGAAGAGAGTACAGCAACAGGGGTGCAGAGGGCAAAGTGGAGAGATTCCCACACAGGAGATCAGTGTCGACCAGCATCCACCAGCCTTAGAGGCTTGTCTGCTCACCCGCTGAGTTGGGTGGGGGCTGGGAGCTGAGGTTCAGGCTTTGGAGGTGAGATCCCAGGGAGAGGACTGGGGTTGGCTGTGTGAACACAGCCTGAAGGGAGCTAGTGCTCCATGGCTAACTGGGAGGAAGTGCAGGATCTGTACTAAGAGTCTGGAACTAAGAACTGTACTAAGTCTGGAACTGCCTAAGAGTCAAGAGACAATTGTTTCAAGGTGCGTGAGGAGAGGAGATTCAGAACACTGCTTAAACATGCTTCAGAGACAGGTGGGCACAGCAACTATCAGCACGGACACCAGAGACAGCATGAAACATTAAGGTTGCTGTTACAGCCACCAAGAAGCCTGTATGCAAGCACAGGTCAATATTCACACCCCTCCTGGGAGCCTGTGCAGTCTGCCCCTGCCAAGACCCTGTGACCCAGGGACAATTTCCCTGGGAGAATACATGGCATGACTCAGGCTGTTGCAATGTCACACTGGCCTATGCCGCTGCAGGTTCACCCCACATTCCATACACCTCCCTCCCCTCGGCCTGAGTGAGCGAGAGCCCCCAATCAGCCGCTCCTTTAACCTCCTCCTGTCTGGGTGAAGAACAGATGTCAGAGGGCAACCTATATGCAGAGGTGGGGCCAAATCCAAAGCTGAACCACAAGAGCTGTGCAAACAAAGAAGAGAAGGGAAAAGTTCTCTGTGAAGCCTCAGGAGCAGTGGATTGAATCTTGACAATCAACTTGATAACATTTCATCTACAGAATACCTGACTAGACAATGAATCATCCCAAAATTGAGATGGTGGCAGTTGGGAGTAACTGTAGACTTGGGGTTTGCTATATGCAACTGACTAGTTTCTGATTTTTATGTTTATCTTTTAGTATAGTTTTTAATGCTTGTTATCATTGGTGGATTTGTTTATTGGTTTGGTTGCTCTCTTCTTTTTTTTATTACTTCTTAAATTTTTTAATTTATTAATTCTTTTATTTTTTATTTTAATAACTCTATTTATTTTATTTTCTTTATTTTTTTCTTTGTTTTCTCCCTTTTCTTCTGAGCTGTGTGCCTGACAGGGTTTTGGTGCTCTAGCCAGGTGTCAGGCCTGTGCCTCTGAGGTCGGAGAGCTCAGTTCAGGATATTGGTCCACCAGAGACCTCCTTGTTCCACATAATATCAAATGGCAAAAGCTCTCCCAGAGATCTCTATCTCAATACTAAGACCCAGCTCCACTCAACGACCAGCAAGCTCCAGTGCTGGACACCCCATGCCAAATAACTAACAAGACAGGGACACATCCCCACCCATTAGCAGAGAGGCTGCCTAAAATCATAATAAGTTCACAGACACCCCAAAACACACCACCGGACATGGTCCTGACCACCAGAAAGACAGGATCCAGGTTCATCCAGCAAAACAGAGGGACCAGTCCCCTCCATCAGGAAGCCTACACAACCCACAGAACAAACCTTACCCACTGGGGGAAGACACCAAAAACAAAAGCAACTATCAACCTGAAGCGTGAGAAAAGGAGACCCCAAACACAGTAAGTTAAGCAAAATGAGAAGATCAAGAAATACACAGCAGACGAAATAGAAAAGTAAAAACCCACCAGACCAAACAAATGATGACAAAATAGGCAGTCTAACTGGAAAAGAATTCAGAGTAATAATAGTAAAGATGATCCAAAATCGTGGAAAAAGAATGGAGACTATACAAGAAACGTATAACAAGGATCTACAAGAACTAAAGAGCAAACAAACAATAATGAACAAAACAATAAGTGAAATTAAATATTCTCTAGAAGGAATCAATAGCAGAATAATGGAGGCAGAAGAACGGATAAGTGACCTGGAAGATATAAAAGGGGAAATAACTACCACAGAGAAGAATAAAGAAAGAAAGAATGAGAAGAATTGAGGACAGACTCTGAGACATCTGGAACAACATTAAACGCACCAACATTCTAATTATAGGGATCCCAGAAGAAGAATAGAAAAAGTAAGGGACTGAAAAAATATTTGAAGAGATTATAGTTGAACACTTCCCTAATATGGGAAAGGAAATAGTCAATCTACTCCAGAACGCACAGAGAGTCCCATACAGTATAAATCCAAGGAGAAACCCACCAAGACACATATTAATCAAACTATCAAAAATTAAATACAGAGAAAAAATATAAAAAGCAGCAAGGGAAAAGCAACAAATAACATACAAGGGAATTTCCAGAAGGTTAACAGCTGATCTTTCAGCAGAAACTCTGCAAGCCAGAAGGGAGTGGCAGGACATATTTAAAGTAATGAAAGGGGAAAACCTACAACAAAGATTACTCTACCCAGCAAGGATCTCATTCAGATTTGACAGAGAAATTAAAAGACTACAGACAAGCAAAAGCTAAGAGAACTCAGCACCACCAAACCAGCTTTATAACAAATGCTAAAGGAACTTTTCTGGGGAGGAAACACAAGAGAAGGAAAAGACCTGCAAGAACAAACCCAAAACAACTAAGAAAATGGTAATAGGAACATACATACTGATAATTACCTTAAATGTAAATGGATTAAATGCTCCAACCAAAAGACATAGACTGGCTGAATGGATACAAAAACAAGACCCGTATATATGCTGTCTACAAGAGACCCACTTCAGACCTAGGGACACATACAGACTGAAAGTGAGGGGATGGAGAAAGATATTCCATGAAAATGGAAATCATAAGAAAGCTAGAGTAGCAATTCTCATATCAGACAAAATAGACATAGACTTTAAAATAAAGACTATTACAAGAGACAAAGAAGGACACTACAAAATGACCAAGAGATCAATACAAGAAGAAGATATAACAATTGTAAATATTTATGCACCAAACATAGGAGCACCTCAATACATTAGGAAAATGCTAATAGCCATAAAAGCGGAAATCCACAGTAACACAATAATAGTTAGGGACTTTAACATCCTACTTTCATCAAAAGACAGATTATCTAAAATGAAAATAAATAAGGAAATACAAGCTTTACATGAGACATTAGACAAGATGGACTTAATTGATATTTTTAGGACATTCTATCCAAAAACAACAGAATATACTTTCTTCTCAAGTGCTCATGGGACATTCTGCAGCCTTAGATCATATCTGGGGTCACAAATCAAGCCTTGGTAATTTTAAGAAAATTGAAGTCGTATCAAGTATCTTTTCTGACCGCAATGCTATGAGACTAAATATCAGCTACAGGTGAAAAAACTGTAAAAAATACAAACACAAGGAGGCTAAACAATATGGTACTAAATAACTAAGAGATCTCTGAAGAAATAAAAGAGGAAATCAAAAAATACTTAAAAACAAATGACAGTGAAAGCACGATGAGCCAAATTCTATGGGATACAGCTAAAGCAGTTCTAAGATAGAAGTTTATAGCCATACAATTGTACCTCAAGAAAAATGAAAAATCTCAAATAAAGAACCTAACCTTACACTTAAACCAATTAGAAAAAGAAGAACAAAAAAGTAACAAAGTTAGCAGAAGGAAAGAAATCATAAAAATCAGATCAGAAATAAACGAATAAGAAATGAGGGAAACGATAGCAGGGATAAATAAAACTAAAAGCTGATTCTTTGAGAAGATAAACAAAATTGATAAACCATTAACCATACTCATTAAGAACAAAAGGGAGAAGACTCAGATCAACAGAATTAGAAACGAAAAGAAGTAAAAACTGACAATACAGAAATACAAAGGATCATGAGAGATTACTACAAGCAACTATATGCCAATAAAATGGACAACCTGGAAGAAATGGAAATACTCTTAGAAAGCACAACCTTCCGAGACTGAACCAGGAAGAAAGAGATAATATAAACAGACCAATCACAAGCACTGAAATCAAGACTGTGATCAAAAATCTTCCAACAAACAAAAGCCCAGGACCAGGTGAATTCACAAGCGAATTTTATCGAACATTTAGAGAAGAGTTAACACCTGTGCTTCTCAAAAACTTCCAAATATAGCAGAAGGAGGAACACCTCCAAACTCATTCTAAAGACCACCACCACCCTGATACAAGAAACAGACACAGATGTCACACAAAAAAATCTGAAGGCCAATATCAGTGATGAACATAGGTGCAAAAATCATCAACAAAATACTAGCAAACAGACCCAATAGCACATTAAAAGGATCATACAACATGATCAAGCAGGGTTTATCCCAGGGATGCAAAGATTCTTCGATATACACAAATCAATCAAGGTGATACACCATATTAACAAACTGAAGAATTAAAAACCACATGATCATCTCAATAGATGCAGAAAAAGCTTTTGACAAAATTCAATACCCATTTATGATAAAACCCTCCAGAAAGTAGGCATAGAGGGAACTTACCTGAACATAATAAAAGCCATATATGACAAAGGAACAGCCAACATCGTTCTCAATGGTGAAAAACTGAAACCATTTCCACTAGGATCAGGAGCAAGACAAGGTTGCCCATTCTCACCACTATTATTCAACATAGTTTTGAAGTTTTAGCCACAGACATCAGAGAAGAAAAAGACATAAAAGAATCCTAATTGGAAAAGAAGAAGTAAAACTGTCACTGCTTGCTGAAAACTATAAGACACTGATGAAAGAAATTAGTGCTGATACAAACAGATGGAGAGATATACCATGTTCTTGGATTGGAAGACTCAACGTTGTGAAAATGGCTATACTACCCAAAGTAATCTACAGATTCAGTGCAATCCCTGTCAAACTACCAATGGCATTTTTCACAGAAGTAGAACAAAAAGTTTCACAATTTGTATGGAAACACAAAAGACCCCGAAGAGCCAAAACAATCTTGAGAAAGAAAAACGGAACTGGAGGTATCAGGCTCCTTGACTCCAGACCATACTACAAAACTACAGTAATCAAGACAGTATTGTACTGACACAAAAACTGAAATATAGATCAATGGAACAGGATAGAAAGCCCAGAGATAAACCCACGCTTATAGTCACCTTATCTTTGATAAAGGAAGCAAGAATATACAATGGAGGAAAGACAGCCTCTTCTATAAGTGGTGCTGGGAAAACTATGCAGCTATATGTAAAAGAATGAAATTAGAACACTGTCTAACACCATACACAAAAATAAACGCAAAATGGATTAAAGACCTAAATGTAAGACTGGAGACTATGAAACTCTTAGAGGAAAACATAGGTAGAACACTCTATGACATAAATCACAGTAAGATCCTTTTTGACCCACCTCCTAGAGAAATGGAAATAAAACAAAAATATACAAACGGGACCTAATGAAACTTAAAAGCTTTTGCACAGCAAAGGAAACTATAAACAAGACAAAAAGACAACCCTCAGAATGGGAGAAAATATTTGCAATGAAGCAACTGACAAAGGATTAATCTCCAAAATATACAAGCAGCTTATGCAGCTCAATATCAAAAAAACAAACAACCCAATCCAAAAATGGGCAGAAAGCCTAAATTGACATTTCTCCAAAGAAGATATACAGATTGCCAGCAAACACATGAAGGGATGCTCAACATCATTAATTATTAGACAAATGCAAGTCAAAACTACAATGAGGTATCACCTCACACCAGTCAGAATGACCATCATCAAAAAAATCTAGAAACAATAAATGCTGGAAAGGGTGTGGAGGAAAGGGAACCCTCTTGCACTGTTGGTGGGAATGAAAATTAATAAAGCCACTATGGAGAACAGTATGGAGGTTCCTTAAAAAAACTAAAAATAGAATTACCATACGACCCAGCAATTTCACTACTGGGCATACACCCTGAGAAAACCATACTTCAAAGAGTCATGTACCACAATGTTCATTGCAGCACTATTAACAATAGCCAGGACATGGAAACAACCTAAGTGTCCATCAACAGATGAATGGATAAAGAAGACTTGGCACATATGGAATATTATATGGCTAATGGAATATTAGCCATATAATATTCCCATATAATATTGACCATAAAAGAAATGAAACTGAGTTATTTGTAGTGAGGTGGACAGACCTAGAGTCTGTCCTACAGAGTGAAGTAAGTCAGAAAGAGAGAAACAAATACCATATGATAACATATATATATGGATTCTAAAAAAAAAAAAATGTGTCTGGAGAACCTAGGGGTAGGACAGGAATAAAGATGCAGACGTAGAGAATGGACTTGAGGACACGGGAAGGGGGAAGGGTAAGCTGGGATGAAGTGAGAGAGTGACATTGGCATATATACACTACCAAATGCAAAACAGAAAGCTAGTGGGAAGCAACTGCATAGCACAGGGTGATCGGCTCAGTGCTTTGTGACCACTTCGAGGGGTGGGATAGGGAATATGTGGGAGAGATGCAAGAGGGAGGGGATAGGGTGATATACTTATATGTAGACCTGATTCACTTTGTTATACAGCAGAAACTAACACAATGTTTTAAAGCAATTATACTCCAAAAAGATGTTAAAAAAAAAAAAGTTAAAGTAATTTATTTGTGTTTGACATCAAAGCACATCAATTATTTGTATAAAAGTAATTGCTAGAGGCTTCCCTGGTGGCACAGTTGTTGAGAATCTGCCTGCCAATGCAGAGGACATGGGTTCAAGCCCTGGTCTGGGAAGATCCCACATGTCGCGGAGCAACTGGGCCCGTGAGCCACAACTACTGAGCCTGCGCGTCTGGAGCCTGTGCTCTGCAACAAGAGAGGCAGTGATAGTGAGAGACCCGTGCACCACGATGAAGAGTGGCCCCCGCTACCACAACTAGAGAAAGCCCTCACACAGAAACGAAGACCCAACACAGCCAAAAATAAATAAATAAATTTATTTAAAAAACAACAAAAAAAGATTATTTAAAAAAAAAAGTAATTGCTAGAAAAAGGTTACTTTGTATGGATTGTAGGATTCATAATCAAGGTAGACACGGAAGTAATTACTTACAATTACCACAAAACACAATGTAACTCTGATGCATGGAGAGTTTTATTTAAAATGGGATCCTGATTAAAATTCTAATGCAGCTCCCCTTTTACAAACTTTGCAAGAATAAACATAAAGGAATTGCGAACAACTTTTCACTTTATTTCATTTTTGTGTTTTTTTTTCCTCCAGATTTATTGAGAAATTATAGATATATAACATATATGTTTAAGGTGTACA
Organism: Balaenoptera borealis; assembly: GCF_965194805.1. Classification (NCBI taxonomy): domain Eukaryota; kingdom Metazoa; phylum Chordata; class Mammalia; order Artiodactyla; family Balaenopteridae; genus Balaenoptera; species Balaenoptera borealis. The sequence continues at coordinate 45,674,253 of NC_138876.1, forward strand.
ACATGATGATTTGATGAAAGTATATATTGTTTAGTTATTACAACAGTGAGGTTAACAGTTCTAACCCCTCACATAATTACCATCTTTTTGTGGCTGTAACAAGCAAGAACTACTCAACTTTCAAGTAGATAATACAGTAATGTAAGTTGTTGTCACCATGCTCTATGTTAGATATGCACAATCTATTCATCTTATAGCTGGCAGTTTATACCTTTGGTCAACATCTCCCCACTTTCCCCACCCCTTAGCCCCTGGCAATCTCCATTCTACTCTCTATATTTATGAGTTTAGCTTATGTAGATTCCAGATACAAGTGAAATTATGTAGTATTTTTCTTTCTCTGTCTGACTTATTTCACTTAGCATAATGCCCTCAAGATCCGTCCACGTTGTTGTAAAATGCAGGATTTCCTTCTTTTTTATGGCAGAAGAATATTCCATCCACATATAAATGCACATAAACCACGTTTTCTTTACCCATTCATCCATCTATGGAAACAGGTTGTTTCCATGTCTTGGATATTGTAAATATAGCTGCAATGAGCATGGGGGTGCAGATATCTCTTTGAAACAGTGATTCCATTTCCTTCAGATAAATACCCAGAAGTGAAATTGCTGGGTCATATGGTAGTTCTATTTTTAATTTTTTGAGGAACTTACATACTGTTTTACATTCCCACAAACAGTGTACAAGGATTCTCTTCCCTCCATGACCTCACCAACACTTGTCTTTTTGATAATGACCATTCTAACAGGTGTGAGGTGATATCTCATTGTGATTTCAATTTGCTTGTCCCTGATGATTAGTAATGTTGAGCACTTTTTCATATGCCTAAAGGACATTTGTATACCTTCTTTGGAAAAATGTCTATTCAGGTCCTTTCCCCATTTTTAAATCAGATAATGATGATGATGAATTTGCTATGAGTTATATGAGTTTCTTTATATTTTGGATAATAACCTCATATCAATTTTTTGCAAGTATTTTGTCCCATTTTGTGGGTTGCCTTTTCATTTTGTTGACCTTTTCTTTTGCTGTCTACAATTTTTTATTTTGATGTAGTCTCACTTGTTTATTTTGCTTTTGATGCTTGTGCTTTTGGTGTCATATTCAAAATATTGTTGCCAAGAACAATGTCAAGGAACTTTTTATTTATGTTTTCTTGTAGTAGTTTTCAGTTGGAGTCTCACATTTAAGTCTTCAATCCATTTTGAGTAAATTTTTGTGAGTGGTATAAGATAGGGGTCCAATTTCACTCCCTAAGATATGAACATCCAGTTTTTCCAACACTATTTATTCAAGAGTCTATCTTTCCCCCATTGAATATTCTTGGCTCCCTTTTCAAAAAATTAGTTGACTGTATATGTGTGGGTACGTTTCTGAGATTTTGATGATGTTCCATTGGTCTATGTGTCTGTTTTTGTGTCAATACCATAATTTTTTATTGCTATAGTTTTGTAACAAAGTTTAAAATCAGTAATTGTGATGCCTCCAGCTTTGTTCCTATTTCTCAGGATTGCTTTGGCTATCCAGAGTCTTTTGTGGTTCCATACCAATTTTAGGATTGTTTTGCTATTTATGTGAAAAATGCCATAGGAATTTTGATAGAGATGCATTGGATCTATAGATGATTTGGGGTTGTATAAACATTTTAACAATATCAATTCTTCTAATCCATGAAGGTGGAATACCTTTCCATTTATTTGTGTCTTCTTCAATTTCTTTTATCAATGTATTGTAATTTTAAGTGTACAGATATTTCACCTCCTTGATTAAATTCATTAATAAGTATTTTATTATTTTAATACTATTGTAAATGGGATTGTTTTCTTTATTTCTTTTTCAGATAGTTTGCTATTAGTGTATGGAAATGCAACATACAGGAGTATGTTGATTTCATATCCTGCAACTTTACTGAATTTGTTACTTAGTTTTAACAGTTTTGGTTTTTTTTTTTTTTTGGTAGAGTCTTTAGAATTTTCTGTATGAGATAATTTCATTTGCAAACAGAGCAAATTTTACTCTTTGCTTTCCAATTTCGATTACTTTTATTTCTTTTTCTTGCCTAATTGCTCTGGTTAGGACTTCCAGTACTATGCTGAATAGGAATTGTGAGAGTGGACATATTTGTCTTGTTCCTGATTGTAGTGGGAAAGCTTTCAACCTTTCATCATTGATCATAATATTAGCTGTAGGTCTGTCATATATAGGCTTTATTTGTTGAAATACATTCCTTCTATACCCAAATTGTTCAGAGTCTTTATCATAAATAAATGTCGAATTTTGTCAAATGCTTTTTCTGTATCTGAGATGATCATATGATTTTTATCTTTCATTCTATTGATATGATATTTCACACTTATTGATTTGCATTTGTTGACCCATCCTTACACCCCAGGGATAAATCTCACTTGATCGGGATGTATGATGATTCTTTTAATGTGCTGTTGAGTTTGGTTTGTTAGTATTTTGTTGAGAATTTTTACATCCATACAGATCAGGGACATTGACCTCTAGTTTTCTTGTCTTGTAGTGTCCTTATTTGGCTTTGGTATCAAGGTAATGCTGGCCTCATAAAGTGAATTTAAGAGTGTTCCCTCTTCTTCAATTTTCTGGAAGAGTTTGAGAAGGATTAGTGTTAATTCTTTAAATGTTTGGTAGAATTCACCAGTAAAACCATCTGATCCTGGGCTTTTCTCTATTGGGAGGTTTCTGATTACTGATTTAGTCTCATACTCGTTTATCTCTTTAAATTATTTAATTCTTCATGATTCAGTCTTTGTAGGTTATATGTTTCTAGAAATTTACCCATTTTTTTCTAGGTTGCCCATTTTTTGGCATATAATTGTTCATAGCAACCTCTTATGATCCTTTGTATTTTTATGGTATCAATTTTAACATCTCCTCCATTTCTGATTTTATTTGAGTCCTCTCTTTTTTTTCTTAGTGAGTTGAGCTAAATGCCTGTCTATTGTGCTTATCTTTTTTAAAAACCAGCTCTTAGTTTTATTGATTTTTTCTATTATTTTTCTGGTCTTTATTTTGTTTATTTCTGCTATGATCTTTGTTATTTCCTTTCTTATGCTAACTTTGGGTTTAGTTTGTTCCTCTTTTTCTAGTTCATTGAGGGGTGAAGTTCGATTGTTTATTTGTGATCTTTCTTTTTTCTTAATGTAGGTGTTTATCACTATAAACTTTCATCTTAGAGCTACTTTTGATGCATCTAATAAATTTTGGATTTTTAGTTTCCATTTTTGTTTTTTTAAAGATAATTTTGAATTTTTCTTTTACCTAATTGTTTAGGAATATGTTGTTTAATTCCACACATTTGTGAATTTTTCAGTTTTCCTACTATTACTGATTTCTAGGTTCATACCAGTGTTATTCAAAAAGATACTTGGTATAATTTCAACCCTCTTACATTGTTTAAGGTTTGTTTTGTGACCCATCATATGGTTTATCCTGAGGAACATTCTGTGTGCTATTGAGAAGAATGTGTATTCTGTTGCTGTTGGGTGTAATGTTCTGTATATTTCAGTTGGGTTCATTTGGTCTAAGGTACAGCTCAAATCCAATGTTTCTTATTGATTTTTTTGTATAGAAATTATATCCCTTATTGAAAGTGAGGTACTGAAGTCCCTTACTTTTATGTTTTTGTCTAGTTCTCCCTAGATCTGTTAGTATTTGTTTAATATATTTCAGTGCTCCAATGTTGGATGCACATATATTTACAATTGTTATAATTTCTTGATGAATTGACCTCTTTATCATTATATAATGACCTTGTGTCTTGTTACAGTTTTGACTTAAAATCTGTTTTGTCTGATATTAATGTAGTTATCCCTGCTGTCTTTTGGTTTCCATTTGCATGAAATATCTTTTGCATACCTTCAATATGTGTCTTTAAAGCTGATGTCTCTTGTAGGCAGCATATAGTTGGGTCTTGTTTTTTATCCATTCATCTACTCTGTGTCTTTTGATTGGAGAAATGAATCTATTTATATTTAAAGTAATTGATAGGTAATGACTTACTAATGCCATTTATCATATTAATTGTTTTCTGGCTATTTTATAGCTTTCCTGTTCCTATCTTTCTCTTTTGCTGACTTTTTTTGTAAATTGATTATTTTCTGTAGTGGTATGCTTTGATTCTCTTTTATCTTTTTTGTATCTACTGTAGGTTTTTGCTTTGTAGTCACTATGATGCTTACATAAAATATCTTATAGCATATCTATATATAATAATAACATATATAACTTAACTTCAATCACATACAAATCTACCCTTTTACTGCCTCCTCCAAATTTGAAGTTTTTGATGTTACAATTTACATTTTTATAATGTGTATTCATTAACAAATTACTGTAGCTATGGGGTTTTTTAATAATTATGTCCTTTAAACCTTTATACTAGAGTTAAGTGATTAACACACCATCATATTACAGTTTGATATAGAATATTCTTAATTTGACTTTATTTACCTTTACTGGTGTATTTTATATTTTCATATGTTTTCATGTTATTAATCAGGGTCTCTTCCTTTCAGCTTGAAGAACTCCTTTCAGCATTTCTTGTGAGGCAGATCTAGTGGTGATAAACTCCCTTAGCTTTTTTGTTTGTTTGAGAAAGTCTTTTCTCTCTTTCATTTCTTAAAAATAACTTTGCCAAGTAAAGCATTCTTGGTTGGCAGGATTTTTTCTTGTTGCACTTTGAATATATCATCTCACTCTGTCCTGGCCTGTAAGGTTTCTGCTGAGAAATCTGCTAATAGCCTCACGAGGTTTCCCTTCTATGTGATAATTTTTTCCTCTTGCTGCTTTTTAAATTCCCTCTGTTTTTTATTTCAGACAGTTTTATTATAATGTGTCTTAGAGAAGATTGTTTTGGGTTGAAGTTTTGGGGTGACTTTTTGAACTAGGATGTCAAAAATCTCTCTCCTTAAGTTAAGTAAACTTTCTGCTCCTTTCTCCCTCTATTCACTTTCTGGGACTCCAACAATACATATATTATTCCTTTTAATGATATCCCATAATTTATGCAGCATTTCTTCATTCTTTTTTTTTCTTTTTACTCTTCTAACTGGATGATTTCACATGATCTATCCCCTAGTTCATTAATTCTTTCTTTTGTTTTATCAAGTACGTTATGGAAGCTCCCTTTTGTATTCTTTAATGCAGTCATTTTATTCAACTCCAGGATCAGTTTAGTTTTCAAATATTGTTTTTATTTCTTGTTGAACATATCGTTTTATTCATGTATTGTTTTCCTAATTTCATTTAGTTGTCTATATATGTTTTCTTGTAGTTCCTATCTTTAAGAGGATTGTTTTGAATTCTTTTTCAGACAATTCATAGATCTCCATTTCTTTAGGGTCAGTCACTGGAGTTTTGTTAGTCTCCTTTGGTGGTGTTATGTTTCCTTGATTACTGATGATTTGTGTGGCCTTGAGTTGGTGTCAGTGCATTTGAGGAAATACACACCTTTTCCAATTTCTACAGATTGGCTTTGGCAGGCAAAGTCCTTCACCAGTGAACCCATCCAGAGATTCTGATTGGGCCATCTGGTGGTGTCCACAGGTAAGCTTGCAGCTGGAGTCCTTAGGTTGGCACATCTAGTGCCTGAGTTTGCAGATGGACTGGTCTGGTGCCTGTGTCCACTGAGGTGGGCTGGGGAGCCTGGGTTCACTGGGGTGGTCCTGGCACTTGAGTCTGTGGTGGTGAGCCTGGGCCTTACATCTTCTTGGGCATACTTGTATCCTGGGCCCACAGGGTTTAACAAGGCACCAGGGGGAATTGGGGGAGTCTGGCGTCTGGATTGCAGGGACTCTTCCTGTACTGGAATGAGCTGTGAGTCTGATTTTGCAAGAGCTGGACTGGAGGCAAGGGTCACGGGAGCTGGCCTTGCACTACAATAATCTTGAAGCCTGGGACTGTGGGAGTCAGTTTTAACCTGAGGTCTCAGAGGGGCCAGTCTGGAGGTGGGGTCTGGAGAGGTTGGTGTAGGGCCAGGGCAGGCTGGGAACCTCAGTCCTTGGAAGCCAGCCTCAAGCCTGGGACTGCAGGGGCTGGCCTGTTGCTGGGGCAGTCCAGAATCCTGGGTCTGTGGGAACTGGTCTGGAGTCTAGATCTATGGGGGGCGGGGGAGAAGCCTGGTGCTAAGGGGTTGTGAGTCTGTGTCCATGGAAACAAGCCTGGTGGTGAGGTGGGTTGAAAGCCTATGTTCTTGTTATTTGGCCTGGTGCTGGGCCCAATCAGGAGCCAGGATTCATGGATGCCTGCCTGGAGCCCGAATTCATGGGGGCTGATTGGGAGCTGGTGCTGGGATATGTCAAGAGCCTGGGTTCATGGGAGCCTGCCACAACCTACTGCCATGGAATCTGCATGGGGCTGTAAGAGCCACCTGGGCCACTGGATGCATCAAGTGCTAGGTGACCCATGGGCCTGGATTCTTGGGGTCCTACAGGGAGCCACCTAGAGAAGCAGTCAGCCTGTGCTGGGACAGGCTGGCTCTGCAGCACACAGTGAAGTCAGGAGCTCAGTTCACTCTCCTTTTCCAATGGGGAGGGTGTCTCTCTCTGAATTGAGCTCCCTGGGCTTGGGGAGGGATAATGTGAATTTATTTGTTCTTCTCTTCTCAATTCATCTTCTTTTAAATTTCTGTGCTTCACCCATGTGCTGTAATCCCTGACTTGGAATCCTTGGCTCTTGTGAAAGTATTTTGTGTTGTGCAAATTGATGTTTCTAGGAGGGGAAAAGTACTGAAAATTCCTATGCTACCATTTTGCTGATGTCACTCTCCAACTTTTTGATTTTATATTATACCTATATAAAGTATTCATTATGAAAGAGTCAAAGTGCACAAAACAAAATTGCTGTGCCATAGGAAAAAGTGCAGAGGAGAAATCTAACTCTATAAAGAAATCACCATTTCACTGTAAAGAAGAATTTTTTTCCCCTGAAACTTATAATAAGTAACTTGACAGACTTGAGGTAAGGAAGTTTTTGACAAGGCACCAGAATAATAAACTCCTGCCAATACTATTAAAATTTTGAGAGGCATATAAATTACCTGGAGATCTTGTTGAAATGCAGATCCTAATTCAGTCAATATGGAAGGAGAGCAGAAAATTCTCAGAAAATGATGATACTGTTACTCTGTGAACCACTCTTTGAGGAGCAAGGCTCTATACCACCTGGATTCAGGTAACTTTATTTTCACAGTACCTAAATACATTCTTTACTGAGATATCAGAGGAGAAAAGTGTCAAGAATCAAATGGCAGACTGTATGGCTAAATAGATTTAGTTAAATATTTTAGATGTTTTAGCTAACTAGCAAGATAGCCAAGTAATGTATCCCAATGATTGAATGACTTTAATTTATCCTCATGATTTTCTTTTGCATTGTCCTCTCTGTACAGAGGTTTTTGTACCTTTTTTTTTTTTTTTTTTTTTTAAGTTTCATGTGTTTCTCTCTGGGACCCCTAAACTATGGGTTGATTACACAGTGACTAATTGTTGTAGGACAAAGTTTTTCTGCCCTTAACTGTGGATTACTCATAACAATTGCTGCTTTATATTTCTTGCTCATTCTCACTGTATACACAGATTCTGAATAACAGCATGTTATTAGCAGATGGTTTTAGCAGCTGTTAGCAGGTAACATCACTTTTTACCTAAACAAGAAGTGATTTCCTTCTCTACATGTCAGAAGAGAGGGATAATATAGTTGCTCTATGATTTTGGATAGGAAAGACTATCTTCTAAGCTGCCATTTGGAAAATCATTGCCCTTCAGAACCTAAATATACCCTTCCCACTCTGGCTATCCTCATTTCTATTTTAAAATATTCCAGTGAAATCATACTGCCTCTTAGTATAGCAGCTGTTTGTGGAGAACTGGCAAAGGAAAGCACTTATCTCATCTTGGTCCTCCATATGAGGTATGAATTATTCTCTGGTTTCAGTCACTATTGATTATATATTTCTGTACCATCTTTCTTGCTTATATTCATAATTAATTTAACATATAAGACAATATCAGAAAACTTGGCAGGAAGAGGTGGCATCTTTCCTCTGCATTCACACAACATACTGTAGTTTACACTGTAAACCCCACTTACTGCTTTGTGTTGAAGTTTTCTGCTAGTTACAGTTGACCCTTGAGCAATGACCCCTGAACATTAGGGGCACCAACGTCCACATGCAGTCAAAAATCTGCATATAACTTTTGACTCCCTCAAAACGTTACTATTAACAGCCTACTATTGTCTGGAAGCCTTACTGATAACATAAACTGTCAATTAACCTATTTTATATGTAATATGTATTGCATACTGTATTCTTACAATAAAGTAAGCAAGGGAAAAGGAAACGTTACTAAGAAAATCATAAGGAGGAGAAAATGCATTTACAGTACTGCATTGTAGTTATTGATACCATAAATTTATGTCATCTGTTTACTAGATGAATTCTCTGTTTGTTAGTACCTACATCAATATTGTCTTATATGATACAAAACACTGTAGATGTTATATGTATTACTAACTATATAATACTATATGTATTACTAGACATCAACAATGAAAAGATAATGTGAAAAAATCATATTTATTCACAGGTATAATGATTCATACATTGATAAAGAAGCAGCAATATGATTATTTTATGGTAGCCTAATAATCAATAAAACTGCTTCATGGTAACCTAGCATATACACTAATGAATGAATCATTATAAAATTTTTATGGTATACAGTATTACAGTCATATTCATAATACAATATTAGAAATGTTACATTAAGATAAACCCACTTACCTGTGAAGATATGCTAATACGCAGTTTATCCAAATATGAGAGAGAGAAGTATAATGTACAATATTGTAATTCCTTGAAAACAAATTATAAAACAGCAAGAAAACTAGCACTTTCTAAATATATATTAAATATTATTCACCTTATGCCTATGTAAGAATAAGCTATTCACTCAATAAAAGCCTTGCACACAATGAATACTAAGGTGATGATGATGATGATGACAAAACGGTCTCATACAGATCCTGCTTTACAGTTATTAGATTTTCACATGAATACACAACAAATAAGTTTATTAATTGTATGGCATGATGATTATTTACTATCCATTTCGTGGAAGTGGATCATTTTAAAGGTCTTCATTCTCACCATCTTCACATTAAGCAGGCTAAGGAAGAGGAAGAAAAAGAGGGTGGCAGAGGTGGAGGACATGGAAGAGGAGCCAGGAGAGACAGGCACACTCTGTGTAACGTTGTGGAAATACATCAAAATTTCTGTCTGACTTTTTTGCTTTTTCATTTCTCTAAAAATGTTTCTATATGGTACAATCCTTCTTTGTTTGCTTCAGTTTCAGTTCCCATATCATAGAAAGGTTCATGTCATAAAAGAAGCCAAAAGCTGCTTTGAATTCTGGCAGAATGCAAATGTCAGTTTGTTTTATGTCACTACCTCTCTGTCCTCATCATCTGGCACTAGTTCAGAAGCATTCACCTCCATCAAGTAATTTTCTGTTAATTCCTCTGATGTGGTGTCTATAGCTCTTGAATTCCTCTAACATCCACATCTTGAAACCCTTCAACCCCCACCTTTTTTGCCATATCTAAATCTATTTCATTATTTCCTTGATTGCTTCTGTTGTAAATTCCGTGAAGTCATGCATAACATCTGGACAGTTTTCTCCAGGAATTTTTCTTGGGGTTTGATGGCTTTCTTGGATTTTTCTATAACAACAATGGCATCTTCAATAATATAATCCTTCCAGACCTTTATGATGTTCTCTTAGGTTTCTCTTCATAGCATTCACAATCTTTTCCATAGAGTACCATGTGTAATAAAGCTTAAAGGTCTTTATGACCCCCTAATCTAGAGGCTGAATTAGAGACACTGTGTTCGGGGGGACAAGTTCAACCTTGGGTGTTGAACGCATAGGGTTTCTGGTGGCCAGTGAAATTGCCCAATATCACAAGAACTTTAATTTTAAATTTATTTATTTATTTTTATTTTTTGTGTGTGTCTAGGTGAGAATTTTTATTAAAGGCATTAATTTGCTAAGTGAAGCCCCATTTATTTATAGAAGAATGTCTGGGTTTTTTTTTAATTTTTATTGGATATCTCAACATAATAAAAGCCATATATGATAAACCCACAACCAACATCATTCTCAATGGTGAAAAACTGAAAGCATTTCCTCCAAGATCAGGAACAAGACAAGGGTGCCCACTCTCACCACTATTATTCAACATAGTTTTGGAAGTTTTAGCCACAGCAATCAGAAAAGAAAAAGAAATAAAAGGAATTCAAATTGGAAAAGAAGAAGTAAAATGGTCACTGTTTACAAATAACAGGATACTATACATAGTAAATCCTAAAGATGCCTCCAGAAAATTACTAGAGGTGATAAATGAATTTGGTAAAGTAGCAGGTTACAAAATTAATGCACAGAAGTCTTGCATTCCTATACACTAACAACAAAAAATCTGAAAGAGAAATTAAGGAAACATGCTCATTTACCATTGCAAAAAAAAAGAATAAAATACCTAGGAATAAACCTACCAAAAGGAGCCAAAGACCTGTATGCAGAAAACTATAAGACACTGATGAAAGAAATCAAAGACAATACAAACAGATGGAAAGATATAACATGTTCTTGGATTGGAAGACTCAACATTGTTAAAATGACTATATTACTCAAAACAATCTACAGATTTAATGCAATCCCTATCAAATGACCAATGGCATTTCTCACAGTACTAGAACAAAAAAAATTTTACAATTTGTATGGAAACACAAAAGACCCCGAATAACAAAAGCAATCTTGAGAAAGAAAAACAGAGCTGGAAGAATCAGTCTCCCTGACTTCAGGCTACACTACAAAGCTACAGTAATCAAGACCGTATGGTACTGGTACAAAAACAGAAATATAGATCAAAGGAACAGGATAGAAAGCCCAGAGATGAACCCATGCACATATGGTCACCTTATCTTTGATAAAGGAGGCAAGCATATACAATGGAGAAAAGACAGCCTCTTCAATAACTTGTGCTGGGAAAACTGGACAGCTACATGTAAAAGAATGAAATTAGAACACTTCCTAACACCATACACAAAAATAAACTCAAAATGGATTAAAGACCTAAATGTAAGGCCAGACACTATGAAACTCTTAGAGGAAAACATAGGCAGAACATTTTATGACATAAATCACAGAAAGATTCTTTTTGACCCACCTCCTAGAGAAATGGAAATAAAAACAAAAATAAAAAGAAGGGACCTAATGAAACTTAAAAACTTTTGCACAGCAAAGGAAAACATAAACAAGACAAAAAGACAACCCTCAGAATGGGAGAAAACATTTACAAATGAAGAAAGTGACAAAGGATTAATCTCCAAAATATACAAGCAGCTCATGCAGCTCAATATCTAAAAAGCAAACAACCCAATCCAAAAATGAGTGGAAGACCTAAATAGACATTTCTCCAAAGTAGACATACAGATTGCCAACAAATACATGAAAAGATGCTCAACATCACTAATCATTAAAGAAATGAAAATTAAAACCACAATGATGTATCACCTCACACCAGTCAGAATGGCCATCATCACAAAACCTAGAAAAAATAAATGCTGGAGAGGGTGTGGAGAAAAGGGAACCCTCTTGCACTGTTGGTGGGAATGTAAATTGATACAGCCACTATGGAGAACAGTATGAAGTTTCCTTAAAAAACTAATAATAGAACTACCATATGACCCAGCAATCCCATTACTGGGCATGTACCCTGAGAAAACCATAATTCAAAAAGAGTCATCTACCAAAATGTTCATTGCAACTCTATTTACAATAGCAAGGACAAGGAAGCAACCTAAATGTCCATTGATAGATGAATGAATAAAGAAGATGTGGCACATATATACAATGGAATATTACTCAGCCATAAAATGGAATGAAATTGAGTTATTTTTAATGAGGTGGATGGACCTAGAGTCTGTCATACAGAGTGAAGTAGGTCAGAAAGAGAAAATCAAATACCATATGCTAACGCACATGTGTGGAATCTAAAAAAAAAATAAAATAAAATGGTATTGATGAACTTAGTGGCAGGGCAGGAATAAAACGCAGATGTAGAGAATGGACTTGAGGACACAATGAAGAAGGGGAAGCTGGGACGAAGTGAGAGAGTAACATTGACATATATACACTACCAAATGTAAAATGGATGGCTAGTGGGAAGCTGCTGCATAGCACAGGGGGCTCAGCTAGATGCTTTGTGACAACCTAGAAGGGTGAGATAGGGAGGGTGGGAGGGTGACGCAAGAGGGAGGAGATGTGTGTATATATGTATATATATAACTGATTCACTTTGTGGTACAGCAGAAACTAACACAACATTGTAATGCAGTTATACTCCAATAAAGATGTTTTAAAAAAATTCATTGGGGTATAGTTGATTTAAAATATTGTGTTGTTTCTGCTGTACAGCAATGTAAATCAGATATATATACATATATATATATATCCACTCTCTTTTAGATTCTTTTCCCATATAGGTCATTACAGAGTTTTGTGAAGTGTTCCCTGTGCTATACAGCAGGTCCTTATTAGTTATTGATTTTATATATAATAGTGTGTATATGTCAATCTCAATCTCCCAATTTATCCCTCCTCCCACTTTCCCCCCAGGTAACCATAAGTTGGTTTTCTACATCTGTGACTCTATTTCTGCTTTGTAAATAAGTTCATATGTACCATCTTTTTGATTCCACATATAAGCAGTGTCACGTGATATTTGTCTGTCTCTCTCTCTGTCTGTCTTACTTCACTCAATATGACAATCTCTAAGTCCATCCATGTTGCTGCAAATGGTATTATCTCATTCTTTTTAATGGCTGAGTAATATTCCATTGTATATATGTGCCACATCTTCTTTATCCATTCCTCTGTCGATGGACATTTAGGTTGCTTCTATGTCCTGGCTATTGTAAATAGTGCTGCTATGAATATTGGGGTGCATGTATATTTTCAAATTATGGTTTTCTCCAGATATATGCCCAGGAGAGGGATTGCAGGTTCATATAGTAGCTCTATTTTAAGTTTTTAAGGAACCTCCAAACTGTTCTCCATAATTGTTGTACCGATTTAGATTCCTACCAACAGTGTAGGAATGGGGTTCTGGGTGGCCAATGATATTGTCCAATATCAAAAGAACTTTAAAAGGCAGTGACTTGCTGACAACATACTTCCTGACTTCAGGGACAAAGCATCAATAAGACCAATCCAGAAAAAGGATTCTCATTGCTGAGGCCTTTTTGCTGTACAACCAAAAGACTGGCAGCTGGTGATTAACTTTTCCCTTCAAGGCTCAGGGGTTAACAGCTATACAGAGAAGGACAGTCCTAATCATAAACCCAATTGCATTTGCACGAAACAGTAGAGATAACCTATCCCTTCCTGCCTTACATTCTGGTGTTCATCTTCTTTATCCATTCATCTGTCAATGGACATTTAGGTTGCTTCCATGTCTTGGCTATTGTAAACAGTGTTGCTATGAACATTGGGGTGCATCTATCTTTTCAAATTAGAGTTTTCATCTTTTCCAGATATAGCCCCCAGAGTGGGATTGCTGGCTCATATGGTAACTTTATGTTTAATTTTTAAAGAAATCTTCACACTGTTTTCCATAGTGACAGCACCAATTTTCATTCCCACCAACAGTGTAGGATGGTTCCTTTTTCTCCACACCCTCTCCAGCATTTATTATTTGTAGACTTTTTGATGATGGCCATTCTGACTGGCATGAGATGATACCTCATGGTAGTTTTGATTTGCATTTTTCTAATAACTAGTGATGTTTATCTTTTCATGTGCATGTTAGCCATCTGTATGTTTTCTTTGGAGAAACGTCTATTTAGGTCTTCTGCCCATTTTTTTGATTGGGTTGTATTTCTTTTTTATTGAGCTGTATGAGCTGTTTGTATATTTTGGATATTAAGCACTTGTTGGTTGCATCCTTTGCAAATACTTTCTCCCAGTCTGAAGGTTGTCTCTTTGTTTTGTTTATGGTTTCTTCTGCTGTGAAAAAGCTTTTAAGTCTGATTAGGTCCCATTTGTTTATTTTTGCTTTTATTTCTATTGCCCTGGGAGACTGACCTAGATCATTTCTATAATATATGTCAGAGAATGTTTTGTCCATGTTCTCTTCTAGCAGTTTTATGGTGTCATGTCTTATATTTAAGTCTTTAAGCCATTTAGTTTATTTTCTTATATGGTGTGAGGGAGTATTCTAACTTCATTGATTTACATGTGGCTGTCTAGCTTTCCCAACACCACTTGCTGAAGAGACTGTCTTCTGCATTGTATATTCTTTCCTCCTGTGTCAAAGATTAATTGTGAGTGTGTGGGTTTATTTCTGGGCTGTCTATTCTATTTCCTTGATTTTTCTGTCTGTTTTTGTGCCAATGCCATACTGTTATAATTAGTGTAACTTTTTAGTATTGTCTGAAGTCTAGGAAGGTTTTGCCTCCAGCTTTGTTTTTTTCCTCAGGATTGCTTTGCAGTTCTGGTTCTTTTGTGGTTCCATATAAATTTGAGGATTATCTGCTCTAGTTCTGTGAAAAATCTTATGGGTAATTTGATAGGATTGGCATTAAATCTGTAGATTGCTTTGGATATTGTGGCCATCTTAACAATATTAGTTCTTCCAATACGGGATCATGGGATATCTTTCCATTTCTTTGAATCATCTTGAATTTTCTTTATCAATATTTTATAGTTCTCAGCCTATAAGTCTTTCACTTTCCTGGTTAGGTTTATTCCTAGGGTTTTTTTTTTTTTTTTGATGTAATTTTAAAAGGGATTTTTGTACTTTCTCTTTCTGATATTTCATTGTTAATGTAAAGGAATGCAACAGAATTCTGTATATTAATTTTGTATTCTGCTACTTTGCTGAATTCGTTTATTAGACCTAGTAGTTTTTGTGTGGGGTTCTTAGGGTTTTCTACATATAATATCATGTCTTCTGCATATAGTGACAATTTTACATCTTCCCTTCCAATTTGGATACTTTTTATTTCTTTTTCTTGTCTGATTGCAGTGACTAGGACTTCCAATACTATATCAAATAGAAGTGGTGAGAGTGGACATCACTGTCTTGTTCCAGATTTTAGTGGGAACTCTTTCAGCTTTTCACCATTGAGTATTAGGCTGACTGTGGGTTTGTCACAAATAGCTTATTATGTTGAGATATGTTCCCTCTATACCCACTTTGTTAAGAGTTTTTGTCATGAACAAATGTTCAACTTTATCAAATGCTTTGTCTACATCTATTGAGATAATCATGTGGTGTTTGTCTTTTCTTTTGCTGATGTGGTGTATCACACTGATTGACTCACATAAGTTGAAACATCCTTGTGACCCTGGAACGAATCCTACTTGATCACAGTGTATGATCTTTTTTATGGGTTGTTGGATTCTGTTTGCTAACATTTTGTGGATGTTTTTTGCATCTATATTCATCAAAGATATTGGCCTGTAATAATAATAATAATAATAATAATAATAATAATAATAATAGTAGTAGTAGTAGTAGTAGTAGTAGTAGTAGTAGCAGTAGTAGTAATAATAATAATAATTCTTCTTCTTCTTCTTCTTCTCCTCCTCCGCCTCCTCCTCCTCCTCCTCCTCCTCCTCCTCCTCCTCCTCCTCCTCCTCCTCCTTCTTCTTTTTTAGTACTGTCTTTGTCTGTTTTTGGTATAAGGGTGATGGTAGCTTCATAGAATGACTTTGGAGGTGTTCCCTCTTCTTCAATCTTTTGGAAGAGTTTAAGAAAGATTGGTATAATTTCTTCTTTGTATGTTTGGTGGAATTCCCCCAGTGATGCTATCCAATCCTAGACTTTTGTTTGCTGGAAGTTTCTTTTTTATTGTAGATTCTATTTCACTTCTACTTATTGCTCTGTTCAAATTATCCATTTCTTCTTGATTCAGTTTTGGTGGGCTGTATGTTTCTAGAAACTTGTCCATTTCTTCTAGGTTGTCCAGTTTGTTGGTGTGTAATTGTTCATAGTCTTCTCTTATTTTTTTTTTTTTTTATTTCTGTGGTATCAGTTACTATTTTTCCTCTTTCATTTCTTATTTTGTTTATTTGGGTCCTCTCTTCTTCTTGATGAGCCTGGCCAGAGGCTTCTCGATTTTGTTTATCCTTTCAAAACTACATCTTGCTTTTATTTACTTTTTTATTGTTGCTTTCATCTCGATTTTATTTATTTCCTCTCTGACCTTTATTATTTCCTTCCTTCTCCTGATTTTAGGTTTTGTTTGTTCTTTTTCTAATTCACTTAGGTGGTAGGTGGTTGTTTATTTGAGATTTTTCTTGTTTTTTTGAGGAAGGCTTGCATTGGTATGAATTTCACTCAGAACTGCTCTTGTTGCATCCCATAGATTTTGTATGATTGTGTTGTCTCAAGGTACTTTTTAATTTACCCTTTGATTTCATCATTGACCCATTGGTCTTTTAGTAGCATGTTGTTTAGTCTCCATGTAATTATTTTTTCTTGTTTCTCTTTTTGTGTTGATTTCTGGCTTCATGCCATTGTGGTCAGAAAAGATGCTTGAAATAATTTCTATCCTCTTAGATTTGTTGAGGCGTGTTTTGTGTCCTAGTATGTGGTCTATCCTAGAGAATGTTCCATGTATGCTTGAAAAGAATGTGTATTCTGTTTTCTTGGATGTAATGTCCTGAAAATATCAAGTCTAACTGTTCAATTGTATCATTTAGGATCTCTGTTGCCTTACTGATTTTCTGTCTGGAATATCTGTTCATTGATGTGAGTGGCATGTTGAAGTCTCCTACTATTATTGTGTTCCTGTCAATTTCTTCTTTTATGTCTGTTAGTATTTGTTTTATGTATTTAGGTGCTCCTAACTGGGTGCATATATGTTAACAAGTGTAATATCCTCTTCTTTTATTGACCCTTTTATCACTGTATAGTGTCCTTCTTTATCTTTCTTTATGGTCTTTCTTTTAAAGTCTATTTTGTATGATATGAGTATTATGACCCCCACTCTCTTGTCATTTCCGTTTGTATGAAATATCTTTTTCCATCTCCTTACTTTCAATCTATGTGTGTCCTTCCCCCTAGAATGGGTCTCTTGTAGGCAGCATAAGCTGTCTTGTAGGCTCTTGTTTTATTATCCAATCTGCCATTCTGCTTTTAACTGGAGCATTTAGTTCATTTGACATTTAAGGTAATTATTGATAGATATGTATTTACTGCCATTTTAAACCTTGTTTTCCAGTTGATATTGTATTTCTTCTTTGTTCCTTTCTTTTTCTTTTTGTTTTTCCTTTTGTAGTGTGACGGTTTTCTTTTGTGTTATGCTTGAGTTCTCTTCTTTTTATTTTTTGTGAATCTATTGTATGTTTTTGATTTGTAGTTACCCTGGTTTTCAAGTATGTTATCCCATTACTGTATCTACTTGTTTTAGACTGGTTGTCATATAAGCTCAAACACACTCTTTTTTAAAAATCTACATTTTCTTACTCTCCTCCCCCACATTTTATTATTTTGATGTCCTCTTTTACATCTTCAAGTTATTATTTTGCTGTTCATTTTAGTTATTATTGCTTTCACAAAATTTTTTGATTCTTTTTAGCTATGTACTGACTTATTTAAGTGATTTACTTTCCTATTGTGATTTTTCTTTTCCCTATGGATTCTTGCTTCTTTTCTATTTAGAAAAGACCTTTCAATATTTATTTTAAGATATTTTTAGTACTGCTGTATTTTTTTAGTTTTTGCTTCTCTGAGAAATTCTTTATCTTTCCTTCTATTCTAAATGATTATCTTGTTGGGTACAGTATCCTAGATTGCAGGATTTTCCCTTTCATGACTGAATATATCTTGCTACTCCCTTCTGATCTGTAACATTTCTGTAGTGAAATCAACTGATAGCCTTATGGGGGTTCCCTTGTTACTAACCCTTTGTTTGTCTCTTGCTGCCTTTAGAATCCTCTCTTTATCTTTAACTTTTGCCAATTTAATTATAATATGTCTTGGGGTAGTTCTATTTGGGTTCATCTTGTCTGGGACCCTCTATGCTTCCTGTAACTGAATATCTGTTTTCTTCTTTAGGTTTGGGAATTTTTCAGCCATAATCTTCGGATACATTTTTGACCCCCTATTCTCTTTCTTCTCCTTTGGGGATACCTATTATGTGTAGATTGACTCATTTTATATTATTCCATAGATCTCGTCCATTGCTTTCACTTTTTTTTATTTGTCTTTCTGTCTGCCCTTCTGACTGCGTGATTTTCATTATTCTATCTTCCAGATCACTTATTCATTCTTCTGCATTATTTAGTTTGCTATTTATTGCCTTTAGCTCAGTTTATGCCTCAGCAAATGAGTTTTCTAATTTTAATTGGCTCCTCTTCATAGTTTCTAGTTCCTTGTTACAGTGATCTGCATTTCTATTGATAGTTTTTTAATTCCTTCAATATTTTTATTACCTCCTTTTTGAACTCAGTCAGGGTCTAGTAGACTGGAAAGGGTTGTTTCATTGTTTGTTCTTTCAAGGGAATTATCTTGTTCTTTTAATTAGGAGTGGTTCCTCTGCTTCTTCATTGTACTTACATTTGTCTGACTCCATTTAGGAGAAACTGTTATCTAGTGTGGTCTTGAAGGGCTTTTTTTATGTGGGAGCCTCCCTGGGTAGCCTGTGTGAGTCTAATATTTGTGGTGCAAGGGCTGCTTTTTGTATGGATAACTTCCATGTCTTTCCTCAGTGTGTGATGACAATTATTCCCTTAATAGTGGGTGTGATTGGTGTTGTGGTGATCAGAGCCTGCAGTGGATGTTGAGTGGGTCTCCTTTTTGCTCTGCGGTTGTCACAGCCTTGTCAGTGGCAGGGCCTGCTCCCCAGTTTTTGGAATGGAAGTCCCCAGATCTGGTCTAAGTTGTGGTGAGAGGTAGGCAGGACTGGAGAACTCCCACTAGTATAGAAGTCACTGATTATTCCTCCACAAGCACTGTCCACTGGGAAGTCAGCTCTGTGGCATCATCTTTCACCTGTTGCACAGGCTTACAAAGTACCCTGTTGTTGGCACTTCCCTGGACCCACCTCAGCCATGAGAATACAGGCAATCTGTTCAGATGTTCTTCAGCACTGAGCTCACAAAGCCACTGGCATAAATCCACCAAAGTCTGGCCCTGAGACCCGCCATAGTCATGCACTTGGACCTGACATGGGAGCTACAGAATCAGCCCAGACCCTGGCCCTGCCTCCACATGCACATGTCCTCAAAGCCTGCCACCACTAACCCTTGACCTGCCCCAGCCATGGAAGCCCCAGTAATCCACTTGGATGTCCTGCATGCATCGAGCTTACAAAACCACTGGTGGCATAAATCCACTGAAGTTGCACAACCACCAGGGATCATCTCAGATTTCAGCTCCACCTCTGTGTGTGGGCAACCCATTGGGGCTTGTGTGCTCCTGGAGCTTGTAGAGGTGGAGCCAAGCCTGCTGTGAGTAAGCCAAGAATAAGTCTGCTATGGCAGGGCCCCATCCCTCCCTTCACACACAAGTTAACAATGGGGCTTCTGTTAGGACCCAGGGTCTGTCCTGTGTGCACCCATTTTTGAGGCCCAGACCACACTCCATTCACTTTGGACTGTCTCCATGCATTCCTTTCCCTGGGTCTGTCAGCTGAAGTCCAAGTTTCAGGACCCAGCCCCAACATGCACCAGCAGGTGAGTGAATATTTCTTCTTCCACAGCTCCCTCCCAGGGGTGCAGATCCCATCCCAATTCCTTTTTTTTTTCTTTTGTCCTACCCTGTTATGTAGGATCTTTCTTGTAGCTTTGTTTATATGAGATCTTCTGCCAGCGTTCAGTAGGTTTTCTGTGAGAACTGTTCCACATGTAGATGTATTTTTGTTGTATTTGTTCCTTTTATTCTGCCATCTTGATCTCCCCTCAAGGTTTTTCTTAATGGCTTCTGGGAAGTTGTGTACTGCCTCTTGGTCAGCAGAAGTTGCTTCTCCTGTTGTCTTGACATTTTTTTAAGCCAAACCTCTTTCGATAATTATCAAACCATTTTTTACTGGCATTAAATTCTCCAGCTTTAGATCCTTCACCTTCCTTTTGATTTAAGTTGTCATATAATGACTTTATTTTGAATCATATTAGAATCTATATGTATGTCTTTCTTATAGCAATCTTACACCCACTTAAAAGCTACATATTCAATATGAGATAAAAAGTTATTTCACAAAACATACAAAGTTTTCATGCCTACTGGCATAGCTGCAGCAATGGGGAACTTCCAGTGATGGCATCAAGCAGTGCACATTATCAGGACCAGCCAGAGTCACATGAGTTTTTCACTTTCAAGCACTTAGTTGGGATGACAAACCCAAAGGGAAGCCATGGCACCAGCAGCAAAGGTTGCTTGATGACCCAGACACATGGTATGATTGTTTTGCATGGGTGTAGAGTTGGATATTGAAGTGAAAGAGCATTTATTACTCTCACCCTTTTCCTGAAATGCCTGAGGTTGAATGTCTTCCACAGGTGTCAGGGGTGTTGTTCTCCCACAAAGGTCAGGACATCGGGGTGTCTCACCTCAGTAGATAAAATCTCACTTTCTCTCCAGTCATCCCATGCTTGACCCTGACCCTGAAAGGATCAGTTTGAGAGAGGACAAGGCCATCTTTACAAAATTTACACAGATGTACTATATCCTCTGCTTTGGCCACTGGCCATTGTAAGATAGTTACTTTTAAAAGGTGTGAAATTAATAAATGATATTGAGTTATTCTCTCAAATCAGAATGCCCCATTTTTGTATATTCAAATATCCTTATGTTAATTCTGGTAGAAAGAGTGTTATGAATAATAACATAGTTGACTCTTGAACAATGCAAGGGTTAAGGACACTGACTCTTGTGCAGTACAAAATCTGAGTATAACTTTACAGTCAGCCTTCCACATTCAGGTTCCACACCCACTGATTCAACCAATCATGGATCGTGTAGTACTCTAGTATTTATTTATTTATTTATTTATTTATTTATTTATTTATTTAAATTTTATTTATTTATTTATGGCTGTGTTGGGTCTTCGTTTCTGTGCGAGGGCCTTCTCCGTTGCGGCAAGTGGGGGCCACTCTTCATCAAGGTGCGCGGGCCTCTCACCATCGCGGCCTCTCCTGCTGCGGAGCACAGGCTCCAGACGCACAGGCTCAGTAATTGTGGCTCACGGGCCTAGTTCCTCCGCGGCATGTGGGATCTTCCCAGACCAGGGCTCGAACCCGTGTCCCCTGCATTGGCAGGCAGACTCTCAACCACTGTGCCACCAGGGAAGCCCCTCTAGTATTTATTAATGAAATCTATGTGCAGGTGGACCTGTGCAGTTCAAACTCATGTTGTTCAAGGGTCAACTGTAATCAATTTCCTATTTCTTTGAATTACCCATGATGTGTGTTTTCTTTAAACCTTAATTAGTGAACTGGCTTCAGAATACCCTTATTTTTCCCCAGTTAAGGGAAATTTACACTCTATTTTAGAACTAATACATTTCTTGAGGTAAATTTATCATTTCTATGTAAGTATCACTTGTAACCTTTATTTTCTATGTGCTTATCATTCTAATTAAGATTGCTATATTCTACTCAGTTATAACAATCATTGTTGTGAATACCAGTAAACTTTCTAGAGTCAAATCGTTTTGCTTAAAATTAAAAGTCATAACCTCAGTGTTAGTTTCATTGAATATTCACTTTATAATAATTAGTTAAGTTGTCCCTTTATTTATTTGTTTTTCTAAATGTATTATATTTCACAATTTAAAGTTTTTCAGAACTAGTATTACTGAAAGCATAAGAAAGTATCAAAATAATTATAGGTATAACCCTAAACAAAAGTTGGACAAAATATTCTTTTTTTAAATTTAAAAGCATTGAAGAGCTACAAAGGCAGAGATGGATCTTTGGACCAAAAAAAAGAGAAGAAGAAAATCTAGAAAGATAAGCCTGGCATTTGGACCACTTTCCTCCAGAGACTAAGAAGCTAAACCGGACTTAAAATAACCTTGTGAATTCGAGAAGATAAAAACTGAAATGTAGATCCTGGCAAGGAGAGGGAGGTCCTGGCAAATCCCCAGGTTTAAGACTGGGACCCCAAAGGGCTGCACCTAAAGAGTTAGGGTAAGCTAAAATAGGCCAGCCCTTACAAGGACTGAAGCTCAATTTGAATCATTTCAATCCTTGTTGGGATTAAGGGGATCTGGTTTTGCTATTTGCCAGAAACGAATATAAATCTCGTTTGGGATGAAAATAACTACCTTAGGTATCAAATTATCTCTATAATTTTTCAAAAACAACAAATGACATTGAATTTAAAAGATCAGGCACACAGAGACAAAAGCACGTGTTTGAAACCAAAAAAAAAAAAACAGATTCACAGATTATCCAGATAGTAAAATTTCAGACACAGACTAAAGTACAAACAATAACACTATATGACAATAATAACACAAAGTACAGGAAGAGTATATATCAAAGTATTATTTAGAAGGTTCTTATACTACAGAGAAATACTGTAATATTAATTTAAAATAGTTTAGTAAATTAAAAACATATTGAAATAACTGGAATAACTACTGAAAATAAAAGAGGGTAAAAATTCAAAGGAGGGAAAAAACTTGATTTGGGGAAAACTACTATTGTTTTAAAAAAAAGAACCTTGAAAATATTAATTGGAGGGTGGATGGTATGAAACACTAACAGTTCAAAAAATAGTTTATGAACTGCATGTCTGCAATGCTAGTTACAGTAAATTAACATCTACATAGATGACATTTTAGAAACAAAGAAAGTAGCCTCTAGTGGAGAAATTAGCTATGAGACTCTATATGAAAATTTATGATGAATTTTAAATATGTCTGAATTTAGGCAATAGTTCTACACATGGGCATTCAAACAAGGAAACAGTTTTATAAAGATAGACACTAATGGGGACTCTCCTGGTGGTTCAATGGTTAGGACTCTGCACTTCCAAAGCAGGGCGGTGCGGGTTCCATCCTTGGTCAGGGAATTAAGATCCCACATGCCACGTGGTACAGCCAAAAAAAAAGATAGATACTAATGACAGCATTTTCATAATAAAAGTAATTAAATACTCAAAAATGAGAATTTGTTACCTAAATTATAATATATGCAATCAAGTAAATATGATGCAGCAAAATAATTATATTATAGAAGTATATCTGACTGAGAGAGATGTCATCATTTAGTTTACAGTGACAAAATGGTTACAAATTTATATTATATATATATGTATTGTAATAAGTGATTATCTCTGATTCATAGATTTATGGACAGTGTGTATTTTTTTCTCTTTTGAATCCACAGTTTCTATTCCTTCTACAATGAACACACAGTATTTAAATCAAAATTAAAAAAAATAAAACAATAGTTAGCTAGGATTGGGTTATGCTGCAGGATTCAAGATGAATTATGCTTTTTGTTTCTAGGATTCATAAAGTAAAGCAATATTTAAAAATAACCTTTAAAAGGTAATGTAAAAAACAAAAAATAATTTGGATTAAATATTCAGTGACCCAAAAGCAATGCTCATTAGCATTACATTGTTAAGACTTGAATTAGAGATGAAATTGTGTTTAATGAATACGACTTTTCTCTCTATCCATACATTTTTGGTATTATAAAAGAAATAGAAATAAATGCATGGTGTAGAGGGAAGTGATATAAAAAGGAATATAGAATACTTAAATTCTTATAGGAAAATAAACGTATTTCTGTTCAGAGTTCATAAATGCTATTAGTTAACTGTATAAAGGAATTGGAATCGCCATTTTCTCAATGTGCACTTGAACTCAATATTTTATAAACATTGCCTTATTTAATTCTTATAACAACTTTACAGGTGGATATTTTTCTTCCTACTTTATACAAGAGAAGAATGAATGTCAGAGAGGTTAATTAACCTGAGAAATGTCACATAGACTGTGAATGGCAAAACCAACAAGCAGACCTGTATCTATCTGATTCCAAGTCTTCTGATCATTTCGCTATGCTTCCACATGTAACTGATTTTCTCCTTGGAACGCTGTTACAATTGGATTTTACATTCCTGAACAAGAGATATCACTTTTATATAAATAATCCAAAGCATCACGAATTAACTATAAATTAAATATCAGTATATTGTACCAAAAAAAATCTGTTATTTATATGGAACCCATTGTTAATTTGAATATAGTTGTCTTTAAATTATATACGACCCCAGGTCACATCTTTTCTTAATATATTCACATTTATGGTATTATATCCCACTATACAAAGTCTTTATTTTTGCTCTACTCAAAGGCTACACTAACAAAATGTAACATTGGAAATTAAGAACATAAGAAACGTTGCAGAATTCAGGGTTTTATTTCTATGCCTCTCTCAAAATTATTTTTTACATAAAATAACACCTCAGACAAAAATATGACAATAGGAAATAACTTTTTTCCTCCTGCATTTCCTCTGAAACAACAAAAATGTTTGGTTTGGTTACAACATAATCTAGGAAATATAGATCTTATTTTATATTCAGAAAATAAAATGACATAGATATATCTTGTGTTACTTGTTATATACATATAATTAAAATCACCTACCAAACATCTCCTAAATTAAATGTAAGGCCTCTGATCAGTAGGAGATAAAATCCAGTAAATAAACTAGTAAATAAACATGTTGTATGTGGTCGTAGCATTTGTAGAACCTCAACTTCAGCCTTGGCAGGTAGGATTTTGTCCCAGAGCTACAGCAGCAACACAGGAAGTAGAACCTACTCGTGCCCTGGATACAATCAAAAAGTGTTTCTTTTTGTGTTCCTGTTTCTCACAGCATGATCTGGTCACCACCTACACCACTATCACCTGCATTTTGGCAAAGTTCATATTAAGGAACCATACTCCAGAACTGTCACCCATACAAGCCCTTGAAAGCTGAAAGCTAAAGAATCCTGGCCTTGATTTACCTCTGTGTTTGTTTCAAAAGCACCTGGTATTTGACAGAGATGTTTTGCTGCTGTGCTTTAAGAGATATGCAGTAATCAACTGCCCCGAACTGGCTCTGACTTGACCACAGGAACACACCTGCACAGATGAGACCTGGAGGTGTCCAAAAGTTACCTTTGCTACATTACGATGCTAAGATCTCCACCCAAAGTGGTGGTGATGGGAGGGACTTCTACTCTGCTAGACAATTCGTGCACTGTGCAAAGAAGCATGGAAGACGACTGCACATGCCCCATCTGCCCCCAGATTCCCCTGGAAATCTCCACCCCTTTCCTAGAGCCCTGATGACATGTCTACTTCCTAACCCTTAAAATTCCATTACTCGCCTCCCTTCAGGGAGAAGATGTGTTTAGAGCACAAGCTCTCCCTTCTCCATTCCTTAGTCAATGAATAAAGTTTCTGTTCTGCTATACTGAACCTGGTTTCATTTGATTGGCTTTTGTGACTCAGGGCAAAGGATCCATTGAGGGGTCATCTCCCATTGGGGATAAGTAATAGAACTCATAAAATCTCTGAAGCCTATAAAGCTGCAAATTTCAAAAGCTAAAAACTCCTCAGGTTATCCTCAGGTCTCTAAAAGGTAATAGTATGGCTCTGAGAATACCATTCTTTCTGAAGAAGCCAAGGAGAATGTTCTCTCCATGAATGCAATAAACGATGATCAAAACTCCCAAGGAAACTTATATTTAAATGTTTTGGACTTTTAAGAAACTATATCAAATACTTAAATTCATTTTTTGTTTAGCAAACAAACAAAAAAAACTTTCTTGGGACATAAAATATTTCTTATCTCAAGAAAAGTAACAAAAAAGGCCAAGATACAGCAAATAAATCCTTATTCTAGTGTTTCTTTCCTAAATCAACTAATAACTACTCTCCTGAGATGTGCTAAGAGCCAATGTTCTTTCTGACAAACCAAATGTAAAATGAGTATGCACACTTCACAGTGATACAAGATGGAATAATGAATTCCTGTTAACACTTGCTTCTCAATTTCCGTATTTTTAAATTCTCTCATAACCTGTATTTGCCTGATTGCTGCTGTATGTTTCATGCACTCTCATAGGTTAGTGCTTCTAGGTCCTCAAACTGTGGTAAGTCTGCGGATGCCACTCATGCCAAGGCATCTGTACCTTTCATTGTGTTTTATGACATAGAATTTGTCATTAAACTTTCAAAATAGTTCCCCAGGGTAATTCCCTTCATGGGAATTATTCCCTTCATGGGAATTATTCCCTTCATGGTTTTGATGGTTTCTTGACTGAGCAAGAACATTTCAAGTTTCTATGGGTGAGGTGTGTACAAGAGCCTCTCTTTAACTGACACCAAATTTCTGAGTGTGATATTAGTGGAACAAAGTTCCATTTTCTTTTCTACTAGATTAAGGGTCAGCAAAGTATAGCCTATAGGCCAAATCTGGCCAGTCACCTGTCTTTGTAAATAAAGTTTCATTAGAACACAGCCACAATTATTCACTACCTATTGTGAATTTCTGCTTTCACAGGATAATGGTAGAGTTGAGTAGTTGTGACAGCATAAAATATTCATTATCTGGCCCTTTACATGTTCTTTGATGTATGTCAAAGGCTTATTATTTCCTCCAATCTGAAATCTCACCACTTTCACAAGAGTGGGCAATCCTCAACTGATACTGAGAAGATGGCCAAGTGCCTGTTAAACTCACCAAGATCATCAAAAATCTCCTTTAAAACATTTACTTCCCCTACACAGGGTTCATGGATTCAAATATTTTCTCATAGTGGCTTTGATGACTGAGTCCCATAGATGGCTAAATACATTCTCTGAGCTCCAAATGTTCATCTATGCAAGTCCAGAGGCCAAATGCAGAGAGTAGTCCATCCTGGAGCTCAGATAACCCCTCCAGGTAACCCCTCCATTTATCACTGACATGGGCACGCCACACCAGGAGCCAACCCCACTGCAAGGCTCATCATCCACCCAGCCTGAGGGTGTAAAGATGCTGGTATAGATATTTATATTTTACTGCCTTTTTTTTCCCCATTTAAAATTTTCCTATAGCAAGCACAGCTATTCAAGTCTTCACTCTGTATTAGTCAGTTTTCATTAGGTTATTCTGCAGTAACAAAGAACTCCTAAATCTTAGCACTTACTAAAACAAAGATTAACTTCTTGCTTATGTTACAAAACAGCTAGGGATTGTCTCAGAGTCTGCTCCAAATGTCTTCTTTATTCCAGAATCTAGGCTGAAGGAGCAGTGTTTTTCTGATCCATGCCATCCTAGGGACAGAGGGAAAAGAGAGAGATGGCAGAGCTATGTGATAGCTCTTAACTTCTACTGAGACATCCCATATGTTTCTCCCATTCCCATTCCACTGACCAAAACTAGTCACATGCTCAAGCATGAAATACTTGGAATGGGGAAGGATATTCTTCCCATATAGAAGGTCTACTTCAAGTTCCATGACAATGCACAGGGAGGACACAGAAAATTTAAGAATAATACAATTTATGATATATTCTTGGTTTAAAAGTAGAATGTCTCTGATTTCTTAAACTGTCATCTCATCAGAACCAGGGACTTAATTTGCGCTCTAACACCTTTAAATGCATGAATCCAATCTGGATATCTACCTGTCTTGCCTGGTAGCCAAACTGATCTTGAAACCACAACTTAAAATTTTTTCTGTCTCAATTTCAGGTGCTATAAGCCCCTATTTAAAATTATAATCCTAAGTGGAACATCATGTTTTGCTTTTATTATTTTCAAAGATTTTTATGGACTGGATAAATGGTACAAGTTATGATGATAAAGTTAAAATCTTATTCCCATACTCACATCCACCTACCCACTCCCAGGGGAAAAGGTAAATTAAGCAGAATTCTTTGTATCACTGATGACTTTTAAGCTAATGGCTCTTGCTCAAATCATTCTGGGAACTTCTTTTAAGCCATTTTATTAGATGCAGGTGAAAAATCAATCTCACACTGTATAGACATGGGGCATATAACTTTATAGAACTACATTTTCTTCTTTATTCCCTTTTTCCTCTTTTTGGCTCATTCATTCAAAAAAATGTATTAGACAACCTCTATTTGCCTATCACTGGATAATCTCTTCTCCTCTGCTCTTTCAGGCTTCCTAAGCCTTAATATGCTGGCCTGGGCTAAGAGGCACCAGAGAGAGAGGACTTCTGGGTAGCCTGGGTTGGGCTGCTGGGGGAAAATATGTCAGTGAGCAGGCTGGCTGAGACTAGTTCCTTTTAACGTTGGTTGTTTTCTAACTGCATGCTGATACAAGTCACAGAAATCATCTGATGTCATTATATTGCAGTGAAGTCTTCTAGGTACCACAAATATGAACCTATGATTGCAGGCTGTATCAACTGGATGATAAGATGTAAATTACAAGGTTGTTATGTGCTTTAGGAGGATTCATTATGAGAACTTTATAGTTTTTTAATCTATTTACTTTTTAAATTGGTAATGTATGCACACAGCACAAAAATCAAAAGACACCAGAGAGGTTTTAAGACTGAGTCTTCAATCCTTGTTCTCCAGCTACCCAGAAGCCCTTTGAGAAAATAACCACATTTACCATTTTCTTGTATATCCTTCCAGAGATATTCTATACACATGCATGTTTGCTTTTTATTTGAATTTCCCTTTCTTTCCTTCCTTTCTTCCAGAAAATAGTATGCATTCTGCACTTCATAATATATTTTAGAAAGCTTTCCTTTCTACTACATGTAGAGCTGCTTTGTTTATTCTGACTGTTGAAAAGACTAGTGTTAAGTGTGGAGAGTAAGACCCAAACCACCTAGGTTCAAATCCCAATTCTATCACTTATTATCTCTGAAACCTTGGGCAAATTAACTTCTATGTTCTTCAGTTTCTTCATAGTGGTGTTACAATAATTAAGTAATTTAATGTATAAACAAAGAATTTAGAACCATTTTTGGCACCCAGTAAGTGCTCAAAAAGGTTATTTACTGTCATTATTTATTATTATATATTCCTATGTATAGAAGTACCATAATTTATTTAATCAGTTCCCCCTTGATACATATTTTGGTTATTTCTAATCTTTAAACATTATATACAGTGTTCAGTGGAGATCTATATTTAAAGGGCTGTTCAGGACACTGGAATTATAGGGGCACACAGAGCTAGGGAATAAGAAATTAAATACTAATAATTTACATTTGTGTAGCACTCTATATCTCTAAATAATGCTTGCTTGCATTATCTCATTTGAAACTTTAGAACAGCACAGTGAGTTCATCTGTTTATCTCCATCTTCACTGCAATCATCACCCTTCTAAAGTACTATCAGTACATCCCTAATATAAAACACTGAATGTGGAACACTGTAGGTAGAAAATAAAATGTATTGAATGACTAAAAAAATGAGTGAAGATGGGATAATATCTATAAGTAAGGGAGCAGAAAGTGGTAAACTTTATTTATTAAGGTGTCATGGTTGGGAGTTATTGGAACCAGATCTCAAGTCTGCACTTCCTAATACCATCTGGTGTTCTTCCAGCAATACTTCACCACCTATCTAATGACTAGTGTGTAGAGCCACTAACAGTTGAAGATCAACACAAGAGACGGTAAACCTTCCCTCTCACCCAGTTATCATTGAAATCTATAGGACAATAATATTCTCTTTACACAATTTCCTTTAATAGAAACTTTTCCGTGAATGAGTCTATACTTGTGAGTGTATTACAAGGACAAATCTTTCATAATTCAGAAAACTGCTTCAAATTCAAACAACTTGATTATGTTTTCTTCAGTGTCTTTGGAAGGGAAATTCTAATATGTGATGTTATATTGAGGGAAAAACATAATAAAAAGAAACAAAGTTTCTTTCAAGTTTCACATAATTAAAATAGGAAACATGATTGTCAAGGTAATTTCTGATCAGTTGGATTTGCAGAGCTTGATACCCATATTTTTTAAAAAGCCTTACAAAAACTCAAGGACAAACAAGTGTGTCTTCTGAAAGTTATTTAAGATATCAGAGGAGCTTGTGGAGTTTCCAAAACATAAACAACAGCACAATTGGAATAACTATAATGGAACCACAGTATTGTTGATTATTTACTTCCTCATCTCCAGGTTTAAATGGGATTACTTACACCCACTCACTACCTGGCAGCTCTGCACTGATGTAAACAGAGGAGTGTTAGGTGAAATGGGAATTCTCTGTGGTTTAGCCACTCTAACAAAGCATCATATTCTTCCCTTAAAAGATTTTCCTGACTTGAACTTACTCTATACTCCAGAATTTCTCAAGGTTTAACCTATGGACCACCTATGTAATAATTCATAAGGCTGAACCCTGGTTCCTACCTCAGACCTACTGAAATCAAAATATCAGAAAGTGGAACCTGGGAATTTGGGTTTTAATTAGTAGACTGAGTGGTTGCTCTCCATACAAAAATGTGACAACTGCAACTCAGTGATTTAGCCAAATTACTCCCAAGTGTTGTAAGTTATAAATGGATCCAATTTTCCAGGAAAAGATTTGAACTTCTATGTCAACTCAGCAATGTGATGCCTAAATCTCAGAAAATTACACGAAGTTGTTATTGCCTAGCAGAATTCTGTGTTCTTTATTAAAACAATTTGTGGTCTAATTTTAGTTTCCAAAAGACCAGACTATAAAATCCAGAATCAGTCTTATAAAGGAAATTAGTTGGTTGCATTGTTATTGTTCTCAACAGAGGGCAAAGAGTTTATTAAGTGGAATATAGAATACTAGTAGCCAAAGAGAGCCAAAGTAACAAGCAAGGTTAATATTCACAATAGATATAAGAATTATGTTGACAGATATTTAAAATATACATTCGGCAAATTCTGAATTTATTTACAAGGCAATAAAAAAAGTGAACAAGATATAAAGGATCATAAAAGATAAATGCAGAGACCTTCAAGATGGCAGAGGAATAAGACGTGGAGATCACCTTCCTCTCCAAATATACGTCAGAAATACATCTACATGTGGAACAACTCCTACAGAACACCTACTGAACGCTGGCAGAAGACCTCATACTTCCCAAAAAGCAAGAAACTCCCAACAAACCTGGGTAGGGCAAAAGAAAAAAGAAAAAAACAGAGACAAAAGAATAGGGATGGGATCTGCCCCTTGGGGAGGGAGCTGTGAAGGAGGAAATGCTTCCACACACTAGGAAGCCCCTTCACTGGAGGAGGCAGGAGGTGGCGGCGGGAAACTTCGGAGCCAAGGAGAAGAGCGCAGCAACGGGGGTGCAGAGGGCAAAGTGGAGAGATTCCCACACAAAAGATCAGTGCTAACCAGCATGCACCAGCCTGAGAGGCTTGTCTGCTCACCCGCCGGGAGGGTGGGGGATCGGAGCTGAGGCTCTGACTTCGGAGCTCAGATCCCAGGGAGAGGACTGGGATTGGCTGCATGAACACAGCCTGAAGAGGGTTACTGAACCACAGCTAGCTGGGAGGGAGTCCGGGAAAAAGTCTGGAACTGCTTAAAAGGCAAGAGACCATTGTTTCGTGGTGCATGAAGAGAGGGGATTCAGAGCACTGTCTAAACAAGCTCCACAGATGGGCGCGATCTGCAGCTATCAGCGCAGACACCAGAGACGGGCATGAAATGCTAAGAATGCTCCTGCAGCCACCGAGAAGCCTGTGTGCAAGCACAGGTCACTATCCACACCTGCCCTCCTGGGAGCCTGTGCAGCCTGCCACTGTCAGGGTCTCGAGATCCAGGGACAAGTTCCCAAGGAGAACACACAGCATGCCTCAGGAAGTTGCAATGTCATGTCAGCTTCTGCTGCCACAGGCTTGCCCTGCATTCTATGCCCTCCCTCTCCCGAGAGGAGTGAGCCAGAGCCCCCTAATCAGCTGCTACTTTAACCCCATCCTGTCTGAGCGAAGAACAGATGGCTCAGGCAACCTACATGCAGAGATAGAGCCAAACCCAAAGCTGAATCCCAGGAGCTGTGCGAACAAAGAAGAGAAAGGGAAATTTCTCCCAGTCAGCCTCAAGAGCAGCGGATTAAATCTCCACAATCAACTTAATGTAGCCTGCATCACTGGAATACCTGAACAGACAACGAATCATCCCAAAATTGAGGTGAAGGACTTTGTGTGATTTTCTCTGTATAGTTCTGCTTTTACCACTTGTCCTAGGGTTCTGCCTGTCAATGTTTTTTTGTTTGTTTGTGTTTGTATAGTTTTTAGCACTGGTTATCATCAGTGGATTTGTTTTTTGGTTTGGTTGTCTTCTTCTTTCTTTCGTTTTTTTTTTTTTTAATAACTTTTCAAATATTTTTTATTTTTAATAAGTTTTTGGTTTTTTATTTTAGTATCCTTCTTTCTTTCTTGTTCTCTGTTTTCTTCTGAGCCGTGTGCCTGACAGGGTCTTGGTGCTCTGGCCAGTTGTCAGGCCTGTACCTCTGAGGTGGGAGAGCTGAGTTCAGGACATTGGTCCACCAGAGACCTCCTGGCTCCACGTAATATCAAACAGTGAAAGCTCTCCCAAAGATCTCCATCTCAATGCTAAGAAGCAGCTCCAATCAACGACCAGCAAGATACAGTGCTGGGCAACCTACACCACACAGCTAGCAAAACAGGAACACAACCCCACCCATTAGCAGAGAGGCTACCTAAAATCATAACAAGGTCACAGACACCCCAAAACATACCACCGGATTTGGTCCTGCCCACCAGAAAGACAAGATCCAGCCTCATCCACCAGAACACAGGCACCAGTCCCTTCCACCAGGAAGGCTACACAACACACTAAAACAACCTTAGCCACTGGGGGTAGACACCAAAAACAACAGGAACTAAGAATCTGCAGCCTGTGAAAGGAGGCACCAAACACAGTAAATTAAGCAAAATGAGAAGACAGAGAAACACACAGCAGATGAAGGATCAAGGTAAAAACCAACCAGACCAAACAAATGAAGAGGAAGTAGGCAATCTACCTGAAAAAGAATTCAGAGTAATGATAGTAAAGATGATCCCAAATCTTGGAAATAGAATGGAGAAAATACAAGAAACGTTTAACAAAGACCTAGAAGAACTAAAGAGCAAACAAACAATGATGAACAACATAATAAATGAAATTAAAAATTCTCTAGAAAGAATCAATAGCAGAATAACTGAAGCAGAACGGATAAATGACCTGGAAGATAAAATAGTGGAAATAACTACCGCAGAGCAGAATAAAGAAAAAAGAATGAAAAGAATTGAAGAGAGAATCAGAGACCTTTGGGACAACATTAAATGCACCAACATTTGAGTTATAGGGGTCCCAGAAGAAGAAGAGAAAAGGAACGGGACTGAGAAAATATTTGAAAAGATTATAGTTGAAAACTTCCCTAATATGGGAAAGGAAATAGTTAATCAAGTCCAGGAAGCACAGAGAGGCCCAGACAGGATAAATCCAAGGAGAAACAAGCCAAGACACATACTAATCAAACTACCAAAAGTTAAATACAAAGAAAATGTATTAAAAGCAGTAAGGGAAAAATAACATACAAGGGAATCCCAATAAGGAAAACAGCTGATCTTTCAGCAGAAACTCTGCAAGCCAGAAGGGAGTGGCAGGACATATTTAAAGTGATGAAAGGGAAAAACCTACAACCAAGATTAATCTACCCAGCAAAGATCTCATTCAGGTTTGATGGAGAAATCAAAACCTTTACAGACAAGCAAAACTAAGAGAATTCACTACCACCAAACCAGCTTCACAACAAATGCTAAAGGCACTTCTCTAGGCAGGAAACAAAAGAGGAAGGAAAAGACCAACAATAACAAACCCAAAAACCATTTAGAAAATGGTAATAGGAACATACATATTGATAAATACCTTAAATGTAAATGGATTAAATGCTCCAACCAAAAGACACAGACTGGCTGAATGGATAAAAAAACAAGACCCGTATATATGCTGTCTACAGCAGACCCACATCAGACCTAGGGACACATACAGACTGAAAGTGAGGGGATGGAAGAAGATATTCCATGCATATGGAAATCAAAAGAAAGCTGGAGTAGCAATTTTCATATCAGACAAAATCAACTTTAAATAAAGACTATTACAAGAGACAAAGAAGGACACTACATAATGATCAAGGGATCATTCCAAGAAGAAGATATAACAACTGTAAATATTTGTGCACCCAATATAGGAACACCTCAATACAAAAGGCAAATGCTAACAGCCATAAAAGGGGAAATTGGCAGTAACACAGTCATAGTAGGGGACTTTAACACCCACTTTCACTAATGGAGAGAGCATCCAAAATGAAAATAAGGAAACACAAACTTTAAATGATACATTAAACAAGATGGACTTAATTGATATTTATAGGACATTCCACCCAAAAACAACAGAATACATTTTCTTCTCAAGTGCTCATGGAACATTTTCCAGGATAGATCATATCTTGGGTAACAAATCAAGCCTTGGTAAATTTAAAATTGGAATTGTATCAAATATCTCTTCTGACCACAATGCTATGAGACTAGAAATCAATTACAGGAAAAAAATCTGTAAAAAATACAAACACATGGAGGCTAAACAATACATTACTAAATAACCAAGAGGCTACTGAAATATCAAAGAGGAAATCAAAAAATACCTAGAAAAAAATGACAATGAAAACACGACGACTGAAAACCTACGGGATACAGCAAAAGCAGTTCTAAGAGGGAAGTTTATAACAATACAATCCTACCTCAAGAAACATCTCTAATAAACAACCTAACCTTACACCTAAAGCAATTAGAGAAAGAAGAACAACAACAACAAAAAAAAAACCCAAAGTAAGCAGAAGGAAAGAAATCATAAAGATCAGATCAGAAATAAATGAAAAAGAAATGAAGAAAACAATAGCAAAGATCAATAACACTAAAAGCTGGTTCTCTGAGAAGATAAACAAAATTGATAAATCATTAGCCAGACTCATCAAGAAAAAAAGGGAGAACACTCAAATCAATAGAATTAAAAATGAAAAAGGAGAAGTAACAACTGACACGGCAGAAATACAAAGGATCATGAGAAATTACTACAAGCAACTATATGCCAATAAAATGGAAAACCTGGAAGAGGTGGACAAATTCTTAGAAAAGCACAATCTTCTGAGACTGAATCACAAAGAAATAGAAAATATAAACAGACCAATCACAAGCACTGAAATTGAGACTGTGATGAAAAATCTTCCAAAAAACAAAAGCCAAGGACCAAATGGCTTCACAGGTGAATTCTATCAAACATTTAGAGAAGAGATAACACCTATCCTTTTCAAACTCTTCTAAAATGTGGCAGAGGGAGGAATACTCGCAAACTCATTCTACAAGGCCAACATCACCCTGATACCAAAACCAGACAAAGATTTCACAAAGAAAGAAAACTACAGGCGAATATCACTGATGAACATAGATGCAAAAATCCTGAACAAAATACTAGCAAACAGAATCCAACAGCACATTAAAAGGATCATAAACCATGATCAAGTGGGGTTTATCCCAGGAATGCAAGAATTCTTCAATATACACAAATCGCTCAATGTGATACACCATATTAACAAATTGAAGGAGAAAAACTATATGATCTTCTCAATAGATGCAGGAAAAGCTTTTGACAAAATTCAACACCCATTTATCATAAAAACCCTGCAGAAAGTACACATAGAGGTAACTTACCTCAACATAATAAAGGCCATATATGACAAACACACAGTCAACATCTTTCTCAGTGCTGAAAAACTGAAACCATTTCCTCTAAGATCAGGAGCAAGACTAGGTTGCCCACTCTCCCCACTATTATTCAACTTAGTTTTGGAAGTTTTAGCCACAGCAATCAAAGTAGAAAAAGAAATAAGAGGAATCCAAGTTGGCAAAGAAGAAGTAAAGTTGTCACGGTTTGCAGATGACATGATACTATACATAGAGAATCCTGAAGATGCTACCAGAAAACTACTGGAACTAATCAACAAATTTGGTAAAGTAGCAGGATACAAAATTAATGCACAGAAATCTCTTGCATTCCTATACACTAATGATGAAATATCTGAAACAGAAATTAAGGAAACAATCCTATTTACCATTGCAACAAATGGAATAAAACACCTAAGGAGACAAAGACCTGTATGCTGAAAACTATATGGCACTGATTAAAGAAATTAAAGATGATACCAACAGATGCAGAGATATACCATGTTCTTGGATTGGAAGAATCAACATTGTGAAAATGACTCTACTACCTAAAGAAATCTACAGATTCAATGCTATCCCTATCAAACAACCAATGGCATTTTTCACAGAACTAGAACAAAAAAATTTCACAGTTTGTATGAAAACACAAAAGACCTTGAGTAGCCAAAGCAATATTGAGAAAGAAAACCAGAGCTGGAGGAATCAGGCTCCCAGACTTTAGACTATACTACAGAGCTACAGTAATCAAGGCAGTATGATACTGGCACAAAAACAGAAATTTAGATCAATGGAACAGAATAGAAAGCCCAGAGATAAACCCATGCACATATGGTCACCTTATCTTTGATAAAAGAGGCAAGAATATACAGTGGAGAAAAGAGAGCCTCTTCAATAAGTGGTGCTGGGAAAACTGGACAGCTACATGTAAAAGAATGAAATTAGAACACTCCCTAACACCATACACAAAAATAAACTCAAAATGGATGAAAGACCTAAATGTAAGGCCAGACATCATCAAACTCTTAGAGGAAAACATAGGCAGAACACTCTATGACATAAATCACAGCAAGATCCAAAATAAACAAATGGGACCTAATGAAACTTACAAGCTTTCGCACAGCAAAGGAAACCATAAACAAGACGAAAAGACAACACTTAGAATGGGAGAAAATATTTGCAAATGAAGAAATTCACAAAGGATTAATCTCCAAAATATACAAGCAGCTCATGCAGCTCAATATCAAAAAAACAAACAATTCAATCCAAAAATGGGCAGAAGACCTAAGTAGACATTTCTCCAAAGAAGATACACAGATTTCCAGCAAACACATGAAAGGATGTTCAACATCACTAATCATTAGAGAAATGCAAATCAAAACTACAAAGAGGTATCACCTTACACCGGTCAGAATGGCCATTATCAAAAAATCTACAAACAATAAATGCTGGAGAGGGTGTGGAGAATAGGGAACCCTCTTTAACTGTTGGTTGGAATGAAAATTGATAAAGCCACTATAGAGAACAGTATGGAGGTTCCTTAAAAAACTAAAAACAGAACTACCATATGACCCAGCAATCTCACTACTGGGTGTATACCCTGAGAAAACCATAATTCCAAAAGAGACATGTACCACAATGTTCATTGCAGCTCTTTTTACAATAGCCAGGACATGGAAGCAACCTAAGTGTCCATCGACAGATGAATGGATAAAGAAGATGTGGCACATATATATAATTGAATATTACTCAGCCATAAAAAGAAATGAAATTGAGTTATTTGCAGTGAGGTGGATGGACCTACAGTCTGTCATACAGAGTGGAGTAAGTCAGAAAGAGAAAAACAAATACCGTATGCTAACACATACATATGGAATCTAAAAAAAAAAAAAAAATGCTTCTGAAGGACCTAGGGGCAGGACAGGAATAAAGGTGCACACGTAGAGAATGGACTTGTGGACACGGGAGGGGGAAGGGTAAGCTGGGACAAAGTGAGAGAGTTACATGGACATATATACACTACCAAATGTAAAATAGATCGCTAGTGGGAAGCAGCTACATAGCACAGGAAGATCAGCTCAGTGCTTTGTGACCACCTAGAGGGCTGGGATAGGGAGGGTGGGAGGAAGATGCAAGAGGGAGGGGATATTGTGATATATGTATATGTATAGCTGATTCAGTTTGTTATAAACAGAAACTAACACACCATTGTAAGGCAATTATACTCAATAAAGATGTTTAAATA
Organism: Balaenoptera borealis; assembly: GCF_965194805.1. Classification (NCBI taxonomy): domain Eukaryota; kingdom Metazoa; phylum Chordata; class Mammalia; order Artiodactyla; family Balaenopteridae; genus Balaenoptera; species Balaenoptera borealis. Next base: position 45,712,304 of record NC_138876.1, read on the forward strand.
AATAAATAAATAAATAAAAATAAAAGATAAATGTTCATGAACTTTCTGCATGCTTCTCTATAATCATCTGCCCTCCTCGTATTTATTTCTAGCACCTTTATTATCAACTGTCTGTTAAACTAAGAATAATAATTTTAAATTAAATAACACAAATATCAAGAAGGGGATAGAACCAAAAAGATATAAATGTTCTGAGGAGAACTCATTTCTGGACTGCTGGGAGACTGCAGTAAAGTGGATGTAGATGACAACAACACTTTCATGCATAGACAAAGCTGTGACTTCAAACCTTGTATTCTTCAAGGTCAGTACTCAGTCAATACTTTTACATACTGAACATCAGGTTTTCCCTGTAGTTTTAGATATATTAGGGTTTAGCTTGCTACTCTGTAGGCAGAGAGAGTGTAGTTCTCCTGGCTACAACTGTCCCACACCCTGGCATTCAAGCTTCTAAGGAGACGTCTGGAGGCTCTGGTTGCTCAGGCCAATAGAGATCAATGCTTACATCTCCTGCCTCCAGTCCCACTTTAGACAGAGCATCTTCCCTTGCTTGCTTTACACACTGGACTTTGTCCACAGATGCCATTTAAATCAAGAGTCCTGCTGCTAACAAAACCGAATGGAAATCACTGCCCAGCCAAATCTGACAGGGAACTGAGAAATATGAGGAGACCAGAGAGAGTTTTTTCTATCTAACTGTACTTTTCTCTTCACAATCATCTTCTCTCTTTAGACAATCATTGCATCCACTTCCCATTTGTGAGCATGTATCAAAACTGAGGCTTTAAGAAGTTAGGTAATCTGCTCTAGGTCATGGAGCCTTAAGTGGCAAAACTGGATGCATCACTACTCCCAAAGCCCATGCTTTAACCCCTATGCATCTTTTGCTCACAGCCCTCTCTTGTCTGAGCCAAATTACATGTGTCAATCTACTTTTTTACTTATTTAATGATTAGAAATCTTAACATCTAATCAAACTTGACATGTCTACAAATGAATTAATCATCTTCCCCCAAAAGGTAAACATCCTTCCTCAACTCACTACTTCTATCAGTGGCATATCATTTTAACAATCACCCAACTCAAACTCAATAAACTCAAATGCTCAAAACAAATGCTATCATCTCTTACCTTGAAATAGATACATGTCCCTTTTTATATCACCACCACCACATTTATTTAGACCTTATCACTTCATGCCTAGTCTGTGTGGGATCCTCTTCATGTGTACCTGAGTCTCCACACCAGATGCTCTCAACCGTGGAAAACTTGCTTGAAATTCAGATTCCTGGGCCCACCTCCAGAGGTGCTGATTTACTAACTCTGAAAAAGTACCCCGGGAAAACCCTTTGAGAAATACTGCTCTAGATTTTGCTCACAATGATCTAACTTATATGAGACTGCCAAAATTATTCATCATCACTCTAAACACAATTTGGGGGATCCATTTGTTGATGGGGGTGAAGATAAGGGCTGAGAAACTTTAAAATGACTCAAATTCATCTGGGAAAAGAAATGATAAATTGGAACAGCTAGTTATTTTCTGAGTCAGGCATAGGACCAGATATTGCAGATACTCCCAGAACAAAATAAGCAATGACAAAGAGTAATAAAACATAATTGGTACTGTATAAAAAAGCCTTTGTGTGTGAATTATTTACATTAATGGTGATGTAAAAATTATTCAATAAATGTAATTAGTAAAATGGCTGTTTGTAAAATAACTAACTAGATAAATCTTCATATCACATTTCAAATTTCCCAAATTTTCTAAATTGAAATTAGAAGTAAAAAGAAGAAACCACACAAAACCTAGGAGAAGTATAGGCAGCTTTTCCCTTGGATGATGAGAGCATTTTCTCCAAATAAAACTTATGAAAGAAATCACAAAGGAAAAATCAAATTTAATGACATAGTATTTTAAAAATTTAAGATGTCAAAAAATCACAAGCAACCTTTAAGTCAAATGACAAACTGAAAGAATTTACCTTAAATATGGTATTGTTTATCTCTAAAGAGCTCCTGCTCCAGAGGCTGCAATGATGGGACTGGGTGTGTGCTTGTTAAGGAGTAGAAGTTTTCAAACATATTTTATCAGTAGAATTTATCTTTCAAATAAAAATGTAGGTTTAACTCTAATTTAGCAAACATTTAGAGGAGGAGTTGCAGTGGTTGAAAAAGGACAGCAGGTTCTCACTGTCCCTACTTCTTATCTGCAGTAGTCCATGATACAGCTCAGGAGCCCAACAGTTCTAAGAACACACTCACGAAAACCATGACTGTAGAGCATTCACAGAAGCACACAACTTCAAGCCACGTGGGTAGTTTACTTATGAACCCATGCCCTGCCAGCACCAGAGTTTAGCCCCCACACCTTGGTGCAACAGCAAGAGACACTTCTCTGGCCAGGATACGGACTCGATTATAAACTTTGATGTATTCCATTTCAAACTGTTTGTAGAAAATGATCCCCATTTATAAGATACCTCTACAGAAATAAGACTGGGGGAAGAAGAGCAAAATGTTAATGGAGAGCAAACAATTTTAATGAAAACAAAATAATTGTTTTCCATGAGATACTATCTCAAACATTTTGGGTCATCATGGGATAAATTTCAAACTTCTTAGCTGGGCATTTGTGCTACCCACTTCTGGTGTCCCAACAACTATATCTTCAAACACTTCTCTAAGTGAGCACTGTCCCCAAAGAAGTCTGCTCCAGCCACGTTAGTCTCCTCATTGTTTTCTAAAGACACATTGTGTGTTCCTGCTTCTCAACTTGGTTCATATTCTTCCCCTTATTTTCTCCCTGTTTAAATTCTATTCTTATTTCAACATCCTGTCCAAGTTTCCTTCTCCCATGAAGCACTTTCTGAACTCTTCAGGACACAGCAAATTCTTCCTCTTTGAAATTGTTGTGCTGAGCTACTGTACCGATTATCTGGCAAATTGGCCTTGCAATGCCTCCAGTGTTATGTACCTTATACTGCCTCCTTAAGAGCAAAGAGTATATGCTACTTTCAATCTATTGTCCTTAACTTAGTTCTATGTTCATAATGTGGGTATAGAATGTGTTTGTTCAAAGACATACAGCAAAAAGGTCAGATCCTGATGTACGCTGATCTGGGTGGGGTTTAGTCCTATCTCTGTAATTCAGGTTTCTCATTTTCAAAATGGTGATAATAATACATACTTCCTAGGATTAAATGAAATGTGAAATACTATATGTAAATTGATGGTGCGGTCCCTGGCACAAAGAAGGAATTCAATAAATCATAACTATTATTTATCATCAACATCATCATCATCAACATGTCATTATAAGATCCTTCAGATCAGAGATGATGTATGGATGATCAGAGATGATGTATGGATCTATGATGTACCCTCACATCATTATTTTTTCCAATAAACGTTTATTATGGCGCTTGTTGCATGTCAGGCACTGGAGACACTGCGCTAACATGGTAAATTAAAACTAATTTACCTTTGCTATAATTAGAATTAAAATTAGTAATTAAAATTAGTTTTAATTTACAGAAAAGGTAAATTAGTTTTAATTTACCATGTTAGCGCAGTGTCTCCAGTGCCTGACATGCAACAAGCGCCATAATAAACGTTTACTGGAAAAAAAATAATGATGTGAGGGTACATCATAGATCCATATATCATCTCTGATCTGAAGGACTGAACCTCCATACTGTTCTCCATAGTGGCTGTATCAATTTACATTCCCACCAACAGTGCAAGAGGGTTCCCTTTTCTCCACACCCTCTCCAACAATAAATGCTGGAGAGGGTGTGGAGAAAAGGGAACCCTCTTGCACTGTTGGTGAGGGTGTTGAGAAAAGGGAACACTCTTGCACTGTTGGTGGGAATGTAAATTGATACAGCCACTATGGAGAACAGTATGGAGGTTCCTTAAAAAACTAAAAATAGAACTACCATATGACCCAGCAATCCCACTACTGGGCATATACCATGAGAAAACCATAATTCAAAAAGAGCCATGTACCACAATGTTCATTGCAGCTCTATTTACAATAGCCAGGACATGGAGGCAACCTAAGTGTCCATCAACAGAAGAATGGATAAAGAAGATGTGGCACATATATACAATGGATTATTACTCAGCCATTAAAAGAAATGAAATTGAGTTATTTGTAGTGAGGTGGATGGAGTTAGAGTCTGTCATACAGAGTGAAGTAAGTCAGAAAGAGAAAAACAAATACAGTATGCTAACACATATATATGGAATCTAAGGAAAAAAAAAAAAAGAGGTCATGAAGAACCTAGTGGTAAGATGGGAATACAGACACAGACCTACTAGAGAGTGGACTTGAGGATATGGGGAGGGGGAAGGGTAAGATGTGACAAAGTGAGAGAGTGGCATGGACATATATACACTACCAAACGTAAAATAGATAGCTAGTGGGAAGCAACCGCAAAGCACAGGGAGATCAGCTCTGTGCTTTGTGACCACCTAGAGGGGTGGGATAGGGAGGGTGGGAGAGAGGGAGATGCAAGAGGGAAGAGATATGGGAACACACGTATATGTATAACTGATTCACTTTGTTATAAAACAGAAACTAACACACCATTGTAAAGCAATTATACACCAATAAAGATGTTAAAAAACAAAGACTAAATAAAAAAAAATGACTAAAACAACAACAAACAAAGGAACAAAAAAAGCCAGAACCAACAACAGAATGAATCAAAACATAATAAAATTAATAGTAATAAAAAAACCTAATTTACCATAATAAATTAGTTTCCATGGTAAACATGGTAAATTAGTTCTCGTCCTCCTTGTGCTTACAGTCTAGTGATAGCTGTATCTCATCATAGGAACCATATCTTAAACCATCAGGACAAGAAAGCATCTATAATAACTTTTCAGTAATGTACATTATATTGTTTCATCAATTCATCTGTCTATATAGAAGTAAAAAATTCTTCCCCTCTTAACCTAACCACTAATTATTGTTGAATTTTTTACTTTGCATCTGATATGGTTCAATGTTGTTTTTGTTATGCCCTTGATGTGCATTACCTAAGGATGCAAATGCTGTGCTGGAGTAGCAAAGGGAAAGATAGTTGAGGCACCTGAATACTCCCCTTACGCACATACACACACACATTTTCTCTCTCTCTCTCTCTCTCTCTCCCGCACTCTCTCTCTCCCACACTCTCTCTCTCTTTCATTTCTGGCTTATGGACTGTGCAAAATATTGTAATAGTTCCTGGGATATCAGATCACCTGGCCCAACCATGAAACTAGATGTCTTCCTTTCCTCTTGTATCCCAAAACACTACTCACTACCACTTTCTCCAAAGCAGCTTCCTTGCCTCGGTTAACAGCTGTTCTGAAGTATCTCCTCACCATCAGCCAATTTAAAATTTAATAATTTAATTTAAAATAATAATTTTTTTAAAGACTGGCATATGCACACATCATCTCTTAAACAAGTTCCTAGAACTCTGACCTATAAATTTAGGGTCTCAGTTTTCCACAGCACCTGTTAAAAGTGCTTCTTCTGTAAACGACTCAGCTGGTGGCTTAATATTTTCCCACAGAAAAAGAAATGTTGCAGATGGACTAGTATGTGACCTTCTGCATATCCACGAAGAGTGAAATGAGTATCACTAGGAAAGAAATAGCAGTTACAACATAGGACTAGGATAAAGAAGGGGAAAGCTTCACTTTGTTCTTACATCTGAAAAAGAAACTTAGTTTCAGCTATATTATTATTTATAAATTATATGATACGTTAAAATGAGCTTCCTCAGTGACATGTTTAGAGTGATAATAAATGGCTGTGGATTTGGCTTGGTCCTGTTTTGTTGTGTTTTTGTCTAGCTAATTCTGATATGCAAGCACATTTTGAACTTTGTACAGTAACGTAAGGGGAGTAAGTGGCAGGAAACTTACTGGCAAAGCCAAAAGGATTTTTCTAGAAGAGAGAAAAGAAATACATTATATCTTCCATAAAGAGTGGAATAATGGGAAAAGAAAGAGACATTAAAAGAAGATTTTAAAGAAGCTTTGCTATGTGCTCTATGATTGAACTCTCCCCTCTATCAGAGTTCCCCACTGACAATTTCAGAGTTGTATTTGTATGTGTGTGGGAGAAGAAGGTTATAAGGTGAGTGTTGAGTGAGAGACGACCTTGAGGATTATATTGCTGAAAACAGGAATCATGTCATTCTTCCATTTAATTTTTCAATACAATTTCTCTTTAGTGTGAAGAATAGCCAAGTCCTTAATCATAGAGTACCTTATGGTGTTCAAAGTAATTCCTTAAACAGTCAATATTTACATAGCTCAGATAAGCCACATTAATTTAAGGACATATTATCAAGCAAACGGCTCAGTATTCATTGTATTGTATTATTACTGTATTATTTTTCCCTACATAATGCATGTCCATTGTCAAAATTTCAAACATTAGAGAAGTGTATACAGTTAAAAGTCCCCCAAGAGGTGGGTAACCTATGTTAGAAATTTAATCTTTTTAGTCACTGCTACCTCCATACTTGCAAAAGTGACTTTATAATTAACCCTTAATATGGCACAATTTTAACCTTTGTCATTTTATGTCCTCATGTGCCTAATTTATTTTCTGGAGTCAAAGTTACCCAGTAAAATTTATATTTGGAAAGTAACTATTAGTGGGATAGGGCTCCTAAATATTTTAAAATTATTTTACATTTATATTATTGTTTGGCACTTAATTCTTAAGTTTATTTTTCAGAAAAAGTTTAAAATCTCCGTTTGATATTGTAACTGAGCAGGACCTTATGGGGGCATCCCAGGACAGACCCCTCCCTCCATGTCCTCTGCCTGCCTCTTGTTTGTAGAAAAGCTGTTGTCTCCCAGGCCTCCTCTGAGTCACAAAAGCCTGGCTCAAGAATGAATGATTGAAAGGTTGTGAACATGTAGTGACAAAAAAAGCAGTTGGGCCTGGAGAACTGGTAAGAATTTAAACAATAAATCAGCCATATGGCAGCCACAGAATCTTTAGTTTCTCTTAGATTCACATTTTATGAGGTGTTTTACAGATACTAAAACCCCCACAGAGGCAGGAGATAGATGGGCCCCAGGTTAGACATTTACAACTGGCCTCCCATTTACATTTCGTGAGGCAGAAAGAAGTGGGCTTCAGGCTGGGCACTTAACAACTAGCCTCCTGTTTGCATTTCCTGAGACAGGAGATAGGTGGGCTCCAAGTTAGGCATTTACAATCACTCTCCTGTTTGCTCACCGAAATGGAAATAACAACAGAAACAGAGTAAATAGCCAAGCTTTGTCCCTTATGGATGCCTTAAGACAACAGTCATGGCGAGAACAGAGCGGCAAAACTTTGTTTGAAAAAAGGATCAAGGGATCTCTGCTTCCCCCTTCCTTGGGGCAAGGGAGACACTACACATGCGCAGAAAGGTTTCCTTGAGGGTCAGAAGTCAGGGGACAGCTCCAGGCCATGGTTACTCTTGCTTCTCCCAGACACCTTCACGTTGGGATCCATCTTGGCTGAGAGGTGCGTGTGCCCCTAAGGGGAGGGTTCTGAGACATATTAGCCAGGGGGGGGACAAAACGAGATGACTGGCCAGAAGGAAGACAAAGACCCTGAAAACTGCCCCTTTAAAAAGAATTTAAACTTCTCAAAGGCGTGACTCTCCCTCTGAGTTCCCCCACGCGTCTTTCCGCGTGTACTTTGCTTTTCTAATAAACTTTTTACCTTTCTCTTTATCTTCTGCCTCCTCACCTGAATTCATTCTCGACAAGGCAGGCAAGAACTAGGTATCTAGGCCCTAGCTGCTGGCCCCTGTGGTCTAGTGGTTAGGACCCCTGGTCTGGGAACTAAAGTCTTGCTTCCAGATATTGCTCGCTGCTGCTTGCTGCAAGCTGCCACTTACTGCTGCGAGCATCCGAAATCACCACCAAATGGAAGAAGTTAACTACTTGGTGACCACAAGCACATAGCAGATCTACTGGAGCCTGAAGATTGATAGTGTTAACCCCTGTTATACCATCCTGATACCTCACCATCAACCAATCAGAGATCACACACTCTGTGACTCCTCTCCCTCACCTTCCCTTTAAAAATGCTTCCCTGAAACCCACTGGGGAGTTTGGGTCTTTTGAGCATGAGCTGCCCCATTCTCCTTGCATGGCCCTTACAGCAAACATTTCTCTGCTCCAAACTCTGATGCTTTGGTTTGTTTGGCCACAATGAATTGGACTCAAGAACAGTATTCCCCTGAAAACACAATATTTCTGAAACTCCTTCTTAGACTATTTCTTCATTGCCTGTTTTGTGTTTTGTGAGAATGTAAAACTACTTCACTATCAATCCTAGCAAAATGAAATTACAATGATCTGTCCTTGTATACTCCAAAACACTGAATGTAATATTGAAGTTTAAAAAACAGCATGGTTTTAGACTTTTTGTGTTACTGTTTCTTGGATGACAGAAATAATTTAGACTTAACAGTATTCACATTTAAAAAATTTTAAGCCTCATATTCACTGGGAAAATTAATATAAAATTCTGACTTACAATTAATGAAAGAAAAGAAAAAAGGAGTATCTTAGAAGTCAGGAAGAGAAAAATTATGCTGCTATTCCTTTCATATTCAAAATGATTTTCTATTGAGGAAGAGGTCTCCTCCCTCTGGAATAGCTCCTCAAATGTTTCCTTTGGCATTGTGTCTATGGTCATTTATCTAGGCTGCCAATGAATGAAGCCTTCTCTGTTCCCCATTTCCTGTCTTTGGTCTCTCTCTACATCCTGATCAATACAAAAGACTGTAGCCAAACAATAAAAACATTCAACAATGACTGAATTTAGATGATTCCTTATTGCTTTTTGCACACATTCAAATAACTTATACCGACAATAGGTCTTTAATGTTTTCCATTCCCATGTGACACTTTCAATTCAATCAAAGGAATGTTTAGCTCTATTTTTCCTTCTCTCTATTTTCTTCACTATGACTTTTTCATGTTGTCCTTTATATACAGACTAATTTACTCTTTTATACATTTTAAGTCAGTCTTCCTATTCAAAACTCAAAATTGCACAAAAATATTCTTGTATATCTTCAGGAAATCTGTCCTGAATAACTTAGCTAAGGTAAACAGGAGAATAAACTAAATAATCCCTAAACTCAACCCATACAAGACGTGCCTCACTCAGGGATACACTACCAAAATATTTTATTCATTATTTATTCACTCACTCATTTATAAAATATTTATTGACTTTACTAAACCCCAAAAACTAGGGGAAAATTTTATGACTAAAACCACAGGGTTGGATTTGGATCCTAACTCTGCCAGTCACTAAATATGTGACTGACTCTGGCTAGTTATTGAACCATCTATGCCTCCATTTCCTCACCTGTAAAATGAACATAATAATAGTAGCTCCCAAGGGTTGTTGAGAGGATTAAATAAAATAATCTGTGTAAAATGCTTTAGTGATGAGCCCATGTCAGCTATTTTTAATGATCTGTAGATAACATTGCAATTGTCAGCATAAACTGGACATAATGTTACCAAATCCAAGCTCAGTCTGCTGCATGACAGGCCAATAATCAAGAGATGAGGTATTGAGGCAAGGAATAACAACTTTATTTGGAAAGCTGGGTGTTTGAGAAGATGGCAGACTAGTGTCCCAGAATACCATCTTATCTGGATCTGGATGCCAGCTTCTTTTATAGAACAGAGAGGGGGAGGATGTGAGGAAGTAAAGTAAAAAGGCCATAAGTCTTGCAAAACATCACCTGGTTTGGCCAGGAGGGGATGTGTTACTTTCTTCTCTCTTACAGCCATTCACAGGTGGGCAGGGTCAGAATGTTTCCCTGTGAGCTGAACAAAGGCACTTTAGTTTAACATTTAGGTAGAGGGGCAGGGTTCCCTGAGGGAGGCCATTAGGTATGCCAATAGCTATAGACAACATCATTTTAGTGATTATAGTAACAAAAAGCAACAGAGAGCAAAGGTTAAAGTAAAAGAAATAGATCAAACATGGAGTCAGATTTTGTTCTTCCCTGTTACAATAATACTGTTTTAATTTTTATGCTCAGGATTAATTTTGGCTTTCAGAGTAAAGGAAACCAAATGGGCCCCATCTGTTTCTGTTATTGAGTTTTAGGATCATTTAAGCCAATGAGAAATAAGCCCATACTTCTGATATAAGAGAAGCATATCATTCTAAGAAGCAGGCCACATTGTGACAGAATAAACCCCATGCCTAGGGACTGAGGTCAGGATGAGGTAAGGGAGATCTATAATACTTGAGAAGATGTGCCACAGTAGTCAAAATGCTCTCATGTTTGCAGAGCTTGCTTTCACCAGTAATGTGTTAAGATCCATCTCAACCCCTCAGGCATATAGTGGAAATTCAAAGGACTTACTAGTATTTAAAAGCTGTCATTACTATGGCTACCATTGCCCCTCACAGTGTCCCAGCAGAAAATGCTCATCTGTTGAAATGCCCTACATTGGGACCAGGGGAAGAAGAAAGGTGAGATCAAAGAATTGAACTTTCCTCTTTTATTTTTTATCTACAAGACCCTTGCCTAGAAATAGTGTGATAAGTTAGAAAGGATTTTTGATAACCTCTTTTCCCCTATGTTTTCTAGGGCTAATTCAGAGCGTCCATTTGTATTAGCATGAATTGCTTTTTAAAAGTCAATTTTTCATATAATTAAAATACCTATTGTAAAAAGAAAGCTATAACAATGGTTCAAACAAATACTCTAAAAGGAAGGAAATATGAATAAAGTATGGACTTTAGTTAACAATAATATATCATCATTGGTTCATTAGTTGTGACTGCCATACTAACATAAGATGTTAACAAAAGGGGAAACTGGATGTAGGGTATAAGGGAATTCTCTATATAATTTTCGCAACTTTTCTGTAAATCTAATAGTATTCTAAAACTTAAAGTTTGTTTAAAAATGACAAAAAATATGTTGGTGCAGCTCTATTCTCAAATTTTGTTCTTTTTTGTTTAATTATTGGCTAAAGAGAATTCTGTTGCTGTCAAAATGGAGAACCCAAGTTTTATCTTCTTTTTTTAAAAGTTAATTGTTATTATAGTCAATTGAATGTTGGGAATGGAAGCAAGCCAACCACCTACAACCCCAGTCAGTTCAAAGAAAAATAAACTTAAAGGAAATAATTAAATAGAAGTTGTGGACTAAAAAAACTATTCACAACCTAGAAGTTGACAGTTATATTTTATTTGATGGGAATTTTTAGGACTTCAAGCCAAGGAGGCAGCATCTCAAGTAACCCTGAGAGAACTGCTCTGAGGTGGTGAGGGAGGAAGCCAGGTTATACAGAAGTTTTGCAACAAAGGGCAGGTAGTCTGAACGTCAAAAGATTATTGTTAATTAAAGGAAAACCAGGTATCTCAAGTTAAGGAATATAGAGCTTTTCTATGTATGGGATGATGCAAGAGTTTGTGTTCACTGAAATCATTCCTTTGATATGCACCTCAGCTATCTGGGGCCAGTATCCTATATTTTCACATCCTGAGTTTCATCCAGGCTCACCTTAGGGAGTGGCTGCAGTCTGATGGCTGCTAGATGGCAGGTATTCTTTCCTTCCTGAGTTCCCTCAAGGCTCACTAGCTCACATTGGAGGGCTGCAAGCGCTGATGACTGTGACATCCTTTGTTTACTGATATAGCAGGAAATATTCCATTTCTCAAAGCAAAAGATTATATATACTAGTTCTACACTGGATTCCACCCCTACTCCCAGTAAGAAAGAAAAACAATATGAATGTCTTCATTAGGTAATATTTCTAACAAATTTTGGCACATAAACATAGTAGAATATTATTTCCTTTTGAAATAAAAGGAGGATTGTAGGAATATTAAGAATTCTTAATTATGTAGTGGTTGGTGGAAATAGCAAATATAGGAGAGTTTACAGTCAATAATTGCAAAAATGTAAAAAAAAAAAAAAGACGTACACATTGTAGGCATCTTGGAAGAGTAAGATATGTTGTTTATATGTTCATTGAAATATCAATATTGTCTTTAATAAAAAATGATATTATTATGCAGCCATTAATATTTTTGTGTTAAAACTCTCTTAGTGCATTTTTTAAGTTAAAAAAGAAACAAATAAGCATGTCATTCTTTTTTTTTCTTTTGGCCGCTTTGGTTCTTCGTTGCTGTGTGCAGCTTTCTCTAGTTGCGGCGAGTGGGGGCTACTCTTCGTTGTGGTGAGCGGGCTTCTCTTGTTGCGGAGCACGGGCTCTAGGTGAGCGGGCTTCTGTAGTTGTGGCTCATGGGCTCTAGAGAGCAGGTTCAGTAGTTGTGGTGCACGGGCTTAGTTGCTCCTTGCATGTGAGATCTTCCTGGACCAGAGCTCGAACCCTTGTCCCCTGCATTGGCAGGTGGATTTTTAACCACTATGCCACCAGGGAAGCCCCATAAGAATGTCATTCTTTTCCATACCTTCTGTGAATGAAAAATGTTGCCTGCCATATCAGTAAACAAGGGATGTGGCAGCCATCAAGCCATTGCAACCATCTCCAACAGTGCACCCTGAGGGATCTCAGGATGGGAACGGACAGGATACTGGCTCTAGATAGTTAAGGTGCATATCAAAGGAATGATTTCAATAAGCCCAGATTCTTACATCTTTCCACACACAGAAAACCACTAAATTCATTAACCTGAAATGTCTGGTTTTCTTTAATTAATGGTAATCTTTTGATGTTCTGAATCCCTGGTTTTTATTGCAAAACTCCTATATATCCTGGCTCCTACATTACCTCTTCAGAGCAGTCTTTCAGAGCTATCTGAGAGGCTGCCTCCCGGGCCTGAAGTCCTCAGAAAGTCCACTGAATAAACGTAATTCTCAACTTTTAGGTTATGCATTTTTTTAGTCAACACTTCCAAATCGAAGTGTGTTGACCTAACAGCCCCTATTCCTGGAGTAGCAAGAGTTCACCCTGTCTTCCCCTTTTCAAAGTTCCTGTTGGTCTAGTGCAGGTGACTTGGAAGTGGGGTTTAGGGAAACCAGGGAGAGAGTTGTTTGTGCCTCTATATGCATCTACTGTGTAATTTAGTTCCAGAATTACTTTTGCTTTTTACTCCGTTTACTTTGCTCTTAGTTTTGGAATCACTGTCCTCCCCTAAACTAAGTGACCTCTAGTGGAGGGGGAGGCCATACTGTCCTTTATCATTTTGATCTATGCAGGTCAAAATTTAGTCACTGTCATTCTTGTGTAGAAATATACCTTTTAAAAATTTTGGTCTATAGCTGAACTTCATGCAAGTCCTTCCATTTCTGCACAGTTGTAAACTTATAATCTTACAATTAATCTACTTTCATTAAACACACACTCATACACACACACACACACAGAAAATTTCATGTTCTAAATTCAAAAAAATAAGTGACTTTGTCTTGCAGTTGAAAATCAGGCTTTCAAAGCTATCATTTACACTAAGTTATTTTAAAATCCATTTATAAATGAAGCCAAGCAGAACCCTGACCCCACCTAAGTACAAAGGACGCTTCATGTCTCCTGACTCTTATTTATAGGAAAGCTGAAGTCTCCCAGGTCTCCCTGAGTCACAAAAGAACAGACTCAGGCAGCTAATGATTAGGACAGTAGAGTCACAGACAGTGTCTGATGCACATTCCTGGGTTGTTTTACAGATACTGTTACTGCCACCAAAGGGAAAAAGCTAACTGCATGATGACCAGACTGCAGCATGACATAAATTGCTCCATCTTGAGCAATACTGAATCTATGGTTAGCACACTACTGCTCATAATAATCTATATCTTTGTGGGCATCAAAATAATGGTAGCTTGTTCTGCCCGTATATGTAAACAGACAATTACAACTGTCAGCAAAGAGATGCTACAAGTCGTCAACTTCCACTCTAAGAATACAGTGCCCTATGTCAGCATGAAGTAGTTACAGAAGACCAACCTTAGCCCATAATCCCATAGAAATGGAATAATGTTCTGACAAGTGGTGATTTATAAGCAGCTTTTGGCAGGAAAGAGCTCTTGACAGAAAGAGATCTCTACAGGGGGCCCCCTTTTGTCACTAACCTTAAATCAGGCATGTCCATGCTCTACTCATCTCTAGCCCTAGCATGCTTTTCAAATCTTTTGTTGGTTCTTTCCATAGATCAAAGTAGCAGAAATGAAGAATAAGTAATTAACAGATGATCAAATTGTTAGTGCAAGTTCGTGTGCCCAACGCACAGTGAGACCAAACAAATCAAAACGTCAGAGTTTGAAGCAGAGAAAGGTTTATTGCAGGGTCCTGCAAGAAGATGGGTGGCTCATGCCCTAAAAAATGTTAAGCTCCTCAAAGGGTTACATCAAAGCATTTTTAGAAGCCAGGTGAGGGACAGGGGTCGCAGGGTAGGTGATCAGCTTGTGCACAAGTCTCTGATTGGCTGATGGTGAGGGAACAAGGTGGTGTCACAGGAGTTAATATTATCAGTCCTTAGGCTCCAGGAGACCTGGGACTATGTGTTCATGGTCATCAAGTAGCTAACATCTTCCATTTGGTGGGGGGTTTTCACATCTGTAAAGCAACTCAGGAAATGAGCATCAAATACTGTTATCTAGGTACTTCAGAGAGGAGCTAAAGCAGAGGATATGGGGGAAAGACCTGTCCTGGGAAGGCCTCACAGGGTCCTACTCAGTTACAAGTTTTCTTCCCTAGCTTCCCCCTCAGTAATCTTGTGAACAAACTGTGTGAACAAGATAGCATCTAAAGAAAAATCACAAGTCAACAAGCCTACAAAAAAGCCTACACACAATGGGTGAATGGTGATGACTCTGACCACCATCTCAGTGATTAACTGAGATTACTTCTCTTTTTCCCTTTAAAAATTTTCGTGGCCAAGCAGAATCATCTGAATTGTAAGGTCCAGAGTTACATTATTCTAATAAGGTTACATGTACTATTCTAAAAAATATTTCCTCACTACTGAATATATAGTATTTCAACTGATGATGGTAATACTAATTCATAATTTATATTGTGTCAGGGTCTGTGGTGTATGCTGCCTGACACATTATAGGTGCTTAACATAAGGTTATTAAGAAAGAAATGAATCAACTAATGTGATTCACATATTATTCCCAAGTTCATAAATTATCTATGAATGAGTCCATAATAATTTTCAAACCATCCAACTATTGTTAACAATATTCCATAGTTCCATCCCATGATAAGACGGCACTTTTGAGTAATGGTCAAGCATGGGGTTTCCATACTTAAGAGGGGGTCTGCCAGGGTTCTGCCCAGGTATGAATCCCAGTTCTGTCACTCAGTTTATGTGACTCTGTGCAAGGTATGTAAAACCCACACCATTGAGTTGTGAAGAGCAAATGAGGGAATGTTTGTAAAAGCCTCAAAAGTCACTGCCAAATGGTAAGCTTTCAGTAAATGTTGGCATGGTGGTATGGACTGAATGTTTGTGTCCCCCGAAAATTCATATGTTGAAACCATAAACCAACAAATTCATAGGTTGTAATACATAACCATAATGGTATTATGAGGTGGGGCCTTTGGGAGGTAATTAAGTCACCTTAATTAGTATGAGTATTCTTATTAGAATGAGATTAGTACCTTTATAAAAGATACTTCACACAGCTCTCTAGATCCTCTTCTGCCACATGAGAACGTACATAGCAAGTGAGCCCTCACCAGACACTGAATCAGCTGGCACCTTGATCTTGGACTCCCCAGCCTTCAGAACTGTGAGAAATAAATTCCTGTTGTTTATAAGCCACCCAATCTATTGTATTCTGTTATAGCAGCCTGAACTAACTAAGACACTTAGGGTGGTGGTGGTAGAATATCAACTTTCTGATTATTCAACTAACAAAGAGGAGGAAAAACACCCTTTTAGAGGTTAGACTCTGGATAATGTAGCTTGAGTGAATGGGGATGTATCCAAGCCAAAGGACTACTATTATTCTTTGACCTCCCTCTCTCTTGTTCTCACTTCACTCACTCTTTGGTTTCATGAATTCCTTGAGAGAAATCACATTATACCTGCTGTTCCCTGATTTCACTTCCATCCCAGTCCAGCCTATGTTGTCTTCTTCATTGGTCCAACACATGGTCACCAGTCAACTTGAACTCTGGTCTTTCTGCTCCACTCGCCTGGAAAACCTTCATCCGTGCTCTGTAAAACCATATGCTTTTTCTTCCCTTATTGCAAGAGTGCAGAGTGCTGTTTGAAAAAACCATATAATTGTGCAGCTATGTCTCAATGTTTTTGTTTTCTCTCACTGTTGCCAAAATCTGGCTCCCTATGCTCCGATGCCGAATAAAAATACAGAGACAGAGATTTGGAAGATAAGAAATAGAGAGTCTTTTTATTTTCTTTGCCAGACAAAGGGAAGACACAGTAAGCTAGTGCCTCAAGAACTGTGCCCCCCCTTCCTGGGGAATTAAAGAGATTCTTATACGGGAGTTCACAGTCCAAAGTGAGTGATAAGTATCAAAATGGTGAAGGTCTTGCATTCTTCTTCTTGCATTATTTCGAAACAGTCACCGCTGCAGTCAGGCCACCTGGTAATTGGGTCTGGCAGCCCAGTAATTGGGTCCGTTAGTCTCTGGGTTATCAGTCTGCAACCTCCTTTATGAAATGCAAACAGCTACAAGGGGTGATTTGCTACAGGAGATTATAGGGAGAGTAAAGAGTAAATATCATGTGCAGGATGTAAACTACCTAAATTACACAGGATTAGGGGTGACATGTTAGCTTTGTGAAGGACAAATCTAACTACAGACACTACTGATTAGTAACAGTTAAAATAAAACTAGGATTGATTAACTCAGGTCAGTTTATGTTTCTCCTCTAACCTGTTCACTGTTCCCTTTATTTTCCTGGTTATAAGGAGAGGAAAAAACCTCATTTCTATTTTTGTTGCAACATCACCTTACCTGGGCCCTCATGGCCTCTTCACAATTCTTTAGTGTCTCAGTCAGCTCTTTCTCCAACTCTTTATAGCAGCTTTTCCAGCCACCTACTCAGCCTACTACTGTTTTCAAAGTCCCTTTTATTTTTTACCACCCTTATTTTCAACAGATAACTTTACTTTCAGTCACACACACACACACACACACACACACACACACACACAATGGGATCACCAAATTGAAGCTCTTAGTTGGAGCAGATGTACAGGGTTTGTCATTTGAGAGAATGCTTACACACAAAAACAGTTTTTCCTTGGACTAAGGTTATCTAGGTTAGGATGGTGGTGGTGGGTGGTATCTGTTTCAGAATTATGAGGCAAGGATCTCCAGTTTGCTCCCTACTCTATCCCTGGTGTTACCTGAGGACCCACCATAAGTAGGACTCCTGTATCTAAAGGAGTCAGTCTAGCTTGCACCAGATATAAAGATTAAAAGGGGGTGGGGATTAGCTCTGTAAGGAAAAAGAAACAGTCTACTACTCATTTTAGGATGCTCTTTTAGGTCATATACATCTGTTCCAATTTCCTGGTACCTCATCTCTGGCCAATAAGAAGGCACCCATCTCTTGCCAATATTTTAATTTTCTTTCTTCCAGCACATTGGTTCAGCTAAAATCAAAAGCTCTCCCTTCTGTGAGCTGTCTATGGCTTTAAGACTCACCAGGGCCAAGCAGCTGCAGAAGACTTTTTTTGACAGTTCACAATATTGACTGGACTTAGCAGCAACTTACTTTAGAAGCTGGGCATCTATTTCCAATTAAAAGTGGAAGAGTGTGGGGACCACTAGCAGTCTGCCATGGCCATGTAGTCAATTATATACTTGATGAGTAAACAATTAATTGGCATACAAGATAACACTCTTCTCTCCCACCCAATACTGATCTAATTGAGAAACACAAGAAAGGAATAAGAGAGTAAAATATCATCTTAATTACATATAGAGGTCAGGTTAGAGGATATGGCTTTATGTCTGTTAGCCACAGGACTTTTATAATGCTGAATCTCTGAATGAGTCAGACATAACCAAGTTCAAGACACTAAAAAAAGTCAAGTCCTCCTGTGTGGTGGGGAAGAGCTTGCCTTTGGAGGAACAGAACATATGCTCTCTGGAGGCAGATTGTTCCCAAAGGGAAGGATGGCTAGAGTTCAGCCAAGGATCCTAATGCTCAGTTATTCTAATCAAATTTATTAAATATATCATTACTTCCACCTCTCTTAAGGTGGTGTGGGTGAAGGAGTGGAGATAGCCTGGCATGCATTCCCTCCTAAGAGTAAGAATAAGGGAATCACACATGTGTCTGCAATCAAACCAAACCAGATATTTCTAAAATCCCCAATTCTCCACCATCCCTTGCCCTTCAGTCTAATGCTAATCCCTTCACCAATCCTCAAAGCTCTGCTCATACTAATTTCTGCAGTGTTAATTTTGCACTCTTGTTTTAAGATTTTTTTTTTCTCCACTGAATTCTCCTCCACAAATAAATATATTTATCTTTCCCATTTTAAAGAAAAACTTCCTTTGGCCCTGAACTCTCTTTTAGCAACAGTATAATCTCTGCTCTGACCTTCATAAACACACACCTCTTGAAAGAACAATCTGAATTCACTTATTAATTCTCTGTTCTTTCCTCAAGCCACTGAAATCCGACATCTGCTCCCACCATTAACTGAAACCGTTCTTAACTAATTTCCAAATTCAATGGATTTTAGTCAGTCCTTATGTCACGTGAACACTCACAGTGAATAATAGTCTTCACCACTCTATATTTTTGAAAGTCTTTCCTCCCGAGGTTTCCATGAGAACCATTTGTTTCTTTTTACTTCCTTAAAAAGTGTCTTCATCTCCTCTACTCTATAAATATTGGTATTCCCCTAGAATTCATCCTTGATCCTTTCTTTCCCAATTGTACATAATCTCCTTGGATACACATCTAAACCTAAATCACCAATATACTAAATCACCAGCACACAATGATTCCCAAATCTAACCTAGGTTTTTCTCCTAATCATCATATCCAAATATCCAACTATCTACTTGATGTCTTCCCATGGATGCCTCTGAAATTCAGCATGTCCAAAACTAAATTCATCAACTTCCACCTCAAACCTGGATATTAACATCTCCCATTCACCCTGGTCAAGAACCTGAAATTATCTCCCATTTTCCCCATGTCTTCAAACCTCTCATTCAATTCTATATAAAAATTATACTCAAGTCAATCCCTTCTTCATCTCTGCCATCATTATCTTAGCAGTCCAGACTTCATACATGTTCACCTGCTTTAGACTCTAGTCTTTCTACTCTGGCAGGAATAAGGATCTTTCTTACCACTCAATTATTATTTAAATCCTAAATATTATAAATATAAATACATATAAATATAAATAAAAAATCACAAGATAACTGCTCTTTCCAATGCCTTTTGTCTCTGATACTTCAGCTGCATTTTGTACCAAAATCCTAACCTTTGGAGAATTTGCCTTCTCTGCTCCTATGTTGCTGAGGTCTCCTGGAGAAAAATCATGCAATATAGATTGACTTTCTTACAAATTCATGACCTCATTTCAGCAATCGTTCTCTGTTCTCTCCTCACCTTTTACCCACAATATCCACTCGGAATCTTTAATACTTTCCTCAGGATCCTGACATAATCACCTTGCACCTCATCCTTGGCAGGTAATACAGCCTCCCTCAGAGGAAGGGAGATGATGTTGGCCCAAACTGAGATTTTTCTTTTGAAGTAATTAATACTAATGTATACTTAATGAGATTAATTAGGCAGCAAGACCCTGTCTAAATCTTTACTAGACAGTGAAATATCATCAGGACAGAGAATACTTTATCTTCACAATAAAGTCTAAGCTCCTTCACATGACATAGAAGGTCCTTCAAAATTTTGCACCTGCATCTGTCTCTGGCTTTCCCTGGGTATTCCCCAACTGTAAACTACCAAACTGTATCCTCTGCAAGAAACTACTTGGAGTAGCCTTGGCACAGACTCTTTGCTCAGTCAAATTTAGATAATGAAATGACACCTTTGAAGAACCAGACTTTTACCTAACTTTATTTATTTATTTTTTTATTTTAAAAAAATTTTGTTAAAGTATAGTTGATTTACAATGCTATGTTAATCTCTTTTGTACAGCAAAGTGATTTAGTTATATGTAAATATACATACTTTTTAATATTCTTTTCCATTATGGTTTTTCACAGGATATTGAATATAGTTCCCTGTGCTATGCAGGAGGATCTTGTTGTTTATCCATTTTATACATAATAATTTGCATCTGCTAACCCCAAATTCCTAATCCATCCTTCCCTCATCTCCCTTGGAAACCACAAGTCTATTCTCTATGTCTGTGAGTCTGTTTCTGTTTTGTAGATACGTTCATTTGTGTCAAATTTTATTTTATTTTATTTAAACATTTTTATTGGAGTATAATTGCTTTACAGTGGTGTGTTAGTTTCTGCTTTATAACAAAGTGAATCAGTTATACATATACATATGTTCCCATATCTCTTCCCTCGTTCATCTCCCTCTCTCCCACCCTCCCCATCCCACCCCTCCAGGTGGTCACAAAGCACAGAGCTGATCTCCCTGTGCTATGCAGCTGCTTCGCACTAGCTCTCTATTTTACATTTGGTAGTGTATACATGTCCATGACACTCCCTCACCCTGTCACATCTCACCCCTCCCCCGCCCCATATCCTCAAGTCCATTCTCTAGTAGGTCTGTGTCTTTATTCCCGTCTTGCCACTAGGTTCTCCATGACCTTTTTTTTTTCCCCTTAGATTCCATATATATGTGTTAGCATACTGTATTTGTTTTTCTCTTTCTGACTTACTTCACTCTGTATGACAGACTCTAACTCCATCCACCTCATTACAAATACCTCCATTTCATTTCTTTTTATGGCTGAGTAATATTCCATTGTATATATGTGCCACATCTTCTATATCCATTCATCTGATGATGGACACTTAGGTTTCTTCCATGTCCTGGCTATTGTAAATAGACCTGCAATGAACATTTTGGTACATGACTCTTTTTGAATTATGGTTTTCTCAGGGTATATGCCCAGTAGTGGGATTGCTGGGTCATATGGTAGTTCTATTTTTAGTTTTTTAAGGAACCTCCATACTGTTCTCCATAGTGGCTGTATCAATTTACATTCCCACCAACAGTGCAAGAGTGTTCCCTTTTCTCCACACCCTCTCCAGCATTTATTATTTCTAGATTTTTTTGATGATGGCCATTCTGACCTGTGTGAGATGATATCTCATTGTAGTTTTGATTTGCATTTCTCTAATGATTAATGATGTTGAGCATTCTTTCATGTGTCTGTTGGCCATCTGTATATCTTCTTTGGAGAAATGTCTATTTAGGTCTTCTGCCCATTTTTGGATTGGGTTGTTTGTTTTTTTGATATTGAGCTGCATGTGCTGTTTGTAAATCTTGGAGATTAATCCTTTGTCAGTTGCTTCATTTGCAAATATTTTCTGCCATTCTGAGGGTTGTCTTTTGGTCTTGTTTATGGTTTCCTTTGCTGTGCAAAAGCTTTTAAGTTTCATTAGGTCCCATTTGTTTATTTGTGTTTTTATTTCCATTTCTCTAGGGGTTGGGTCAAAAAGGATCTTGCTGTGATTTATGCCATAGAGTGTTCTGCCTATGTTTTCCTCTAAGGGTTTGATAGTGTCTGGCCTTAAACTTAGGTCTTTAATCCATTTTGAGTTTATTTTTGTGTATGGTATCAGGGAGTGTTCTAATTTCATACTTTTACATGTACCTGTCCAGTTTTCCCAGCACCACTTATTGAAGAGGCTGTCTTTTCTCCACTGTATATGCTTGCCTCCTTTATCAAAGATAAGGTGACCATATGTGTGTGGGTTTATCTCTGGGCTTTCTATCCTGTTCCATTGATCTATATTTCTGTTTTAGTGCCAGTACCAAACTGTCTTGATTACTATAGCTTTCTAATATCATCTGAAGTCAGGGAGCCTGATTCCTCCAGCTCCATTTTTTGTTCTCAAGATTGCTTTGGTTATTCGGGGTCTTTTGTGTCTCCATACAAATTGTGAAATTTTTTGTTCTAGTTCTGTGAAAAATGCCAGTGGTAGTTTGATAGGGATTGCATTGAATCTGTAGATTGCTTTGGGTAGTAGAGTCATTTTCACAATGTTGATTCTTCCAATCCAAGAACATGGTATATCTCTCCATCTATTTGTATCATCTTTAATTTCTTTCATCAGTGTCCTATAAATTTCTGCATACAGGTCTTTTGTCTCCTTAGGTAGGTTTATTCCTAGATATTTTATTCTTTTTGTTGCAATGGTAAACGGGAGTGTTTTCTTAATTTCACTTTCAGATTTTTCATCATTAGTGTATAGGAATGCAAGAGATTTCTGGGCATTAATTTTGTAGCCTGCTACTTTACCAAATTCCTTGATTAGCTCTAATTGTTTTCTGGTAGCATATTTAGGATTCTCTATGTAGAGTATCATGTCATCTGCAAACAGTGACAGCTTTACTTCTTCTTTTCCGATTTGGATTCCTTTTATTTCTTTGTCTTTTCTGATTGCTGTGGCTAACACTTCCAAAACTATGTTGAATAATAGTGGTGAGAGTGGGCAACCTTGTCTTGTTCCTGATCTTAGTGGAAATGGTTTCAGTTTTTCACCATTGAGGACAATGTTGGCTGTGGGTTTGTCATATATGACCTTCATGATGTTGAGGAAAGTTCCCTCTATGCCTACTTTCTGCAGGGCTTTTATCATAAATGGGTGTTGAATTTTGTCAAAAGCTTTCTCTGCATCTATTGAGATGATCATATGGTTTTTCTCCTTCAATTTGTTAATATGATGTATCACGTTGATTGATTTGCGTATATTGAAGAATCCTTGCATTCCTGGGATAAACCCCACTTGATCATGGTGTATAATCCTTTTAATGTGCTGTTGGATTCTGTTTGCTAGTATTTTGTTGAGGATTTTTGCATCTATGTTCATCAGTGATATTGGCCTGTAGTTTTCTTTCTTTGTGACAACTTTGTCTGGTTTTGGTATCAGGGTGATGGTGGCCTCGTAGAATGAGTTTGGGAGTGTTCCTCCCTCTGCAATATTTTGGAAGAGTTTGAGAAGGGTAGGTGTTAGCTCTTCTCTAAATGTTTGATAGAATTTGCCTGTGAAGCCATCTGGTCCTGGGTTTTTGTTTGTTGGAAGATTTTTAATCACAGTTTCAATTTCAGTGCTTATGATTGGTCTGTTCATATTTTCTATTTCTTCCTGGTTCAGTCTCGGCAGGTTGTGCATTTCTAAGAATCTGTCCATTTCTTCCAGGTTGTCCATTTTATTGGCATAGAGTTGCTTGTAGTAATCTCTCATGATCGTTTTTATTTCTGCAGTGTCAGTGGTTACTTCTCCTTTTTCATTTCTAATTCTATTGATTTGAGTCTTCTCCCTTTTTCTCTTGATGAGTCTGGCTAATGGTTTATCAATTTTGTTTATCTTCTCGAAGAACCAGATTTTAGTTTCATTTATTTTTGCTATTGTTTCCTTCATTTCTTTTTCATTTATTTCTGATGTGATCTTTATGATTTCTTTTCTTCTGCTAGCTTTGGGGTTTTTTTGCTCTTCTTTCTCTGATTGCTTTAGGTGCAAGGTTAGGTTGTTTATTCGAGATGTTTCCTGTTTCTTGATGTAGGCTTGTATTGCTATAAACTTCCCTCTTAGCACTGTTTTTGCGGCATCCCATAGGTTTTGGGTCGTCGTGTCTCCATTGTCATTTGTTTCTAGGTATTTTTTGATTTTCCCTTTGATTTCTTCAATGATCACTTCGTTTTTAAGTAGTGTATTGTGTAGCCTCCATGTGTTTGTATTTTTTACAGATCTTTTCCTGTATTTGATATCTAGTCTCATAGCGTTGTGGTCAGAAAAGATACTTGATAGGATTTCAAATTTCTTAAATTTACCAAGGCTTGATTTGTGACCCAAGATATGATCTATCCTGGAGAATGTTCCATGAGCACTTGAGAACAATGTGTATTCAGTTGTTTTTTGGTGGAATGTCCTATAAATATCAATTAAGTCCATCTTGTTTAATGTATCATTTAAAGCTTGTGTTTCCTTATTTATTTTCATTTTGGATGATCTGTCCATTGGTGAAAGTGGGGTGTTAAAGTACCCTACTATGATTGTGTTACTGCCGATTTCCCCTTTTATGGCTGTTAGTATTTGTCTTATGTATTGAGGTGCTCCTATGTTGGGTGCATACCTATTTACAATTGTTATACTTTCCTCTTGGATCGATCCCTTGATCATTATATAGTGTCATTCTTTGTCTCTTGTAGTAGTCTTTATTTTAAAGTCTATTTTGTCTGATATGAGAATTGCTACTCCAGCTTTCTTTTGATTTCCATTTGCATGGAATATCTTTTTCCATCCCCTCCCTTTCAGTCTGTATGTGTCTCTAGGTCTGAAGTGGGTCTCTTGTTGACAGCATATATATGGGTCTTGGTTTTGTATCCATTCATCCTGTCTGTATCTTTTGGTGGGAGCATTTAATCCATTT
Organism: Balaenoptera borealis; assembly: GCF_965194805.1. Classification (NCBI taxonomy): domain Eukaryota; kingdom Metazoa; phylum Chordata; class Mammalia; order Artiodactyla; family Balaenopteridae; genus Balaenoptera; species Balaenoptera borealis. The sequence goes on from NC_138876.1 coordinate 45,736,875, forward strand.
ACATTTAAGGTAATTATCGATATGTATGTTCCTATTCCCATTTTTTTAAATATTTTGGGTTTGTTACTGTAGGTGTTTTCCTTCTCTTGTGTTTCTTGCCTAGAGAAGTTCCTTTAGCATTTGTTGTAAAGCTGGTTTGGTGGTGCTGAACTCTCTCAGCTTTTGCTTGTCTGTAAAGGTTTTAATTTCTCCATCAAATCTGAATGAGATCCTTGCTGGGTAGAGTAACCTTGGTTGTAGGTTTTTCTCCTTCATCACTTTGAGTATATCCTGCCACTCCCTTCTGGCTTGCAGAGTTTCTGCTGAAAGGTCAGCTGTTAACCTTACGGGGATTCCCTTGTGTGTTATTTGTTGTTTTTCCCTTGCTGCTTTTAATATGTTTTCTTTGTATTTAATTTTTGATAGTTTGATTAATATGTGTCTTGGCGTGTTTCTCCTTGGATTTATCCTGTATGGGACTCTCTGTGCTTCCAGGACTTGATAAACTATTTCCTTTCCCATATTAGGGAAGTTTTCAACTATAATCTCTTCAAATATTTTCTCAGTCCCTTTCTTTTTCTCTTCTTCTTCTGGGACCCCTATAATTCGAATGTTGGTGTGTTTAATGTCGTCCCAGAGGTCTCTGAGACTGTCTTCAGTTCTTTTCATTCTTTTTTCTTTATTCTGCTCTGCAGTAGTTATTTCCACTATTTTATCTTCCAGGTCACTTATCCGTTCTTCTGCCTCAGTTATTCTGCTATTGATCCCGTCTAGAGTATTTTTAATTTCATTTATTGTGTTTTTCATCGTTGCTTGGTTCCTCTTTAGTTCTTTTAAGTCCTTGTTAAATGTTTCTTGCATTTTGTCTATTCTATTTCCAAGATTTTGGATCATCTTTACTATCATTATTCTGAATTATTGTTCAGGTAGACTGCCTATTTCCTCTTCATTTGTTAGGTCTGGTGTGTTTTGACCCTGCTCCTTCACCTACTGTGTGTTTTTTTGTCTTCTCATTTTGCTTATCTTACTGTGTTTGGGGTCTCCTTTTCACAGGCTGCAGGTTCGTAGTTCCCGTTGTTTTTGGTATCTGTCCCCAGTGGCTAAGGTTGGTTCAGTGGGTTGTGTAGGCTTCCTGGTGGAGGGGACTAGTGCCTGTGTTCTGGTGGATGAGGTTGGATCTTGTCTTTCTGGTGGGCACGTCCACGTCTGGTGGTGTGTTTTGGGGTGTCTGTGGCCTTATTATGATTTTAGGCAGCCTCTCTGCTAATGGATGGGGTTGTGTTCCTGTCTTGCTAGTTGTTTGGCATAGGTTGTCCAGCACTGTAGCTTGCTGGTCGTTGAATGAAGCTGGGTCTTGATGTTGAGATGGAGATCTCTGAGAGATTTTCACCGTTTGGTATTACGTGGAGTTGCAAGGTCTCTTGTGGACCAGTGTTCTGAAGTTGGCTCTCCCACCTCAGAGGCACAGCCCTGATGCGTGGCTGGAGCACCAAGAGCCTTTCATCCACATGGCTCAGAATAAAAGGGAGAACAAAATAGAAAGAAAGAAGGAAAGAAAGAGCATAAAATAAAACTATTATAATAAAAAATAAGAAAAAAAATTAAGAATAAATTTATTAAGAAAAAATTTTTAAAAATCGATTTATTAATTTTTTATAATAAAAAATAAGAAAAAAATTAAGAAAAATTTTATTAAGAAAAAAATTTTAATTTTTAAAAATAAAAAATATGAAAAAACTTATTAAATTTTTTTTTAATTTCTAAAAATAGGAAATAAGGAAAAAATTTTTAAGAAAACAGTTATTAGGAAAAAAAATTTTTTTTAAGTAAAAAATGAAAAAACAAAACAAAACAAAACAAAAACACGGATGGACCTAACCCTAGGACTAATGGTGAAAGCAAAGCTATACAGACAAAATCTCACCCAGAAGCATACACATATACACTCACAAAAAAAGGAAAAGGGGAAAAATTAATATATCCTGCTCCCAAAGTCCACCTCCTGAATTTGGGATGATTTGTTGTCTATTCAGGTATTCAACAGATGCAGGCACATCAGGTTGTTTGTGGAGCTTTAATCCGCTGCTTCTGAGGCTGCTGGGAGAGATTTCCCTTTCTCTTCTTTGTTCATACCGCTCCCGGGGTTCAGCTTTGGATTTGGACCCACCTCTGCATGTAGGTCGCCTGAGGGCATCTGTTCCCCGCCCAGACAGAATGGGGTTAAAGGAGCAGCTGCTTTGGGGGCTCTGGCTCACTCAGGATGGTGGGAGGGAGGGGTACGGATGTGGGGCGAGCCTGTTGCGGCAGAGGCCAGCGTGACGTTGCAGCAGCCTGAGGCACGCCATGCATTCTCCCAGGGAAGTTATGCCCAGATCAAGGGAGCCTGGCAGTGGCGGGCTGCACTGTCTCCCAGGAGGGGCGGTGTGGAGAGTGACCTGTGTTCGCACACAGGCTTCCTGGTGGTGGCAGCAGCAGCCCTAGCGTCTCCTGTCCATCTCTCGGTCTGTGCTGATAGCCGCGGCTCACGCCAGTCTCTGGAGTTCCTTTAGGCGGCGCTCTGAATCCCCTCTCCTTGTGCGCCGTGAAACAAAGAGGCACGAAAAAGTCTCTTGCTTCTTTGGCAGCTGCAGACTTTTTCCCGGACTCCCTTCCAGCTAGCACCGACGCCGGAGCCTCAGCTCCCAGCCCCCGCCTGCCCCGGCGGCTGAGCAGACAAGCCTCTTGGGCTGGTGAGTGCTGCTCGGCGCCGAGCCTCCGAGCGGGAATCTCTCCATGTTTCCCTCTGCGCCCCTGTTGCTGTGGGATCCGCACTGATAGCCGCAGCTCGCGCCCGTCTCTGGAGCTCGTTTAGGCAGCGCTCTGAATCCCCTCTCCTTGCGCGCCGCAAAACAAAGAGGCAAGAAAAAGTCTCTTGCCTCTTTGGCAGCTGCAGACTTTTTCCCAGACTCCCTCCTGGCTAGCACCAAAGCCGGAGCCTCAGCTCCCAGCCCCCGCCCGTCCCGGGGGCTGAGCAGACAAGCCTCTCGGGCTGGTGAGTGCTACTCGGCACCGATCCTCCGTGCGGGAATCTCTCCGCTTTGCCCTCCACACCCCTGTGGCTGCGCTCTCCTCCGTGGCTCTGAAGCTTCCCCCCTCTGCCACCCGCAGTCTCTGCCTATGAAGGGGCTTCCTAGTGTGTGGAAACCTTTCCTCCTTCACAGCTCCCTCCCACTGGTGCAGGTCCCATCCCTATTCTTTTGCCTCTGTTATTTCTTTTTTCTTTTGCCCTACCCAAGTACGTGGGGATTTTCTTGCCTTTTGGGAGGCCTGACGTCTTCTGCCAGCGTTCAGTGGGTGTTCTGTAGGAGCAGTTCCACGTGTAGATATATTTCTACTGTATCTGTGGGAAGGAAGGTGATCTCCGCGTCTTACTCTTCCGCCATCTTGCCTCGTCCCCCGACTTCATAACTCTTAATCAACATTTTGATGTTCTCTGAGTCTCTCTGACATGTGTACAATTCTCTATCATGGCCACTGGGCAGTTGGAGGCTGCCGGGTGAGCAGCGGCCTACATGCACGCCGGCGCCCGCCTGCGCCTGACACGAGCGGCACTCCCCTACCTAACTTTAGATCAAAGTGATCATCATGATCAATCACGTTAATAAAAGTACAAAAATGGTGTTCAGTGTTACATATGGTTCCCTTCGTCAACACTGCTCCATCTCCGAGAGAACCACATACATACTCAACACCACAGACACAAAGCTGGCGGCAACTTCAAAGGAGTTACTATTTAACTATATTCTAACTATAACTATACTCTAAAGCAAGATATTAAATGCTAAATTCATTGCTTCCCAGTTTTCTTCTGCATTTTACTCTGAGATGTCAGGTATGAAACAGTCTGGTCACATTTTAGTTCTGGGAAAAGAAAAAAGTTTTACACTAACTTGAAATAAAATCTGACTAAAACAGTATTAATTTTATTATATGGGGAGATATAAAAATAATTTTAAGTATCATTGCCATAGAATGCATATTTTATTATAAGTGCAACTAACACCAGTTTAAAAAAATGGATCTGATTGCCATTTTAGGATCTGACATATAAAAACCTGAGAAAGAGTTTTTGGACCATTTTCCTAGTATGTCTTTGCCACAAAAAGAATAGCATTACCAGTATTATAGTATATATTAAACTATATTAGCATCCTTTAATTACTTGTCTGTCTCCTCTAATTTGTTGTATATTCCTTGAAGGCAAAGAGTCATCCCTATACCTCCAGATACGGAAGAGCCTGAGCTCCATTAACGAATAATAAATGAAAAGCTCATGGAACTTCCAGGATCAAGGTTAAGAGTACTTAATCATGTAATTAGTACTTCAGAAAGCATGGGAAATTGTGTCACATGCTGGATATTACAGCTCAAGTGACTAACAAGATATGACAAGAGCATTTTACTCAAATCTCAGTTATTCACCCTCTGCTCCTTTTCTTCTGTGTAAAATTCACTATTTTTGCTTTGTACCTTCCTTTTTTCCTGTCTTTTGCTTATCATTTCTCCTCCACACAGTTGTTCCTATTATGGAAATAAATTCTGCTTAAATTTTTATTGAATAAAGTTGAGTTTTCCTGGACTAAATATTAACAACATGTCTACATTAACAACTTTTTCTCAGAAGAAAAATCTTTCTGTATTGCTTTGACTTCTGAGGGCTTTATTAATTTGACAGTGTTAATTAAAACATACTTAACATGAAATACAGTAAGTAAATTTTTTTAAGAAAGCGCATAATTTATAAATATGATTTGACCACCATCTTCTGCTCTCTCCATTTTCCAACTTAAAGAAATAGAAAAATTTTTGTGAGGCAGCAATTGGCTTTATAATTGACTTTTCAAGTTCTATTATCATTTTTGATTAAACATAAGGTATAATCTTCTGGAAATTCAATGATTCAAGAAATTAATAGCCATTTTGGGTATCTATGTTTAGATTAAATACTGAAAAGTGTTGTTGATAAAGATATAAGGTACCTTAAATAAGTGGAACTGTGAGGATTATCTAAAATAGAAATACCATTTTGAGCCAAGAGTTATTTGTAGCCACATGTAAATACAAAAATGGGTTTTATCTATCATTAAAAATTTAGTTATACATAAATATATATATAGATTTTTATGCAGTAAAAACTATATTATACTGCCAGAATTATACGGATCTGTACACCAATTTATAATGTTAAGAATTAGAGGTATATGTTTTAGAGTTGAGTTTCAGAGCTTTTCTAAAATTTATTTCAGCCATAGTAGATAGAACACTTCTTATTCCTTTGTCTTTCTAATGAAATATAAGAATTGTTGAAACATAAGACTAAAACTATCTTGAACGTGGATGTCTGCAGTAACTCCAATAGGTAGCATACACATTAGTCTTCTAATGGACTAAAAACATGGAAGTGATCAAATGAGCAAAGTGACTTTACACTTAATGATCTGTATCTACAAAAGAAATTACTAAATGTTCCATTCATTCAACAAATGCAATTGAACACCTAATGTATGCTATCCCAAGTGATGGGCACTAGGAATCCAACAGTGGGCAAATTAGACACAGTCTCCTTTACTCCTGTAGTTAACAGCTTAGGTGAAATGCAGATTTTATGAAGAAACTGCAAGCGAGTGTATGAAAGGAGGATGTCCATGGGAATAGAGCACATAAAACCTAACCTGAGGAGTTAGCAATTTTTAAAAACATGTATGAGATTTAATTTTCTTAAAATCACCAATTATTCAAATAATAACACTTCTAGAGCTAATGTTGGCTAAACAGTCTATGCTTTGGGGAAGGTGAAGAAGCTATTCCCCAAAATACCTTCCCCAGTGGTGTTCTGAAAAAAGGTTATAGTCAGGGGCACAATTAAATGCCCCTGACGGTCATTCAACCGTAAAAAAATCTATTGAGTGCCTGCTAAGTGCTAGAGAATAAGAAGACAAACATGTCTCGGCCCTTGAGAAGATTACAGTCTAGGAAAAAGATGGCTGTTAAAGAATAACGAAATGGATAAATATCTCAAGAGGAGGAACTAAGGGAAATATAATGAAGAAGTAAAGCCAGTCAGCCATTGGCTGAAGGTTTCCAAGAGATTTGTAGGTAAGTAAACAGCTTTGATTTTGGCATCTTTAGGGTTCTGGGAGGATCTCAATTTTGTTTCTCTTTGTCTCATACATAGTGTGTTCTTTCATGTGATTTTTGTATTAAAATGCTCCCCAACACACACACCCTCCAGTGTTCAGTGGCCTAGGACTTCGTAACTCAGGTAAGATCAGTTCTAAAGTTCTAAGCATAAAGTAGAAAAACTCTTTTACCTTTGCTTCTACTTTTCTTAAAATTGTCTTTTCTCCCTTCTTATTATTGAAGCAGAAAGTCTGAAAGCAAAAATTCAGGTATAGGCCTAGGAAAGAGGAGTCAAAGAGGCCTCTGTGCTTTCTTTTCATTTAGGCTTTTAGGTCAACAGCACAAAAGGAATCCTTGTAGAACTCCATGACTCAGCCTTGCTCATTAGGGCTCTGGGTTAAAGACAGAGACTTATTGTAAAGAATGCGTGTGTGTGCTTAGACTTTTCCGCTGGTCCCCAAGGAATAAGAAAATAGTTGATTTTTCAGGGAATTGAGGGTCCCTCCAAAGCCTCTTTGTATCAAAGATCTAACAGAAAACAGGAAGACAACAATATGTTGCTTTCTTCAGGAAATGTACTCAAATACTTGAAATAATTTTGTTGCTCCTTCGGTGTAGAACTGCATTCCACATTCATAGTCTTTTTGTCCTTCTAAGGAGGAGAGTAATATCATAGGATATTGATTAAGCTGCTTTTTTCAAGAGTCAAAGTTTTCCAAGGACCTACAGGTCACCACAGGGCTCTCTCCTCTTTTGCAGGACAGGGCAAAGTGGTGTGGGGGAGCACTTTGAAGCTGTCCTCTCCCCCTTCTCCCTCTCCCTAAGTTTGGAGCACAGTAAGTTAACTTCAGCAATACCTAGGAGAGCTACAGTGTTCTCTTGTTTGGCATTCTTTCCATTTCCACTAGTGCCCACTGGAGTATTAGGACTGCCTTTGTAGCATTAAAAGTGAGAGAGCAATCCTTGGAGCCTGCTTTAGCCTGAGGCTATTTAGGCCTAACAAGGTCAAGAAATAGAAGTCTTTCATGTGTTCAGCCCAATTTACTAGAGCTTTGTACCCTGGCTCTAAGCCAAATTCCCAACTAATAAATTTTTTTACTATTGTTGTTTGGTTATTTTTGCCCTTAAAATTTGTTTATGAGAATATACCTCTCAGAGAGGGAAGGAGTTAATTGGATGAGCTAAGTTCAGAGGTACCCCTGATACTCTGACAAAACACCATTAAATAGTACCCCAATCTCAATCAAATTTCTAAATAATGTAAGCATGAAAATTTGATTTCAAAGTAAAAGTGCTCGGGACTTCCCCGGCAGTCCAGTGGTTAAGAATTTGCCTTCCAATATATGGGGTGCGGGTTCAATCCCTGGTCGGGGAGCTAAGATCTCACAGCCAAAAAAAAAAAAAAAATGTTCTCTTTGCAGAATTTTACTGATATTGGTTTCAGTAAAGGCCTGGATGGCAAAGTATACAGAGCAATAAAATATTTACAAGCCAGCCCACAAAGTTCAACAAAATCTTGATAATGAACCTAAGACTGCCCACACTGAATAAATGATACCCATGCTACTACCCACAACTGTCTACTATGAGTCACGTTGCAGCCATGTGGTTGATATTGTGCAATGAATAAAACTACAAATTGCTGTAATGTACCATGCTAGAGTTTCCAAAAACAAATGCTAAAGATTGCCCATTGCACATATATTTAGAAATAGATGTCTGTTGCCAGCAAGAGCATCCTGTAAATTCTTTTTTATACTGAGTCTCCAAGATCTCAACCTCTATGTTTTCATTTGCTACTCCTAGCAATCCTGTGAGGTGAGTAGGAAGCCATGGCTATTCCTTTAGTTAAGCTGCCATGCTCAGCTTGCTGCTCTTCTTATTCATCAAGGGGTTTGCATGTATAGTCTGGAAATGCATATTAAATTTTATAGTAATTTGAAAATGAAGCAAAAAATATTAGTTTTATAATATAGACTACAAAAACTAAAGCCAGAACCACGTGGATACTAAGGCCAAGATTCTCAATGAGGATCAGGGGGTGGGGTGGGGAAGTGTTGTGTTTATTCAAAAAGGGCATGGATTTTAGATAGCTGATAAAAATTGTTCTACTTCTTTTCCATAGGTGATTCCATCCACTGCCATGGCTTCACTAACCATTAATGTATCAATGCCTTCTAAAGTATGCATCTCCAGGCTGGATTTCTCCCCCATCTTCAGACTGGTATTTTTATTTGTTTGATGAACAACTCTTTGGGGAAAAAACTACCAGCTTGATTCATATTTTCTTCAGGCATGCATGGGGCTGGTCTGGAAGGCTGAGGTTCTTTGGCAGCATCTGAAGATAAGTAAGCTAAAGAAGGCAGTTATACCAGCAGTAAAGCAGAGGGCTTATATCAAGTCTGATATGCTAAAACTACTTTAGTTTATTCTTTATAACACATTTCCTCTATTTGTGACAAGCATTATGAATTGTTTTTAATTCCAAGTTATTTTGTTCTCTAACAACCCCCAAAAGTCAGTTAGGTAAATCATGAAGCTAAAAATAGAAGACTTCAAATAAGCACAATTTACTAGCTGATTGATCCGTGACAGACAATAGCCCTCCCACAGATGATATATCTATATAGACATTACCAAAACATGACATGAGGCTATCTGGTATTACCCTAACATGTAAATATTAAAAAAATTTTTTTTTTCAAAACAGGTTTGCAAAAGCAAACAGGGTAACTGATAGTTTACAACTGAAATAATGACCATCCGCCATATCCCCTCATTTTTAGGAAACTGGTGTTTCCAAATTAATTAGCAAAAAACTGAACGTGGAAACAGGAACTCCTGCTTAAAATAATTAAGACAAGAAATGATATAAACCTTTCTATGAGGCTTTAACAATCATTAAAAAACCTTATTTTAGCCAGAAATGTATGCATGTATAACTCCTGTTGGCTTCAATAGAAAACACCTTTGTGTAAACAGCTGAAATATTTAGTCAGGGAGGTACATTTTTCCAAGATTATTTCTAAGAATATATGTATTTGCACAATGAAGTTTTTCTTTAGTATTTGTCCATGCTTGCACTTATTCTCATTTAACTATATATCATACAATGACAAACATTATTTCACCAGGTGGAACATTTTTCAATTTGAGAATATGAGTGTTTTTATAAGTGAATGTTTTAAGTCTTAAAAACAAAAACTCTATTCTTTGTCTCACTTGAATTTTTCTTTTTTTGTGTTTTGAGGTTGAAACTTAACATTTGAAAAGCAATATTACTAGTTTCATATTTCTCTAGTTATATATGTTATTTGAAAACATCCATATGAAAACTTGGCCAAAAAAATGTGAAAAAGATTCACTCCAAGAGCAAAATGGCATCTACCCCAACAAAAATTTTAGAGTGAATAAACAGCAACACCAAAACAAAACTGAGTTTGTTGTTTCTCATTACCTGAATAGTGTTTAAAATATAAAAGTGTTCCTGGCTGCTTTAATTTCATAGAACTATGGGTTTCATGTTACCTTTCCAAAGAGGTTAACAATTTATCAAACATTATATTACCAAATACCAATATTACTAAGATAAGCTATATACAAAATTTAGTGGCAAAAAAGACAATTAATAGAAATGCCATGCATCTACAAATGTATACAAATACATTCCAATCTCTACCTAATAAATTAGTAACCACCATATGGTTTTCTAAGATCATAGTAAATACCTAGGCACATATATAAAAATCTAATTCCAATACCATTTTTTAAACTCATGCTAAAATTGAGTATGTCAGTGATACCATTTGACTTTTTTCCACTGGTATTATAGCTTCTGAACATCCTTGTAAATATTTATTACTTAAAATGAATTTGGATTGAGTAAAATGTTTAGAAGGTTGGTTTCTTTTTGCCTTCTTGTCTTAGGATTGGTAAGAAGAATGAGAGCTCTTCAGTGCTACTTTTACCATATAAGCACATCTAGGTAGAGATTCCTTAGAAGGGATTCCTTAGAAAAGATACTCTAGTCTCTCCATCTGATCCTGGGGAAGTCAACTGTGGGCTCAGTGTCTTCACTTCAGGATGAGCATTAGCAACCTCACTGCAATCTCCTTAAGCCTATTTACATTTGTAGAATAAAGTTGATACCTTAAATTGCAAATAAACAAACATAAACAAACATCGAAACCAATTAAATTTTTATTATAGAAAGTTAGAAGGGATAAAAAGCACTAAGAAGATTTTTAAAATTCACTCATAAATCCAACACCCAAAGGAGAGCATTTTGGTGTATTTCGTTCTAGTATTTTTGTGCATACTTAATTTTCAGTATTTATTTCTTTCACAGTAAGTCCTCATTTTGTGTGTCAACGTAAGACCTTTTATGCCCAGCATAAAAGAGAATACTGTACAAGTTCTGCATTGGATGAAAAAATAGAAGTGAGTCAAAATTTAAAAATAAACAGACTAACATACTGGGGGAGTGGTGAGGGGATAGAATTAGATTTTCACATTACCTATGTCATGTGGAAGACAGTAGGTGTAACTAAGGAAGATGCCCCTTCCAATAAAAAACCTAGTAGTGATCTTAGGTTCCAAAATAAAATTTAGAGGTAACTTAGACATAGATTCCATATTGTTTAGTAGCTTACCTGTAATACCAAGAAGGAAATCATTCTTTAGGGCACTCTGTAGCCTGTTGCACTAACATGAAATGAATATGGGGGACAATCTTGGATTGCTCATACCAAAGTCTAAATGCAGCCCGAGGAATAATGCTCAATGCATTCTTTCTATGTGATCACAGGACCAATTGTTGTTTTAACCTGAGGAATGGCTCCAGTAAATATGTAATTTTGAAATAAATATTTTTATTTATGGGGTGCCTAATATTAAAAAGTGAATTTTATAAACCAGGATGTGAAGAGGAATTATTAACAATAATTGACTTCACTTAAGAAAAATTTTCTTTGTTAAATAGATTTTTAAACCTTATTTTAAATTGGTGCTGCTATGAACATAAGCATGCATAAATCTTCTTGAATTATAGTTTTTTCTGGGTATATGCCCAGGAGTGGGATTGATGGATCATATGGTAATTCTATTTTTAGTTTTCTGAGGAAACTTCATACTGTCTTCCATAGTGGCTGCACCAATTTACATTCCCACCAAAAGTGTATGAGAGTTCCCTTTTCTCCACACCTTCTCCAGCATTTGTTATTTGTAGACTTTTTAATGATGGCCATTCTGACTGGTGTGAGGTGGTACCTCATTGTAGTTTTGATTTGCATTTCTCTAATAATTATTGATGCTGAGCATCTTTTCATGTTCCAAATGGCTATCTGTATGTGTTCTTTGAAGAAATGTCTATTAAGGTCCTCTGCCCAGTTTTTGATTAGGTTCTTTGTTTTTTGTTGTTGTTGAGCAGTATGAGCTGTTTGCATATTTTGGAGATTAAGCCCTTGTCTGTTGCATCATTTACAAATATTTTCTCCCATTCCGTAGGTTGTCTTTTCACTTTTTTTATGGTTTCCTTTGCTGTGCAAAAGCTTTTAAGTTTGATTAGGCCCCACTTGTTTGTTTTTGTTTTTATTTCTATTTCCTTGCGAGACTGACCTAAGAAAACATTGGTATGATTTATGTCAGAGAATGTTTTGCCTATGTTCTCTTCTAGGAGTTTTATGGTGTCATGTCTTAAGTTTAAGTCTTTAAGTCATTTTGAGCTTATTTTTGTGCGTACTGTGAGGGTGTGTTCTACTTTATTGATTTACATGCAGCTGTCCAACTTTCCCAGCATCACTTGCTGAAGAAACTTATCGTTTTTCCATTTTATATTCTTGCCTCCTTTGTTGAGGATTGGTTGACCATAGGTGTGTGGGTTTATTTCTGGGCTCTATTCTGTTCCATTGATCTGTACGTCTGTTTTTGTACCAATACCACACTGTTTTGATTACTGTAGCTTTGTAGTATTGTCTGAAGTCTGGGAGAGTTATGGCTCCTGCTTTGTTTTCTTCCTCCGGATTGCTTTGGCAATTCTGGGTCTTTTATGGTTCCATATACATTTTCGGATTATTTGTTCTACTTCTGTGAAAAAATGTCTTGAGTATTTAGATAGGGATCACATTAAATGTATAGATTGCTTTGGGTAGTATTGTCATTTTAACAATATTAATTCTTCCAGTCCAAGAGCATGGGATATCTTTCAATTTCTTTGAACCCTGTTTATTTCCTTTATTAATATTTTATAGTTTTCAGCATATAAGTCTTTCCCCTCCTTGGTCAGGTTTATTCCTAGGTATTTTGGGTGGGGGTGTTACTTTAAAAGGTATTATTTTTTACATTCCCTTTCTCATATTTCATTGTTAGTGTAAAGAAATGCATCCAATTTTTTAATGTTAATCTTGTATCCTGCTACTTTGCTGGTTTCATTTATTAGACCTAGTAGTTTTTGTGTGGAGTCCTTAGGGTTTTCTACATATAGTATTGTGTCATCTGCATATAGTGACAGTTTCACCTCTTCCTTTCCAATTTGGATACATTTTATTTCTTTTTCTTGTCTGATTGCTGTGGCTAGGACATCCAATACTATGTTGAATAGAAGTGGTGAGAGTGGACATCCTTGTCTTGTTGCAGACTTTTGCAGGAATGTTTTTAGCTTTTCACCATTGAGTATTATATTAGCTGTGGGTTTATCATAAATGGCTTTTATTATGTTGAGATATGTTTTCTCTATTCCCACTTTGGTAAGAGTTTTTATCATGAAGCCATGTTGAATTCTGTCTAATGCTTTTTCTGCATCTATTGAGATGATCATGTGTTTTTTTTTTACTTTTGTTAATGTGGTATATTAGATTGATTGATTTGTGAATGTTGAACCATCCTTGTGAACTGAGGATGAATCCCACTTGGTTGTGGTGTATGATCCTTTTTATGTATTGTTGGATTTGGTTTGCTAATATTTTGTTGAGAACTTTTGCATCTATATTCATCAAAGATATTGGCCTATAATTTTCTTTTTTCATGGTGTCTTTTTCTGGTTTTGGTGTCAGGGTGATGGTGGCGTCATAGAATGTCTTTGGGAGTGTTCCTGCCTTTTCAATCTTTCGGAAGAGTTTGAGAACAATTGGTATAAGTTCTTCTTTGTATGTTTGGTAGAATTCCCCTGTGAAGCCATTTGGTCCTGGACTTTTGTTTGTAGGGAGTTTTTTTTTTTTTTTTATTACAGATGCTATTTCACTTCTAGTGATCAGTCTGTTCAAATCATCTATTTCTTCTTAATTCAGTTTTGGTGGACTGTATCTTTCTAGAAAGTTGTCCATTTCTTCTAGGTTGTCAAATTTGTTGGCATATAATTGTTCATAGTATTCTCTTAGGGTTTTTTTGGTATTTCTGTTGTATCAGTTGAGATTTCTCCTTCTTCATTTCTTATTTTGTTTATTTGGGTTCTCTCTCTTTTCTTCTCGGTGATCCTGGCCTGAGGTTTGTCAGCTGAGTTTACCCTTTCAAAGAACCAGCTCTTGATTTTATTGATTTTTTTCTATTGTTTTTTAATCTCTATTTTATTTACTTCTTCCCTGATCTTTATCATTTCCTTCCTTCTGCTGACTTTAAGTTTTGTTTGTTCTTCTTTTTCTAATTCTTTTTGGTGGCATGTTAGTTTGTTGACTTGAGATTTTTCTTGTTTTTTGATGAAGGCCTGTATTGCTTTGAACTTCCTTATAAAAACTTCGTTTGCTGTATCCATAGATTTTGTATGGTTGTGTTTTCATTATCATTTTTCTCAAGGTATTTTTTTAATTTCCTTTTTGATTTCCTCTTTGACCCACTGGTTTTTTAGTAGCCAATTGTTTAGTCTCTATGTAGTCATTTTCTTCTCATTTCATTTCCTGTGGTTGATTTCTAGTTTCATGCCATTGTGGTCAGAGGAGATGCTTGAAATAATTTCTATACTCTTAAATTTGTTGAGGTTAATTTTGTGCCCAAGTATGTGGTCAATCCTAGAGAATGTTCCATGTGTGCTTGAAAAGAATGTGTATGCTGGGTTTTTAAAATTTTTTTGGATGTAATGTCATGAAAATATCAATTAAGTCTAACTGTTCTATTGTATTATTTAGGATCTCTGTTGTCTTATTGATTCACTGTCTGGAAGATCTGTCATTATTGTGAGTGGGATGTTAAAGACTCCTATTATTATTGTATTCCCATTGATTTCTCCCTTTATGTCTGTTAGTATTTGATTTTATGTATTTTGGTACTCTGATATTAGGCACATATAAGTTGATGAGTGTAATATCCTCTTCTTGTATTGATCCTTTTATCATTATATAGTGTTCTTCTTTATCTTTCTTTATAGTCTTTACTTTAAAGTCTATTTTGTCTGATATGAGTATTGCAACTCCCACTTTCTTGTCATTTCTGTTTGCCTGAAATACCTTTTTTCATCCCCTCACTTTCTATCTATGTGTGTTGTTTGCCCTAAGGTGGGTCTCTTGCAGGCAGCATATTGTAGGCTCTTGATTTTTTATCCAGTCTGCCACTCTATGTCTTTTGATTAGAGCATTCAGTCCCTTGACACTTAACGTAATTATTGATACATATGTATTTATTGCCACTTTAAACCTTGTTTTCCAGTTGAGTCTTTGTTTCTTCTTTGTTCCTTTCTTTTTCTTATTGTATTTCTTTTTGTGGTTTGATAATTTCCTTTTATTTTATGCTTGTGTTCTCTTCTTTTTCGATTTTGTGAAGCTATTGTATGTTTTTGATTTGTGGTTGCCCTGTTTTTCAAATATGTTAGCCCCTTCGTATATCTGCTTGCTTTAGACTGATAGTCAAATAGGTTCAAATACATTTTAAAACAAAATAATAATAATAAAAAGAATCTGTATTTTCTTACTCTCTTTCCCCATATTTTATGATTTTTAAAAAATTATCTCTTTCTCTTTGATGTTTGGTGGTTTTTTAATATATTAAGTAATTAATTTGGCTGCATCAGGTCTTGGTTGCGGTGTGTGGGATCCTTTGTTGCGGCTTTTGGGCTATTCGTTATAGAGTGCAGGCTTTTCTCTAGTTGCAGCATATGGGCTCTCTAGTTGTGGTGTGCAGGATCAGTAGTTGTGGCATGTGGGCTCTCTAGTTGTGGCACACAGGCTCTACAACATACGGGGTTAGTTGCCCTATGGCATGTGGGATCTTAGTTCCACAACCAGGGATCAAACCCATGTCCCCTGCATTGCAAGGTGGATTCTTAACCACTGGACCACCAGGGAAGTCCCAGATTTTATGATTCTCATGTCCCTTTTTACATATTCCCGTTTATCCTTTTACTGTTCCTTGTATTTATCATTGCTTTCAAAAATAGTTTTGGAGGGCTCACTAGAGTTCAGGGAGGCCACCACAAGATTCTGGTGTGGTGGCAGGCCTCACCTCCCACTGGCGGGACAAGGACGGAGTGGTTAGAAGGGAGTAGACAGGCACCAGGTCAGCTGCGGTCCGTGTGGAGGCTGAGACAGCCGATGGCACAACCAGAGGCAGTCATCACTCTTCAGCTTTTATGACTTTGACTTGGAGATTTTGGCTATGCTTCACTAGATTCTTCAGTAGTTCTGGAGGCACACAGTGTGGGTGACAGGGTCTTGGTGCTCTGGCCAGGCGTCAGGCTTGTGCCTCTGAGGTGGGAGGGCTGAGTTCAGTCCATGGTCCTCCAGAGACTTCCCGGCCTCACGTAATATCAAACAGCAAAAACTCTCCCAGAGATCTCCATCTCAATGCAAAGACCCACCTCCACTCAATGACCAGGAACCTACAGTGCTGGACAACCTATGACAAACAACTAGCAAGAGAGGAACATAAGCCCATCCATTAGCAGAGAGGCTGCCGAAAATCATAATAAGGTCACAGACACCCCAAAACACACCACTGGACGTGGCCCTGCCTACCAGAAAGACAAGATCCAGCCTCATCCACCAGAAGACAGGCACTAGTCCCCACCACCAGGAAGCCTACAAAACCCACTGAACCAAACTTAGCCAATGTGGGTAAACACCAAAAACAACAAGAACTACGAACCTGCAGCCTGCGAAAAGGAGACCACAAACACACTAAGTTTAGCAAGATGAGAAGACAGAGAACCACACAGCAGATGAAGGAGCAAGGCAAAAACCCACCAGACCAAACAAATGAAGAGGAAATAGGCAGTCTACCTGAAAAAGAATTCAGAGTAATGATAGTAAAGATGATCCAAAATCTTGGAAATAGAATGGAGAAAATACAAGGAACATTTAACAAGGACTTAGAACAACTAAGAGCAAACAATGATGTACAACACAAGAAATGAAATTTTAAAATCTCTGGAAGGAATCAATAGCAAAATAACTGAGGCATACAAAAGGATCAGTGACCAGGAAGACAAAATAGTGGAAATAACTACCGCAGAGCAGAATAAAGAAAAAAGAATGAAAAGAATTGAGGACAGTCTCAGAGACCTCTGGGACAATATTAAAAACACCAACATTCGAGTTATAGGGGTCCCAGAAGAAGAAGACAAAAGGAAAGGGACTGAGAAAATATTTGAAGAGATTATAGTTCAAAACTTCCCTAATATGGGAAAGGAAATAGTCAGTCAAGTCAAGGAAGAGCAGAGAGTCCCATACAGGATAAATCCAAGGAGAAACACGCCAAAACACATATTAATCAAACTATCAAAAATTAAATACAAAGAAACAATATTAAAAGCAGCAAGGGAAAAGCAACAAATAATATACAAGGAAATCCCCAAAAGGCTAACAGCTGATCTTTCAGCAGAAACTTTGAAAGCCAGAAGGGAGTGCTCGGACATATTTAAAGAGATGAAAGGGAAAAACCTACAACCAAGATTACTCTACCCAGGAAGGAACTCATTCAGATTTGACAGAGAAGTTAAAACCTTTACAGACAAGCAAAAGCTAAGAGAACTCAGCACCACCAAACCAGCTTTACAACAAATTCTAAAGGAACTTCTCTAGGCAGACAACAAAAGAAAAAGGAAAAGACGTATAAAAACAAACTGAAAACAATTAAGAAAATGGTAATAGGAACATACATATCAATAACTACCTTAAATGTAAATGGATTAAATGCTCCAACAAAAAGATATAGACTCACTGAATGGATACAAAAGCAAGACCCATATATATGCTGTCTACAAGAGACCAGCTTCAGACCTAGGGACACACACACACTGAAAGTGAGGGGATGGAAAAAGATATTCAATGCAAACGGAAATCAAAAGAAAGCTGGAGTAGCAATTCTCATATTAGACAAAATAGACTTTAAAATAAAGACTATTACAAGAGACAAAGAAGGACACTACATAATGATCAAGGGATCAATCCAAGAAGAAGATATAACAATTGTAAATATTTATGCACCCAATATAGGAGCAACTCAATACATGAGGCAATTGCTAACAGCCATAAAAGGAAAAATGGACAGTAACAGAATCATAGTAGGGGACTTTAACACTTCACTTTCACCAATGGACAGATCATCCAAAATGAAAATTAATAAGGAAACACAGGCTTAAAATAATACATTAAACAAGATGGACTTAATTGATATTTATAGGACATTCCATCCAAAAACAACAGAATACACTTTCTTCCCGAGTGCTCATGGAACATTCTCCAGGATTGATCATATCTTGGGTCACAAATCAAGCCTTGGTAAATTTAAGAAAATTGAAATCCTATCAAGTATCTATTTTGATCACAACACGATGAGACTAGATAACAATTACAGGAAAAAAATCTGTAAAAAATACAAATATATGGAGGCTAAACAATACACTACTTAATAACCAAGAGATCACTAGAGAAATCAAAGAGGAAATCAAAAATACCCAGAAATAAATGACAATGAAAACAGGATGACACAAAACCTATTGGATGCAGCAAAAGCAGTTCTAAGAGGGAAGTTTATAGCAATACAATCCTACCTCAAGAAACAAGAAAGATCTAAAATAAACAACCTAACCTTACACCTAAAGCAATTAGAGAAAGAAGAATAAAAAAAACCCAAAGTTAGCAGAAGGGAAGAAATCATATAGATCAGATCAGAAATAAATGAAAAAGAAATGAAGGAAACAATAGCAATGATCAATAAAACTAAAAGCTGGCTCTTTGAGATGATAAACAAAATTGATAAACCATTAGCCAGACACATCAAGAAAAATAGGGAGAAGACTCAAATCAATAGAAATAGAAATGAAAAAGGAGAAGTAACAACTGATACTGCAGAAATACAAAGGATCATGAGAGATCAGTACAAGCAACTATATGCCAATAAAATGGACAACCTGGAAGAAATGGACAAATTCTTAGAAAAGCACAACCTTCCAAGACTGAAGCAGGAGGAAATAGAAGATATAACCTGACCAATCACAACCACTGAAGTTGAGACTGTGATGAAAAATCTTCCAACAAACAAAAGCCCAGGACCAGATGGCTTCACAGGCGAATTCTAGCAAACATTTAGAGAAGAACTAACGCCTATACTTCTCAAACTCTTCCAAAATATAGCAGAGGGAGGAACACTCACAAACTCATTCTACAAGGCCACCATCACCCTGATACCACAATCAGACAAAGGTGTCACAAAGAAAGAAAACTACAGGCCAATATCACTAATGAACATATATGCAAAAATCCTCAACATAATACTAGGAAACAAAATCCAACAGCACATTAAAAGGTTCACACACCATGATCAAGTGTACTGCCTATGTTTTCCTCTAAGAAATGCAAGGATTCATCAATATACGCAAATCAATCAATGTGATACACCATATTAACAAACTGAAGAATAAAAACCACATGATCATCCCAATAGATGCAGAAAAAGCTTTCGACAAAATTCAACATCCATTTATGATAAAAACCCTCCAGAAAGTAGGCATAGAGGGAACTTACCTCCACATAATAAAGGCCATATATGACAAACCCACAGCCAACATCATCCTCAATGGTGAAAAACTGAAACCATTTCCACTAAGATCAGGAACAAGACAAGGTTGCCCACTCTCATCACTATTATTAAACATTGTTTTGGAAGTTTTAGCCACAGCAATCAGAGAAGAAAAAGAAAGAAAAGGAATCCAAATTGGAAGAGAAGAAGTAAAGCTGTCACTGTTTGCAGATGACATGATACTATACATAGAGTATCCTAAAGATGCTACCAGAAAACTACTAGAGCTATTCAATGAACTTGGTAAAGTAGGAGGATACAAAATTAATGCACAGAAATCTCTTGTATTCCTATACACTAATGATGAATAATCTGAAAGTGAAATTAAGGAAACACTCCCATTTACCATTGCAACAAAAAGAATAAAATACCTAGGAATAAACCTACCTAAGGAAATAAAAAATCTGTATGCAGAAAACTATAAGACACTGATGAAAGAAATTAAAGATGATACAAAGAGATGGAGAGATATACCATGTTCTTGGATTGGAAGAATCAACATTGTGAAAATGACTATACTACCCAAAGCAATCTACAGATTTAATTCAATCCTTATCAAACTACCACTGGCATTTTTCACAGAACTAGAAAAAAAATTTCACAATTTGTATGGAAACTTAAGAGACCCTGAATAGTGCAAGCAATTTTAAGAAAGAAATACAGAGCTGGAGGAATCAGGCTCCCTGACTTCAGACTATACTACAAAGCTACAGTAATCAAGACAGTATGGCACTGGCACAAAAACAGAAATATAGATCAATGGAACAGTATAGAAAGCCCCAAGATAAACACACGCACATTGGTCACCTTATTTTTGATAAAGGAGGCAAGAATATACAATGGAGAAAAGACAGCCTCTTCAATAATTGGTGCTGGGTGAACTGGACAGCTACATGTAAAAGAATGAACTTAGAACACTCCCTAACACCATAAACAAAAATAAACTCAAAATGGATTAAAGACCTAAGTGTAAGGCCAGACACTATAAAATTCTTAGAGGAAAACATAGGCAGTACACTCTATGACATAAATCACAGCAAGATCCTTTTTGACCCAGCTCCTAGAGAAATGGAAATAAAAAGAAAAATAAACAAAAGGGACATAATTAAACTTAAAAGCTTTTGCACAGCAAAGGAAACCATAAACAAGATGAAAAGACAACCTTCAGAATGGGAGAAAATATTTGCAAATGAAGCAACTGTCAAAAGATTAATCTCCAAATATACAAGCAGCTCATGCAGCTCAGTATCAAAAAACACAAACAACCCAATCCAGAAATGGGCAGAAGACCTAAATCAACACATCTCCGAAGAAGATATACAGATTGCCAACAGACACATGAAAGAATGCTCAACATCATTAATCATTAGAGAAATGCAAGTCAAAACTACAATGAGATATCATCTCACACCAGTCAGAATGGCCATCATCAAAAAATCTACAGACAATAAATGCTGGAGAGGGTGTGGAGAAAAGGGAACACTCTTGCACTGTTGGTGGGAATGTAAATTGATACAGCCACTATGGAGAATAGTATGGAGGTTCCTTAAAAACTAAAAATAGAACTACCATATGACCCAGCAATCCAACTACTGGGCATATACCCTGAGAAAACCATAATTCAAAAGGAGTCATGTATCGAAATGTTCATTGCAGCTCTATTTACAATAGCCAGGACATGGAAGCAACCTAAGTGTCCATTGACAGATGAATGGATAAAGAAGATGTGGCACATATATACAATGGAATATTACTCAGCCATATAAAGAAATGAAATTAAGTTATTTGTAGTGAGATAGATGGACCTAGAGTCTGTCATACAGAGTGAAGTAAGTCAGAAAGAGAAAAACAAATACCATATGCTAACATATATATATGGAATCACAAAAAAAATGTTCTGAAGAACCTCGGGGCTGGACAGGAATAAAGATGCAGCTGTTGAGAATCGACTTGAGGACATGGGGAGGGGGAAGGGTAAGCTGGGACTAAGTGAGAGTGTGGCATGGACTTATATATACTATATACTACCAAATATAAAATAGATAGCTAATGGGAAGCAGCCACATAGCACAGGGAGATCAGCTCCGTGTTTTTTGACCACCTAGAGGGGTGGGATAGGGAGGGTGGGAGGGAGACGCAAGAGGGAGGGGATATGGGGATATATGTATATGTATAGCTGATTCACTTTGTTATAAAGCAGAATCTAACATGCCATTGTAAAGCAATTATACTCCAATAAAGGTGTTAAAAAAAAAAAAGAATAAGGTGATCATGTAAGAAAAAAATAGTTTTTTTTGTTTTGTTTTGGATCTGTATACTGACTAATTTAAGTGATTTACTTTGTGATTTCCTCCTTCCTATATATTCTTGCTTCTTTTCTATTTAGAGATGACCTTTCAATATTTCTTGTAGGCTAGGTTTAGTAGTGCTGTATTCTTTTAGTTTTTGCTTGTCTGAGAAATTCTTTATTTCTCCTCCTATTCTAAATGATAATCTTGCCAGTAGAGTATTCTAGGTTGCAGATTTTTCTCTTTCAAGACTTTGAATATATTTTGCCACTCCCTTCTGGCCTGCAGTTTTTCTGTAGAGAAATCAGCTGATAGCAATATGGGGGTTCCTTGTAGTTAACTCTTTGCTTTTCTCTTGCTGCTGTAGAATCCTCTCTTTATCTTTAACTTTTCCATTTTTATTATAAGATGTCTTGGTGTAGGTCTGTTTGGGTTCATCTTGTCTGGGAGACTCTGTGCTTCCTATGTCTGGATATATGTTTCCTTCTTTAGATTTGGGAAGTTTTCAGCCATAATTTCTTCAAATACATTTTCAACCCCCTTTTCTCTTTCTTCTCCTTCTGGAATCCCTATTATGTGCAGATTGGCCTGCTATATTTTATCCCATCTGTCTCTTATATTGTTTTCTTTTTTTTTTTTTTTTTTTTTTCATTTGGCTTTCTGTCTGTTGTTCCGATTGTGTGGTTTCCATTATTCTATCTTCCAGGTCACTTATTTGTAATTCTGCATTATTCATTTTGCTCTTCATTACCTTGAGCTCAGCTTTCATCTCAACAAATGACTTTTCTAATTTTTCTTGGCTCCTTATAGTTTCTAGTTACTTTTTACAGTAACCTGCATTTCTGTAAATAGCCTTTCTTTATTCCTTCAGTATTTTCATTACCTCCTTTTTGAACTTGCTGTCTCTTAGACTGAAGAGTTCTGTTTCCTTGTTATTTCCTTCAGGGGAATTCTCTTTGTCTTTTAACTGAGAGGGGTTCCTCTCCCTTTTCATTTTGTTTATATTTCTCTTTGTGACCTTAGGAGAAACAAATATCTACTGTAGTCTTAGAGGGCTATTTATATGTGGGAGCATCCCTGCATAGCTTGTGTGGTTTTTAATTTTTTTGTTTTTTTGGTGTGCGGGCTGTTTTTGGTTTGGATGCTTGCTGTCCCTTTCCTCAGTGTGTGCTGGCTGTTATCCCCTTGATAGGGGGTGTGCAAGTGCATAGCACTTGCCCATGCTCCCAGGTGGGTGGGAAGCGGCAGTTGGCTCCCATTGCAGGTCTCTCAGCAGAGGCGGCTGGCTGCACGTATTCCTGGGGAGGTGGGGGCAGTGGGTGGCCCCGGGTCATGGGACCCTTGGCAGCAGTGGTGAGTCATGCATGCCCCCAGGGAGATGGGGGCAATGGTTGGCCCTGGGTCGCTGGTTCCTTGGTGGAGGCGGCTGGCTGCATGTACTCCTGAGGAGGCAGGGGCAGAGGTTTGCACCAGGTCATGGGACCCTTGGTGCTGGTGGGCAGTGCACGCTCCCAAGAAGGTGGGAGCAGTGACTTGCACCCACTCACAGGACCCTTGGCAGCAGCAGTGGTCTGCACCCGCCTCTGGAGTCCAAGATGGCAGTTGTGGCTCACATCTGCCCCCGTAGCTCGTGTAGGTGGTGCCCTGACACCTGAGAGTGTGCAGAGAAAGAAGCTCCTATGGCAGGCCCGCCTCTCGCCTTGCACACACCCCCAACAATGGTGCCTTGCCTCTGGTGGACTCAGGCTTCTTCCCGGACTCCTTCGGTTGTGGCACACCATACCCTAGCCCCCTCAGGCTGTCTTTGTGCAGCCAACACCAGTCCTCTCCCCAGGGTCTGACCTCTGAAGCCTGAGCCTCAGCACTCAGCCCCTGACAGCCCCAGTGGCTGAGCATCTCAGGCTGGGTAGTGCTGACTGGCACTGATCGTCTGTGCAGGTCTCTCTCTCTGCTTTGCCCTCCACAAACCTGTTGCTACACTCTCCTCTGAGGCTCCAAATCTCCCCCTCTGTCCTGGCTGATCTCCCCACCAGTGATGGGACTGCCCCACGTGTGGAAATCTTTCCTCTTTAACAGCTCCCTCCCAGGGGTACAGGTCCCATCCAGATTCCTTTCTCTCCTCTCTCTTTTTTTTTTTCTTTGTCCTACCCAGTTACATGGAGATTTTCTTGATCTTTTGGAGGTCTGAGGTCTTCTGCTAGTGTTCAGTAGATGTTCTGTGAGAGTCGTTCCACATGTAGATATATTTTTGATGTATCTGTGGGGAGAAGTGAGCCCCATGTCCTACTTCTCCACCATCTTGATCCATTTGCAAGTCCTTTTCTTCTACATGTTATAATATTGTTCCATTTCAATCAGTCATTAAGTGGTAATATTTCCTAAGAATAAAGCTTTTAAATTCTTTTCTTTCTAACATAATTCTCAAGTCATTAATTATTAACATTTAAGTAAATCAGTTGCTATTTTATTTTAAGGAATTATTTTATAAAGTGAATTGCTTTAGGAATACAAGGAACTTTTTAAATAACAGTTTTTATCAGATTTCCCAGATAGAATTATCACTATGTACAAGTTGTATATCTGATTTTGTTAGATGGTCAAACTTGTTTGTTCAGCAACTCGGTGGGTGGTTTTCTCTTAACCAAGTAACCTATAATTTTGACATGAAGTTTCTTTCCTTTTAGTTTCTTTTTAAAACGAATCAGTGTTGTTGATGTACATATATCCTCTCCAAGGAGACTATGAACCTCTTGAAGGTTGGGATTGTGTCTCATTTTTATACACCCTGTACCTTTCAGAGGCTGACACATTTCTGGCAATCAGAAAATGTCTTATGAGCCAATTTTATATTAGTGCTCTATGCTCCTTTCAGTATTTCATAAGGAAACAAGAAATGATTCCTTTTATTTCTCCTGTTCAAATTCTTCATCTTTGTTATCAAATTTTATTAGGTAGCTGTATTAGTTTCCTAGTGCTATCATAACAAATTACTACAAACCGGGTGGCTTAAAAACAATAGAAATTTATTCTCTCAGTTTTAAAGACCAGAAACCTGAACTTGAGATGTAGGCTGGGCCACGCTCTCTCTGAAAGCTCTAGGGGAGAATCCTTCTTTGCCTCTTCCAGCTTTTGGTGGCTCTAGGAATTCCTTGGCTTGCAGATGCACCACTTAAATCTCTGCCTCTGTCTTCACACGGCTTCCCTCTCCTTTCTCTCTGTATTTTCCTCTTCTGTCTCTTATAAGTGCATGTGTCATTTGATTTAGGGTTCATCCAGTCAATCCAGAATGATCTCATTTTGAGATTCTTAATTACATCTTCAAAGACCCTTTTTTCCAAATAAGCTGACATTTACAAGATCTAGGTAGATTTATATTTGGGGGGCCTCTATTCAACCGACTATAGTACCTAATTGTACAGATTTCTTCCTATTGAATATTTTAACAAATATCATATAGAATAGGCATACATATTTGTACTAGTTGGTATCTATGTTGACATTAAAAAAAGACCCATGAGTGGTGGGGATGTGGGATGAATTGGGAGATTGGGATTGACATATATACATTAATATATATAAAATAGATAACTAATAAGAACCTGCTGTATAGCACAGGAACTCTACTTCACTTTGTTGTACAGTAGAAACTAACAACATTGTAAAACAACTATACCCCAATTTAAAAAAATGATAAAAATATAAAATAAATAAAAATAAAAAGAGACCAAAAAATCACAGTGGCCTAAATAGGTAGAAGTTTATTTCTCTCTCATCTTATAGTCTGGCCAGGCTAGGTTAGTAGAAAGGCTCTGCTCCATTAAGTCATTAAGTGTCCCTGGCACCACTGGTCTCTGCCACATCAGCAACTCAGCCCAAGAAGGGGAAAGAAAGTGGAGACCAAGTAATTTCCATTTAAGCAACTGAGGTTGGAGTTGCACACATCACTTTTACTTTGCCATTCCATTGGTGAGAACTTATTCACATGGCTACCCCTAGTTGCAAGTGAAACTGGGCAATAGTTTCTCTAGCTGGGTGGCCATGTTTCCAGCTATAAATTTACTACTATGGAAAATGGAAAAATGGTGTGGAGGATAACTAACAGCATGTGACAACTTTTAAAAACTTTAATTCCCCTAATTATATATATATTTAAATTAAATAGATCATTGGTGGATCAACACAACTTATGCATCTAAATACAGATTTTGTCATCTTCATTCATAGCCTGGAAAATAAATATTAACTTTCCTGATCTTCTAAAATTCCTAATTGTGTGACATTAATTATCTTAAAGGAAGAAATAATTTTTCTACAGTTCAGAAGTCATTGTTAGACACTGTTATGGTTAACCATTGTTATTTTCTTATAACTCTTTAAAATTCTATTATAAAATATCTGGTTTCCACGAGGAAGTGTTTATCTTGACTTCTTGCCCTCTACCCCTTTACTCCTCCACATGGTGGTGGAATGAATTACCTGGGAGGAGGGTAAGAACTTAGGTTAATGTGTCTGCCCTCCAGATTCAAACTTTCCCTCTACTGGGTTGTCCAAAGGACTAGACTGGCAGCAGGTTGTTATACTTGGCTCTCACTCTAAGATACATTCTTCATCAACACTATCAGTAATAGAGTTAAAGTTTTGAACTTCATTTTCCTGACTCATGTCTCTCTCAATTAGTTCAGAATTTATATGGTGAGAAGAAGGAGTAATTTATTAACCCCCTCTAATTCCAATAGTAACTAAATGCATTATGAAGCTTTTGTTTCCCACAGGAATTATGAGCATAAGAGAGGGAATCAGAAAAGTCCCTGGAAGGCTGCAGCCAAAGACTATGTTTAATGTTTAAAAACAGAGTAGTATTTTCTGTCTAAGGGAGGGATCTGTTTCCAGTTTAGACCCAATCTGGAAGTTACTCTTCTAGTCAAAAGGAGCAAAGTATAACACGTACCTTACCCCCACTCTACTCCATTCTCTCCTTCCAACCTACCCCCTCCCTATCACTATCAAGGGGCAGAACACAGAGGCTGCAGCCCAATGCAAGAAGCACAGAGGGTTAATGGGCTGCAAAAACAAAGAGAAGTTAATGGCTTGTAAGTATTTAGCAATGACAATTGAAGAAAGCAACCTCCTTAGAAACGCTATTGGCAGAGGTTATACTGATGGAAAAAATTTTTAATTGCAAAAAGATAAAAAATGGTTTATGCAAGGAGCTGACCATTTCAACAGGCCTGCAAGAGAAAAGAACAGCACGAACAGAAGAGTGTCAGCAGAACCTTAAGAACAACAACATTCAGAGAAAAAGAAAGCAGATCAGTGACAGTTCCTTAGTTACACTTGGCTAAGGGATCAGTTGCTAGAAGGAGAAACTAGAAGTTAAAATCAAAACTTTACTGCACGTTACAATGGGTTTAATAGAATTAGGATCAAGTTAGTCATATATACTTCTCTTTCCATTTTGTGGTTTCAGCCTGTCTCAATTTATCCTTCATGTTGCATCTATAAATTCCTATGTACTGAGGGAACTTCCTACGGTTAACAGTATACTAAGGTCTTTCCAGACCACAACTGATACTTGCAGCCAAGATTCTGATACTCAGAGTAGGAACACTGGATAAACAGCACCCCTAGATGGATGCTTCCTTAGGAAGGCTTGATCTTACCTGAGTGGGCTTCATGTCATACATTTTTAAGGTGTGACTGCTGAATGACCATTGCCAAGCCATCTCACTTTCTTTAGATGTAAAGGTTTAACCTGTGACACTGGCAAGAAAATGATCTGAAACTCTGAATGAATTGTTGGACCCCATTTTTAAGATTTTGGTAGGATAAGATTCTTTGAATACCTCAGTATTATAATGTTTCATTTACATTATGGAACATAATTTTAACATTCTGAGATTCCTTCCCTTTCCTTCATTCCCCATATTCAATCATTCCAAGCAATCTTGATCACACCTCAAGCCATTCTATTTCATCTTTCCAAAAATATGTTGAGGCCCATTTACTCTGTCTCTTAGACATGTGAAATAATCTACTAATCCCTCCCTGATTCTCCTCATAACTTCCAATAAACTTTCTAAATTCAAATTTGACTCCTTTCTCAGCTATAAAAATTCTAGATATTCTCAATTGACTATAGAATAAAATCCAAACTCTAGAAAAGTGGTTCTTAAGGTGTGTCCCAAGACCAGCCTCATCAACATCACTAAGGAATTTGTAAAAAATGCAAATTCTTGACTTCCCTCACCCCAAACCTTCAGAATCAAAATCTCTGGGGGACCCAGTAAACTGTGCTTTTAAAAGTACTCCAGGGGAACTGATGCACGCACAAGTTTGAAAGCTACTACTAGAGAATGGTGATATCTGCCTCGCTTCCTCCAGACTCACAAGTGTGCTCTGTGCATCTGTCCTCAAATCTCACCACTTCCCAAGCATATCGTACTTTTTCACACTTCTGTGCTTTGGTACTTCCTGTATCCAAAATGCTATTCCACTCCTCCACTGTGTGGTCAACTCTTACAAGGCACATAAAATCCTTTTGGAATGAGCAGGATATAAATTAGTGTATACTCATCCTTTAACACAAAGCTCAAATAATCACCTTTGCTGCAAAACTTTCACTCCCAGACTTAGTCATTCCTTCCTCTGTGCTGTCATTGTGTGTAACATGCTGTGTGACAGTTGTTTATGGCTGTAGCACTGGGAGATGAATCCTTGAGGCCCAGTCTCACCCTCAAGGTGCCCTTTAAAATACTGGGATTATAGATTTTCCCAAGTAAATTATCGAGTAAGATCTTACTGGGTGGTTTAGCAGGCAAGCCTGTCTACGTCTCCTGTGTTTGTTTGTTTGTTTTGACTCCTTTCTTTCAACTGAAGATGAATCCTCTTCTTTCTGGGGAGATTCCCCTCTTCATCGTCTTCAACTGAGAGCACAGATTTGAGAAGGGATGACACGAAGAGATGAGGTAAAAAGTATCAGCCAGATGGGTTATTTTATGCCTGGAGATCAGCAGAGTATGCCTTTTCTCCCTAACTCATACCTAATAAATGAAACAAATACTCTCTATAAATAAAAATAATAAATAAAAATAGACTATAATTTATTTTTAATCCAAATTCAATTTTTTTAAATGTTCTCTAATCATATATTGTCTTTCAATTTTGACTTATGAGAAGAGTTGAAAGCCATAAGTACTTAATAAATGTTGGAGAAGATATACTTCTGTGCATGTGTGGCTAAAAAATAAAGAATTCATTTTGTGGAATTAATCAATATCAGTCTCAATATCAGTATCTAATCATATTTTCTATACTGAGAAACAAGGCTCATTAGCAGTAGGATATTCTAAATTTTCCTTTCTCTTACTTTCTAACAAAAATTTAAAGGTGATATTTTATTCTCATTTTTCTCCCTGATATCCTATATGGTATTAATTAGTGTAGAGGCTAGACTGAGCAGTACTTTGTGTGTACATCAACTTACACAGTAACAGAATTATAACAACTGCAAGGTTTGGCATTTTCATCCAGTATCATGAATAAACAACAGTTTTCTAATTGAACCCTGAGTTACTATTTTCCACAGAATTGAAACTACTTGAAATGGGAAACACAAATCTTTCTGACTATTCTGAACTGGAAGTTTTATCTGTAGAGTCAGTCTATTGCTTTTCATTTTCTTACTGTGAGTAGTAATTACTAAACAATTACTTAGCTGATATGAGTGCATTCTTCTCTTCTTTCCACTAATCCCTACCTGCCATCTCTGATAAGATCCACTTCTTTTGGGTCAAATATATAGCGAAGAGCAATGAAAGAGGAGAGGGGAGCTGGAGATACTCCTCAGGAAGATGTGTACTTGGTAAAGGATGGACAGGCATGTAAGCGTAAGGATGGCAGATCGAGTCTGGATGAGATTGTTGCATTTCCCACCACAACTGTAATGCTAGACAGAAGGCATTGTAGAAGATTGATTATATTCACAGTTTAGCTCAGGGAATTAAGGAAGCCTTTAATTGGAAGTATTCTAGTTAAATACAACCCAGGAACAGAAGTAATAGCACTCTTTGGAAATGACTACCCCATCAGTAATTATATTCCTTGTCTCTGCCATCCCAAACCTCTTGGCATCACTCTGATGCACCTATCACACATGCTTTGTAGTGGAGTTATTTTTTCTATTCTCCATAATTAGACTCCCCAAAGGTAGGAAATGCCTTTAATTCATCTTTACATTCTCAATGGAGTCTATCAAAGTATGTATCTTCAATATGCTCTTGTTGAACAAATAAGTTAAATACACGTCATTCAGAAAGAACTAGTTGCTAACATTGAAATAGCAACTTCATACAGGGTCCAGATATACTCATTTAAATTATATATCTTAAGCAGGTCTGAAAAGAAGAGGCATTTGTCTTTTATACAGTGCTCCAAAAGGGTGTTCAAAGTATCCATCTTGCTAGCTAGAGAGCCTACTGAAGAACAGCACTGTTCTCCTGTTACTACCATTTGATGCAGCACTTACACTTCCATTTCCTTTGGCTGCAGTTGTCATTGAAAGATGCCTGACGTGTGTTTATTTGACACAGAGTTTGTCATGAAGAATTCAAAGGCTTCTGGAACCCTATTATAAAATAAGTCAGATTCTAATTTTGATCCCAGAGCCCCGAAATCTCCCCCAAAACATACCAATCAAAGACATAAATAGAAGCAAGAGAATAGCAAAGACATCACAGGCCACCCAAGTCAGAAGAAAAAGAGATGCCTAATTGTGTATGAGAAACAATTTGCATGAATAACAACAAATCACAGCAAACCAATTTTAACTGTTAGCTTCAATATTCACATATCAAACTGTATTTATCACTACTTAAATTTAAGTGAGGGTAACATTGTACAGTACATGGAAACCCATAATTGTAAAATAGGTAATTTAGAGTTTGCAGAGTAATTTACCATTGAATTAGTTTTTAATAGCATCTTCCCATTTTGCATTTAAACATGATTATTTAAAAATGTTTGACTGAATTCCCTCTTCTACCCCATTCCCTGTTCTCACAGATACTAACAAAGTAAGGTATCTAAATGACAAGCACAGTGGAAAGTCTACAACAAGGAGGCTGGAAAAATGTACCCATTGTATGACTGACACCTGAAGAGCTGAGAAGACAAATCAGTCCTTACTTGTGATCAGGGAAATTCATGGAAATCATGCCCTAGGCTACCAAAGGAGAAAGAAAAACTATCAGCATCTCCCCAAATACATTCAAATAAACCCTCAAATGACAGACTCCATTACAATTAGAAATAAGCACTGGCAACTCTGCATTCATTTCTATATCACTTCTTTGAACTTCAAGCATTGTCTCCTCTGCATCTAATCCTTTCCCCAGATCTTAATCTCATTCCTTCTAATCTCCTTCAGAACCTGGCTTCATCACTTACTTTCTCCCTTCTGTTCCTTAACTGTTTTCTCACTCCAGCCTTCTTTATCTCAGTTTATAAACACACTGGAACATCTCACTTATAATATCCCCATCTTCCTCATCCTGCATTACCTTCTAGCTGTCATCCTTTCTTTCCTTCCTTTCTGTTCAGGATGATCAAAAGAGCTATTTAAACTCACTGTTTTTTTTTTTTTTTCTCTAATTTTCTATTGTAAAATACTTATAAAATTTACCATTTTAATCATTTTAAAAAATGTTATTAAAGTATAGTTGATTTACAATGTGTTAGTTTCAGGTGTACAGCAAAGTGATTCAGTTTATATATATATGTATATATATACACATATATATATTTTCAGATTCTTTTCCATTATAGGTTATTACAAGATATTGAATATAGTTCCCAGTGCTGTACAGTATGTCCTTGTTGTTTATCTATTTTATTTATATCAATAGTAGTGTGTATATGGTAATCCCAAACTTCTAATTTATTCCTCCCCCCCTTTCTAATTCGGTAACCATAAGTTTGTTTTCAATGTCTGTGAGTCTATTTCTGTTTTGTAAATAAGTTCATTTGTATCTTTTTTTTACATTTCACATATAAGTGATATCATATACTTGTCTTTCTCTGACTTACTTCACTAGATATTATAATCTCTAGGTCCATCCATGTTGCTGCAGATGGCATTATTTCATTCTTTTTTATGGCTAATATTCCATTATATATATATATATACACACACACACACACACACACACACACACACACATACACACACATACCACATCTTCTTTATCCATTCATCTGTTGATGGACATTTAGGTTGCTTCCATGGCTTGGCTATTGTAAATAGTGCTTCTATGAACATTGGGGTGCATGTATCTTTTTGAATTAGAGTTTTCATCTTTTCTGGATATATGTCCAGGAGTGAGTTTCCTTTTTATTGAAAGTACTTTACCTAAGGCCCTAGTGGCTACTTTTGAAATAGATACCTAAGGGACACTTATTGGTCCTTCTCTCACCTTGAATCCTTTGCTACATTGGGCACTGCTGACTCTTCCTTCTTTCTTAACATTCTCTTTTCCTTAGATTTCTAGTATAACAGTTTCTCCTGATCTCCTCAAATTCCCTGAACTCACTTTGAATTTGAAACCTGATTCCATCACTTTCCCTGTGTAGCCTTCAGTAAGTTATATGAACTCAGGTGTTGTGTTGAACTCATCAGTCTCTGACTTGTCCACCTATGTCAGTCAGGGTCCCAGCAGGCAACAGCAGCCATAGTAAAGAGTCTAATCAAGGGAGTTTTACAAGGGATGGTGAAGCATCAGAAAACCATTACCAGAGCCGGGAAAGAGCTGGAAACTTAAAGGCCACTCAACAGGAACTTTGGACATGGAAGAATTCAGTTACTACCAAAAACACAGTGAAGCTGGGTTGGGAAGAGATAAATACCCTGACCACCTCTCACTCTACTATCCTCCATTCTTCTTCTGGTGACTCTCATTGGTCAAACTTAATTGGAAATCCAGAGCACAATGAAGATTGGGTGATGCAAACTCTAGAAGTCAACCTCCTCAGATGCACAGCAAGGCAGGGAAGAATAGAGAATGAACCTGGATAGAGGACTAGCGAAAAATAGCCAGTAGATGAGCACACTACTTCCCATCTCCTTCATTCACTTAAAAAGTATTTTGTGTGTCAGGGACTATTCTCAGGAATACAGGGGATCACAAGACAGAAAAGATGCCCATTTTCATGGTGTTTTCATTCTCCTTGGGGAAGACAGATAGTAAAGCAATAATCATACAAGACAATTTCAAATGATAGGTGCAATGAAGGAAAGGAGTATATGACTCTAATATAGATGAGGCGATGGCAGAAGAGCTTAAAGTGGATAATAAAAAGAAAGGAGTAATAAGAAAGCTTTCTAAGAGGTAGGGGAAGAGTATTCAAACAAGAGAGATCATCAAAGGCAGAGTGCAAACGTCCTGAGGCTGAAACCAGTTTGACTTATCCAAGGGAGAGACAGGAGGCCAGTGTGGTTGGGGGAAGGGTGGCAGGAGATGAGGTAGGAATGGTAGGTAAAGGTCAGATCATAAAGGGCTTGTAGGCTAGGCAAGGAGTTGGGTGTTTTTGCTAAAGCAACAGAAAGGTTTTAGGCAGAGGGTGGGAGGTTGGAGCGTTTGTAGGTTAAGACACATCTAATTAACATTTGTAAAATATAACTCTCACAATTCTTTGAAAATTAAATTGTAGTGGGACAAAAATGGAAATGTCCCATTATAGTCTGACCAGAGCTCCCATGTCCAGGAGTAGTATTTTGCAAAGTGGTGGCACTCTTTGGATCAGGATGGGCACCTGATATAAGAGTGGCCCAACCACAGGCTGGTTGGCAGCCCATGATGTGGCTTAGAGCTATGGGCTCTTGCAACTGAATTGTGCTCCTCTGAAATGTGTATTATAGGATAAGAAGAGGGCTAATTAGCTGTCAGTAGTGTGAGAACTGATCAAAGAGGTAGAGAAAAACAGAGATACAACGGGAAAGAAAAGAACAGCTTCTCTTTAGAGGTGACTTGATTCCTAATAGCTACTAATATATCCATATAAATACTCCTGCGTCCAACCCTTTTAACTAAGGTGGCTTCTTGGTCTCTCTTTCTTGCATGCAAATAGTCTAATGAGCACACTGGTGTATCCAAGTTTTCGTTCTTCTTCTCATTCACTCAGTAAGAAGTGATAAAAATTTGCTCTGAAAACAAACAAACAAACAAACAAAAACAAGCTCAAATCTCAGTTGCTTTAAACAACCAAAGTTGACTTCTCATTCACTTTAAATATCCATCATGAAGTGGATGGGACACTGTTCTGCATCATCCTTCCAAGACCAAGATTAATAGATCATATTCTCTAGAACATTGTTGATTGCCATGGCAAAGAGAAAAAGAGTTCTGGAAGGTCTTGCATCAGCAATTAAATGCTGTGCTCATAATTCATGGGCAGAATGTGTCACTTAGCTCATCCCAACCACAAGGAGGCCGGGAAATGCAATCTTACCATGTACCTGAAAGACAACAGGAAATATTTGACACACCCACCACCATTCACTCATCCATTACCATGGCTTTAACTGCTGTCTATATACCAATGTCAAAATTTCTAGGAGAGATGCCCCGTTTTCCCTCTTTATCCATATTTTCAACCACCTACTGACATGCCACAACTGGACTGTATCATAGACATTTCAAGTCTCATGTACCAAGACTGAACCTTCATCTTTCTCACAAACTTTCTATTTTTTCTCTTGGTCAGTGGCTCCAATATCTATCCACTACCTCAAATAGAAAACCCAGGTGTTATATTTGACTCTTTCTCTCTCTCTTCTAACAGCCAATCAGTCGCCAAGCCCATAGCTTCTAATTTATCCCAATTCTACTAACTCCATGACCATTACCTTACTTTAGTCCCTCATGTATTCTTGCCCAAACAATTCTGTTAGCCTCCTGTCTGGTTTTCCTGCCTTCATATCCTCCCTTGTAAACTGTAATTTATTCATTCAACAAACATTTAAAAAGTGCTTACTGATTCTTAGATTAAATAAGTAATGGGCCCACCTTGAAGAAATTCAGTGTAAAGAGGGAAACACTGATGTAAACAAAAAATTTCAACACAGTGGACAAATGATAATAACTATGGAAAAAGAGGGGTGGGAACGGAAAGGAGACACCAAACTGGGTGTGATGGTGATGGGAAGGTAGTGTTGGAAGCTTCTAGGGAGAAAGTAAAACTTTAGCTAAATAAGTGAGTTGCTCCTCCATGTGAACCACAGGAGTTAAAAAAGGAGGTGAAAGAAGCAGCTTGTGCCTGACATCTTTGAGAGACTCAGCCAAACCAACATGGATTGAGAGAAATGGCATGAAAGAGAAAGCAGGCATCTAATCAGTAAAGACTCAAAGTGTCCTGGTGGCTACTTGGCTGGTAAGTAGATGGAAGATCATCCACTGAGATTAGAAAAGAAAGAGCAAGTCTATGGGGAACAATACTTTTTAATTATGGATACCTTCCCATATTGATTTCAGGCACAGTGCCAAGCATCTTTATTATTTTATTTAATCCTCACAACAGTTTTATGAGTTAAAATTGTACTATTATCTTCATTTTGCAATTTAAAAACAAACACTGAGATTCAGGGATTAATGACCAGTTACATAGTTACCAAATCTGTTCTGCACCAGAGCCCAAGTTGGTATCTTTCTACCATGCTATGCTGAGTTTGAGGTGCCTACAGGAATTCCATCTGGATGTGTCCACAGGCTGGAGTGCAAGGTAGGGATAGGAAAAGAGACACAGACTTGGGGCTTATCAGCATATGGGGACACAGTGGGATCAAAGCTATGGGCTCAGATGAGAGGGTTCAGCGAGCTCTAAATAGGGAGAAGGAAAAAAGAGGACCTGGGGAACACTAACCTTAGAGGGCAAAAAGAAGAAAGGAAACCAGCAAAAAAAGTTTGAGAAGGAGCCATCTGATACTGCGAATCCTAAAAATGTCCTTCCGTGAATCTTTTTGAGAAGTCCCTAGTCCAGGTGTCTGGCGCTCAGTAAAGGACTTCTGGGGTTAGAAGCGGCATTCTGTCAAGGCTGGGCCTTTGTACCTAATTCCTTCAGTTCCTTAAGGACCAAACGACGACCTGAAACCTACACGGACACTTCACTACCTGGGTAGGTAAAAATTAGCAAATCCTCCTTAAAGTAGATCAAGAACTTTTTCCTCTAGTGTCACCAAAGGAGCTGTGGATGTGAACGATCAGAGGTTACTGCAGAAACAACCAACAGGTATTGGGCAAGGATCCAAGCAGCTGGCGGACTGCGACTGGGTCCGAGGAAAGGAGAGCTTGCCCTGACAGGCAGGCACGCGCACGCCTAATAGGAAGGCCGGGAGCGCCCGGCGCTCCCCGCGCTCACCGCGCGTCACCCGACTCTACACCTCATTGCAGTCCCCCCCTTCTCCGGTGCCCGCTTACTCTCTGCTCTTTCTGCCCTCCCAACCGCTCCCCTCAGCATCCCAGCCCTCCCTACGCTGTCACTACTCCTCTGTTCTTTACCCGCTCAGCCGGCGGGGCTGTGCGTCACGGGGGCGGGGCCAAAATGTAGCTCGCGCCAGGCCCCGCCCCGCGCGCCTAAGGCCCCGCCCCCTCTGGCCGAAAGGGGGAGGGCACTGCTTGTGTGGGGTCCGGGGTGTTCTCACTCTCAGCGGCATCATCCCACCGTCTCCGAGTCCTTGCCTTTTTCTGAGGCCCTCTACTGCCACCTGAGCGAACGCGGGGAGTCAAGGCCAGGCGTGCGGGACGCCATGAACGGCCGCTGCCTGATGGGCGCGGCGGCGGCGGTGGAGGCGGCGGCGGCGGCGGGACTGGTCGGCTGAGGGCCTGTTTGGGGCCGAGGCATGTGGAGCCCCAGCAGGAGCTTGCTTCAGACGCTGCCCCGACTTCTGCAGCACGACCCCCTTCCGGGCCGCGCAGAACTGCCGCCCCGCTGGGCCCTTTCGCGGGCGGCAGGCGGGCACGACTCAGCGGACCGCCTTCCCCGCGGGGGCGGGGCGAGCGCGGCGGAGGCGGCGGCGGCGGCGGCGGCGGCGGCGGCCTCCGGAGCCTTGCTCGGAGCCTATCTGGGGCACCACGGTCAGCCTGCGGCCTCTGAGCTGCCGGCGCCGGGCGCGGCCTTGGCGGGCAGCCCCGGGAGCGGCAGCGGCGGCGGCGTGGTGGTCGGCGTGGCCGAGGTGAGAAACTGGCGCTGCTGCTGCCTCGGCAGCACCTGTTGGTGCCGGAGCCTGGTGCTGGTCTGCGTGCTGGCCGCGGTGTGCTTCGCTTCCCTGGCCCTGGTCCGCCGCTACCTGCAGCACCTCCTGCTCTGGGTAGAGAGCCTTGACTCGCTGCTGGGGGTCCTGCTCTTCGTGGTGGGCTTCATCGTGGTCTCATTCCCCTGCGGCTGGGGGTACATCGTGCTCAACGTGGCCGCCGGCTACCTGTACGGCTTCGTGCTGGGCATGGGACTGATGGTGGTGGGCGTCCTCATCGGCACCTTCATCGCCCATGTGGTCTGCAAGCGGCTGCTCACCGCCTGGGTGACCGCCAGGATCCAAAGCAGCGAGAAGCTGAGCGCCGTTATTCGCGTCGTGGAGGGAGGAAGTGGCCTGAAAGTGGTGGCACTGGCCAGACTGACCCCCATACCTTTTGGGCTTCAGAATGCAGTGTTCTCGGTAAGTGGTGTCCCGCTGGTCCATCTCTCTCCAAGTCTGTTTTTGAGCGATCTTGTGACAGCCCTAGGAGGACGCTCCAACAGATAAATGCCAGCAGAGAAGTGACATTAACAACAGGAATTAAAATTACTTTCCGTCGTACCCTGAGAAATCTCAAACAAATAAAGCAAATCTAAGTCCGGCCCTCAATAGGAGATTTGGTAGAGAAAGAACTACTCCTTTTTTGGCATATGAGTTTGATTAAAAATGAAAAGAGCCCTAGAGAGGGTGAGAGGGAGGCTCAAGAGGGAGGGAATATGGGGATATACGTATACACATAGCTGATTCACTTTGCTGTACAGCAGAAACTAACACAACATTGTAAAGCAATTATACTCCAATAAAGATATAAAAAGAAATGAAGAGCCCTTTTAAGTATGAGGGGAGATGAGTGGAAATATCCATTTTAAACATTTGTCATCTGATTTCTGTAGCAGCTTTGGCAACAGTCAGGGAGTAAAGGCTTCACATGCCTAGCTTTCTCTCTAACCTGCGTAAATGCATCCAGTGTTTTGACTCAAGTTTTTAACAACGTGGGGCTAAAGGAATTGTTTGGGTAAACAGTGTAGAGGGTAGTTACAGACTCCATATTTTGGAGTTACCTAAAAATTTTAATAGGCTTTTTTTTTTCCATCAAGTAATTTGCTTTAATACAGTGTAATGGGGGGAAGCCTCCTTTTTATCTTTTTTTGGAGGAACTTCATTTTGAAATCACTAAGTAGTAGGATAAAACAAAATAGGACAGATAACCTTTTTCCCAGTGAGAATATATTTGTCTTTTTACACACCTTCTATGCTCTATTTGCCGTGTATTCATATGTTCTGCT
The DNA here is from genome assembly GCF_965194805.1 of Balaenoptera borealis. NCBI lineage: Eukaryota > Metazoa > Chordata > Mammalia > Artiodactyla > Balaenopteridae > Balaenoptera > Balaenoptera borealis. The sequence continues at coordinate 45,774,866 of NC_138876.1, forward strand.
TATTCAGTTTAGGTTTTTCTAGTTAATGTACATCACATTGTAACTGACTGAGGAATAGAAACACTGCGAAGTGAGGAAACCATCCCATTGGAAGAAAGGAATCCAGTATTTACAAACTTAGTGTCTTTGGAACAAATTATTAACACTATCTGCCCTTGCTTTCCACTTTTCTAAGGTGAAGGGGTTGAACTAGTTACTGAGTTCCTCAAATTCAATGATTCTAAAGTTCAAAGAGTTCATATAGAGATTCCCAGGAACTCAACCCTTCAGCTAGACCTAAAGAAAACTCTGTGTGAAGAAAGAGATTTAGCACTCAAATCCATAGGAATCAATGTATTTTATGTTATTCTGACACATTGTTTTGTCTCAAAAATAAATTGTTAGCCTCTAGAAACTTTCTCATTTTGTTTTATGTTAAGAATAGTTCTAACCAACCTACCTCTCTGTGATGAAGTTAAGATTTTATCTTTCTTCTTTTCTTTTTAAATGCCTTTTGCAAATCCCATGTTGATTCTAACCAACAGCAGTAATAACTGTAGATTGAAGCTTGTGGAGGCATGGAAATTGATAAGGAGTTTTCTGTACAGATAAAGTTTGGTGTTTAAAGGCAGTTTGGTATGTTCTCTTCCTTAAAATTTTACCTTTTCACAACCGCCTATAAACATGAACTTTGACCCAACCTTGGATAATAATAGATCAAGTATCCTAAGACTTTGAAAGAGAGTGGGAACTAAGGAACCTGAATAGTTTCATTCCTTTAGTTTGCTTCCTCTCTAGTATAGTTTATTTCCTTGTGCATTTTCTTGTCCACCTACCATGTGCCTACTATCCTAGGCTCTTTCCCACATATTATTTCTAATCTAAACTAACCCTGCAGAAGGTGATTGTACATATTTTATAGACTATTGTCTAATAGTCTAGAACACAGGGGTGGTGCTCTGGAAATCTACTGTCCCCATAGAATCTGTTGACCTTGGTCAAGTTACTTATCCTCTCTGTGGTTCATTTTCTTATTTGCAAAATGGGGAAAGTAACGGTACCTACTTCATAGGATTATTGAGACAATTACATAAAATAAATACATAGTACTGACCCTGGATTAACAAACACTCACATGTTGGCTTTTGTCTTCATTACTGTTGTTATTACCCAGGGTCACCTAGGTAGAGTCAAACTTTGCACTATGGTTTGAAGATAGGGTCTCAACCCATGACTCTGTTTCTTCATTGTGTATTTAGTACCTAGTATAGTCCCGGGTATATAATGTGGACTCTATATATTTATTAATTAAAAATAAGATAGGTTTTTTAAAAAGTAATCTCTTAAACATATTAAACATGTGATTAAGAAGTTATACTTTGTACTTGGAAATAATTTAAGGTAATTATGTAATTGAAACCAAACTTGACAAGGGGCAATTCTCAGTTGGCCTTGTGGGGTCAAGAGAAAAGAAGGAAAAAAAGAAAACTGGCCTCTTGAAATAGGTATTATTGGTACAGTTTTTCTGAGGAAGAAATGGAGGCTCAAGCATCCAGGAACTTGTTCAGGATCACCCACCTACCAAGTGGTGAGCTGAGTTATAAACCCCAGATCAGCTGAAAAAGTGCATGGTACTGTGTGAAATTCTCACTCTTGGCCATAAGCAGGGGGGTTGTGGAGCCATTGGATATAGTCTATTATATCTATTATATTATATATTATATAATTATAATATATAATATATATATAATTATATTATATATATTATATCTATCTATTATATTAACTGTCTGCTTAGTAGCTCTTTCAACCAAAACTGTTTACTGAATTCACCCAGGGTATGTGAGTGAAAAGAAAGCTTAGTTTAGGCTGATTTTTGTTTTAGCCTAACTTTCCCTTCTGCCTTCTAGAACTTCATTCTGCCTCTACCCTCTCTGCCCTTCTACCCCTCAGGCTACCCACAGCTGCCCCCTTTCCAGGCATATTTCTTTTGTTTTCTTCTTCCCTACCTATCGTTTAAATTATCCCTTTTCCCTGCTATTTCAGTTAAAACTCATCTTCAGTGTCCACGATTGATTGATCTTTAATCAGTGCCCATGATTAAAGAAATTTATCTGGGCCTACTTCAAAGAGGAAGTGAAGTATAGTGGTCATGAAGGGCACAGGCTTTGGAAATAGACAGTCCTTGATTAGTCTGTGCTGAGTTATGAGGCTTAAATAAGCTAATGCAGTGAAGGCATTGAGTATTTGCCTGGCACATACTCAATTCTCAAAAATTATTAGCAATTATTATTCTTAGTGGTGGAGGTGTAGTGGTTTTTATATTTTAGAGGCAGGAACTGGTTGTAAAAGGTGAATGTATGGAAGAAGGAAAGGCGTTCTCCCTTGCTTCCTATCTATTCTTAACTTTATTTCTTTCCTTCTCCCATATGTGCTAAAAAGGGATAAGCAAACTGACACTCCACTTTTGAAAAGCTTGAAATGGAAAATAAGTACATAACACTTCATTGTATCAATTCTTAGATTATAAGAAATATAATTTCCCAAGGACATATTTAAATTTTTTCCACTTTTAAAAATGCACTCATTGTTTCTGTTGGGAAATAGTTAACCCCTCCCCCCCGACCAGTGTTTTTGATGTAATCTTGTATCTGTAGGTATTATTGTACATTAAGACAGATTTCTAGACGTGTAGTCGGTGTTTCTAGGTACTGTTCTTATCTGGGCACATATCTAGGATGACTATTTCTTACTGCTTCAGTCAGGATAGGCTAAATTATGCTACAGTAACAACCCCCAAACCTCAGTGCATTAAAAAGCAAAGGTTTGTAAAAAATGTAGCTTGAATTATTGTTTATGATGAGAGGGAGATAAATTTAATTTATATTTTGAATTCAGCTTTTATGATTTGGGGGACTATAATATATGCTTCCAGCATTTATAATACAATTAAAACTTTTGTTTTTATTAAATAGACTCTATATTGCATATGATGCCATATTTTTCTCATGACTTCTCATAAATATATGTTCTTTAAGTATAAAAAGAAAAAGAAAAAAGCAAAGGTTTGTTTACTTACTTGACACAGATCCAGGTTCAACTTGGTTTGGGGAAGGGGTGGGGAGTCTCTGCTTTATGTCGTTTTTACTTTGGGATCCAGGATGACAGAGCCACCATCTTTCACTTGCTTTATGTGGCATGGTGAATTGCACACTGGTTTTTAAAGCTTTCACCTGGAAGTAATCTCACTTTTTACTGGCCTGAACAAGTTACATGGCCACAGCTAACTTCAAAGGGGTAGTGTGTGTGGCAGGAAGGAGAGAGAACTGGAGTGTTTGGTAGCAGTCTTCATGACTCTGGCACTTGACTTATGGATTCTGCCTCCCAGGCCCTTCAGTTCAGTCCACTGCCACTACCCTGGTTCAGGCATCTCAGCCTCCCATCTGGTCTCCTTGCTTCTTAAACAAGGATTTCTAATTTTTTCTCTCTCCAGAAAGATCTTTCTAGAATGCATATCCGATCTTGGTACTCCCTGCAGGGAAACTCTCAAGTGCGTTTTCTTGTCCCCTCAGGATAAATTCCCAACCCTCATCTTACCTCTATAGCCTCTCTCTTATCATTCCACAATTACTAAGTGCCCTTTGATGTGTTAACTAATTTCATCCTCATTCTAAGAGGTAGACATGATTATTTCTGATTCAGACATAGCAAATCTTGTCTGTAGCCTCAGAATTTCAGGATTTCCTTTTTGTTGATAAAGTTGAAAACTGTAAACATTCATAAGAATAACATCCCATTCTGTATTGAGTAAGCATTAAAGCATTCTTGTAAGGTCTCCTATAAGATGCCCCCTTGGAGACATCTGAACTTCTACAGTTTAAAGTTACCACCAGTGAAATGTCAACTTTAATCCAAATATATTACACGATAATTGGTTGTTATGGGTAACGGTATTCATATTGGTGCTTGCAACTTCCAAAAGAGTTTGATTTTGTTGTTGCTGTTGTTCCATAGGAGATCCTAAAAATCATTCTCTGTTTTCACTTCGGTCATAGAAAAACTTCTCAAACAATTCCACATGGGAAATTTTCTGTCCATCATGGTTAAATCTTTGAAACCTCAAATAAAAACATAAAAAATAGCATGGAAGATCCTCTTATTCATATGTTGTATACCACTTTACAGTATGCAGAGCAAATTTACATACATGATATTCCTTAATCATCACAACAGTCCTCTGAGGAGTTATTAGTGACTTATAGGCAGTTATATAGAGGACAAAATATCACACACTTGAAATTAGATTTAGTTCTAACATTTACTCTTACATCTTGAGCTACTCTTTTGAGCCATACTTTCTGTTGTAAAATGTGTTTACTAATACCTACTACAAAGCTGTGATAAAATATATAGCTTGCTCATTACTTACTATTTCTTTCTGTCTATCCTCTGCGTTCCAAAAAAAGGACATTGATACTCAAAGTTTTTTTTGTTGTTATTGTTGTAATTTAACCATTATTTATATTGTACTTACTAACTGACAGGCACTGTTCTTCTAATATGTACACATTGCTTATTTAAGACTCATATAAACCCTAATCCTCATCTTAAGCAAAGGTAGTTGAGGCAGAGTGATGAAATAACTATCCCAGGAACATACAGTTAGTAAATTGTAGAGTCATGAACTTACCTAAGATTCTATTGTTGATCTGAGAAGAGCTGGGTTGCTCAGAGATCTCCTTATTCCATTGATAGTTGCAGAGCACTTGCCCTAGGACCTCCCATGTGTCAGGCACTGGGCAAGGTTGTACACAGTTGAATTAGACATCATCCCAGGAAAATGATTTGAAAAAATATCAGAAGAAGAATGTTTTGTGCATGTGAGAATTACATGAAATTGGAATTTTAACATCTGTAAATAGTGTTATTGGAATACAGCCATGCTCATTCATGTATGTACGATTTGTGGCTCTTTTTAAGCTAAAACAGCAGGTTAAGTAGTTGCGACAAAGACCCTATGGCCTGCAAAACCTAAGATATTTCCTACCTGGCACTTTGCAGAAAAAGTTTGCCTGAGAGCTTACAGCAGTCACAGCCACCAGGCCTGAGCCCCTGCAACTGTAGGAAGAGGCCCTTAAGCTCTCATATATATCTTTTTACCTTTGTATTTAGCAAAACCCTTTTTATAAAAAAGACCATATGTGGATAAAATGCAAAAAAAAAAAAAAGAAGAAAAGAAAAGAAATGAGTAAATTTAAAAGTGCAAGGCCTGACCCATCATCCTGGCTCACTTCTCAGTGGAACCACTTTAAAGAATTTTATGTTACCTAACTGTTAGTTACTTTGGCTATTTTTATTAGCCCACAATAGGTTAGAAGCAGCAACAGAAAGGTTCCTTGTTTGTTTTGGGAGGGGCAGGGAGCTGTGAAACTGGTGTACTGACTAAAATAATGATAGCAAAATAAGATTAAAGACAAAGTTAAAGCAAATGTAACTGTAATGTATTTTCCTAGAGTTTGCCTTGAGTAATCAAGAAAAAGATACATTACTTCTAGTAATTTGGTTCACAATCAAACTGAAATTTATTTTAATTAAATAAAAGTATTTTATTAGCTAGTGACTGAAAGACCGGAAAAATGGTAAAATCTTAGCCTCATGGACTATTTGGGGACCTTAGGTTCTGTCTCAGCTCCTGTGTGACTTCGGTGAAGTCATTTAATGATCTGGCCTCCAGTTTTTGTTATTTGTAAAATGAGAGAGGTTAGACAGGGTCTCAGAGTTTGCTCTTAAAAAGACAAATGTTCTGAGTAACTAGCATTACTTTTTATTTAACAGTTTGGTGATAGTATGTTTTATAAAAATGTTTTCTCATCTTCTTAAATTCTTATTCTGTGTTATAGACATAATCATTCATTCATACACAGTTGATGGGTCATGCTACTTGTCACTGTACCCGTATATCTAATGATTATTTCTTCTTACTATTAAAGTATACTGATTCATTGCCAGTGGTACAGTTCAGATGGAATAGAAGGACAGAGGCACAGTCTGTGTTTTGAAGGAGCTTGGAGTCATCAAGTCTTGAAGGTTGAGACATGATGACCAAGTTGAAAAATGTCATGCCACCTTAGCCCACATCCTTAGACCTCACAGTACCACTGAGTATAGCTGGCTATTACTTCCTCAAAACTGTGTTCTCCTGTTTGTGCCTCTTCAGTTATCTCACCAGCTTCTGTTGTTTTCATGTGTCATATATGGGGTTAGAATTCACAAATCTATATCTCTAGCCAATTGTATCATAGTAACAAATACAGTATGTCTTATTACCCCTTCCTAGATAAAAAAAATTTCTTTAGAGGCAGAGAGCCTTTTTAAAACTTATTTTAACAGTATTTGCTTTTTCTATGAAATAAGTATTCATTGTAAAAACTTTGAAAAGTATAGTAAGTACAAAGAAGAAAAATCAGTAACATTTCAGTGTTTATTTTTCTAGTCTTTGCATTTGTTAATGCATGTGTTTTCATTATATAACATTGTGGGTGAATGTTATAAATGATTTTTGTGACTTTTTACTGAATGTAATGAACATTTTGGTCATTAAGTATACTACAAAATGGCTTAAAATGACCACACAGTCAACTGTGGTTTTCTATCTTTGTATCTTTATCCCTGCTTAGACCTGGGCCTTATGTGTAGAAGGCATTTGATAAATTTTTGTTGAATGAGTAGAAGTAATAAACCTATAGTTTGTCATAACTCTATAAAGAAGATCTTTTTAACTTATATTCCAGAAATTATATGCAGTAAGATATATATATATATTTATATATTTATATATTTATATATATGTATATATTTTCCCCCCCCGGAGAGGCGGTTCAATGTGTGTATTAATCAGATTCTCAAATGGATCAGTGACCCCTAAAATATTTAGGAACTGTTAAAATCAGTTCCTAATTTAGGGATAGTGAACTAATGAAAAAATCTGTATATATGAAGATGGTTTCTGCATTGTAGACAGATTTATTGTCCTATCTCTGTCAGTAGAAGCCTCTACACTGATGCCCTCTCCACCTGTTAGAGTGGGGTCTCTCAGAGCCCTTGCCTTGTTGGGTTTTTTTTTTTGTTTTTTTTGTTTTTTTTGTTTTTCCGGTAGCAAGACTTTTCTCAGTACATTCAGGGTTGCTGCCTGCACAGAGGGTCTTAACCTTGATATCAGGTTGGCCTCAGAGGTTACTGGAAATGCTTTTAGTGTTCATTCAGTATTCACTCAACAAGTAACTGATAGGTACTACTCTGTGCCCACTGCTGTTCTAGATGCTAGAGATACAATAGCAATGAATAAAGCCATCCCAGATCCTTCAGGGTGCTTGCAGTCTAGGGGAGAAAGCATTCTGGATATATCAAGGCTAATATTTTGCTGACAATGAATTAATTTCCATTTAATACATTATTTCTCTGAGGGGAAGGGGGAAAGCATGTTTAGTTTCTGAACAGCCAATTACAAGTGGACTTTGCATCCTAGCCTGTTTATAAACTGGCAACTATTATAAGTCTCCACATTTATAAACAAAACAATTTTAATGTTGATACAGTCTACATCCAATCAACATATATTTAGTATCTGATATATAGTAGGCATCATACTAAAGACTAGAGACACAATGAGGAACAAGACAGATGGGTCCCTTCCTTTACAAACGTATAGTCTGAGGAAGGGGTAAAGGGCAAACAGATGGTGAAACCTTCCGTTACTCTCTAGTGTGAAGGGACTTGGTGAGTAATAGTGTTCTGTCAGAGAACTTGAAAGCAGTTCTTAATGCAGACTTGGGAGCTTGGAATAGGTGTCCTAGAGAAATTGATGACTGAGTAGTGAAAGACAGTTTGGGACTTTGCCCAAATAAAAGGAGTGGGAGGAAGGGTATAAGTGTTCTTGCCAGAAGGAACAATGTACAAAGGCCCAAAAAGAAAAGAGCAAGGAATGTTCTAAGAACAAGAGAATTTTGATGTGTCTGGAACATAGTGTGATGTGAAGCATGAGACATTCAGAGGCCAGGTCATGAAGCAGTTTGCATGTTGAAGAACCTGACCTTCATTCTGATGGCAGTAGGAAGGAGTTTAAGCAGGATTGGATTTGCATTTTTAAAAGATTTCTGCAAAATTTAGCATAGGTTGTGAGTGGAGGGTAGGTCTAGAGTATCAAGACTAGAGAGGGGGAGACTGAATAGGAATAGGGACAGACAATGGGTAGATTTCTAACATATGTAAAAGGTAGAATCCATAAGAAAGGGTAGATGATTGGATGTGAGAATGAGGGAAGAATGAGTGGTGTGACTGACTTCTGAAGTGTCTATCTAGGGCAACTGAGATTGGGAACACTGAAAGAGGTATTTTGGGGAGGGAAGGGAATGGGCAGTTAATGTTTTTCCTTTAACCAGTTTTTAAAATTTCATATTTCTGGAATTGAAAACTAGTTGCCATTTGTTGACTATTTCTCCCTCTCTGTTTCTGAAATATTGATAGTAAGTATCAATATTTAGGATATATATTATAAAATATATAATTTATCAATAATATTTAGATGAAAAGATCAAATGTAGTCATTTTAACTTCTTTTGACCATTCCTTAAAAATTATTATAGGGATTCATGATTTTTTCTGTATAATATTGCTAAATATATATTTTAATTGGAATTTACTTTAATAGTAACTTTGTCAATAAGCAGCATTGCTTTTATATAAACTAAGAAACACACCTATACAGGAAGGTGTAATTTGCCAAAACTAATAGAGATTCACAAAGCTATGGATAAAATTTGAGGTCTTCCATACACAGATCACCTTTATATTCTTCATTCGATCTATGTCAAGATATTCTTTGTAAAAATGATGAAGTTTCTTAGTGTGTTAAAGCCCGTAAAGCCGTTGTGTAAACAGCCGTAAATAGAGAAAGCAGAGGAGCTGGAGGCAGGGTTGCCAGGGGAGCTGTGCTTTGTGCCGTGCCTGAGAGGACAGCAGGCCTCAGGTTCAGTGAGCATCTGAGTGATCCATCTAAAGACAGAGGTTCTCTTATTGTCAGCTTCAAAAATATGTGTTCAGAGAAGAATCAGCTCTTGCTCTTCAGAATTAAGGGTTTCTTTCTCTTTTTTTTTTCTTCAGATGGGCACGTCTTTGTTTTCAGGATCTATCTGGTATATGGTAAAGTAATATTCTACAGTAACCCCTACTGACCCAGAAAAGTGAGTTACATCTCCAAGTAAATCACAGTACCTCTGAGAATAAGAATGTGTATACTTTCATGGTGCTTCTAGAGTTTTAAAAGCATGGGAAGATGGCAATCAGGTAGCATTCACCATCCCTGGAACTCTCACTGGAGTATTTCTGATCACAGAACTAACCAGCAGGATAACACTGACATCCTAGGCTGAGATTTCTAGGAGTCTTTGGAATAGGTAAACAGTCCTGAGCCAAGATCCCAGGGTATTGTAGTCAGGAATTCCAGTGGGAATATTCTAGGATCACATTTAATGTCTTTTTGGAAAGTAGGACAAGGAGACATGTTTTTTTAAAAGTCGGTGGGTAAAGGCTTACCGGGGAAAGAAGGCTGGATGGGTCTCTTTGTGGGAACAGGTATTCTAAATTAGCTTTGTTTGTCAAAGACTGGAACTAGATGCAGATTCTGAATAGGATCATGGCTTATAGGAAATGCCATATTAGAATAATTTAGAACCTGTTTATCTTTAATACACTTAGTAATAGTTGAAAACCTGTATGTGTGTGTATTATTGTTTTGTTCTATTGGTTAAATTATTTGACACGCCAGCAAAACAGTTTACAATGATTACCTGAAATTAGTTTCTTTGCTTTATTTAGCTATGCAGGTTTTCAGAAAAGAACTGTATGTAAATAATAACACTTGCTTTTTCTGTAGGATGAGGTTCGGTCATGAAAGGTTTGATAAACTTTGATTTATGCTTTAGACAAAGGTCTTGTTAAAGAGTTAAGTGGCAGGGTTGTTTCAGATTTAAGATATCTGTTCTTAAAATAGCCATTTAGATATTATTGATGTCATCCATGAATGTCAATTATGTGTTCTCTTTGGAGAAACTTCATTACATTTAAAGATTATGAACTGAAGCTTTGCATTCTGATATTTTGGAACTTAAATATTTATTTTAAAAATAACTTCCATAACATATAATGTTATTATTAACTGCAGTATAATAATTTTTATGATTCATTTTTGTCATATTTACTTATTTTATACATTTGACATGTTTAATTCTAAAGAAAGTTTTCCATTCCTGTAAGTGCTCCAGACTGATAGAGGAACCTTCCTAATACTTAGCACCATTCATGTCATTCTTTGATTAGACTCCCCAGAGCTTTTCTACTGAGTACAAACTCATTCCCCTTTCACCCAAGGCCTGTAACAAGTATCACCCCAAATACTTGCCCTGTCTTTATTTTACAGGATTCCCTTGCCCTATAAATAATCCAAACTGTACTGCTAACTTTACTAATACATCCTGTATGTCACCTACCACCTTGTCCTTATTCATTCTCTTCTTGGAACACCTTAACTTCCTCATCCCACCTATCTTTGCCCACCAAACCCATATTAGCTTCTGGAGTTCATTTCAAGTTCCTCTTATTCCACAATGTTGCCCTTTGGCCCCCTACTCCTACAGAGATTTTAATCCCTGTTTACTCCTTAATACTTTCTGTGTAGTTCTTCTCAAGGCTCCCTTTCTGCCTGTTTCTGAAGTAGTTGTGTGTGTACTTGTCAGTGTGCAAATTCTTCAAGGTAAAAGTTGTGTCGTACTGCCTCTCTTGCAGGCACCTACCAGAGCATCTTGCATGGAGCAGTCTTTGAGTCAGTAATTGTTTAGGTGAATCTTTAACAACCAGTCACTGCAGTATTCTTTCTAAACCAGCAGTGGTGTATCTCCAATTAATCATCTATGAGTAGAGATAAATGTATCTTTATTGAAAACATGATTTGCATAATTATTAGGTTAGATTGTAGTTATAGAGTAACCTGTAGCTGATTAAAATACCAGATCTTAAAATTAATAAAAATGAAATTTAGTAAAATGGCCTCTAGCTTTCTTATATAACAGTAATACCCAGATAAGGATGTGGAAAAGTTATTCTCAAAATTAATGGCAGTAGCAACAACAACTATAACATAAAATGCTTAGAAATAAACTAATGAGAAATAACTGATATATGTGAATAAAACCACCAAACTTTAGTAAGAAATGTGGAGGATTTTAAAGTAATTATGAAAACATTTCTTGATAAGAGTACTGAATATTCTGGAGATTGCATCTCTGTCCAGATTAATTTATAAATTTACCTTAATCCTAGTATAATATTTACTAATTTTTTTGAGTGACAGAGTGATCCTAAAATGTATCTGTAAAAATGAATAGGTAAGAAGGTTATGCAAATTTTAAAAAGAAGAGTAATAATAGGGGTTTGAAGGATGGGAAATTCCTTATGAGATATTAAACTGATAGTCTTTACAATAATTTGGTTTCAACACAAGGTTTAAGATATCAGTGGACAGTATTAGAGCCCCAAATAGACCCCTTTATATACAGTAACTTCATTTATAATAAAGTAAACATCATAAGTTGCTGGAGAAGTTATTGATTATTCAATAAATGATGCTAGGAAAATTGGCTACTGGGGAAAGGGAGGAAAAAGGAATAAGGAATCCTCACCTTTAATTCAAATAAATTACAGAAGGAATAAGTGGTAAATATTAAAAATGAAAATATAATAAGAAAAGAAATATAGGCAGAAATTAACAATGGGATCTGAAAAGACGTTCTAAAGCTAAAAGCAATGGAAAATCAGAGGAAACAATTAATAATATACGTACAAATTTAGAAACATTTGTATGTCAAAACATAAAATTAAAGGGACACTTTAAAGGAAAATATTTACCACATATAATGGACAAAAAGTTGCCCTTACTATAAAAAGAGTAAATATCAAGAATAAATAAGAAAACACGGGCTTCCCAGGTGGCACAGTGGTTAGGAATCTGCCTGCCAATGCAGGGGGCACGGGTTCAAGCCCTGGTCTGGGACGATCCCACATGCCGCGGAGCAACTAAGCCCGTGAGCCACAACTACTGAGCCTGCGCGTCTGGAGCCTGCGCTCCGCAACGGGAGAGGCCGCGACAGTGAGAGGCCCGTGCACCGTGATGAAGAGTGGCCCCCACTCGCCGCAACTGGAGAAAGCCCTCGCACAGAAACGAAGACCCAACACAGCCATAAATAAATAAATTTATAAAAAAAAATAAATAAATAAGAAAACACTTAACATTTCAATAAAAATGAGCAAATGTGAACAAATAAAGCCATAAAGAAGTGCAAATAGTAAAATGTATATTTAAAACTAATGTAAATATAAATTAAAATAGTACAGATTAAACAATGATCAAACATTATTTTTACCCCTATCAAACTAAGAAAGATTGAAATTTAAAATTTAAAGTTGGTAAGAGTATGATGAAATGGACACACATATACATTACTTACTGATAAGTATGTAAAACAGTGTGAACCTTTTGGGAAAACAGTTTTTACTGTTTGATCCAGTAATTCCATTCCAAATGATCTTTCCTAAAATAATGGAGTTGCATATTAGTCATTTCTTGCTGTGTAACAATCACTCCAAAACTGAATGGCTTAATAAACATTTATTATCTCACAGTTTCTGTGGGTCGGGAATTCCTGTACAGCATAGCTAGGTACCTCTAATTCAGGTTCTCTCTCAGTACTACAATCAAGATGTTGACCAGAGGTGCAGCCATCTTACGGCTCCACTGGGGGAGAATCTGCTTCCAGGCTTACTCTGGTGGCTGTTGGCAGGTCTCAGGTATTTGCTAGCTGTTGGCTGAAGACATCAATTCCTTGGTACAGCAAGGACTTCTCCATAGAGCTGCTTACAACATGGTAACTTACCTTCTTGAGGGAGAGATGGAAGTCCTGTTTTTTTTGTAACCTAATCTTGGAACTAACATCTCATCGCTTATGCTGTGCAGTCTGTTTGCTAGAAGAAAGCACTAGGTCCAGCCCACACTCTAGGGGAGAGGATCACACAAGGGCATGAATACTACGAGATGGATTTATTGGGAATATTTTAGATACTGTTCTCCCACAGAGGTTAATATACAAAGGTTTTCATATAGATTTAAAAAATTTATAATAGCAAAAAAAAAATACATAATCACATATACACAAAGAAACAATTAAGGAAACAGTTTTAAATGTTCTACAGCAAAAGAATGGTTAAATTGTGCTACATCCACACAGTGTTATTGGGCTGGCCAAAAAGTTCCTTTGGTTTTTAAGTAACAATAAAATATACATTTTTCATTTTCACTGAGAACTTTGTGGAACAACGTATTCACTGTTTTGTTCCACTACCTTCTGCCATTTTCAGGCAACTTCATAATTCCATCTTTCCAAAACTTTTTTTGAGCAAAGAACTCTTCCAGGTGCCTTTTACATTCTTCCAGGAAATTGAACATTTTTCCATTAAGAGAATTTTTTAAAGACCTAAATAAATGGAAATCCGAAGGTACAGTGTCTGGTGAATATGGTGGATGAATCAGAACTTCCCAGCCAAGCTGTAACAGTTTTTGCCTGGTCATCAAAGAAACATGCAGTCTTGCGTTATCCTGACGGAAGATTATGCATTTTCTGTTGACCAATTCCGGACGCTTTTCATCGAGTGCTGCTTTCAGTTGGTCTACTTGGGAGCAGTACTCGTTGGAATTAATCGTTTGGTTTTCCAGAAGGAGCTCATAATAGATGACTCCCTTCCAATCCCACCGTATGCACAACATGACCTTCTTTGGATGAAGACCAGCCTTTGGTGTGGTTGGTGTGGTTTCGCTTGCCTCACGATCACTTCCATTCCGTATTATTGTACAGTATCCACTTTTCATTGCCCATCACAATTTGTTTTAAAAGCAGAATGTTTTTGTTACGTTTAAGTAGAGAATCGCATGAGAAAATACCGTCAAGAAGGTTTTTTTTCCCACTTAACTTACAAGGAACACAAACATCAATGTGATTAACATAACCAAACTGGTGCAAATGATTTTCAACGCTTGTTTTGGATATTTTGAGTATGTCAGCTATCTCCCATGTGGTTTAACATTGATTGTTCTCAATTAATGTCTCGATTTGATCGCTATCAACTTACCTGGTCTACCTGACCATGGAGCATCGTCCAGCAAGAAATCTCCAGCATGAAACTTTACAAACCACTGTTCAGTCACAGCACCTTCTCCATACACTGCATAAAACTTTTTTTGCGTTTCAGTTGCGTTTTTACCTTTCCTGAAATAATAAAGCATAATATGCCGAAAATGTTGCTTTTTTTCTTCCATCTTTAATATTAAAATGGCTACACAAAAATTCAATTTTGATAAGCTATATTTTAAATGCACACTGATATGACAGCTGTCACAATACAATCTAACAAAATTGTTTCGAATGAAGTTAAAGACACCTAAGTGCTACTAGAGCCATCTTAATGGAAAAAAAACAAATGAACCTTTTCGCCAACCCAATAGTGTAATTGTATAATAATAATAATTTCTACCTTTTTGAGTGTCAGTCATGTGCTAGGCATTTGTTAAGATATTTACAAATATTTCTGATCCTAACAACAACCATGTAAGGTAGTGGTTATTATCCTCATTTTACAAATGAAAAAAACTGATATTCAAAGACTCAGCCCTGAAATGTCATTCTAGAGTTACCTGGCTTCAAAGCCCAGTGACCACATTGCCATTGAAGTATGCTTATGAAGAATAGTTAATGACATGAGGAAGACTTAAAAACTGTTTTTACAGAGTGATCTGTGTGTGTGCACATTTTATTTACGTGTAAGGAAAAAACAATAGTCACAAATGTTAGCTTTCAATGGCAGAATAATAGAATATTAAAATTTTTCTTTAAACTTTTATTTCATTCTAAATCTTTTACATTCTGTATGTATTCCCTTTATAATCATTTTTAAAAACCAGAATGCTTTGAAAAGTAGTTCAGCTTCCTCTACTCCAAGGGAAAACTGCTAGCAAGACTTGTACACACAGTTTTATGTGAAGTTGAAATTTTATATGGTAATGAATCATTCCATTTAATCTGCTCTTCTAGATTACTGATCTCTCCTTACCCAACTATCTGATGGCATCTTCGGTTGGACTGCTTCCTACCCAGCTCCTGAATTCTTATTTGGGTACCACCCTGAGGACCATGGAAGATGTCATTGCAGAACAAAGTGTTAGTGGATATTTTGTTTTTTGTTTACAGGTGAGTTTAAGACCAAGGCTTGTCTTTTTTTGTTTGTTTCCTTTTTGTATGACATTACTGATTTAAATCTAAGAAATTTCACTGAAAATAATTTAAGAAGATTTTTTCCTTTTTACATGTTTTCTTGTTTTTTCAATACTACTTCATATTTTGACAACATTTACATTTTTAATTGTGTGGATATATGGAAATATATAGAACTGAATTGACACTTATTGAAAATTCTCTTAAACACAAAAAAAAAGGAATGACAAAAATAGGGTTCTTTTTGCAGTGATTATTTTCAAAGTCATGACTAAATCAAATATTCTATTTTGAGTTTGTATGAAGTATTAATACTACATTTCTAAAGATAATTTTAATGAGATTTGGTAGGGTTAGGTTTTTATCTTAGTTACTTTACCTTCAAATTTTGAAGGTATTGAACTCTTCTATTGGTATTTTTTAGATTATTATACTGGCAATGTAAATTTCTTTCTAGTACAATTTGATGTGAACAAAAATTTTTTTAGAAAGTATTGCTTTATAAAAAGTATAGAAGTATTCCATTACAAGTTCAAATAATATTTGTATAATAGATTATTACTACCATGCAGATTATAGCATAGTTTGGGGTACATACAATTCAATATAAGAGGTTAATAAAAGAGGAAAATCCTGCTATGTCGGCAGACTTATTCAGTGCCTTAAATTACATGCAGGAAGAGTTAAAAATTCATTTGCTTGTGATACATTTCACTCCTGAGATTTACCAAAATATAAAATCACCTTGATTTTTGATGATTTAGTAAGATGATGATGATGATGGTCGCTAACATTTATTGAATGCTTTATATGCCATATATTTAAGCTCATTTAATGCCTACCAAAACCTTAGTAGGCATATAATTTTATTATCTCGAGCCAATTGTACATTCAGTGATGTCACACTGGTAGCTTGAAATTGGTCATGACGGGGGTATCTACAGTTATGGAAAATGACAAGTGCTCTAAGTCAAGCTCCCCACCTCTGATCCCTAAGAGCTAGTTTACTAGCACACCATTGGATAATAATTTGTCTAATGTCAGAGCTGCAAGGGGTAGTATCAGGATTTGAACAAAGGCAGTTGGTTCTAGATACCATGCTCATAACCAGTGGTCTACTGAGCAGATAATACTAGTGAGATAGCTGACTTAACTTACTGGTCCCTTGACTTGTAAGTTTTAATTTATACTGTTATTGAATATATGGTGTCACATTGCAAATTTACTGTTAGTGGTATTATTCTCAATTTATTGAGGTACTATACTGTATTAAAAATACTACGATAAATAAAGCCAGAGTTAATTTTCTTTGTGCTTATGCAGTACAAGTTTAGTAAACAAAGTAAGCCCAAGAATATTTACATTAAACTATAAATAAAGCTTGTCAGTGAAAGGGCTTGCTTTAACAAAAATTTTGTAATATTTTTGATATTCAGGAAGTCAGTTTTTATTTTCCTTTACTATTTTTTCTTCAGAGCTACATTTTTTTAAGATAACCTGCTATAGGTTTAGAGTTTTTGTTACAGTTGGTTTATTTTTATTAATGTAGCATGCCAATCACATACTAAACTTTCTGTGTTACGTAGTATCTATGTTAATAATTTATGTTTATAATCATCCCAAGGTACTCTAAGATTCTGATGTACACTACATTCTCAGATTGATTTTTTTAGTATATTTAAGCATATTTTATGTTTTTCAAGTTTCCTGAAAACAATTTGAAACACCTTTTTTTTTCTTGTCATTGTAATTAGAATTCCTCATTATTAGTAGTTTTTAGAAGATATTCACTATTTGATACTTTATATTTCTATGCATCTTAGTAAATTACTCAACTATAATCAGTGGAATTATAATAGAACAAACTAGTTCATGCATTTGTCAGTGGTGCTTCTTAAAATATAGGATGTTCTTTTTTCTAAGCGATTTCTTACCCCTTTGCTTGAATTGGCAAATTATTTAAGCTTAGGATACAAAACAAGGGGAAAAAGGTAAATGTTTCTTAGCCCAGACATTTACAAAAAACAACCACCACAACAACAAAAAAGTGAAGGCATGTTTATGCCTTGATTGGATATATTGATGATGTTACTTGTAATTTGTTTCAGGGAGGATTTAATTTAGCTTACAAAAGATATACAGGAGAATAAAAAGAGAGGAGAAAGAAGTCATCTTGAAGGAGAAAATTAGCATAGGAAAAAAGGATGAAGCATAGGTTAAAGTTAGCAGAGTAAATAACATGAGGTTCCTCATATTCGCTAGAAATGAGCCACAAATTTGCCTCTCACTGTAGCCACCTAAATAGAGTCCACAGTGTCTGTAAAATCAAAGAAATACCAAACAGATGTTCAGAGGAAGGCACAACTATTTACTGTACTGAAATCCAACTTAGATTCCGTGGTTTGTCAATTCAGTTAATCTTTTCCATATATTTTTGTGTGTGCTCATCAGCCAAAACCCCAATCCTGGATAAATGCAAGTTTTGATCTGCTTTGCACCTGCTCTTTTGGGGAAGTCATACAACCAAGCTAATTGGTGATATTTAATTCATGGTTGCAAACCTTCAGCTGGTTTCTCAACACTGCCCTATATTCTGTTTCCTTTGTCTTCCCTTTCCCCCATTTTCCTCAATGACTATTTCAAACTTATCCTCACCCTCCTCACAGTTTTTTCCTCCTCTCCTGGCTTCCTTCTTCATTCTCAACAGATTAACTCTCTTGCTTAACAGAAAAATCAAAAGCCTTCAAATGGGAAAGCCCTCAATTTCCAACTAAGAAATGTACTAACCCTCTTATGTTCTGCTCATACTCTCGGCCTGCTTTTCAGTTAATGGTGGAAGAAATCACTTTCTGTATGCCTTCCTCTTTAAAGCTTGTCTTTCTACTTGTGTTTGATTCTTTCATTTTAATAGGGAATCTTTTAAAAAAGTTTTTTGTTTTTTTGTTTTGTTTACTTCACTGGGCTGTTGGGAAGAGTCAGTACACATTGCCAGGCCCTGGGCTCCAGAAAGGCATCTGGGGGAAAATTCCATGTAAAGATGTAGCCCATTCACCCTTGTTGGGAACCTGAAAGACTTTTTCAGTGGTTCTAAACTTATTTTCTGTGGCCTCGCCAAATTCTTCCCTCAAGCTTTCATCACTAACCTTCTCTAAATCAGATACACTTTCCAGTTCTCATCTTAGCAACCTAAGATTCTGTTGACGATGCCTTTTAAAAACACCTTCTTCTCTTAGCTTCTTTGATACCACTCTCCTGATCTTTTTCGCTGTTTGCCTGGCTCATTTATCAGCACCTCCTTCTCTTTTCATCCCTAACTTGGTCTTCCACAAGATTCTAGCCAGAGCTTTTTAGTCTCACTCTGAAAACTTTTCTTCTTGGTAAATCCAGTTACTGTGGTGGCTGCTATTATGTTTATTGCAAGTACTCCCTAATACACATCTTCAGCTCAGCCTTCTTTCCATACCTTTAGACCCATTCACTGAATTGCTTTGGATATCTAATAGGCACCTCAAATTCAGCATGTCCTAAGCAGAACTTAGCATCTCATCCACACCCTCCCCCAATTAGTTAACACTTTTTTCATATCTTTACATTGTATCACCATCCACATAGTATCAAACTTAGGGTGTTCAATAAGTATATCTTGTGTTTTTAAGAGAACTCACATGTTAGAGAACAAAGACAAGATTTAAAGGCCTACGTTTAAAATAACTAATTTGAAGGGAACCCTTTTACAGTGTTGGTGGGAATGTAAATTGGTAGAAACACTATGAAGAACAGTATGGAGGTTTCTTAAAAAACTTAAAATAGAACTACCATATGCTCTAGCAATCCCACTCCTGGGCATATATCCGGAGAAAACCGTAATCCAAAAGGATACATGCACCCCAATGTTCATTGCAGCACTATTTACAATAACCAAGACAGGGAAGCAAACCCAAATGTCCATCAACAGAGGAATGGATAAAAAAGATGTGGTATATATATACAATGAAATACTACTTAGCCATAAAAAAGAATGAAATAATGCCATTTGCAGCAACATGGATGGACCTAGAGATTATCATACTAAGTGAGGTAAGTCAGACAGAGAAAGACAAATATCATATGATATTACTCATATGTGGAATCTGATTTTTAAAAAAGATACAAATGAACTGATTTACAAAACAGAAACAGACTTACAGACATCAAAAACAAATTTATGGTTACAAAAGGGGAAATGGCGAGGGAGGGATAAATCAGGAGCTTGGGGTGAACATACATACACTACTATATATAAGATAGATAACCAACAAGGACCTACTGTATAGCACAGGAAACTCTACTAAATATTCTGTGGTAGCCTATATGAGAAAAGACTCTAAAAAAGAATGAATATATGTGTGGGTGTAACTGAATCACTTTGCTATACATCTAAAACTAACACAACATTGTAAATCAACTATACTCCAATAAAATTAAAATATTAAAAAAGAAAATGTTTTAAATAAGGATGAATAAAATAAATATCTTTGTTTCCTATAACATAAAAAATAAAATAAAATAAAATAACTAATTTGCTTAGAATTGTATTAAGTAATGGGTATTCACTTAATGTACAGATTCCCTTGTGCAAGTTCCAGGTTCCCCCATCTACTCAACCTACCTTACTCCCAGTATCCTGCCCTTCCCCCTACCTCCCTCAACACTTGTATCTAGAATATTTCTCCCATAAAATTATAGGTAGGCTTAATTGAAACAGTGTTATATTTAAGGATCACTATGCTTAGAGCAGCCTTTGAAAGCTTGCTGGGACATTAAACAATATCTACTGAGAATATTTGCTCTGAACTCTAAAGAACTGCTTTAAAATGAACTTTGGAATAAATACCATTTAAAAGATGTAGACTGCTTAGACATTCATTGTGCTGAATTATATGTAGAATGTTTAAGCACAGAGGGACCACAACTTTTGGACAGTGGGAGAAGCCCATGTGGTTTAAAGGGACTTACCTGAAATCACAGCACTAGTGAGTGGCTAAACCAAGACTAGAACCTGATTTTCAGTTTAATGCTTTTTCTAGTTATCCCTTTGACTGGCATTTTTCCCCTCACCATGTCCCTTTGTTTTTGTTTTGAAAAGTATAGACAGTTTCGTGTTCACAATCTCTGGTTAATTTCTTTTGAAGCTTATTGGCATTTCATTCTTTTTTAATTGTTTAAATTTATTTATTTTTGGCTGCATTGGGTCTTCATTGCTGTGCACGGGCTTTCTCTAGTTGTGGCAAACAGGGGCTACTCTTCGTTGTGGTGTGTGGGCTTCTCATATGGTGGCTTCTCTTGTTGTGGAGCACAGGCTCTAGGCGCGCAGGCTTCAGTAGTTGTGGCACGTGGGCTCAGTAGCTGTGGCTCACAGGGTCTAGAGCACAGGCTCAGTAGTTGTGGCACACAGGCTTAGTTGCACCGTGGCAAGTGGGATCTTCCCGGACCAGGGCTTGAACCTGTGTCCCCTGCATTGGCAGATGGATTCTTAACCACTGTGCCACCAGGGAAGTCCAGCATTTCATTTTTTAAAAGTGTTTCTTAATATTTTTAATTTTGTCTGCACCAGGTAGGTCATTTGCAAATGGTAGTGCTTCTCTCTAAGTGGGCTTAAAAATACCTATGGACATTTATAGTTCTGCACAGAAATAATACTACATTATTACATTAATAAAGTTTAGCCAGCTTTACCTCTATTGTAGAAATTTTT
The DNA here is from genome assembly GCF_965194805.1 of Balaenoptera borealis. Taxonomy (NCBI): domain Eukaryota; kingdom Metazoa; phylum Chordata; class Mammalia; order Artiodactyla; family Balaenopteridae; genus Balaenoptera; species Balaenoptera borealis. Next base: position 45,795,950 of record NC_138876.1, read on the forward strand.
TTTATTCCTTGAAGGAAACTTTTTGGTACAAAGAGAGAAGCTTGACTTGTATCAAACAAACATCATTTAATATGGACTAAAAGGGATGTATAGTTGCCTTGTGTTAACCGGATACCATATAATGGTTACCCTGTAGATTTTGGCCCTCCACACCCAGCAGCCAAAGGAAGAATAAATGACAACTGTGTGTAAACTATTTAAAAATTTTACCTAACTATATTTGACAAGCATCCTGTTTGTAACATTTCTAAGACAAATATTTATTGGATATATTTCTCCCCTTTTTCAATGTAAAATATTGTTAATTGTAATATTTTATTTTTATTCACAGATTATTATAAGTATAGGCCTCATGTTTTATGTAGTTCATCGAGCTCAAGTGGAATTGAATGCAGCTATTGTAGCTTGTGAAATGGAACTGAAAACCTCTCTGGTTAAAGGCAATCAACCAAATATCAGTGGCTCTTCATCCTACAACAAGAGGACCCTAAAATTTTCTGGAGGTGGAATCAATATTGTATGATTCTAATGAAATGTATGATTGTTAGAGCCTAACAATCCAAGGTCTAGCAATCCCCTCACTAGTGGGCAGATGCAAGTTCTAATTGTATTACAGCACAAAAAAACAAAACAAAACAAAACAGAAACTGACTAGTTTTTAAATTGCACATTTTTTAAAAAGCAAGAATCATTTTCTGGATAGGTAAGTGTAAATGTAGATGCAATTTTGGCTGCAACTCTTTATCATTTATTATACCCGTAATGGCCTATAGGTCTGCACTTTAGTTTTTCTTCATTGTTTTCTTTATGGGTACTTATGAACAGAGAAATAATCCAAATATTTTTTTGCTTAGTGTCTTTATTTATAAAGTCTATGAATAGTTGTAAGCATCTTTCCTACTTATAAAGATGAGTAAAAGTATGCAATTTTAAATGTATAATATTATTGGACATTCTTTGCTTTGGTAGTCTTTCCAGAAAGGATAAACGGTGTTTATTTTTTTTTTTTTCTAATTGTGTTAGGTGGGACCACTTTGCTTTCCTTTTCCTTGCTAGTTAGAAAATAGACATAAACTTTTGTTTGAATGTATTTTTGTAAGGATCATATTGTTGCAGGGCCATTTATACTGATACACACAAGCTTAAATCCTACATTGTGGGACTGAAGTGCTCTTAAGATACCTTTTTTAGTTTCACTGTGTAATATACAAAGCAAAAGGGAAATTTATTTAAATTGGTAGTGGCTCAAATTAGAACTTGAGTTCTAATTTCATTACATTGGTTTTACCCTCCTTAGGTCTTCCATCAAAGGGCTGTCCTATTGCAGTCTTACTAAAACATTTTATTAAAATAAACCTCTTTTTCTTTTTATATTCATAATTAGGCTTTGAAATAAAGATGTTATTCCTTTAAAGTGGTGGGCTTACCATCATTGAAGATGTCACTCAGGTGACCTTGTTTGATCAAAACGCCTTTCTAAAAAAACTAAGCTTTAAAATCATGTTTATAATTCCATTGAAGTACATATATATTTTTCCCATAGTCTTCATCTTTAAAACTATAAGTAATGTTAAGTTAATGCCCAGATTTGTATTATTTGCCGTACTATAGAGTAGGCTTATTTTGTTTGGTTTTTGGTACTTATTTTTCTCTGATAAGACTCAGGAATTCTGAAATGTGAAATTAAGTCTCGCAATTCTTTCTCCTGTAGAATGAATTGAGTGTATTTATTAATAGCACTTATGTGTATAGAATATAATGATTTGGCAGTATGATTCATATGACATATTATTCATTTATCACCTTATATTTTTAAAATAGCTTAATTGTGAACTTAATGATTCTTTTTTTTTTACAATAGCTTATAACATTATTTACAGTAGCTTATTATAGATATGAATGCAAATTTTCTGATAGGTATCTCTTTTTTAGCTATGAAGATGTCACCTTATCAGAGACCTCCCATTTGCCTTTTCATTAGGGTAAAATCTTTGCCCTGATTTACTAAAGTGCAAAAGAATTATTTGTAAGCAGATTATTTTAGTTTTATGCTAAAGATGCATTTGGCCACTTTAATTTGTAAATTTTTTGCCCTGTTGCAGGTATAATTGTTTTCCTGTCCTTCATAATGCCTAAATTTGCTCACCTTTGAGTAACAGTGAAGTTCATATGTCCATACCAAGAAGAACTCAGTGTAAATGATCTTATAGGCACCTGGGTCTATAGCATTCAATTGGCCTACAAATCCTTCCTTCTTTTATTGGTAGAAAAAAAATATATAGTAATGGAATATTATTATTCTTTTTTGAATCCTAATTACTTGTTTGGTTATCTTTAAAAATTATTTAGTTTAATTATCCCAATAAACAATATGTTTGATTTATTCTTTTCTGTCTAACTTGACAGTATTTCTCTTGTGCTTCTTGTTTGTGTTTAGTTTTTGGTAAAGAAATCAATAATTTAAGATTACTACTTTCATACACTTGTATTACACTTCATGTATTTTGAAGTGCATTTATTTAATTAGCATTTTGTAACTTGAATAATTTTGCCAAATGAATACCTTTTGGTAGTTTGTCATGAGTTCTTCCAACTGTTGCATTTTGCTTAGTACTTAAATATGTAAAGGTAAAAGAGAAGTAATTTTTCTGTATTCTGCCAACATAATTTTATATAATAAAATCATCCATTTTTACTTAAAATAGTATGGATTTACTATTTCTAAAATACTAATCTAAAGCTGCAGTTTTCCTTTTGTTCATCATCTCTAGCCTCCACATAAACTACTATCCCTTATAGTCATGCTATTTGATAGCTGGTTTTTTATATGAGCTGTCTATAAATTGTACAAAGCATTACCATGCCTTATTCACTCCATCTTTAACCCTGTATCCCAGATTTCTGGCAGCAACAAATTTCTACAGGATCCTTTTATGTTGCCCAAATATTGCATCCAGTCATAGAGTATATATTTATAAGAGAAAATATTTTGGATTTCTCAAATCATTTAAGTGCAGTTTAAAGTTACTTTATGCATATTTTTAAAAGCACACAATATACCTTATCTCAAATCTGATGAAAGATATGTTCTATTTTTAATTCGTTGGGCCTTTTTCTTAGTTTTCCACATTTTCTGGTTTATTACTAATGATTTTGTTTACTCTTTGCCAAGTTCTGTCATGTAAATTATTTTTAAACAGCAGCACCTCTTTTTAAAAATACTTACATAATAATTTACTAAATGTTTTCATGTCCATTTTCATTTGATCATCTGATTTGTGAAATAACTTGAAATCTGTACTTTGGTTTGTGAAAATAATAGAACCAAATCTCTGTCATTAGAATGTGTATTTTGAGTTTATGTTCAGAAGTGACTTTGTGGGTTTGTTCAGAACCAACCATACTCTCCTTTTATGCACTTTGTAACCAACTGTAAACCTTTTAAGAAGACTTTCCCCTGATAGGATCAAGCCTATGACTATAAAACATTTCCCTCCCTGAGAAGCTATTAAGTTAAGTGGTGGAGCTACAAGCATATACCAGTATGTGTTTGTTAATGTGCAATGCTGATTGGAACTATTCTTAGGAAAGGTGCTATGGCTTACATACGTCAAAATTTGTGGGACTTTCTTTAGAATGCTGAAAGTTGCTAGGTATGTGCCAGGCTGATGCAGATAAATCCTGAGATGCATGGTAAATCCATGCTGTTCAAAACCAGGCAGCATTTGCAGAGAATAAGAGAGGTTTAATGAGGACCTCAGGAGCAATGATACTGACCTAGGTTGATGACTTCAATGATGGAATTTTGTTTCAGACACAGGCCACTCAGTGCACCAGAATGGTGGTCTGAATAACACTATCTGGTTTTTAAATTGGACATTGCTAATTTCTGTTATAAAAAACTGTTTAGGATATAATTTTTTTTAAAGGTCATGTCTTTAACCTGAAAAGCTTAAAAGAAGGGAGTGGAATCACTTGTTCCACAGGATATTTAAAGCTAAGGAGTTCCAATAACCTCACATATGTTGAATGAAAACTGTTAAATAATTCAACAACTAAATAATAACTTGGTACTTCTGAATTGCAAAGTGATTGCTGCAGACTGTTTTCTAAAGTAGCTGAAGATTTAAAATAGATAATTCTAAAGGTAAATCAGTAAAATCTCTTGATAATTGGTATCCCAGGTCACTTATGTGCCTGAGAAAATAAAAGGTTATGCCAGGGGAGGGAACAATTCAGGAGCAAATGAGGACATGCTCCTAAAAATGGGAATGCTGGTAATTGACCTTAGATGGGGGTGGTTATGGTTATAGCAGAGGCCCTGTGGAGAAATGGTTCTGATGTCTTACATTGACACTCGATCTTCAGTGTTTATTTTTCTAATATCCCCAAATCATGAAATGCTACCTACCAGTCAAACAATTGTTAGTCATTTATCTCAGGCTGCAGTAATGTTTATGATGCCTTTCATAATGTTACAGGACTTTGGTAAATCTAATTTCCTGTTGACCTCTACCCTGTTTCTATGACTGTTTCCTTGAGGGCCCATTCCAGCTGCCATAAAACTTTTGTCTTAATACTTAGAAAGACACTTGTCCTTATTTATTTGTAGCAGATCCCATCCTGTTGCATGTATACTTTTCCTAGACATTTTAGGTCAAAATTGCTTGCTAGAACATAAAATAGGCCAAAGACGGGACACCACATGTTGCAGACTGCCTTCAGCCGGGGTGGTGCAGTGGAGCACTCACTGGATAAATGTGTTAGCAGTGTGTTCATTACCCAAGATTGTACAGTACTTTCTGCCATGCTCATCCTCCTTGGCTGAGGGTGCCTGTCAGCACTCAAGAGTGTGGGGAAAACATATTTCAATAGTATACAGTATTATGAGTTAAATATTGAACATTTTTAGGGAAAGCATTATATGTGTGATAGTGTTAAAACAGGATATATGTATGTGGTAAATTTATATTTAATCATTCTGTCATGTTTCAACAAAGTTGTTTATGTGAATTAACTAATTACTAACTGATACTACTGTCTTAACAGTGACTAATATTCTGTGGGATAACCTGTTGGTTGAAAGCCTTAAAAATCAAAAAATATGCACGAAGCTGAATAGAAAAGAGTGAGTAGAATATATATTGAACCAAAAAAAAGAGTAATTTGAAAATTATAAAATTCTTGAAGTAGGTATACAATTAGAGTGGTATGTTTTAATGTAAGTATATTTATCCGAGGATGCATAAAACTCATAACCATCATAAGAGTGAATTCTTTGATTCTGTCTTTGTTAGTTATAAAGCCATTTTCAGTAGAAATGTTTTGATGCATGACCTGTTTCATGCTCATTTCTTACAATCCTGCACTCAAGTTGACCACAGCTGGGAGGACAGGGAACTGAGTAGTTTTCCACTAAGGTTTTTTAGTTACTTATTCTGATTTTAAGTTAACTAACTGGTTTTATGTTATCATATTTCTACTTTAAATATATAATAGGACAGCTTTGCTTGGAATCAGCATTCTAAGTAGGTTTCATAGCAGTGCATTAAATTATTAAATGGACTTGGAACAGATTCTGGTAACATTGAACCTGAGAGTGTCTTTGCTTCCCTCCACTTGGCTGCTAGGATCAACTCTATTATGAGTTTGTGGGGGTCTTGGTATAGAAAACCAGAGCAGGGGTTTCTCCTGCATGGGCTGGCAAATGCTGGTAAGAAAGATTGGAAAGCTGCAGATCTTGGGGAGACTTCAGCTTTGAAATCTGTGGGTTTCCGAATGGAAGTTTGATATCGGTCTCACAAAGATACGTCAGTTCTCCCTGACCTCTAAAAGGCTGAGAAGGAGCTGAATGACCTTAATGTTCTTCGCTGCTCGAAGAGGAGAGAATTCAGGAAGACCATATACAGAGAAGCTTCCTGCAAACTTCCTCGAAGGAATTTGCAGCGAGCCTACTTCACATTCCACCTCTGGCATTTCTGATGCCCCATATTAATTGCAGCATTGTTCTTAGTGCCAAACAACTGGAGACAAAGTGAACACAGTTCATAGGGGAATGGCTAAATAAATAATTTTCCATCCATACCATGGGAGATTGACTAGCCACTTCCTTAGAAAGGAAGAACCAGATTTATGCCAGTAAATTAGAGGGATTTCCAGGAAGTATTGTTTTGTGAAATAAATGAGATGCAGAAAACTAAGTAAAAATACCACATTTTTCAGAAAAAGTCCTATCTCACTTTCCTGTGCATGAGTACGTATGTGTATGTGACTTTCTATACATGAATTTGTGTGCATGTGAATAGGTGCATCTCTTCATATCGGATTAAATGAGTAGAGAGAAAAATGTGAAAAGAAACCTACTAGCTTAAGATGGGTTATTTTGATGGTGGTGGAGAGCTGGTGTGGGGGACTAATAGAGAAGAAATGAAGAAGAGAGAGAATGAAGGTAATAAAGCCAAAAGGAAAGTGGGAAAAATTGCACTAATTTTTTTAAAATAGGTAAAATGAACCTATATTCCTTTCTTTGGCATGGTAGAAGTCATCCTCTTATTAAACCATCCCAATTGATAGCTATTCTGTTCAAGTACTCGAGGTCATATAGTACAATATTGAAGTTGGCTCTCTTAAGGCCAACTGCCAGTGGTCAAATCCCAATACCACTGCTTCTTGGCTACATGACCTTGAAACATTAAGAAGTTACTTAACTTCTCTCTGTGCTTCAGTTTGCTCACCTGGATGATAGCCTACCTCGTGGGGTAATTGTGAGAATTAAAGAGATTAAAATGGGTTAAGTGCTGAGAGTAATACCTGGTAGGTAGTAAGTATATAATAAGCGTTAGGTATTATTACCCAAAACCAACCTTTTAGGAGTTGAGAAGCACTTTGACTATTTGAGTGTATATTTGGCAGACTACATTGAGTTGATCATTTATGGACCAGAATAGGGGAGAGTATTAAAATTTTTACCTGGCTTCTGTGTTTACAGAGCACACAGTGAAGTTGGAGAGACAACATATACACAAAATAACTACTGTATAATATGTACAGGGTAAAATATCAGTGAAAAATTATGGCACAAATTGTGTAATTAGTGAAAGGAGTACTTAGATCATTGAATTTAGGTAGAGGTTGGGGAAGTTTTCTAAAGAAGATTTATTTAGCTTATTGTATTTTTGCAGATAGGGGCTGTAAAGTACACGGTTCTCAAAGGGATCTGTGACTAAAAAAGACTAAGACACATTGTTATGTGTCTTAGTCTTTTTAGGTAAAAGGTGAAAGTTGTGCAGATAGGAATTTTATTCCTTTCCTTATTGTGTACATCGTTTGAATTGGTGCATCAGTGTATTTATGTCTCTCCTCTTCCTTTACACCTCATAGACTCTATTCATGTCTGAGAGGCTAGCCACTTTCTAAATGCTAATAAGAAAACAAATTTCACCAAAGAAACCTGTAATTTATCCTACTTTATGCTATTTGAGGGTTGGTTTTGTTTGTTTGTTTGGTTTTTGGAAAATGAAGGAGTTTGCAGTCTAGTAAGTTTTCCCCAGTGGACTGCTTTCTTTACCAGCAGCTCTTTTAATTTTTTAAGCCAACATATAACTTAGACTTATTTGAATTGATATCTTATGAACCTAAGTTATTTCCTTCATAAACAGTTGACTTTAAGTTTATTGCCTTATTGTGGTTTGTGATGCCAATATTACCCTTTTATCAAGATTTGAATTTTCTGAATTTTCATTGTCAGTCATTTTTTCAGAAAATACTGAAAAAAAATTAGCTAGATATCAGACATTCTGCTAGGCTTTGGAGTTAGAGAGATAGGAATAATACTAGAGGAACTCTCATTTAGTGGGAAAGGTAGAAGAGTAAAGGAACAATTGCAATAAAATGTGATCAGATCCATGATAAATGTTTATACCGTAGAGGCAGAAGGTTAAATTAGAATCAGGAGTTGCAGCAAGGACAGAGGGAACTAAAGGGTGGGGGGTGGGGTGGGGGGTGGGGGGAGGGGGAGGGAAATGAACCAGGGTAGGAAAGTATTCCACAGTTAGTGATAACTGAATTGAGTTTGAAAGGATAAGTGCAGATTGTCCAAGGGAAGAGAAAGAAGAGCATTATAAAGACAAAAGCACAAGAGCATGGCAAATAATTAAATACAGCTAGAATAGAATATAGAGAGCAAGTGGGGAATATTGAATTAAGGCTGGAGAATTACATATATGATGTGTGTGTATGTGTGTGTGTTATATACCCACATATATATCATATGAATAGATTTATGTAGAATATTAAAAAGTAAGAAGTTAGGATTTTATGTTCATGGATGAGGAGATATCAAAGTGGCAATTGAGTCTGCATTTTATATGACACTAAGAATATTGGAGGAATTGAAGAGTCAAGACTACTACTCACTCTGAAGACTGACCAGGGGAGAAATGATGAAGGCCACAAATAAGACATAACAATAAAAAGTTAAAAAATTAAAAATGAGGAAGTGTTACATTTGAGAGGTATAGAAAATAAATTTGGTGAGTATAGGATGAGGGTGCCAAAAAGAGGGGAGAAGCTGTGATGGCTCCTCAGGTTCTGTGAATGGTGACATATTTATGAGCAGTTTGCAGGTGGGGGAGATGATGTTGAGTTTGAAATGTCTATGAGGCATGGAGATCAAGAGACACTGCTTAAGTGGATATGTGGGTCCAGAGATATGGACTGGGAATAGATGTTTGGAAATTATCAACACACATAGATGGTATTTGAGGCTTTTGATGTGGATTTGGTACCAAGTGAATACGATGGTGACTAGGAGACTGATAAAGAGCAGCCAGAGAGAATAGCAACCAGGAGGGAGTGTCATAGGCAATGGAAAGAAAAAGTTTTGAGAAATAGGAGGCTGTTAAATACTACAGAGAGGCCAAATAAGTTAAAAATTTGAAAGTGTTCATTGGGTTTGACAATTAGGCAGTCATTGGTAGCTTGGTGGCAGTAATTACAAGCAAGTAGGTGGTGTGCAAGCCACGTGCAAGTGTGTTAAAGTGTAAATGAAGACTGTAAATATAGACCATTCTCAATAAACTTGGCAGTGGGAGCATGGAAAATTACAATTAACATTGAAATTAATTAGAAAAGGACTTGCTTTTCAAAAAGATTTGCATTTCTTTACCTACTCTAAAATTTGCATTGCTTGTATAGTTTCTACATTAATTATGTCATTTAAAGTTTTTAAAAGGCTATGAATTAAAGAGGAGAAAGCAGTAGCTGGGGAGTGGGGAAAAAGGAGGAGGTAGGACTGTGGTTCTCTCACATTGAGTCACCTGGACACCTTTCAAAAAATATCCATGCTTTGCCCTTACCTATTTTCATAATCTCTGCGGGTAGGGCCTAGGCATTGACTTTTTTTAAAGAGCTCCATGTACCTTGATACCCACTGAAGGTTGAAAACCACTGAGAAAAGATTTTTCTCTTAAGATGGGAGTGACTGAAGACTGTTTAAATACTGAGGAAGATGAACAATCTATAATTTATATAGCTTATTGATTATATGTTATAATTTATTGATATGAGATACCATTAGCTTATATAAGAAGATACTGATATTAGAGAATTAAATAGATCATTGACCTGGGGGTTAAGAGACATATGCACTTTATTTCTGACTGTCACCAATTTGCTATATAATTTTGTGCAAGTCAAAAAATATCCACACATGTATACAGTGTGAAGGCTATGATTCTGTACCTAAGGACCATTTCCATCTCAGTTTCATTTTATTTTTCATCTACTTCTTGAGCAGAATCATGGCTCTCTAGAGTAAGTATCTAATTTGTATCTGCAGTTAAATATAGTTCCAATTCTAATTAATCTTAGGATATTTCCTTAACTTTCCTTTTCTTCCATCTCTGAAATAAAAATTTCAAAATGTTTACAGGATGAAGCACATCCTAAGAGAACTGCACAGCTTAGAGGAAACTCATACTGCATTTACTGCGTTCTCTTCTACTCTCAACATTCATACTCCAGGGAAATTTATTTTTAAATTAGTTTGTTCAATTTTGGAAAAATGTGTTTTAAAGCTGAAAGGAATGAAGATTCATCTAGTTCTGCATTCTCATGTTGAAAGAGGAGGACACAGGATCAGAGAAAGTTAGCAATGGAGCATCTTATTCCCCCATTCTGTGCCTTCTATACTAGTCCACTCTTTGGCAGATGGGAAGCCTACATAAGCAGTGACACAAAAGCATCCAGCCTGTGTTGCCTTGGTGATATGGGAAGCTTCAGAAGCACCACAAAGCCCAGGGACCATCACCCTGATTAAGTGAAAGTTTTATTACATATTCACTTAAACTTGATATAATTTGATTAAGGCTGAATTTTAAACTCACTTTGAAAATATCAAGCCCTAGAAAATTGCATTTATAATAATAACAAATAGTTATCAAAATAGTTTGAGGCAAATGGAAAAATATGTATTCCAATCTCTTAGTTTTAAATATTTGTCATTGAGATCAAGAAAAATGAATTTTAGGGCACTTAGGTTAGACAGTGTCACTCAGAAAAAATTTGTTATGTGTAAAAATAGATATAATTCCCATGAAGCAAAAGAAGCAAAATCTTTTTTCAAAATACATAGAAATTTATAAAAAGTAATTGAAAGGAAAAGGAAAAGTATTCCTAGGTAGCAGTTGCAAGCGTTATCATATCTCCTGGATGTAGAAGTAGGGAATCAGTTCAGTTATAAGATCATTTCGGCTCCAGCATTAGTCTCAAGCTTAAGAAATGATAGTGAAAGTTCTAAGTATGCATATGGTTATAAAATGCTTTCAAGGTTAAATATGTGCACTAAACACTCAGGAGTAGATATTATCAACTGAGCTTATTATCAGACTTAGCTTATGGACTTTTTGTAATTATTGATTTGATAGACAAAATTAGAACTAAAATAGGATTTATTCAAACTGATTGAAAGAAACAATTTTAGTTGTAATACTACAGAAAAGTTGAAATTTTATAGAAACTACTTTGACAAATCATTTAACCTAAAGTTCTGAATTATTTAAATGAGTTAACTCTGCAGAGATGAAAGTGAACAGTAGTTGGCTTCTGATTCAATTTTTGTACTGTATCCCCCCCAAAAAAGTAAAAAGCAAAGCACTTATCCCATAACAGACATTTAAGAAATGTGAATTCCTTCCCTCACTGCTCCCCATTTTTTCAGTGACAGACTTAATTACCATTTCTGCAGGGGACACTGTATAGAGGCTCCATGGGCAAAAAGGAGGCCCTAATAGTCTCACTGAGATATAAGAGACCAAATAATTTAAAATTATGTCTCTGTTGGGTATCACAGCTACTCTTGGCTCATCAGTTAAGAATTAGCCTATTTAGATGCAGCTTTTACTACCATTTAGTATCACATAAGTACACTAAATTTCTTGCCTTGTTACTCCTGACAGATGAGCTGAAAACTCTTCGTGTTGATTTAACTTGAAGTCAAAGTCAAAATTGATAAAACATTTTAAAATTTTATAATCAAATTAGAAATACCTCTCTCATTTTGACTTACTCTTTCATATCATCATTCAAAGTAAAAAAATAAATAGAATGTACTATTTTTCTTACAGGGATTATAATATATTTAAACTTTTAGCTGTTCTGTTAGCTGGGAATGAGTGAGCGGGACTGTACTATTCTTGTAACATGAAAGAGGCAGTTCATCCCATTGTTAAATCACACATTGAATTCTCTCAAATTATCCTGTCAAGTTAGTCTTCTTACAATAATTATTCCAAAGCATTGTTCTTGATTTTTATTTTAATAAACTGATGCACGGATCATCTGCAATAATAAAAGTGTGAAAATGTCCAGGAAAGTTTTTTAAAAAAGGTAACAAAAGAGGACTTTCTGTGCAAAAATGTCATATGTAAAGTCATTGAAATCAGAAGAAATACTTAGATTAATGGAACAGAAGAGAAAGTGTAGAATCAGACCCATGTATACATAAGAATATATTATGTAAAGAAGGTGATATCAATAAATAGCATTGTGAAAGCAAGCTATCTTTTGAAAAAATTAAGGTGAATTTAAGATTCAAAGTGGAAAAAAAATGAATTACAAGGTGCTACCCTCAGAATTAATGAACAAGGATAAATTTTAAATTTCTAAAAATAATTCAAGCCTTAATTCCACCTCCCTAAAATGTTTAATTTTTTCAACTATTATCCTATACATATTGTTTAATGCAGACATGTATGTTCATTACGTTTTACATTCCATTTTATTTAATGTTGTATGATTTGTCTTAGGTCTATTTAGTATTTTTAGTTATTTTAATGAAATCTTATCTTTTTAACAGGTATATATAATTCACAACTAATAATTTAGTGTAAAGATTTTTGGATTTTTTCTCTATAAATATGTGTCTAAATATGTTTGTATGCATTTATCTCACTGACAAAAATGGATACATACTATCGCAATCCTTAATTTTTTTTCTCTACACAATATATTTTAGAAACGACATAACCTTTAGACTCAAACTCTCTCATTTTGAAGTTCAAAACAAAAAGACCTCCTGTGGTTTTATTTGGAAACCAAATTGTAAAGAAATCATTCTTTTCTAAATTAATTTCTAGGCTGCATTTAAGATTTTTTCTACTTTGTTATCTATTTTAAAGAATATACTATTTCTAATTATTTTTATTTTTATCTGAGATTCTACTTATTTTGATTGATTAATTTTTACCACTTGCACGTTTTATTATTTTACTTTATAATTTAAAAATTATACTTCTCCCTTTTCCTTTTTCCATTATGGTGTTACTTGTATGATGTGCACTCTATTTACATTAATATTTTAATAACGTTTGAAAGTAAATATCCTACTTTTAACACTTTATAAATGAGTTAAAGCAATTCACAGTCATGATACTGCAATTATCAATTTATAACTATCTAATCAAGCATCCTATATTTTTGTTTCTTTTTAAGGAGAGAAAAATAATTTTATGCTCTTTAGTGATGTTTTCTGTTCCCTCATTCTTCATCATTAGTTAAATGGGAAAGTCTTTTTGTTGTTAGTTTTAACTAATGTTTCAGTATTCGTAATAAGTAGTAATATCACATCCCTTACCCTTCTAGAGTATTCATAATTACTCTTGTTCTGTCAGTAATTACATCAATTTCTAGTTATAGTAAAGTTTTTTTACTCATCTCTAAACTACATAATACTTATTCTAAATACTGAACTGCCTCTGTTGGGACTGCTTTATCCCTGTCCACAGGTTCTCTTGAGTTTTCTAGAGATCTTTACAGGAAACATATAGTTGGGTAATAAATATTGCGGGTCTAAAAATGTTTTTAGGTACTTTTATACACAGATGATAGCTAGAGTAAACAGACTAATCTTTGACTACATACTTTTAGTTTTTAATTCAACTTTTTATTTTGAGATAATTGTAAATTCAATTCACATGCAGTTGTAAGAAATAAGAGAGAGATCTTGTGTACTCTTTACCAATTTCCCCCAATGGTAACATCTTGCAAAACTAAAGCTCAATATCACAACCAGGATTTTGACACTGATATAGTCAAGAAACTAAATATTTCCATCACAAGAAAGGAAATTTCTTTCCTTTTATAGCCACAGCATGTTGTCCTTTTATAGCCACACTCATTTCCCTCCCCCCACCTCCTCCTTTATCCCTGGTAACCAATAATCTGTTCTTCATTCTATAATTTTGTCATTTCAAGAATGTTATGAAAATGGAATCATACAGGATGTAAACTTTGGGGACTGGCTTTTTTCACCAGTATAATTCTCTGGAGATACATCCAGGATGTTGGATGTATCAATCATTTCTTCTATGTTATTTTTTCTAAAAGTTTTATAGCTTTATAGTTAAAGTCAGTGATTCATCCTTGACATTGAAAATTTTCCCAGGACATGTTTGATCTTGGTTTCTGTTTGTTGGTTTTCTTCTTTACTTCCTCCCCAACTCAAATCATATTTCTTAATATATTGAAAGGCATCTTCAGTTTACAGTTGTACCCTTTATTAGTGATTCTGGGGGTTTTTTTGTGTGTGAATTCTTTACTTAGCACTTCTATTACTCAAATATTTGTGTCTGTATCTTTTCTTTTCACTGGTGCATATCCTGCTCTTAAAACAGCACCTGCCACGTGGTAGGTGCTATATAATTAACTGTTAAAGGATTAAATAAATGAATATCTTTAATGTTTCTCAGCTTATCTGTCATTTTCTTTCTCTGTTATTTTCCCCTAGTATTTTGTATTTCTTCCTTAAGTTTATATACTACTTCACAAAATTCAATTATGGTTTTTGTTTGTTTGTTTGTTTGTTTTTTCTAAAAGGTACAGATTCTTTTTTTTTTAACATCTTTATTGGAGTATAATTGCTTTACAATGGTGTGTTCATTTCTGCTTTATAACAAAGTGAATCAGTTATACACATACATATATCCCCATATCTCCTCCCTCTTGCGTCTCCCTCCCACCCTCCCTAGCGCACCCCTCTAGGTGGTCACGAAGCACTGAGCTGATCTCCCTGTGCTATGCAGCTGCTTCCCACTAGCTATCTATTTTACATCGGTAGTATACATAAGTCCATGCCACTCTTTCACTTCTTGATTGGACTATTTATTCCAATGATGATAATAACTTGTTTCAAAGACCTGGTGTTTATAAAATATTTTGAGATGGAGTGCAACAGTGTCTCAGAGGAAAGCCTGGGGTTGCTCAAGGAAGGAGCACAAAGCCTAGTGGTGACCTAATGAGGTCATGAGATTGGTTTTATACATGAGGAATAAATAAACACCCTGTGTATAATGTAAGTCATGTTTCTCACTGTGATAGGAAGGAGCTACAAGTATGGAAAGCAGGAATGTCAGAATGAACTTTTTGACATTGGATTAGAATTTCAGTCTTGATTTTCTAAACAGAGATAGATATATATAAACATATATTTATATATAAGTATGTGTGTGTACACATATGTTCTATATGCATATAGATTTTTTTTTTTCTATCTCTGTTCACTGAGATGGTCTGGGAGCAATGGCACTCCAATAATAATGAGAACACCTAGTACCCAGATCTTGGTTTCAAAATGCCATTCTCTGCTAGAAGGAACCAGTGCTCCTTGGACAAATGGTTAATCCTAGCTGGGACAAATGGCTAATCCTAGCTTTTTTTTTTTTTTCACCAGGCAAGGGCAGCTGTGTTCTTCCTTCTCAGACACTTTCTCACCCAGCCTGACGATGACCCGGCCTCATTCCCACCCCACTTTGTCCCTCCTTTGGTCTCGCTTTTGTTGTGAACAGAGCAGGACTATGTGGTCCTGGAGCTGGTTTTTTGTGGTGAAGAGAAGGAAGTGATCGAAGAATGATAGGACATCTCAAAACAAGCAAATAAACAAAACAAAAAAACCAGGAGCCAGCCTGAAAGGACTCCTGCTGGCCAAATCTGGAACAATTTGATCACCAGCGTAAATAAAGATTAAAAACAAGTCATAGCCCATTAGTGAAATAGGAGTATATGAGTCAATACTGAAAAAAATTAGTAAAGAAATGGGAAAAGAGAAAGCTCTACTTTATAGCAGAATGCCAACTAATAAATCTAGAAGATATTGTGGAAATAAAAAAATCACCATCCAGCAACTACCATACTTGTGGTGGAGAAATCTGGCTGGTACCACCTTTAACCAAGTGCATATCACCAGAAATGGTATCATCAAAATTATATACCACCTATACGGTGGCCATGGAAGTGCCCTGCTGAGAGAACATACCTTGGAGAGAATAGCTGCTGACACTTCCAGCCACTATCCCTATGAATGCTGAGGTCCACTTCTCCTAGTCTACTCCCAGCCAATCACTGAGCATGGTGGGGATACTTAAGCCTGTCCATTCCTGCCTGATGTGGGATTCCTCTAACAGGAAACATTTTCTTGGGGACACCCCATCAGTCTGTCTTGAGGTTTTCTCAGAACTGCACAAGAGTGTGAGTTCTTACCTCCTTCTCACCTTTCTCAGGTGTTTGTCCCAAATATTGGTCTAAAGACCCTCTCTCTGCCAATTCCTGCTTCTTCCCCTTTATTCTTCACAGGCATTTCTCCCAATAAGTCTCGTGTTTAATTCAACTTAGCATCTTTTTCTTGGAAGACAATTTGATATGAGGCAATGAGGGGAAAAAAAGCATCACTTCTGTGATATTTATGCCAAAAATGCATAATCTGAATCTCTTTATGAGGAAACATGAGACAAACCCACACTGAGGCATCTTGTAATAATTGACCTGTAATCCTCAAAAGTATTAAGAGTATGAAAATAAAAGACTGAAAAACTGTTCCAGGTTAAAAAAGTCTAAAGAGACAATACAACTAAAATGTAACATGTGATCCTGGATTGACTCTCTTAGTCACAAAGTCATTATCAAGATAATCAGAAAACTTGAATTAGTTCTTTGTATTAGATGGTAAAAACGTTTTGATGGCAGGAGAAGAAATACTCAGTGAAGAATTTAGGGACTATGAATGCATCATCATATCTGAAACTGAGTTCAGGAAGACCTTTGTCTTTGCCCTATACCTGAAAATTTCCTGTAAATTTGGAATTCTCATTTTTCAAAAAGTAAATCTGGTGGTATGTGGAGTATGGATTAGAAGAGGCCAAGAAGTAAAGTCTCCAGACTTTCACAGGTGCCCAGATGAGAAAGAGTGGGCCAGCAGATTTGGCAACCAAAAATAGATTCAAGGTAGATTTAAGTGATAGAATTAATGACTCATTAATAAATTGGATATGGGGGGCGTTAAAAAAAGGGTTTTTTTTGTTGGTGGTGGTGGTGTTTTTTTTTTTTTTTTTGGCCGCACCAGCCAGCTTGTGAGATCTTAGTTCCCCAACCAGGGACTGAACCCAGTCCCACAGCAGTGAAAGCATCGATTCCTAACCACTGGACCACCAGGGAATTCCAAAAGAGGTTATTAAAAATAAATTTTTGTTTCTGGCTTTAGCAACTGAGTGGAGGCTAGCCATTCAGTGTAGCAAGGAAGAAGAAGGGGTTAACAGGTTTGGGAAGAAATTCATGAGTTCTGTTTTAGACATGTTATAATTAAGAATCCTAGTATTAGTAGGCAATTGGTTATATGGGTCTAGAACTTAGAGTAGAAGTTTGGGGCAGAGATGTAAATTTAGGAGTTATTAGCATATAAAAGCCATTGAGATGAATGAGATCACCTGCAGAGAAAGAGTAGACATTGAAGAAAGAAAGTCCATAAATTAAACCTGGATGATCTCCAACATTTGCGTATCAGTTAAAGGAGGAAAGCAGTTAAGTAGACCAATTCTGATGGAACCTATTTAAATAATTGCTCATCTGTCCCATACTTCTAAAATGCAAAGTAGATAGGATCTGCATATTTATCCAAGAGGAAGGCGTGCCAGAGTGCTAGGTTTGTCAACTCCTCTCTCTCTATGGTAATTTTCCCTCAGGCTACGTGGACTGACCATGCCTTCCTTCCAGCGTTATCCTCCATTGCAATAGTAGCTGAAAACAGATGAGCTCTAAATCTGGTTTTAAATTTGCACAGGCAATAATAGGCTCATTCCTTATAAGAACTTGGGAATTACTGTTTCTCCTGGGGCTCATTTAGAAGCTTCCTAGCATTAACAAACATAACTATTTGCCTTATTACATATATAAGAGAGAGAAAACTACTCTCACTTTCAATTCACTATCAGTATAATCATCAAAGGGGACTGTAAATGAGAGTTTTCTTAAGAAATATAATTAGCTTGAGACTACTTAAGTATTCTTTCACAAAATTTTAACTCTGTCTCTGAAAGATACAAAACATATGTGGATTGATTTTATATATTTTACATGTTTGCTATTACACGAGTTCAATAAAAATAGCTGGCATTTTTATTTTTAAAGATAGGTCATTGGCTTTTTGGGTACCCCAGTAACTGGTGAATGGGAAAGAAAAACAAAACTAAGTAGCCATTAAAACAGTTCTTCCTAGAAGCAGGATAAAATGGATGATCCTGATGACATTTTGGCAGGGGGATTTCTAGGAAGTCACAGATATTCATAGTGATTCCAAGGAAGATATCTGGTCCAGTGTCCATAGGATATGTACTTTGTACACCCTTAGAAAATTGTATTAAGAGAGATCTTTAGAAAGCTGATGTTGAAAGACTTGAAGAATCTTACTTGATCTGTCAATTTAATAGAAAGAGTTCTATCTCAGCTCTGCCATTCACCTGTGAAAGACTTCACTAAATGGAGTTCGGCCCTGACATTTCCCTCAGTTCATGTTTTCTGTCCTTCTCATGTTTATGAACAAGCATAGCTAGAGTTCCTGGCTCTAACCCTCCAAAATTTTAATAGTAAAATCAGTAGTAGTAGCATATTCAGTTACTTGAATGGTATTTGCCATTGCACAGAGTAAAAGAAGGGGCCAGCTGGAGAAAGTCTCTCTTCCTTATCACTAGCCTGTACACAACTGCTTTTCTTCTCTTTCTTAGAATAGACCAGGGACCCTGATTAGGGCTCAGCTGAAGCAGAAATACAGAAACCAGATGTTCCATGGAGTCTTAGTCATAGGTACTAATGCATATTTAATTATTTTACTTCAACACCCTCATTCTCTCAGAGGCACTTGTCTTATTCCCTGTTTTGTTCATCACTGTATTGCCAACACCTAGAATAGTGCTTGGTATCAAGTAGATACATTACAAACATTTGTTGACTTACTGAATACTAAAATTAATATGACCTTGTGTAGATGGAATATGATTTACTTACTTCACTGTATTTAATAAATATTCAAAAATGTTGACTCTAGGGAATTCCTTGGTGGTCCAGTGGTTAGGACTCCGCACTTTTACTGCCGAGGGCCCGGGTTCAATCCCTGATCAGGGAACTAAGATTCCACAAGCCACGTGATGTGGCCCAAAAAAAATGTTGACTGTAAATAATTTTTCACTTTTCATATGTGATATAAATGCTAGGGAATATAATTTAATACCCATAATTATACTATACCAGAGACTCTTTCTTTTTCTGCATTATTGAAAACAAGAACATTTAATTTTTTTGTGAATTTAATAGAAACTTTCTGAATACTTTCACAAATTCACTGAGGGATATTGTAGAGCTCAGTGTAATAAGTACAGTCATTAAGGTTTAGAAATTAGTTTCTTTCTTTACTTTCAGTAATTCAATGTTTATTTTCTTAAATATTTTATCAATACCTTAGAAATTTTCATATTCCATAAAAATGGGGTAATTTATTGATTAATTGATTAACCCTTTGATATTTGTATAGGAAGTATTTTTCCCAATTTATTTTCATTTTATTTTTCTTGGAGTTTTATAGATATCTATAATAGACTTAGATATAAGTTGTTATATGTAAGCCTCATGGTAACCACAAAGTAAAAACCTACAGAAAGTACACAAAAGGTAAAGACACAGGAATATAAGCATACCACTACAGAAAGTCATCAAATCACAAAGGAAGAGAACAAGAGAGGAAGAAAGGAACAGAGAGGAACTACAAAAACAGCAAGAAAACAATTAACAAAATGGCAATAAGCACATACCTATCAATAATTACTTTAAATATAAATGGACTAAATTCTCCAATCAAAAGACATAGGGTGGCTGAGTAGATTAAAAAAACAAGACCTATCTACATGCTGCCTACAAGAGACACACTTTAGCTGTAAGGATATACACAAACTGAAAGTGAAGGGGTGGAAAAAGATATTCATTGTAAATGGAAACCAAAAGAAAGCTGGAGTATTTATACTTATATCAGACAAAATAGACTTTAGAACAAAGACTAAGAGACAAAAATAGTAATAGACAAAAAGGGGTATGATAAAGGGGTTAATCCAACCAAAGGATATAACATTTAAAATATTTATGCACCCAACATAGGAGCATCTCAATATATAAATATTAACACACCCAAAGGGAGAAATAGACAGCAATACAATAATAGTAGGAGACTTTGATACCCCACTATGCCAATTGATAGATCATTGAGACAAAAAAAAAATCAATAAGGAAACATCTGCCTTAAATGACATGTTAGACAAGTTGGGCTTAACAGATATTTACAAAAGGTACCATCCAAAAGCAATGGATACAACTTCTTCTCAAGTGTACACAGAACATTTTCTAGGATATATCATGTGTTAGACCACAAAACAAGTCTTAATAAATGTAAGGGGAGTGAAATTGTATCAAGCATTGTTTCTAACCAATGGTAGAAATGAGAAATTAATTACACAAAGAAAACTGGAGAATAAATATGCTGTGGAATAACAAATAGGTCAAAGAAGAAGTCAAAAGAGAAATCAAAAAATACTTTGAGACAAATGAAAGTGGAAGTGTAACATACAAAAATTTATGGGATACAATAAAAGCAGATTGAAGAGGGATGTTCATACAGATAAACACCTACCTCAAGAAACAAGAAAAATCTCAAATAAACAACCTAACTTTACAGCTTAAGGAAGTAGAAAAAGAAGAACAAACAAAGCCCAAAGTTAGAAGGAAGGAAATAACAGAGATTAGAGCAGAAATAAATGAAAGAGACTAAAAAGACAATAGTAAAGACCAGTAAAACTGGTTCTTGGAAAAAAGTTAACAAAATTGACAAACATTTAGCTAGAGTCAATGAAAAAAAAGATTCAAATAAATAAAAATCAAAAATGAAAAAGGAGATATTATAACTGATACCACAGAAGTACAGAGGATTGTGAGACCAATATGAACAATTATATGCCAAAAAACTGGGCAACCTAGAAAAAAATGGATAAAACTCTAGAGACATACAACCTACCAAAACCAAATTATGATGAAATAGAAAATCTAAACAGACCAATAACTAACAAGGAGATTGAATCAGTAACCAAAAACCTTCCAACAAACAAAAATCAAGAACCGTATGGCTTCCTGGTGAAATTTCACCAAATATTCAAAGAAGAATTAATACCAATTCTCCTCAAACTCTTCCAAAAAATAGAATAGTGGGGAACTCTTCCAAACACATTTTACAAGGCCAGTATAACCTGATACCAAAACCAGACAAGTTTGCCGTACACACACACACACACAAAGAGAAAATTGCAAGCTATTCCTAATGAATATAGATGCAAAAATTCTCAACAAAATATCAGCAAATCAAATTTAACAATACATTAAATGGATCATACACCATGATCAAATGGGATTATTCCCCAGATGCAAGAATGGTTCAACATCTGCAAATCAATCAGTGTGATACACCACATTTGTAAAGTGAAGGATAAAAATGATATGATCATCTCAATAGATGCAGAAAAAGAATTTGACAAAATTCAACACGCATGTATGATAAAAACTCTCAACAAAGCATGTATAGAGGAAACATACCTCAATATAATAAAACCTGAAAGCTTTTCCTCTAAGATTAAGAACAAGACAAGATGTCCACTCTCACCACTTTTATTTAACATAGCATTGAAAGTCCTAGCCAGAGGAATTAGGCAAGAAAAAGAAATAAAAGGAATTCAAATTGGAAAGGAAGAAGAAACTTGCAGATGACCTGATATTATATACAGAAAACCCTAAAGACTCCATCAAAACACTATTAGAACTAATAAAGAAATTCAATTAACTTGCAGGATACAAAATCAATATACAAAAATATGCTGTGTATGCTTATTAGTGTATGAGCTATCATAAAGAGAAATTAATAATCCCATTTACAATTGCATCAAAAAGAACAAAATACCTAGGAGTAAAGTTAATCAAGCAGGTGAAAGATCTGTATATTAAAAACTAAAAGACGTTAATGAAAGAAATTGAAGAAGACACAAATAAATACAAAGATGTTCCATGTTCATAGGCTAGAGAAATTAATTTTGTTAAAATATCCATACTATCCAAAACAATATACAGATTCAGTGTAATTCTTATCAAAGTTCCAATGGTATTTTTCATAGAAAGAGAACAAACAATCCTAAAATTTATATGGAACCACAAAAACCCCAAAGAGCCAAGCAACCTTGAGAAAGAATAAAGCTGAAAGCATCACACTTCCAGATTTCAAACTATATTATGAAGCTATAGTAATTAAAACAATATAATTTTTGTAATAAAAACAGACACATAGATCATTGGAACAGACTATAGAGCCTTTACAACAAAGGAACCAAGAATACACATTGGGAAAGGAGCAGTCTCTTCAATAGATAGTGTTGGGAAAATTGGACAGCCACATGCAAAAGAATGAAACTGGACAACTATCTTACACCATACACAAAAATTAACTCAAGATGGATTAAAAGCTTGAACATAAGACCTGAAACAATAAAACTCCTAGAAGAAAACATAGTCAGTAAGCTCCTTGACATGGGTCTTGGCCATGTTTTTTTTGTATCTGACACAAAAAGTAAAGCAAAAAAGCAAAAATAAACAATTGGGAATACACCAAACTAAAAAGTTTCTGCACAGCAAAGGAAAATATCAACAAAATGAAAAGTAAACCTACTGAATGGGAGAAAATAATTGCAAATCATATATCTGATAAGGGGCTAATATCCAAAATATACAAAGAACTCACACAACTCAACAGCAAAAAACAATCCAATTTAAAAAATGGGAAGAACACCTCAATAGACATTTTTCCAAAAAAGACATTCAGATGGCCAAAAGGTACATGAAAATATACTCATCATCATTAATCATCAAGGAACTGCAAATCAAAACCACAATGAGATGCCACCTCGCACATTTCAGAACGGCTATTATCAAAAAAAATAAGAAATAACAAGTGTTGGCAAGGATGTGAAGAAAAGGGAACTCTTGTGTACTGTGGTGGGAATGTAAACTGGTGAAACCACTATGAGAAATGGTATGGAGGTCCCTCAAGTAATTAAAAACAGAACTAGCATATGATCTTGCAATTCCACTTCTGGGTATTTATCCAAAGGGGAAAAAAACACTACCTTAAAAAGATATATACATGTCCATGTTCACTGCAGCATTATTTACAATAGCCAAGATATGGAAACAGCCTAAGTGTCCATCGATGGTGACTAGGTAAAGAAATTGTGGTATATATCTACAATGGAATATTATTCAGCCATAAAAATAATACAACGTTGCCATTTGCAACAACATGGATGGATCTTGACAGCATTATGCTAAGTGAAATAAGTCAGGCAGGGAAAGACAAATACCATATGATCTCTCTTACATGCGGAATCTTAAAAAAAAAAATGCTCATAGATACAGAGAACAGACTGGTGGTTGCAAGAGGCCATGGGTGGGGTGAATTGTTTTTGTTTTGTTATTTTAGTTTAAATAAATCTAATTTAAATTTTTTGAAAGAATTACAAACAGTATTAATTAGCAATAATAATTTTAAAAAGAAAATGAAAATAGGCAAATCAGAACAGATTTGTTTACAACTAAAGACATGTCTCAGGGGAAAAAAAATGGTGAAGTTTGCCAGTGAAGCCATCTGGTCCTGGGGTTTTCTGTGTAGGGAGTTTTGGGGCTTTTTTTTAATATAAGAAAATAATAGATACCACAGAAATTTTACCCAGTATCTCCCACTGGTATCATTTTGCATAAGTATAGTACAGTATCAAAACTAGGGATATCACAACTATTGCTACAGTCAAGATATATTACAGTTCTATCACCACAAGAATTCCTCATTTTCCTTTTTCATAGCAACACCCACTTCTCTCCTGTCCCCACCCCCTAATTAATCCTGGCAACCATTAATCTGGTCTTCATTACTATAATTTTGTCATTTCTTTTTTTTTTTTTTTTTTTGCCGTGCTGAGCACCATGTGAGATCTTTTTTCCCTAACCAGGGATCGAACACACGCCCCCTGCAGTGTTTCAAAAATGTTATATAACTCATGGCATTCTGCATGGCGCCCAACTTCAGGAAAGACTGAGGCGCCATCCTTGCGGGGAAACACAAGTAAGGCCGGATCCAGGGCTCAAACCAAAGCCTCAGGCAGGGGGTCCGCAGCCCGCTTTCTGAAGCCCCCAAAACTCTTACGCCCTAGATTCTCAGGAGGCCTGCCATGCAGAATGCCATGAGTTAGAAGCTGGGGGAAGGAGGGCTTAGAGATTCTTGAGGGACGTCCTTAACCTACGTGAAATGTTGGAAGTTGAGGTGAAAAATATGGCTTTGATATCTTCATGGAAAACTGCATTATTTCGATCCTGAATCTGGTTCAGTTCCCTTACTGACTTATTATTATATTAAAAATGTTTATTTAGCAGTGATTGTAAAATGAAAGTAATTAACATGTAATGTTTTTTGTGGGGAGACTAAGGGGAAACAGGTGTTCAGCCTAGAAAAACATTTCTCATTGGATTTCCTGTGAAGTCAGTGTGTCTTGGGTTTAACTTTGAAACAAATTAAAACATTTAAAAATTTTTTAAAAAGTTATATAAATGAAGCCATACAATATGTAATCTTTTGGCAATGGCTCTATTTCACTCAGAATAATTCTCTGGAGAATTCACGCAGACTGTAAATAATTTGAAAAGAATTCAATCTAGTAATGAAGAAAATATAAATGAAGATGATGATGATACTATTTTGTTAAACTACCAAAGCTTAAAAAACAAACACACAAACATCCAACATATGTAACACTGCAGGGAAATATACACTTTCATGAAAAACAACTAAAATAGCTAACATTGATCGAATGCCTATTACTCAGGCAAGGTTCTAAGTATTTTTCTGTTTTAATTTACTAATTCTTACACAACGCTATGAAGTAAGTGCTACTATTATCTCCATTGTATATATGAGCAAACCAAGCACTGAGAGGTTAATTTGCCCAAGGTCATAGAACTAGTAAAGGTCAGAGCCATGACTCAAACATTTATTTCCTAGTTATTTTCAAATAACAGATAAGCATTATTGTAACATCAAAAATTCATCTGCTCACAATTAAAAATCATCAGCTCTCCTAAGGTAGTGACCAAGTGTTCTGGCATCATAATTATTTCAATGCTTCACTTTATCTCCTATGTCCTACAGTGCTAAGCACCAGAGCAACAAATAAAAATTGGTATTATTACCTCTAATATAAATAATAACCAAGTTATTTCTATATTTATAATTTTTAAATTATTTTTTTCTTTTTGATTGTGTCCAAAGGCTCTGAAATCATGATTATCAATACCTAATTTAATAAAATGCTAAAATGGTAAAGTATATTAACATTTTACTTGGTGTCATTTCCCAAGTTCTAAAATATCTGAGGCATCTACAATAAAATGAAATTTATTTCTTAAAATGGGGAATTTATTTTAGACATACACACACAGATATTCAGAAATGAAGGGGAAAGAAATCAATTACCCTGAAAATATCATCACCTAAAATAGTGTTTTAAAACTCTAAGCATTCTTTATGGAACCAGAAATCCACATTAACTCAATGGGTTGCAAACAATCAAAAATATTATGTTTATCTAAATGATTTCTGAGTATATGTAAGTGAAACATAGTAATAATTTATATAGATTATGTTAATCATTTAAATATTGTCTGTCTACTTTTGTAATAAAAAGCTATTTACCATTTTTTCCTCTGATATTTGTTCCACTCTAAAAGTGCTGTTACTGTTTTTCAATTTTAAAACTATATTTTATAAATATATGTACATATATATTAATCAGAGAAAGAAAATTACATAATTATCTTAATGTTACTCAGTTAAAAATAAACTTTTTCTAAACTTAAAAATATCATTTTATGATTACTGTGGCTTGTTGCCTTTAAGTTGTGATTAAAACTACAGCAAAGCATTTATGTTTTCAGGAAAAAGTGTTGTATATATGATCAGCTTATTGTCATCATTATACATGTAACTGCGAAGGTATATAGACAATCTACCCAATATTAACACACCAAAACCAAAACAAAACAAATAAAAAGTAGTCACCGAAATGTCTGTGAGCCAGAGCACATTTGCATGTGAAATCCCTTTCTTCAGATACACAGACTTATTCTTGTCACTAGAAATAATAACAATAAATGTATCTTTCTTTTGACCCCTGCACCATTAGAAATTAAGGTTGAAAATGTGTTCATCTTGGATTTTCTTCTTTTTTATGCTTCTTGAAAGTATAAAATACTATTCCATTCAAAATTATTGTGTAATTTTGTAAAGAGATTCCTTTATAGCAAATTCTCCATAGGTGAAAATATAAAGAACTCAAAATAACTCTCAACAGATTTCAGATATGAATTATATGTTCTAGCAGGAAAAAAGTACCCATTAAATTTACCCTTCTGCCATGGAACATATGAATTGGCTAAATGAGATGCTAATGACATGAATGAGATAGAATCTCTGAAAATTAATTCTATTTAATATTTAAGTATTAACTCTCCTTTCATATTAACAACTATTCGGTTTGATTCACATATTTTGGCTCTTTTCAAGGTAAGTAAAATTACTTCTTGACTTCATGAAATTCACATTCAATTTTATAAACTTTCCAGGTAAGAATACTTATGCAAAACCCATATTGTCTTAGGTTCTTAATAGTCAAAATAAGTAATTTAAATGATATTTTCTTTAATGTAGAAAATAGTTTCATTTCTGAAATGGAACTATGTGTTTAAAATACTGTAAATTAGATCATGTTTGCCCATTGAATTCTATTGTATATCTAGAATTATTCTTTGGGAAAATGTAAGCCACAATCTAGTTTATATGTGACACAGCTCTTAAGGGCAAAGCATGAAGATTTCAATGGTTATAATGTAGCACTAACTCTAGTGACCCATTCATCTCCTGGGAAGTTTGTGTACCTCTTTACTCCGTATGATCTGGCTTACTCATATTTGGATAGTACCAAAGTTTGAGTACAAGGTAACAGCTAACTTTTTTTGAGCTCCTGCTGTGTATCAGACATAATTCCAAGCACTTTCAGGGGTGATTTAACTCTGTGGGGTAGAATTGATTAGCCCCCTTTACAGGCGAGGAAACTGAAAGTCAGAGAGCTCTCATGGCTAAGAAGGGCTTGAGAACACAGTTTGATTTCAGAGATGAGTTTAGGACCACTATGCTATGCTGCCTTCCCATTTTCAAGACTAGAGCTTCTCAATCATGAATGGGTGACAAATATGTTCAGATATGGGCCTTCTCAGCCCTTGGGATTGATGGACAGGACCTGGAGCCCAGAACCCTGGTCTGTTCCCATGTCTGTGAGCAGCTTCATTTACTTACACCAGTGCACTACACAAAGATGATTGTCTATGTGTGCCATAGTGTGAAAAATTTGACAAGCACGCTGCCCTAGAGCAAGGAAAACATTTAGAGATAAATATATTAACTGTGTTCCTAATTTGTAGCTGACATTAAATTTTCAGAGTCAGCAATCTTCTGACAAGGGATAATTTACATACCTTATATAATTCTACTTTATGTTGCTTTGCTAATAATTTCCTCCACTGATATTTTGTTATGCTTCATGTTAATTCTTAACTGGCAATATTTATCCTGACTAGAGTTACCACGAATTCATTTTTTTTTCAATTCCAGAAATTATCACTTTACTATACAAAAAAACCTAAACATTTACAAAAGAAAATCAAAAGAAGTTGCATTTTTAGACCTCATTGGGAAAGTTACACCAGAGTCTGATGAACAAACAATATCATAAAACGTCTCCATACCATGTCAGTACCATCCAGAGAAATCCAATCAACCATTTTACCATAGGTTGAAGTGTTCAGTACCTGAAAGTCAACCCAGTGCCCTCTTGGTTTATCATTTGCCTATAACAATGTAAAACTCTAGCATCTTTAAAAAACATGGAATTGTCATCTATGAACTTTATAGGAATAAAATTTTGTTAAAGGAAATAAAATATTACAAAGATGACATGGTTCAGCTGCCAATCAATATTAACATGCATTAAGTTATAACAGTCAGTCCAAGCAACATTTTAATAATTTTAGAAATGTGACTAGAGTGTGCTGATATTCCAAGCAATCTTGCTATGGATTAGTTTTATTTTACATATATACAAGTCATGTTATTACATATACACATAAAGAAACTACTCCAGTTATCACATCTCAAAGGTAGTGCCTATTTTTTAGGTTGAAATTTTCCTTTGGCTTCTTGCTCACAACAAGGGGCATAGGCAGCCATTTCTTTCCAAGAGTTTACTACATTCAAGGAAGTCTGGACTCCTAGCTTGTTGTTTTCCTCATGGAATGATGAGCAGTATTGAGGATTTGAACTGATAAATAGTATCTCTGAACATTTCAAACATTAGCTACACTTTTGATTTCTGTGCTTCTACAAAACTGTATGACCCTTTCATGTTAGCTTTTCTAGCAAAGTAAATAATCATTCCAATGGCAGGTATTATTAAGGAGGATGCAAAATAGAGCACGAGAAGTTCAGGAGAAAAATCGTCCTTGTTACTTTCTCTTCCTTTAACATCAAGTGTTATGCTTGTTAATTGCAAGCCAACTTCATTTTTAGATTCACATTCATATACTCCCTCATCCTCTAACTGGGCCCTGTGGATGGTATATGCATCATCTGTAGACTTTAGCACTATGTAGCCTGACTCTGCTTTTTTCTTCAGGATTATCAAAGTTTGGGGAACATTTCCACATGTACAGGAGATAATGACAGTGTCTCCTTCCTTGACATTCTCAGAAGGAAAAGCTGTTAAGTTGTATATCTTTTGGAGCAACTTGGATAATTAATTTGACTTCTTTTCTGCTTATTCCAACCTGGTTAATGTCTTCACAGACATAAATACCAGAATCTTCCATTTTTGTAGACGTTAAGGTGAGAGTGATATTCTCAGAAAGAGGCTGTAAATCCCCATTACTTAGCAGCCTGCTCCACAGGATTTTCGAAGCTGGAAGGCCATCGCTAGAGCATGTCATATTCACAGATCTACCTTCCTCCAGGATGGAGGAGGGGCTGACCAAGAGGGTTGTATCCCCAGGAGCAACATTAACATATAGTACCTGTGTACTCTACCTTTGTTTGTGTTCAAAGTCCATTTCATCAATAGGTAACTTAGCCAGACAAACAAGAACTTTTCCAGTATCTTCAGTGGTGGGGATGAAGGTCATTTCCAAACTCTTGGTCTCTAGGGATTTCTTACTTACATCTTCCAAAAAGATTTTACTTTTCATAATACTCTCCCCTTTAAGTAATTCAATCTCTAGCCGGTCAAAAGGATACACATCAGGAACCTTGTAGCTTACAGTGACCGGGTTTCCACTCACTAACAGACCACTCATCTCAATTTCTGGATCTCTAGGGAAGGAGTAGAGCTCCACCTAGATTCCCTTTTCCAGTTTCTTATGCCCACATGTCACGGTGCACAGGTAAAAATGTTCGTTCTCAAATCTCACAGGGCTCAGGGTCGACGTGGACTTGGACCCCTCACTCCTCACCTTCCCATTCAGAGGGCTGTCTATCTGGGTTCTCCAAGAGAAAGATGGGGACTCGCAACCCGTGACATCACAGGTCAACACAACTGAGTCGCCAATCTGAGCAGCAATCTGGGATCCAGGAGAGATCTCTACAGTAAACATTTTCTCTTGAACAATTAATTTCACCTCTTTTCTGTCTTTCCCAACCAGGTTAACTCCTTTACACACATAAATTCCAGAATCTTCCATCCTCATAGCAATTAAAGTGAGAGTTGCCCATTGAATTCTCAGAAAGGAGCTGTAGATTCCCATTGTCTAATTTCTTGCTCCAGAAAAATCTGTGGAGCTGGTAGACCTTCACTGGTACATGTCATCGTCACTGAGTCACCTTCTTGCAGGCTTGTGGAGGGATTCACAGATATAACTGTGTCCTTGCATGAGACGTAGACTTGCAGTTTTTTTGTAGTCTCCCTTACTTGGGGTTGAGAATTAATTTCATTAATGTGTACTGTAGCTTGACAAACAAGATCTTTCCCAATATCCTCATCAATAGGAGGGAAGGTTACTTCCAATCTCTTCGTTTCCTGGGACTTCATTTCTGAAGGCTCCAGAAAGTTCTCTGTCTTCACGGAACGGTTGCCTTTTAGTAATTCTATCTCCAGCTTTTCAAATGGGTAAACAGCAGGGACCAAACACGTGACTGTGACTGGCTTCCCAACTTCCAGGGAGCCACTCAAATGAATCTCTGGGTCCTTAGGGAAAGTGTAGATCTCCACTAGGATTCCTTCTTCCAGTTTCTGAGACTCACAAATCACTGTGCACAGGTAATAGTGTTCATTCCCCAGACTAACAGGATCCATGGTCAGCGTGGATTCGGTCCCCTCATTTCTCACCTTCCCGTTCAGCGGACTGTCTATCTGAGTTCTCCAGGAGAACGATGGGGACTCGCAGCCTGTTGTGCTGCAAGTCAGTGAGATGGAGTCACCAATCTGAGCAATAATTTTGGATTCAGGGAAGATGTTGATTTTAAAAGCTTGAGCTGTTAGTGTTGGAGGGTCTCTTGCAGAGGTGGGGGTGGCTGTGGCCTACCACGGGGACAAGGACACTGGCAGCAGAAGCTCTGGGAACTACTCCTTGATGTGAGTCCACCCAGAGTCTGCCATTAGCCCCACCAAAGAGCCGGGGAGGCTCCAGTGTTGGGTTGCATCAGGCCAAACAACCACCATGAATTCTTGAAATCATTAAAATGGAATTTTAATTATTCTTGATAAATTATTTTTTACTGTTCATATGGACTGCCTACTTCTCAATCAGAATTGGCAAATATTTTGGCTTGAATGCTGGAGTACCACAAAGCACATGAGGGTGAATAAAGTATTGATAAATAAGGGAATGCTTTCTTCCTTTCTTTTTTTTTAAAGATGAGGGGGCAGGCTCCCCAAATCCAAGGAGAAGAGTTGCTCAGGGACTTCGAGGTCCAGCCTTTCTTTCTTGCCCCTGAGGATTTCTACTGTGGTCCCCCCACGCTCGCGCAGTTCCAGGCTCGGCTCCATGCCACTTCCCACACCTCAGCCACCATTCACCTCGGCCCACCACTAACGTGGGCCCAGCTGCCGGGAATGCTTTCTAAAGAAGTGATGCTTGAAAGTTAAAAAAATATATGGAGAGACTGTTTCTGTTTTGTAAATAAATTCACTTGTATCATTTCTTTTTAGATTCTGCATATAAGTGGTATCATACGATATTTCTCTTTCTCTGTCTGATTTACTTCACTCTGTATGACAGACTCTAGGTCCATCCACCTCACTACAGATAACTCAGTTCCATTTCTTTTTATGGCTGAGTAATATTCCATTGTATTATGTACCACATCTCCTTTATCCATTCCTCTGTCGATGGACATTTAGGTTGCTTCCATGTCTTGGCTATTATAAACAGTGCTGCAATGAACACTGGGGTGCATGTATCCTTTCAGACCATGTTTTTCCCTGGATATATGTCCAGACTTAGAGAATGACTTATGGTTACCAGGGGGAAGGTTGGGGGGAAGGGATAGTTAGGGAATGTGGGATTGACATGTACACATTGCTATATTTAAAATGGATAACCAACAAGGGTCTACTGTATAACACAGGGAACTCTGCTCAATATTATGTAACAACCTAGATGGGAAAAGAATTTGAAAAAGAACTGATATATGTATATGTATAACTGAATCACTTTGCTGTACACCTGAAACTATCACAACATTGTTAACGAACTACACTCCAATATAAAATAAAAAGTTAAAAAATAATGGAGAGAAAAGGAGTGCTGTCTTAATGAGGAAAGCTTGAGCTGTTTAAAAGCCCTTGCACAGCATTGAAGTGAATTTTGAGACTTCACATCACTTCAATGACAGGATAAAATTAAGACAGAATAGTTTAGAATCTCTGGGCACCTTAGAAACAGCACAGGGAAACCCAACTGGCAATCCCAACTGTCTTAAGTCAAAGTGTAGTGATGCATAAACACTTGCACTCAAGTGTTTTCACTGTGTTTAAAATGATTTGTTCACAACGCATTAACCATGGAAGCTCATCTGGAAGTGTGGTTTGTGGTTTTCCAGATTTTACCTCCATAAAAGTTTTCAGGTAAAGATAAATGTTGCAGGTGAGTCAAAAAGGAAAAAAAAATAATTTCCTCTTGGTTGCAATAGCCAGAGAATGATTGCCCAATTACACATGTTCGTTCTGGTTTAGAACTTTCGTGGGGGCCATCCTTGGAATTTGGACAGTTTGTCATCTGGTCTAAGTATGTGATTACACGTGAGACACCAGTGAGGGGGAAGGAAAGGTGACTCCAAAGTTGTAAGCCTCACTGATTCAGTAATAATGGGCCATTATCAAGGAAAGTATTACAAAGAAGAGGAGCTGGTTGGGTGTGTTTGGGGTGGAGAGGATGATGAATTCTTTGGGGAACATGTAGATCTGAAGGAATGAGGAGGAAATCCAAGTGGAGGTTTCATGAAAGCAATTGAAAATGCTTGCCTGGATTTGTGTGGAGAGATTAAGACTGACGATTTGTGTTGGGAGTCATCTATTCATAGCCTTAGGAGTGAAAGAGATCTTCTCTCCAAGGAAGAAAGGAAAAAGATAAACTAAAGGGCACATTGCATGGATAACCACCTTCACAGGGGGAGAAAGGCGGAAACAAAGGAGACAGGCCACACTGGCCTCCATGGTGTCCTTGAACCCACCAAACATAGCCCCCTGAGAACTTGCACCTTCCATCCTCAGCCTGGAATGCTCTTCCCACAGAGGCAGAGGTGCTTCCTTTGTGCGCCTATAATACTCTAAATGTTTCTGATGCTACATTCACCACAGATTATGACTTCTGTTTGAGTTGTCTCACCTGCTACATAATAAATATTCAGTGAATGAATGAATGAATGGGAGAAGTGGAATGAGAAGAGATTGTGTTCAGGGCCACATTTCAGAAATCAAGATCTTGGAGTTCTCATAAGTTGATCAGACATTATGTTATTTCAAGGAAAATATAATCCAGTGCTCATTGTGTGCCAGGCATTCCTGGAACAAAAGCCAGATGTTTTGGGACTTCCCTGGTGGTGCAGTGGTTAAGAATCCACCTGCCAATGCAGGGGACACAGGTTTGATCCCTGGTCCAGGAAGATCCCACAAGCCGTGGAGCAACTAACTCCGTATGCCACAACTACTGAGCCCGTGTGCTACAACTACTGAAGCCCACGTGCTTACAGCCCATGCTCCACAAGAAAAGCCACTTCAATAAGAAGCCCACACACCGCAACGAAGAGTAGCCCCCGCTTGCTGCAACTAGAGAAAGCCCGCAAGCAGCAATGAAGACCCAATGCAGCCATAAATAAATAAAAGCCAGATATATTAAAGTAGCGTCAAGACAACTCTCCATTTCTTGGCTCTGGTTTTCTAAGTACTGGCCTCATCTTCAGGCAGGTTTTTCTTAAGTGACAGCAAAGTCAACACTCACTCCTTCAAAACGATTCTGTCTCTGCTGGAGTCATTTGCTTACCTTTGTGAAACTAGGGGAGGTTGGGCCCCTGGCCCCTGATGGATTACCCAGGCCAGAGGGGGGACAGTTTTGAGAGCAGAGTACGATATGAGGGCAAAATCATAAAGTAACAAGTCCATTCCTGAAATCATAAAAGAGGCCATCTAGTGGCACTGTGATCTGAAACAACAGTAGGGAACAGAAGGGGAAAGAATAAATTCACTCTCCCCCTCCTCCATCTTACTGTCGAAATTACACTGTACTGTCAGAGACAAGGATGGATGCTGTTCCCTGAGATTGCCTCTGTTGTGTGTTTAAAGTTCTGTAGATGAAGGAGAGTTGAAAAAGCATCACCTGAGAATAAAGTCACTTGTTAGTGTTAGAACACTGAGCTTTGATGTTTTTATTTATTTAATCTTGCCTTTGGTATGATATGAAAATATAAATCTAATATAAAAGTTTTATATAAACTTTAAAAAGTTCTCTAAAGTCCCATATATATAATGTTGTAGGTATAGCATGGGCTTTGTAAATAGACCCAGGTTCAAAGCCTGCTATACCATTTACTATTTGTGTGAAGCCTAGACATATGAATTAAGCTTTTGTGTCTCATTTTCTTTGGTACTTACCTTAAGGGTTAACTAAGAGAGTGCATGACAAGCATTTAGCACATTGTCCAGTGCAATAGTCAATACTGGTAGGTATTATTGACATTATTGTTGTGGCTTAAGAATTTTTTATTATGGTAAATAAAATATGCATAAAACATACCATTTTAACCATATGCAGCTAAGTGGCATAAAGTACATTCACATCATTGTACAACCATTACCAATATCCATCTCCAGAATTTTTTCTTCTTCCCAAACTGGAACTCTGTATCCATTAAACAATAATTCCCCATCTCTCCTCTCCCCCCAGACTCTGATAACTACCAAACTTTCTGTCTCTCTGAGTTTGTCTATTCTAGGTTCCTCATGTAAGTGGAATCAGACATTTCTCCTATTGTGTCTGGCTTAATTAAGATTCTTTTTTTTAACAACAAAAGCTAAATCCATACTTTTTAGTCACTGATTCCTAGAGTTCCTGTACCACATAGGTCCCAACAGATGAGCCTAAATTCCACCATCTTGGTGATAGTATCTACTAATTATAGGCACAGTCTTAGTAGGTGAGAAATAGTCTCTACAGTGCAGGCTTTAGATACCCAATCTATTTCCACAGCATCACAGAAGCAGTTTTTTTAGTGTCTATAGAATCTGAAAATATTTCTGAAAGGTAGCTCAAATGCTTGGGTGCTTTAACTGTGGATGAGGATAAAAGTTTTCAAAGCTTTTTAGTAATCAGCCTCAGGACCCCTGTCCCAAAGTGACTGTAAATTGTGCAATCAGTAAGCAAAATAGATGACAACGAGGCATAAAACTTTATTATTAAACAATGATATAGGCCTAAATAAGATTGTTCAGAAAAACTCTATTTAAAAATTTTCTCTCACAACTTGTTTCTTCTTATCATATTATGAGCTTAATGAGTTATTTCCCTGCCTGGCAAATCTGTATTCCTTCAGTTTTGCATTTCCTGGACAAAAAGCAAGAACTGTTCAGCCTGTAACCATCAAGTACCAAGCAAGTTGCTTCTGTAGCAACAACTCACCCACATGAAGTCTCTTAGGGTTTTTATCTCTTTACTTCAATGACTTTTCAATGCAAATTTGGCTATTATCAGTCAAGTGGAAGATCCTAAAACTGCTGCTTAAAAATCTGGGAGCAGACTCTTTCTCCATAGCTCAGCTCCTTTGAGCCTGGTCTCTCTAATGTCCCTGACCCATATCACGACAATCATCACTACAAACAACATATGCCACCACTGACTGTAATTTCTATTTTCTTTGTATAATCTTGAGCAAACAATTTATAATCTCTGAAACTTAGGGTTTCATCTATAAAATAGGCAGACAAGGACAGTTTGTGAAAATGCCTAGCATGGCACGTGGCATGTGATAAGGCACACAGGCAAATATTAGATTTAGGAAAGAAGCATGTGTGTATGTTGTACCTTTCCAGCCCTCTTTCTCCTTGAGACTATTTCTCATTTCTCTCCTAACAACCATCTCACAGCTTCTTGTTCTAGTATTTAGGAACTGAAATTATCACCTCATTTGCCCTTCCACTAGCAAGACCTGTCCTAGCACAAGCTAAGACTGCCCTAATCATTGCCCTTCCCACTTAATTATGTTTATTTCTTCCACATCCTGGGTCCGTAGGACTCTGCCTGCTGCTTTGCAGAAAGCAAGTTTGATAGCCTGCTATTTCTAGTTTTTAATCTAAATGAAATGGCATTGATTCAGACAGACATTTGAAAGTACACTGTGATAATAAGAAAAACAAAATTCTGTAAGAACAAAGGCTTAAAAAGTGTTTATATTTTATGTTAACCCTGGGCTTTTTGTCAGAAAAGGTGATGCTATGTTCATTGTATACTTCTATTTCTTTGAACAATTATGCTGGTATTTATTGAGTGTTTACTACAGCCCAGGCACTGTGTTAAACACCTCACATATATTATTTCATTATTTCATTTAATCCATCCAGCAATCCTAGTAGGTAGATGTCACTCATACCCATGTTATAGATAAAGAAACAAAGGCTTAGAAAGGTTAAGTATCTTGCCTAATTTCACACAGAGCTGGATCAAAACCAGGCTGACCCAAGAATCCATGGTCTGGCCACCACACCAGGGTTTTCAGTGGTGTGTTCAAATGCAGGTCCTCAGTCCAGAAAAGACAGTACTGAGTTATTTTAAACTAGGAAGCCTCTGGAGGGTTTTAAATGATGATCCTTTTTTTAAAATGATGGTCCTTTTTTAAATGATGCTACTTTAAATGATGGTCCTTTTAAATTATGGTGCATATTTTTTTCCCTCTTACCTTCTTTATTTTTCTCTTATTGAGGTCCTTAGGTTTAATTTTTTAATACTAAAATCTATCTGTTCTCTGTTCCTTGCAGTAAGAAACATAAGGCTTCGAGAGCGTCATACAACTTTACAAGTTTGAAATTCCTGTGGCAACATAACACACTGAATGCATTCAAGAGTAAATGGTGACCTCAGTGATTCTTGTGGTTGGAATTTTTCTTTTGTAATCAAAATAGTAAGAACACTTGATTAATTTTCTGTGAAAGTGTGCCTGAAATTAAGAATGTTCACACAATATTTTATTTCTTCAAGTAAGAAATACACAGTCCCATGTGCAGAATTTGTTGTGTATATGAAAAAAAAATCAGAACTCAGAAGATTTTATGTGGGTTATAACAGTTGTCTCCAGAGTGGGTCTTCCAAGTCCCTTGGGAAGGTTCTATTTCTTCTATTAGAATTTTGATTTCTAATTTCTTTCTGCTCATTATTTTTTAATTTCTATTGTTATATATACTTTATAATGTATGTATTTTATACAAAATATATAATTATATACAATTTATTTGAAATTATGTACTATTATTATGTACATAACATATGCAATATATATCCACATGTATTTTTATTCTATATATTCATGTATTTTTGTTCATATATATAAAGTATATGTTGAAAACATTTTATTGATGAAATGAGTCATCAAAATTTTGTTAAGCTTCCAGCAATTCTAAAATATAATAAGCATTTATTTTTTTGTAATCTAAACAATCAGAATTTTTTTAAAAGATACAGTATTTTCATGAGAAGGAGCTAAATGATAAATAAATACCCCATGATAAAGTTAAAAGGCCATTTGTAGGATATGCCATGTTCATCTAAAGTATAATGATGATTAAAAGCTATAACAATGTTCTTGGGGCTTTGCAAAATTCTTAATTATCCTCTAGCTTAAATTGTCTTGTGTCTAGTCTAAAAGTAAAATTATATAGAGCCAGTCATTGGTAAGTGATTTTTTTCAAGTTAATTTATGATACTTTCAGTGGCTCCATTGTCCCTGATGTGACATACAAGATTTTTTAGTATCCTGATGGTATCCAATCCTATCTCATTGCTCTACACTACTCTCCTCAAGTCTATGCTAAATTCACTTCTCTTTAACAATTATCTTGCCTTTGGGCACTTGCAGAATCCATTCCCTCTCTAAGAGAGAAACACCCTTCCCTTCTCTTTGCCTGGCTACCCTCTTCCCATCCTTTCAGCCTCAGTTAAACTATGTTTCTTTTAAATTCATACTAGTTGCCCCCTCTATGTATTCCAAGGCATCCTATACTCTCCTCTCCTTTAACATTTATCACATTGCATGTTTAGATGTCTGTCTTCCAACCTAAATTTGTAATACTCACCTCACATTTCTGGCAGATTGGACTATTTGGATCCAAGTCTAGGTGGAGAAATAATGGCACATGACTGAAGCTTTCCAACTTGAGTGATACAGAAGTTTCTCCGGCCCTTAATTGGCACTGCATACCCTCTCTGGTCAGTTGGTTTATACCTTGTGGACTGTTTATTATATGCTTTGATATCTTCACTTAAATCATTCCCTCACTCTTTTTTCTTCTCTCCTTGTCCTCTCTTCTTTTATTAGACTGACAGGTTAACCCTGCTAATATTTCTGTTTTTTCTCCATATACCTACTGTCTATAGGAAATTAACCTTGCTCATCTAGGCAGTGTCAAAACTTAGGCACTGATCCAGAATGGCCAGTCGAGAAATGCTGCTGAGCAGAGGCAAGAGAATGCACTAGCAGCATGGGGAAGGACCAAGCTGACTTTAGATGAGACCAGATTTAGTAGATATTTGACCCTTGATCAACAATCAGTCTTTTAATGCAAATTTTCCCTACTTTGGGGAAAAAGAGGTAGGTTTTTCTTTCTCAGCTCCTAATCTTTTTTTTTTTTTTAAATCACAAAATGCATTTTCTCTATCTTTACATTCACTTGACTCTAGGGCAAGGATAGTTTCTAATTATGCTATCAGCAAAATTATATTTGATTATGAAGGCAAAAACATTGCTAAATTATTTGAAATTCTATTTCATTTACATTCTAATTCAAATTTGACCTTCCTTGATTTTGTTTGATTGCAATAGATTGTGTATTATAGTCATTCATCAGCCATTTTTCTGGATCATGAACTCAGATTTATATTATTTGTATTAGTTAATTGGAAAAGTGCTTTAAGTTTTCATTGTATTATTTCTTTGTGGATCTGAATTGTAGATTTGCTCTTCCCACCTTTCATAGTGCTATCATAAGCAAAATATAAAGTCTTAAAACAGGCACCATTCTCAAGATTTATTTTTACAATAATTTTGCCTGTAGTGATACTGTTGGCTTTAAAGTCTTCTCAAGACTGTGCCTTACACGCCTTCTCATGAAGGGATGATGTAGTCAATTTGATTGGAGTAATTTTTTGGAAATTACTGGCAGGATGGGGAGGTGATGCACTGTTTTCTATCAAAACTGCCTTTCCCAGGGAAGCCTTTGCTGCCTGCCTCGCCCATGGGTAACTTACAGACTCGAATACAGATCACTCAGGGAAATAAATTGCAGTATCAATGGAGGGAAAAAAAAAAGTGCCTTATATAGAAAATTAATTTGTCAGTTTCTTAGTGTCCAAAGTTTTCTTTTAGATTTTGATAAACAGGCAAAGTTATTTTAACTAGCTGGAAGTGAAAGTGTGAAACTCTTGTTTAAGGATATTATTTGCCTTTTAATGGTTGAATACATGATGAAATAAACATCCTAAGGTTCACATTATTAAAGTTATCACAGTAATTGTCAATAATTAATTCTAATTAAAAGTAGAAATGATTCATCGGGAGACCATGTATATGTAGAATCACGTTCTGTTAATAATCATAGATTAAGAATAGGCTGAGTTGGACTTAAACATAATGACATCTGGCTTGAGGAAGGAGTCCACATAAGTGACTTTTTAAAAGTTGAACTAGCTACTTAAAAATTTTAAAATATATACATCCTTAAAAATCTTTTTTTCGTGTTGCAAGATGTAGAGAATACAGAAAATCAGATAAACAAAAAGAACATAATTACCCAAAGTCCAACTACCCAGAGACAACTATTGGTAATGTTGTGTGTATAAAACAAGTTTTAAAAAGTGTACAAATAGTGTATATAGCATACCTATTTGTGCAAAATGACAGAAAAAGGCAACTTCTCAGTTCCTGGTTGTTTTGGTTTTGGTTTTTGATAGTACACTTCCTAGTTTTTAATACAGAAATCTTTTTTTTTAAGTAATTAATTAATTAACTAATTAATTTATTTTTGGCTGTGTTGGGTCTTCGTTTCTGTGCGAGGGCTTTCTCTAGTTGTGGCGAGCGGGGGCCACTCTTCATTGCGGTGCGCGGGCCTCTCACTATCGCGGCCTCTCTTGTTGCGGAGCGCAGGCTCAGTAGCTGTGGCTCACGGGCCTAGTTGCTCCGCGGCATGTGGGATCTTCCCAGACCAGGGTTCAAACCCGTGTCCCCTGCATTGGCAGGCAGATTCTCAACCACTGTGCCACCAGGGAAGCCCTAATACAGAAATCGTATAGAAAAAATAATATATACATATCTCAACACTTTTTAATAGAGAAAAATAACATATTTACATCACCTAAACTCAGTACAATTTTAACAAAACAATGCTTGGGAAAGCCTCAAGTTATATTGCAGACACAATTGGTAGGTTAAGAATCAAATGTACACGTTTTGGGACGCTCACAAGTGTCAACAAAAGTCATCTGCTTCTCTGAAGTCAGTGTCTGAAGATGCCCTAGTCAGGCATACAGAGTAAAGGTTTGTTAGTAAGTCTATTATTGGTGATTAGTAGGTGATGTTTTAAGCAATTTTTATCCTAATATGATAGTATGTTACATATATAAACATTTTACTGTGGTTTATACATGATTTAGGAAATTGGGGGTCTGGGGGTTGACATGACACAAGATGCATTAGAATGATAAAAATAGGCACCTGCTTAACATTCTCTTGCAGATTTTCAGGACTGTATTATTAATGTTAATAACACATTACCATTAATGTGCAGGCATTAACATTAACTATACAGGTGTGTGAAATACCTGTATATGTAATTGTGCATACATAAACAATTTCTGGAAGCATGTACCAGAAACTGGTATCACTGACCATCTCTGGGAAGGGGACTATGTCACTGGGACAGGAATGCCAATTTTGAACCATATGCATATGTTAGCTATCAAAAATGAAATTATATAAGTACAATCAAATATAATGTGAAAAATATGCTCATGCCTTTGAATATGACTAGTTTTATCTATTTTCAGTAAAAGCAAACATGATTTAAGACTATGATTCATAGTCTCTATCCGTATTAAATGTGCAATGATTTACTAGGGGCTACTGAGATATGAGAAGATGTTCATATCTATAGTAGATTTAGACTGGTGGTCTTGAAATTCTAGTCAGGTATCCAGTGGCCCCTTTAAGGAGCTATTAGGCAAGAGCTGGTATATCTCATTAAGGAGCACTCTGGGGAAAGAAAGAGAGAGAGAAAGTGAGGGAAGGAGAGAAAGAAAAAAAGAGGAAGAAGAGAAGAAAAAAATTGCCCTGAGCACTTCTCACTTTTCTGCTTCTTTTTGCTGGCTGTTATCTGATTCGGAATCCATTGCTCTCAACTACAGTTGGCCCTCCAA
This sequence comes from Balaenoptera borealis, assembly GCF_965194805.1. Classification (NCBI taxonomy): domain Eukaryota; kingdom Metazoa; phylum Chordata; class Mammalia; order Artiodactyla; family Balaenopteridae; genus Balaenoptera; species Balaenoptera borealis. The sequence continues at coordinate 45,837,107 of NC_138876.1, forward strand.
ATCCCAGGTTCTGCCTCCCTGGATTCAACCAACTGCAGATTGAAAACATTCAGGAAAAAGAAACATTCAAGAAAGTTCCAAAAAAGCAAAACTTGAATTTACTGTGTGCCAGCAACTATTTACACAGCATTTATGTTGTATTTAGATTATTTACACAGCATTTACATATTAGTATTAGGTACTATAAGTAATCTAGAGATAATTTAAAGTACATGGGAAGCTGTGCATAAGTTATATGCAAATGCTACATACACTGTTATACAAAAGGGACTTGAGCATCCTTGGATTTTGGTATTGGGGGTCTTGGAACCCATCCCCCATGGATACAAAGGGACAACTGTACAACTTTTGTTATCTCCACTGATCAGCTCCAAGTGGGTTTTTTTTTCCCTTCCAGTTTTATTGAGATATAATTAACATACAGCACTGTTTAAAGTGTACAGCATAATAATTTGACTTATATACATCATGATTACCACAATAAGTTTAGTGAACACCTATCATCTCATATAGACACAAAATAAAAAGAAAAAAACTTTTTTCCTAGAGATGAGAACTCTTAGGATTTATTCTCAACAACTTTCATGTATTACATACAGCAGTGTTAATTAATCATGTTGAACATTATATCCCCAGTACTCATCTATCTTATAACTGGAAGTTTGTACCTTTTGACCACCTCCATTCAGTTCTCCCTTCCCCCACCTCTGGTAACCACAAATAAGATCTCTTATTCCATGAGTTTATTTTTTATTATTATTATTATTATTATTATTATTATTATTATTATTATTATTATTAGCTGTACCGCACGGCTTGTGGGATCTTAGATCCCCGACCAGGGATTGAACCCTGGTCCTTGACAGTGAAAGCACCGAGTCCTAACCACTGGATCACCAGGGAATTCCCAAGTTTATTTTTTGGTGTAGAATTGACCTACAACACTATGTTAGTTCCTGGTGCACAACACGGCAATTCAATATTTCCAGACATTACAAAATGATCACCATGGTAAGTCTAGTCACCATCTGTTATCATACAAAGATATTACATTATTATTGACTATATTCTCCATGTTGTACATTTCACCCCGTGACTCATTTATTTTGTAACTGGAAGTTTATACCTCTCAATCTTCCTCAACTATTTCTTTCCTCTCCCCACTCCTCTCCTCTCTGGCAAACACCTGCTTGTTCTCTGTATCTATGAGTCTGTTTCTGTTTTGTTATGTTTGTTCATTTGGTTTTTCTAGATTCCACAGTAAGTGAAATCATATGGTATTTGTCTTTCTCTATCTGACTTATTTCACTTAGCATAATACCCCCTAGGTCCATCCATGTTGTTGCACATGACAAGATTTCATTCTGTTTTCATGACTGGGTAGTATTTCACTACCCAGTCATGAAAATACACACACACACACCCCACATCCTCTTTATCCATTCATCTATGGATGGGCACTTAGGCTGCTTCCATATTTTGGCTATTGTAAATAATGCTGCAATGAACACAGGGGTGCATATATCTTTTCGAACTAGTTTTGTTTTCTTTGGATAAATACCGAGGAGTGGAATTACTGGATCATCTGGTAGTTCTATTTTTATTTTTTATTTTTTTTTTAATTTTTGGCTGTGTTGGGTCTTAGTTGTGGCACACAGGATCTTCGTTGAGGCATGCAGGATCTTTTGTTGTGGTGCACAGGCTCTTCATTGCAGCGTGCAGGTTTTCTCTCTCCAGTTGTGGCACGTGGGCTCCAGGGTGTGTGGGCTCTGTAGTTTGCAAGCACGCAGGATCTCTAGTTGAGGTGTGCAAGCTCAGTAGCTGTGGAACATAGGCTTAGTTGTCTTGTGGCATGTGGGATTAGTTCCCTGATCAGGGATCGAACCCACGTCCCCTGCACTGTAAGGTCGATTCTTTACCCTGGACCTCCAGGGAAGTCCCTATTTTTAATTTTTTGAGGAACCTCCATACTGGTTTCCATAGTGGCTGCACCAATTTACATTCCTACCAACAGTGCACAAGGGTTCCCTTTTGTCCATCCAGGTATTTCTTAATGATCTCCCAGATGCTACCTGGGCAAACAAATGAAATCCTGCCTGTAGGAGCAAAGATTAAACTTCCTTCCTGTTCAATTTTTGGAAGTGTCCTGTTTAATCCTAGTTCTGGATTTGTCTAGCTCCAGCTCAGTACAAGGACACTGTTAGGTCATGAGGGAAACTCTCAGAGTCCCTGCCCATCTGCAGATTTTTGGAGGTATGCGTTCTAATTGCTCTGACTTGTCAGAAGTCCAAAGCTAGGCTTCTATTCTCATGTGCATTAATCTCAAGCTACAGGATCTTCCCATTTAGGAAAAGAATAATGAATGAAATGATTCCTGGCCACCTTTCATCTTGCTCATCCTTATGCCAAACCCTTCATCCTCCAAATGTTTCCAAAAAAGCCTATTTGAACTCTTTTTTGCTTTTATAGCACCCTCCTTAGCTTTGGTAATCAGGCATCCACTCTTTGCCACATACCATATGTACTGGCTTATTATGGAAGTTTAGTTCTGGCTGAAATAAACTGCATGGTTTGTGGCCATTGAGGGTGGGTTTGAACTGATAAATCTGGTAGCCTGATAAATCATGGCGTCTATCATAGTCATGACTATTAAGGTTTATCAAGGCTTCATGTCACTCCCCCTTGAGGATTCATGACAGTCAAAAGCTGATTACTTTAACATGATTTATTTCCAAACCACCAACAGCTCTTCAAATGACAGAAAGTTATCAGATGTCTTTCAACAGCCAGCCTGACACTCTGTCCTATAAGCTTTATCTGGCTTTCCTAAGAACATTGTCTCTTAAGCAATTCTTCACTCTATAATTTTTAAGCCACTCAACACAGGCTGTACCAAACCAGCTTGCTCCAAATCCTCAGTTGACTTCAGCTGAACACCCTGTTATTACTGAGAATAGGTTCCCATATTGTCATCCTGTCAAGGAAGTACCAGGTGCATGTGTTACACTTAGGCAATGACGCAGTCCTCTTATCACCCACACAAGCACCCTAATGCAGCCTAAGTTCCTATAAGATACCTCTATCAGTCTGCTTTATCTTTCTCATTACAGTTCTGTCTGCTTCCTCATTTCTGCCTCACATCAGTTTGTATATCTCATGACTTTTCAAGTGAAAAATTTAAACTTTTAACGGTATGCAAAATTCTGTGCTTGCAGACAACAATCTTTGCTCTTTAGGAACTTATATTTAGAAGGATACAGGAGACATATGCCTTAATTACTGTGACGCCAATCAGCTGATTGTGTGATGTATCAGGAGTCCAGGCAAACCACAATAGAAGTTCAGAGGAAGAGATCTCTGTCTGGGGTGGCAGAAGGCTTCGTGGTGGAGACAGCATCTGAGCTAAGATGTGAAAGCTGGCTAGGGTTTTAAACCACAACTAAAATGGAAGAGTTGACATTCCAGGAAGAAGAAACAGTCAAGTAAATGGAAGATCTGAAATTATATGTTTAGAAAACAATCAGCAGCCCATTTCTGGCTGAAAAACAGAGTACATGAAAAATAGTAAATCTAGACATTTTGGGGTCAAATTGTGGTATGCTTTGATTTTCCAAATTATAGAACTGGATTAATATGTAATAAAAATAAAATGGCAGGATTGGAGCAATGTTTTAGAGATGAATTTGATACTGAAATGCAGAGTCAGAAGGATGGAAAAATAGTTAAAAGATTACTGAAACAGTAGTAAAGCTCTCTTAGAAACAGGATTGTAAAATAACTGAGTGCTGTAAGGAATTATAAAATAAGTTTTGTGATGAATACTATGAAAAAATAGTATCAATGTATGACAACCAGTTAGCTACTGTAGACCTAATGGATGACTTAGAAAGAAAAGGAATGATAACACACTCCTTTGTTGTATGCTATGCAGCATGTAGCATTTTTCTTTGCATATAGTAGGTGTTCTACAAATATGGATTCAGATGCTCTATTTTTAATATCTGATTTCAACATTCAGGATATTTCTGGGTAAGCTAGTCTCAATTTTGTTGCAGCTAATTTAAAATGCTGGATTTATAACTACTAGAAATTGAAGTGCACTACAATACTGTTGCTATATTATCATTGAAATTCTTTGATAATTTATTACAAGTTTCACAGGGTATACCATCATAAATTTTAATCCTTACATTTTATCTGCAAGAGTAATACATACTTGTAAAAAATTCACAGAATATAAGAGCATATGAAATAAAGGAAGCAAATTCCAACACCCCTGGAAACCTGGCAGGTAACAACACGAGTCAAGTCTGACACAGAGAGGGTACATACCTTTTAAAGGGGGCAGCGTTTATCCAGCTCAAGTCAATTGTTGCCAGGCAGGAATATGGGTCCTGGGTTTCCAAATCTTATTTTAAGAGAGCTGGAGGTCCAGGTTTTCTCATGAATTCTTTTGATTTTTAAAACATTCTCTCTCTGTAAAAACTACATCTGCTAGTTGAATCAAGCTGGCAGGTCACCAGTTTGCAGTCTCTGATATGAAGTAAAAAAGTGAAAGTCTTTATGCTCTAGCCTCATTTCATAAAGATGTGCATTGCTGACAATTTGATGTACTATGATATGATGATTATGTCTATTAGTCTATAAATTGGTTTTTGAAATTAACAATAGATTGAGGACATTTTATATGCCAGCTTATGGAGATGCTCTTCTACTTCATCTCTTCCATCTTCTTCTCTGGGCTCAGTTTTTCATTTTTGGAATTACATAATTAAATTACCTATTTGTACCACTTAAGGGAAATTTATATTATTTCCCTTTTTAAAAGTTACCATTGGTAACAGATGGAACAGCCTTACAGAGGTATCATTCTTCTCTTGTGCTAACATGGATTCTGTGATCTGGTGTTGCTGGGTGAGTGAAAAGGCACGTGCATTTGAGATTTTAATAGATATTTCCAAATAGTACTCCAAAAAGATACCTGGAGTGTTAGAGTGCTATATTTCTCATCTCTTGTAAATACCAGATAGAATCTTAGACATTTTTCTCAGCCTGATTAGAAATGTTGTATTTGATTATTTTTTACTGGTGAGGTCGAGTACCTTTCTCTACACTAATTGGTCATTTGTAGTCTTCAATAAATTGCTTGCTCATAGATTGTGCTCATTTGTCTACTCATGTTGTTTGCCTTGGTTACTGATTTGTAGCTTAGTATTTTCTCCCATCCTGTTTGCTCTTGGCTATAGTTCATGTAGTTTACCTTTGGACTTTCTGCCTTTCACTGTATGGAAATGTTAATTTTTTATATAATCAGATAAGATCAGCACATCACCAAATATTTCCTATGTGGCTTCTGAGTTCTAGGTCACACTTGGAAATGTCATTTTCCCTTCAAGATTATAAATGTATTCACCCACATTTTCTTGTACAGTAATATATATATATAATATACATAATATGTTTATATACATATTAAATACTACTATATTGAATTTAGATATTTAATCCATAAGAAATTTATTTTTCTAAATGGTTGGGGTAGGGATCTACCTGGTTTCCTTCAAATGGTCCAACTGTCCAAATATCATTTGTTTGGGTAATTGGACCAGCTGTTTTTAAGTGTCACCTTTGTTATATATGATTTCCCACACATATGAGTTTGTTTTTGTTCTCTCTATTCTGTGCTACTAATATATTTATCTATTCTAGTACCAGTACCAGATTTTTATATGTCTATAGCATTATACTACCTTCTTATATCCAGTAGGAAGCTCCTTTTTAAAAAATTTCTTAACTATGCTGAAGTATTACTCTCCAGCTAAACATCATTTGACAGTGAGTTTTCTGATTTGGTAATATATCACGTATTACTATTAATCCAAGACTTCTACAATGTTACTTGAAAAAGTTTGAGTTTATTCCTAAATATTTTATAATCGGGGTTATTGGTGAATGAGTTTTTGCTTTTTTTTAATGTATAACTCATTACTTGGATACAGTTGTCATATAAGAAATCTATTGTTATTTATAGTATCTTTGGGGGGACCATCTTATCTAACTTAACTATTTCTAAGCAGATGATTTTAGTCCCCTGTCCTGTAGGATGTTGAGGAGAAAATGATCAGTGAGTTGAGCTGCCACAGAAGGACGCTGAGATTTTGGCAGCCTAGTATGTGTTTCTAAAAGTCTGGAAACTCTCAGGACTAGGTAGTGTTGATAATATACATTCTAAAGGAAATTAACTACTAGTTGAAAATAAATTAAGATGTTAGCATTGCATTCCCAAATAGACAGTGGCACTCAATTTAAAGTTCTAAAGAAAACTGTTATGAATGATTATGCTCAGAGGCATTGGTCTGAAATGTTTGCACAATGATTCAGCACTTTATTAAGGTGAAATTTTAAAAAACTGATCACCAACTTGAATCAATAAGCATATGTTTTATAAATGGACTTACACTGAAAGGTAAAAAACATCAAGTTATTTTATAAGTGAATCTGACAAGTATTTCCTATAGCAATAGCAACCATTTAAATTTTACAGAGCTTTGTAGTTTACCTGCAATCATTTAATCCTCAGAAAAATTCTATGAGATGGAAAACAAGGGTCTAGTGTTATCTTCACTTTCTCAATGAAGAAACTGAGGTTTAATGAGGTTAAATGAGTTGTCCAAATTTATATAACTCTTAAGTGGTAAAGTCAGGGTTTAGATGCAGATCCCCTGAAGCTTATATCAATATGCATTGCAATCCACACTGCTGCTTCCAAAAAGATCCAGCATATTGTAAAACGACATATGAAATATCCTGATTATCTTGTCTTTGATCCTTGATTACATGGCTGTGCAATCACACATGCAATCTGTGTGACCCCTATCTGACATTAACATTGCATGGGTACACCAGATTATCCACCATGCAAGTCTGAATACTGCCTTTCTGCCATGGCCAATGAAAGATTTCATTAAAGCCCTCCAATGTTTTTTTGATATCCATATTGACTTTATGCTAAGCAATTGTGTTCTATATAATAATCAATTACAACATAATTCCAAAAGAAGTTTTTTAGTATTTACAATCCTAAATTCAATGAGCTCTCTACTCTGCCATTGGCATGACAACTTGATGTTCACAAGGATTTGACATTTTTTAGTTTTAGAATCTAGAATATTTTAAAAAGCATTTCTGAACTTTCCATAACAATTTTTTTCTTCAAATTGTGAGGCTGTAGAACTCCTTGTATATTATTTTTCCTATGTCAAATGCCCTCTTCCCTGGTAGAGAAGGGCTGTGAGAAAAGAGGATGGAATATTAATGGATTAAATCTCAATGAATGTCCTACTGATGGCTGGGGAACATACTTTTAAAAATTTAGTTAATTATACACTGAAACTTTCAAAAAAAATTGAGATTTGTTATGATTCTTATTTCTAAAACCCTCTCTTCCTCTCTTCCATCCCTTTCCTGCCCCACCCTTGTCATGTTACTTTTTCCTCAAATTCACCAGATCACCAGGGACTAACACATTTATTCTAAGCCATCTCTATACAGCAAAGTGCTGGATAACAGGTATGAAAAAAAAGAGCCTTTCAAATATTTCTAGTTGAGGAATAATACAGATAAAAGAATATCTTAAGGATTAACTTCTGAGTTCTATTTTGTGCTGGCTCCTGTCAAGCTTCCATAATTTGAACTTTGAATAAAAAGACATATGACCTAAAAATTAGTAATCCAAATAAAGTAAAAAAAGTACCTTTCTGTGAAACTCTCAGAAAGTTGTACTTAAACAAGGAGAAGTCAGTATATCATATACTGTGTTCAACACTTTTTTCAGATTACATGCCAGGGTTTAACAGAACAAACTGTCAATCCAAATTATGGCTAGATGAAAAACCTCTTTCTAAACCAGTGACTGTAGTGAAGACAAGGAATATCACATAAAAATGTTTTCTCTTAAATAAAAAAGCCTATACATAGTGTTCTAACCAAAGCAATCCTTGTTTCATGCTTACAACTGAACTCCTTATAAAATGGAGATATGTTGTCATGGAACTATATATGTAGCACCTCAGGGAAAATACTGTCAATGTAATAAACTTATGTAGAAATACATAAAACATTCACAGGTCTTTCCATATAATATTCTAGCATATGTTTAATAATTTTCTCACTTATTTCTATGAGTTGTTTACTGTTTACTTGGCTAAAGAGTAAGATATTACCATAATGAGGCAGAATAGTATATTCCCTAAACAGAAAATTCTCTAAAGGTTTAGTTTCTTAGCATAACTTTTTGCCTGCTAATAAATGTTTAACGAGAACGCTCAGGTTGTTTGAGTGTAAGTGATATTAGTTATGTACCAAAAAAGTTTTAATTAAATATTAATTTTGATGTGAAGACATAGCCCCTATATTCTCCACCAATAAAATAGGGCAAGTAGCCTCTGCAACAGTTATAATTTTTCTTTATTTTAGAGAAGAGGAAGTTGCTCAAAATAATAATTCCTGAAATATATTGGCATTTGCTATGTGCAGGAACTATGCTAACAATCTAACAGGATAGAAAATGGGTATTTACACCCATTTTTCAGCTAAGAAACCTGAAGTTGTGAAAGTCACTTGTTATAAATGGTAGGGACAGGATTCAGTCCAGGTCTACTTAAATTTAAAACCTGAAGCTTCAACTAGACATACAGCTACAGAAGAGCACAGGGAATATCTGGCTTCCCCTGAACATATTCTTCAAAAGAATATGCTTTCTTCTTTTAAGAAGAAAATTAGAACATTATGTTGATACAATGGTTATGATTATGATAGTGGCAGTAGCGTGAAAATAACAATGTCAGAATCTGGCAACAACCCTGCTTTAAATCACTATACTATAGTACTTTCCAGGACACTGAGTACTTCATGAGGACTTTTTTTTTTTTTCCTTCTGTTTTATCTATTCACCCATTGCCTGATTATTTGTTATTTCCAGGCTACCTTGTCTTCTAGCTTTAGAAATGACCTAGAAGTCAGACATCATTTTCTTCAAAAACTTCTCAGAGAGGAAATATGTGGTCCTCCTAGAATTCCTGGAAGAACTGGATTATCTTTCTTCTCCCACAATAATAATACTGTCTTCTTATGAAGAAAATGTCAGGAGGTCATAAAATAATTACATTTCCTGATAGTGGTGGTAACTGCACCTAGATGTAGTACTACTCTTTCATGTGCCCTAGTGACATATATTTTTAGGACATCTGGTAAGATTCAGTAGGTTAGAGAAGCTTACAAACAATATTGGGGTATTGAGTTACAGCTTCAAGGAAAAGAGCATGAATGTATCCACTGAATCATCACTACTAGAAAAATACTTCAGAATCTTTCATAGTTAAACTTTGATTCATTAGGTTTTCAATAGCAAAGACTTTCTGCACACAAATAGACAATAGACAGCTTGGTCAGGAATTAAATATGATCCTGGACTTCACAAAGTTTGCTTATGACATTGGACAATGCTATAGTCTATTCAATGAAATGTCCCAGGCCTGAATCTGTGTTGGGACAGCTCGTTTGCAACTAAAATATTTATCCCACATCATCTGGGTCTATTATGGGTTGAACTATGTCCCCTACAAATTTATATGTTGAAGATCTAACCTCCAGTAACCTCAGAATGTGACCTTATTTAGAAACAGTCACTGCAGATGTAATTAATTAAGATAAAATGAGGTCATATAAGGCGGTCTTCTAATCCAACACGAACTCGTGTCCTTGTAAAAAGGGGAAATTTGGACACAGAGACACGCACACAAGGGTAATACCACGTGAACATGAAGATAGATGGAGGTGATACATCTACAAGTCAAGAAATGCCAGATTTCCTGCAAACCACCAGAAGCTAGAAGAGACACATGAAGATTATCCCTCACAGCCTTCATAAGAAACCAATCCTGCCAATAACCTTGATATCAGACTTCTGACAATAAATTTCTGTTTGAGCAGCCTAGTTTGTGGTGCTTTGTTATGACAGCCCTAGCAAACTAATACATGGTCCTTCAAGAAAGATCTTCATTGATTTAGGATGAAATATATGTCTCTATGCCTTCAGAGGGTTAATATGAAAAATGTTCTGTTTAAATAATCCTTTATATTTTATAAAGCTATTGTTAAGATAGCCACACACTATGATAAAGACTATTATAATAAATTCCCATGTGGATTTAGTTGCAAGAAAAGTTTTGCCTTAGGGGCTTCCCTGGTGGCGCAGTGGTTGAGAATCTGCCTGCCAATGCAGGGGACACGGGTTCGAGCCCTGGTCTGGGAAGATCCCACATGCCGTGGAGCGACTAGGCCCGTAAGCCATAATTGCTGAGCCTGCGCATCTGGAGCCTGTGCTCCACAACAAGAGAGGCCGCGATAGTGAGAGGCCCACGCACTGCGATGAAGAGTGGCCCCCACTTGCCACAACTAGAGAAAGCGCCCTCACACAGAAGCGAAGACCTAACACAGCCATAAATAAATAAATAAATAAAATTTAAAAAAAGTTTTGCCTTAGTATGCTTTTATGTTTTCCTTTTTAATAGTGCCTCAATGTGCTTCTCTTCCTACTCTAGCACCCAGAAAGCTTGGAACCAAGTGTATTGCCCAAAACTGAACACGTGTACCTGAAAACATCTACTCCTGAAATGAAAACATTTGCAAAACATCCTTTAGTTGTTTTCTCTTGTTGTATCCTTACTTGTCTCATCTGAATGTAATTCGTAAGTGGTTTCAAAGCCTTTCCGAAAAGAAAAATCAATTTTTAAACAAAATGATAGTATATGCCCTTTGAAGTTAGTCATAATTTGCGATAGTGTCAGAAAAATTAGAATTACTAGCTGGAGAACAGGGTTTGGGTAGTCGAGTACTGAATAGCTATTAATTTGGAAAAAAGTGTTGGAGTAGGAGGGTATGGGCATGGAATCATCCCTTTGAGATCCAGGAAAACTCTTATACAAGAAGAAGCATCAAAGACACAAAGATTTTTCCCATATGGTGTTTCATCAGTTCATCAATAACATTACTTTCTGTGATTGGTTCATGACGTCTAGAAAAGGCTCACCTTTTTTGTGTGTAAAAACTGAAACAAGCAGAGATAGTATATTGATGTCCTAGGAAGAAACAAAAAACAGTTAAGAGGAGGACTGATAGTGGCAAAAACTTAAGCAGGGAAGTTGAATGATAATTGTGGCAGCAGAGCTGCAAGTAAGCAGGCGTCTTGATGTCAAAATGACGCGAGTCAATGAGTCAATACCAAATATCAATGAGGTCTGAGTCTGGTGATACAAACTGCAACTTGCATCCCTGCACTGAAGCCCATTAAGCCAAAGACGCAAGAAGTCCAGAAATACAGAGCATCGACAGTGATGCCACAGAACATGTGTGCAGAGAGCATAGCATGAAATTCAAGAATTCACCTGAACCTTAGTAATTCTCCAGATGATGCACAGCAGTGTGCCAAGGCACATCAACCAACATATCCAAGCAGCTGGCAAAGTAGGTGGATGTTTACAGTCACTGCATGCAGCTCAGTGTTCATAAGCTGTGTCACAGCTCCCCCTCTCCCTCAGCTACTACTGCATCTGTACCTAGGGCTCCATGAGCAGTCTTGAGTTCCAGGCACTCAGATAATTTATGATCTCATGTCATTTTCACAATAACAGTATGAAATAGATTTTTTAAAAAATCTTGCTTTAAGGTAAGGAAACAGAGGATCTGAAAAGTTAAGTAATTTGTTCAAGGTAACCCAGCTGATGAATGGTGGAGTGGTATTCAAACTTAGGTCTGTTGGAATTTCAAGTGTTCCTACCCAGCCTTTTCAAAGAATCATTGCTATTGCTAACTCAATCATTGTCACTGCCCAGTTTGGAAATCTCCAGATCAATATTGTTATTTTTCTTCTTTAGGAGAGTATTTCTGGCTTTTCACAAAATGTCTTGCCCCCTTTACAGCCATCCTTGTCATTTCATTAATGTCACTTATTCTTCCCTACATAGTGCTGTTGATGGCAGCTTATCTCTGGATACAAGGTCTTTTAGGAGAGGGTGGATAATTGTGTCTACTTGGAATCAGCTGTAAGTATGCCTTCTGATTTCTTCCCAGCATCTCAGAATGATTGATTTTGTCCCTAGTGCGACCCAGTTGTCTTGCCCCTTTACAAAGCTGGAGATCTGGAGTCAAAGCAATTTAAGGTCTGAATTTGCTCTATGGAGAAATTTCAACAACTCTAGGCTCAGACAATGGACAATGACAAGAGGGTCTTACCATCTGTGGGGCATATGGATCTGGCCACCACACTATGCCTTCTTTCTTTTAGCTTACATTATAGTATTTAAGTCAAGCAACTTAAATTGACACTCTTTGTAGTAGCCTGAATAATGACCAATTATGTCCATTTCCTAATCCTTGAGACTGTGAATGTTACCTTATACAGTAAAAGGGTCTTTGCAGTTATGATTAAGGATTTTGACATAGATTATCCTGGATTATCTGGGTGGGTCATAAATATTATTACAACTGTCTTTAAAAGGGACAGAGGGAGATTTGACTGCAAAGGATCAGGTGATGTGATGGATCTGATGATGCTATGAAGCTCTAGCAATAGAGAAGACAAGGAAAGGGATTCTTCCACCCAGAGCTTCCAAAAGGGAGTACAGCCCTGTTTACATGTTGACTTTAGCCCAGTGAAACCAAAGTTCAGACTTCTGACTTCCAGAATTCTAAGTAAATGTATGTTGTTTTAAGCACCAAGTGTGTGTTAATTCATTATAGCAACCATAGGAAACCAATGAACACATATTTTTAACCTTAAATGGAATGGGCCCCAAATACTTGAAATGTTACCATCTTCTTTATCAATGTCTTTCAGAAAATAACTCCCTTAGAGATTCCACTCAGTTTTACTAATAAGGGGCTGGAAGCCCAGTAATGCAACTTCAAAAAAATATGCAACCCTTCTTTTCAAGAAATGTGTTAATTAATGTGGGCCACAAACTTTGCCTTTTAATATTCTTTGTTCAGTTGGCATAATACAGCTGGGGGTCCTATGTTTAAAAGAAATAGTAGGAAGAGTTCTTGAGTGTCCTTGACTATGCCCTCTCCTCCTCCCACTTACCTTTTAGTGCTGAGGCTCAGGCTGCAGAATGCAAATTTATTTTGTAGATTAGATCTTATTTCTTGTACACCAGGTCTGTGTAGCTGCTCATTTCTAGTATCCGGGTGAAATAAGTCTAGAAAATGCCCAATAGCCCTATGCAAAGGTGAAAGAAATGAAAAATTATCAAAGAATGTCAAATAAATATGCACACTTATTATAGTTATTTTTGTGTTTACCATGTAAAACCATTAGAATATTACTACCCTTTCTGATGTACCTTTCTGTGGCTCATAGGAATTTATATTCATAACTTCTTATTCTAAATAGATGACAAGAAAGACCTTTGGATTCAGCTACTTTCCTTTTCAAATTTCACTCCCAAGAAAGTGAAGCTAATGATCATGAATTGGCACAGTGTATATTTTAGACAGATTCTTAGGCTCATGACCCAGTTATGCTACTGCTCAGATTTCTGACTCCTGCCTGTAGCTCATCCCAAGGCACCTGAAAGCCACTTTTTACTTAACCATGGTGATTTCAGGGTCCCATAGATCTGGTTCATCTCAGCAAGGCTAATAATTCATTGAACAACATACTCAGGAAAAGAAAACTTAAAGGTGTTTTCTGGCTTTATTTAAAATGACTTAGAGCAAGATGTTATTTTGTTCTTTGTGGCAAGTGTTCCTGGTTTAAACACACAGTACTCCAGTAAGTCTTCCAATTTTGACCAGGAGTTGCTTTGTGTAATTCAGGAATTACTGATTGAAAATCCTTTAAATCCTTTAAAGTTTTCCCCTCAATATTTCAGATAGGTGAAGATTTACTGTTATCTAAAGCTTTCTAATAGGAACATTTTGATTTAAATGGGATTTTGGTCATATTTGAAACTATCAGTTAAAAATCACTGGACTTCCCTGGCTGTCCAGTGGTTAAGACTCTGTGCTTCCAACGCAGGGGGGGATGGGTTTGATCCCTGGTTGAGGAACTAAGATCCCGCATGTCACACAGTGCGGCCAAAAAAAAAAAAAAAAAAAAGAAAAAATCACTTCTTTATAGTTCTTAACCAATTCGGTGCTGTTTTTCTTGCACAAATTGAAAAACAATTATTGACCTTAGAGAGGAAACTGCATGCCCTGGGTTGGTGATGAGACCTTTTCATAATTCGTTGTACATACTCCAAATCTCGGTGGAAATCTAGAAATACTATGGAGCAAAAGACAAGAGGCTTGCCTAGTGGGCAGAGAAGTTGGGCAAACTTAGGTTACGGGACAAAGGCTTGGGCTAGAAGCATTTGGGAACAATTAGGGAAAGAAACTGAAAAAACAAAAGAAAGAAGGAGGATAGAAACACAAGGTCATAAGAGGCAAGAGGGCTCAAGGGAGGTTAAACTGTAACAGAGGAAAGGGACATTCATGAATTTAGAAAAGGGAAATGTGGGACTAAGTGCTAATTTGTTAAATTTGGAAATGGAAATTGAGGGATGTCAGATGGCATCTATTGTTTCAGTGAGTAAGATAGAAGACTAGAGTTCAAAGAGGGGAAATGTTCAGGATAATATTTGTGAATATGATAGAAAGTCAATTAATGACTGAAAAAATTGTTGAGTGGAATGAAGGCTGGGGTGAGACTGCATATCTTACAAGTCTGTAATAGAACAATCAGCTAGGCTATGCTTTGCAAATTCAGGTACCCTTGGGTAAATCAGCTGTGTGCCTAGAATAAACAAAGCTGTAGGAATAACAGAACATCTTCCTCTAGTATCAGTTTTACTTGAAACATTTGAATGAAATTTTAAGTGCTTAATTGAATGTTTTAAAAATATTTTAATATAGATAGAATGAAAATCAGGGTAAATTTTTTAAGATAAATGAGAAACTTCAAACAAATTAAGTGCCTGTGGTAAGCTGCTCTTGATTATAACCCCCAACACTCAAAGGACTGCTACATGTATCTGTTCATTTTCTTCTACCCTTGGAGGAATGTCTACAGAAAAGTTTCAGATGCTAGGGGACTGTAGACAATGCGAGCAGGAGCAGAGAAAGCAAGAGGGCTGATTTCTCCCTGGGACTAGCAAGGGCTGGAGGCCAATGAGGTGAGGAATTATAAGGTGCTTGTGCAAGGCATTAAAGGTGGCCTTTTACTCCATAGGATAAAGTGATTCTCCCAATCTGTCTGACATAGATATTATATTTATCACTGTTTTACAGATTTGGAAACTAAACCTCAGAGTGGTAAACCATTTGCCTAAGACACATAGTTGATAAGTAACAAGGGAACTGAGTGTGGTCAGAAAGGCTCTGATGGCTTAGGAGACCAAGAGGTAACAGAGGGACTACAGGTCTTGATGATGGTAAAGACAGGGTCAGCAGGGGGCAGGGCCTAGGCAAGGTAGAAAGACATCAAAGGGAGGCACTGTATTTATTGGTTGTTTGAAACCAAAAAATCATGGTTTAGATTTAACAAAACTCCGTAAGCACCATTCCAAAATATCAAATCAGCCTTATACCTCCCACCAGCCTTTTAGGGTGGTTGTTCCTCTGCCTCATTTTTCTTTCCTGGAGGACAGAAACTGCAATAAGACTGAAATTTACTTCTGTTATGCAACAATCACAAATTAAGAAAATGGAGTAAACTACATTGGATTAGTAAGCAGTGAAGTTTTTCTCCACACCATGTATTTGGGGAAAAGCACAATCTCTAGCAGATTGTATCTTCTTGCTTCTCCTTAATAACATACATATAGTATGCCAAAGATTTGGGACCTATGAGAGCTTCTGTTCCTCCCAGTTACACATCATTGTGTTGCCTGTGGTCAGGCTCCCTCATTACTTTAAAAGACTTTTTCCACATTAACATTTAGAGCAACCTTTTCAATCTCTTGGGGATTTCAAATTATTATTTTTGTTACTGTTCATTTAATATGTATTTCTTGAGCACAAGCTGCATTTTCAACATTGTGCTATTTTGGGGGCAGGGGGCAGTGGAGGGAGGCAACAAGAGACTTGTTTACAACCCAGAACTCATCTTTAACTGCTACCTAGTTTACCTACAAATCAGACTTAAACCTGTTTTCTAATAGATGGAAATCCTAAATAATCAGTAGTAAGGTTTAATAAAGAAGGAGCTTGCAGTAGGCCTGGTTGGTCCATTTTGGAACCTGGTGTTTCCAGAGAAGCAGGATTCGGAGAGTTAAGAGTCAGGCAGAGGACTTGGGGGACTAGGTATGAGGTAAAATCATTGTGTGCAGCAGAGCTGGAAGGTCACAATAAAATTCCCACAAATTAGGGAGGTTAAAGATGCACTTGGTGTCCTGTAAAATGCATTCATGAGCTGTGCGCCAGACAGGTGAGAATCAGCCAGGGCAGCTCCATCCTTACCCATGATTCCCTTCCTCAGTTCAACCCATCAGCAGTAGCAGCTACAGATTAAAAACAGCAACAGTAGCTCTATGTTGGCTAATTCTACTCCAGAGAGGCCACTATGTCTATATACATTAAATGACTTTACCAAAAAATGTCCCTCTGAAATGATGGACAGGAAATGAAATTTCCTGGCAAAGGAAGTGGTGAATGCTGATTAGAAGACACTGTCTTTCATGAACTCAGTAGAGATGACTTCTTTATTGAAAGCAAGAAGCAATCTTATTGCTTTGTCTGGGAACCAATATTTCCAGATTCTTTTGATATATTTGTCTAAACAGTGGAGGCTGAGTGGAGAAATGTTACTGATTTTCAGATTAGACAAGTTAATTGTTATTACAGAATCGACTAACTTAACAAGTGAGTATCTGAGTTGACCAGAAGTACCTCACCTCATGCAAATCAGTTTCCCAAATAAAAGAATTTCTGAGATCACATCATTTTGTTTAAGGTAAATGGACTAGCTTTTAATGTAAAATACCAAAATCATAATTAAGACTAAGAAATGTGAATGATCCATAATGTATTTTGAAAGCCAAGTAGGTAAAAATCCAAAAATTTAATCATTCAAGAGCAGTAATGCAGAAATGTCATGAAGAACATAAATGTCGAATTCACAAAATACCATCTGACAGACATTTCAGGTGAATGGTAGCAGTGTGAGTCTAATAACAAGAACAAGAAACAATTATAAAATCTAGGGGGCCCTCCAGTCCTTTCCATTAGACATTTACATGACAAGTCTGAAGATGTCTTAATAGGAAGTTTGGAGATTTTATCAGAATGACTTTTTCCTTCACAGATTCTAAGGAATGAGACGTGTATGCCATTGGTGCAGATATTGAGATTAAATATCCTCCATAGGACTGTGCAACATTCATTAAACATTCTGGTGTACAAACTATGTTCTAAGTATTGGGATAACTCTCAAAAATCTACTTAAGCTATTTTTTAATCTTTAAGTGGAAAAAAGAGGTGTGGGGAGAGAGGCAGTGTGAAAACGGCACTAAGAGGGATACGCTGGGAACATACTAGAAAATCAAAAGGGTTTCTGAAAACTTGGGCAAATTTAATAACCATGCTTAGGAGAGGCACTTTAGAAATCACGACTATAGGAGCCCCTGTATTGTGTGAGGTGCCATTGCATGAGCAAGGATGGTGTGAAAAGGGACATCCCAGGCTGCCACCATGGCTGACCTGGGTGGATAACGGAGGATCAGCAAATATTTCTTACAAATCTTCCTATTAGATTGCCAGTTGTGGTAACATATTTGTAATTTTTGAAAAGCAATTAGGTCAGGAAAAGATTTTCTAGAGTTTCTGAAGGTTTTGGGGTTGAGGATGAGTGCTACCATGACCAGGACGGGGGCTCTGAAGCCCAGCCCTCTCCCCTCCCAGCCTTGTGTCAGCACTGGTGGTTTTGGTGAAGATTAAAGGAGAAGCACATACAGAGCATCTGCATTCTACCTGGTACAAATAAGAGCTATCCTGATCACCAACATCTTTTTCATCATCACTCATAAAGTGCTGGGATATATATGAGAGGAATGGTGAAAACTTAACATTTAAACAAAGAATTTAAAATGAAGAGGAGAGTTACAAAAACAACAAGACCAGAATGAGCAGCCAACTCTCAAGAGCCAGGTTCCAGTGAAGAGTACACATTCCAAGGGAAAGGACTCCCAGCCTTTCCTGTCAGCAGGCAAGTTCCGGGGAGAGTAGACTAGAGCACATTTCTCAAAGGGTGCCCACCACATTCACATGAGATGTTCTGTTGGAAAGGTGGACGTCGCCAAATCACTTCCCAGGCACCCCGACTCAGGAGTGCAACAAAGCACAAATGGGAAAGGAGCCACTGTCAGGGGCGACTCATGGGGATGTCAGGACTCACTTGTTGCTCTCAAACTACTCAGCTTCGCAGACCTCTGAGTTTTCCTGAACTTCTCTGTTGCTCTGGTAGTATGAGAACACATTTCCCAAGGGAAAGGCCTTGTGGAGGGATTGCTTCTTCTCCATGGCATGGAGATCTCCTGTCCATCTTCGCCCTGTGGGAGAAGGCTGTGGCAGAGGCCCCTGGCCTGGGGGTGTCAGTGCCTGGGAATCCCACTCAAGCCCATGCCAGGGGGGGTCTGGCAGGCAGTCCCTACCTCATTGACGTGCAGGGCCACAAGCTCAGTGGAACCATTGTTGGCAGTTGGCACCACCTTCATGAAGCTCACTTTGCTGGGGTCCTATTCCTTTGAGAGGCAAAGTGCTGCTGCTGAACCCTTCTGAAGCCCAGCTCCATGGTCCCCAATGGGGAGGCTGCTGGGGCTGCAGCTCTCGGGACATGTTCTGGAACATGTTCTGGGCTCTAGGTGTTGGCTTGGTCACTCCCCAGTCTGTCACTGGACCAAGGGACAGCACCTCACCATGCCTCTGGTCCAGCTTATATCATAAAAGCTGGGGTCACAAATAACACCCAATGCCCAGAGCTCTGCTGATGACATGAACTCAAACAGGAAGAACAATACCTGGCATGAGGTTCACTCTCAATCCACATGAGCCCTGTCACAGGCCACCTGGCCTGCTGCCTCCTCCCCCCAACCCATCACTATTCTTCCTTATGTCCTTAAGTAATGACAGACAAGGAGACTTGAGGATTGTTCTTAACTCAGCTAAGGGACTTGGCATGTTCTATTTTCTCCACCTGGAACAGTCACACAGCTGGCTTCAGGCCTTTGCTCAAAGGTCGCCTTCTCAGGAAGCTGCCCCTGGATGCTCCGTCTAGAGTTCCCTCACAACATTCCTATCCTTGTCCTGATTTTCTCTC
This sequence comes from Balaenoptera borealis, assembly GCF_965194805.1. Taxonomy (NCBI): domain Eukaryota; kingdom Metazoa; phylum Chordata; class Mammalia; order Artiodactyla; family Balaenopteridae; genus Balaenoptera; species Balaenoptera borealis. Next base: position 45,856,461 of record NC_138876.1, read on the forward strand.
TTTAGCATTGACTGCTGACTATGAGTTCTATCTTCCCCACTAACACCATAAAAGCCATGGGTTTGTCGGTTTTGTTCACTGCTATTTCCCAAGCACCTAAGACAAGGAGGCACTGAATGGAGTTCAATTAGTGCTCCCTCAATCCTGTGAGTTGCATCCATCCCACCCTCTGCTGCCATGGGTGTTTGGGGGATGGGGGTGGGAGGGGAGGCACAGCCCTGACCCTGAGAAACAAGGCCCTGCCCCTCTGAGAGTTCATGGGCCACCAAAGCAAGCAGAAAATAATGAAACTAGACAAATTTACAAACTCTGGTAACCTATGAAAGAAAAGTGCAAAGCACTACATGGGGCCAGCCCCATGGCAGGCCCTTTGCAGAATAATCACAATGGTACTCTGAGGTAGGTGTTACAGTTCTCACTAAGGACCCCAGCTAAGATCCCTGATGCAAACCCAGATCTTCCTGTCCTAACCTCACAGCTGATTAGCTCTTCTTTGTTCTTCATCCTTGGAGAGAAGTTTAACAGTCATACTTTTTAGTTGCAGGCCAACAGGCAGACCCCCCCAACAACTCCCCTCCATTCTTTTGTCCCTCGCTGGGGTCTTCCATTGTACTGACTTGAAGCCACCAAGCCCAGAAGTTTGAGCCCCTCCCCAGGGATAAGTCTTGTTGGGATAAGGGAGATTTCACTCTCTCGGAAGACAAAGAGGATTCAGTCCACTTTTGAGGGGGTGAGGTATTCCTGTCTCTTTCTCCAGCCCTTGGTGCTGTTTCCTTTCCCTCTTCTTTCAGCAAACACATGCCTGGGATCTGAGGGGAGGCTGACTAAAGGCTGAACTCAGTGCCCATGGCTCCAAACCTGCTGGTGTCATCTGAGGCAGACCCAGAGGGCCTGATATCAACTGCTGACCCAAGGCAGCTCTCACTCATCCATATTTCAGGGCTAAGGGTCACATGCACTATCTTGCTGTTGTATCCTGATGGCAGTCTTAACTAAATCACTCTCGTCTTGCAGAAAGGCATGAAGACTCCAAGCAGTTAAGTCACTTGCTCACAAATAGCTCCTGCTCATCCTAAACGCTGCCTTAACTGCATTTCAAACTAGCTTTGGTCCACACAGCGTGGGGGAATGAAAGGGTGAGCCTCTGAGCATTGTACAGTAGGACTAATGCTCAGTTCTCAAACCAAGTTTCATAGATAGGGAAACCTACCCTGCAGGTCTAGCCTCACAATTTGAAAAGCAAGATAGGAGATAAGACTACAAAGAAGACAGGACCGCTTCCAGGAAAAACCGAGTATCCGCTACTATGGGACCCAGCATTAACAAATCCTATCAAACAGCAACATATACCGGGCCCTGCGCTAAACTATCGAGTCTAAATGACCACACCAGGAAGGAATTCCAGAGAAGGGAAGTAACCGGCGCCAGGGTGGCAGAGCAAGTCAGCAGTGGGGTCGGGATTTAGCCAGCGCAAAAGGGTGGAGAGCGCCGCTGGAGACCTAGGTCCAGCAAATGCGAGGCCCAGGCAGGGTTGGGGATCGACACAGCTCAGTAGCAAAGCCCGACCTTGCTGGGGATTGGGCTCGTGCGCAAGCACTTACCGGGATGCAGGTGAGTGCGCACTGCGCGTCCTCGTACCAATGCGCCGAGAGAAGGGTGAGTGAGAGCGCGAGGCATATGGTGGCGAGCACGAGCAACGTGGCCTCGGGGACCTACGTCCAGCTGCCAGCCCCGGCAACCAGTGGCCGCGGCGCCCAGCCTGGCCAGGTAGAGCAGCCCCTCGAATGGCAGCACCGTGAGGCGCCGCAGCAGCGCCAGCCACCGGTTCAGCCACAGGGCGGCGACCAACTCACTCACTGTGAGTGCAGGTCCAGCGACAAGGAGCACGCGCGCTGCAAAGAGGGTACGCGGCTGCAACCTGGGCTTGGGCTGCTCGACGGGGTGGGCCAGGCCTAGCAAGGCCGAGCCCCTCAAGACAGTCCGCTGCCCCCAGACCCAGCCAACACCGCCCCCATCTTTCCCAGCGCCGCGCTGGTTTCCGCAGAGGCACCGCCTCACGTCTGACGTTTTACTTCCGCTGAGCCTTGGGCGCCACCAGAGCATCGCGGAATCAGAACAGCCAGGGACACGTAGTGGGCTGGATCCGGAAGTGGCTACTCACGGAAGTGGCTACTCACGGGGACGCCATGACAGGTTGCTGCCGGAAAAAGGTTGGGCGCAGCCATGACAGAAAGGGCTTGAAAGGGCTAAAGGCGGCCTGTCTACCCTGCCACGCCGGACTGAGACCGGAAAAAACGAGGCAAGCCCGGGCGCCGTGACAACCTGAACCGGAAAAGGCGAGTCCTCCTCCGAGACTACACGGCACCGGCCTGGCTGGTTCACGAAGGACGGAACTTGTACACTTCGGAGGCAGGGCCTGTCAGGGAAAAGCCGGTGTTCAGGGGGCGGGGATTACTATGGGGGCGGGGCTTGTGTCTCCTGCCGAAAGCCTCCTCCTTCAGGGTCCTGGGGAGGGCTCAGGACTGGCAGGCTTAAAAAGCTAACACAGGACACAGCCACACATGACAAGAGCCATCATGCAATAGATAATAATTACTCACAAAATTACTACTTTAACATAAAATATGAAAAATCGGTGTTTATTTGAAATGATGTATTTTTTCTGTATTATTTACTTTCCTGTTACATAAATGCTATTGTTTGACCAAACCAAAATAGTATTGTACTAATAGTGGCAATGGTACAGTATTTAATATTGTACTACTAATAGAAAAAGGTATATCAATATGTTTATAGTGTTTCTGTCCTCTGATACAGAATTTATATGAGCTATATTTTCAACTGTTTATTGGATATTGAATTTTCTCTTACATTGCATGTTCTTAAGATTCTTAAAATACATACGTGTAAGACTTTGCAAAAGGAGAATGTAAATGCAATAGGACTTGGATAATATTATGTATTTAATAAAATAACGATGATGTTTCTTTCTTTCCCATTACACAGTAGGATATTTTTACTCTTTCACTCTTCTTTTCCAATTATGCTTATATGAGCAGACTGCGACCTTTAGAACATCCTTTTCTTTTATGTAGTTATAAAACTAAGGCAAAGATGACATCATTTTGACTTGCTCTTCTCAAGTTCACAATTCTTGATTCTTGGTGTCATTCCAATGTGATGACATCAAGCTAAATATCCTCTCAACTAAAGCCTTTCTTTACTTACTAACAACAACAAGCTTTTTGACTTGTAGGACTTTGTTTCTAGTTCTCCAAAGCAGGTCTGTTTTGTAGACCAGCTTATTTATCAATCAAGCCTTTGCATCTATAAATTCATCATATACTGCTATCGGTGTCCAAAATGTCTGTAGATTTTTGAACACTCAGAAGCACATGGGATATCAACATACATTAAACCTCCCTTTCTCCGGGAGAATGGTTTAAAGCATAGATGTAATTTGAAGTTGTGAAATCAGAGTTGGATTCCAAATAGTTACATTTTTAGGAAAGAAACTGAGAATGTTTTGTTTAGTTTGACTGCCCTTTCCTGGTGACATTTTGAATTCTAAAGCAGGCTTATTTCAAAAAATGAGTTATTTTTTGCCATATGAATTTTTGTCACAACCTACACATAGTGTTCAACAACTTAGGGGCAGTTAGTTCATCCTTGTCTTGTTCTTTTGGTGTCATATGCAAGAAATTGCTACCAAGACCAATATCAAGGAGCTTATTCTCTCTGTTTTCTTCTAGGGTTTTTACAGTTTCAGGTCTTATGTTCAAGTCCTTAATCCATTTCAAGTTAATTTTTGTGAGTGGTATAAGATAGAAGTTCAATTTCATTCTTTTGCTTTTGGTATTCAGTTTTCCCAACACCATTTGTTGAAGAGACTACCTTTCTCCATTCTGTATTCTTAGCTCCCATGTCAAATATTAGTTGACCATATATGCATGGGTTTATTTCTGGGTGCTGGTGTCCTTATGGAATGAGTTAGGAAGAATTCCCTCTGCTTCTGTCTTCTGAAAGAGACATAGATGTAATAATTGGTATACTTTCTTCCTTATAGGTTTGGTAGATTTTACCAGTGAACTTGTCTGGGTCTGGTGCTTTCTGTTTTGGAAGGTTGTTCATTATTGATTCAATTTCTGTAATAGATAAATGCCCATTCAGATTGTCTGTTTCTTCTTGTGTGAGTCTTGGCAGATTATGTCTTTCAAGGAATTGTTTCATTTAATTCAGCTTATCAAACTTGTGGGCATAGAGTTGTTCATAGCATTCCTCTATTATCCTTGTAATGTCTATGAGATCTGTAGTGATGTTCCTCCTTGTAATGTCTATGAGATCTGTAGTGATGTTCCCTCTCTCACTTCTGATGTTAGTAATTTGTGTCCTCTTTCTTTTTTATCAGTTAGCTGGCTAGAAGCTTATCAATTTTATTGATCTTTTTCAAAGAACTGGCTTTTGGTTTTGTTAATCTTCTTTATTGATTTCCTGTTTTCAACTTCATTGATTTCTGCTCTAATTGTTATTTCTGCTTACTTTGGATTTATTTTGCTGTTCTTTTTCTAGTTTCCTAAGGTGGAAACTTAGGTTACTGATTTTAGATCTTTCTTCTTTTCTAATATATACACTTATATATAAAATTTTTCTCTAAGCACTACTTTTGCTGCATTGTAACAATTTTGATACCTTGTTTTTTTCATTTTCTTCTAGTTCAAAATATTGGGTTGGCCAAAAAGTTCATTTGATTCATGAATATGTTGTTCAATAAAATTCTTGGTGAAAATGAAAAATGTGTCTTTTACTTTTACTTAAAACTGAATGAACTTTTTGGCTAACTCAATATTTTAAAATTTCTCTTGAGATTTCTTCTCTGACCCATATGTCCTTTAGAAGTGTGTTGTTTAATCTCTGTGTTTTGGGATTTTTCAGTTATCTTTCTGTTATTGATTTCTAATTTAATTCTAATTTAATTCCATTTTGGTCTGAGAGAAGAAAATATGTGATTCCTATTTTTATAAATTTTTATGGTGTGTTTTTTGGCCCCAAATGTAGTCTATTTTGTTGAAATGGTCCTTGTGAGCTTTAGAAGAATTGTAATCAGCTGTTGTTGGATGAAGTAATCTATACATATCTATTGTAACCAGTTGACTGGATATGCATCTCTTCCAACTGGCTGTTCCTGAGTTATATCTTTTTTTAACAAACTGGTAACCTAGTAAGTAAACTGTTTTTCTGAATTCTGTGAGCTGCTCTAGAAAATTAATTGAACCTGAGGAGGAAGTTGGAGAAACCTCTGATTTATAACCTGTAGGTCAGAAGCACAGGTAACAACCTGGAATTGTAATTGACCTCTGAAGTGAGTGGGAGAAATCATGTGAGACTGAGCTCTTAACCTGTGAGATCTGATGTTATCTCCAGGTAGATAGCATCAGAATTGAGTTAATTGCTTGGTTTTGTTGGAAAAACAAAAAACAAAACAAAACAAAAAAAACACATACCAGAGTGTCTGACATTAGTTGGGGGGAAATTCTCAGTCATTAACGTTTCAAATGTTTCTTCTGGTCCTTTTACTCTTCTCCTTCTGATATTCTTATTATATGTAAACTATACTTTTTGCATTTGTCCCACTGTACTTGGATATCTGTGGTTTTTTGTTTGTTTTTGTTTTTCTTCTCTTTGTTTTTTATTTTTGGGGATTTCTATTGAGATATCTTCAAGCTCTGAGATTCTTTCCTCAGCCATGTCCCATCTACTAATAAGCTCATCAAAGGCATTCTTCAATTCTGTTACAGTGTTTCTGATCTTGTGAAAGAATTTTAATCTAAAATAGAACCAGAGGATATAAAATGGAGAATCTCACACATGTGCCCTCAGGAGGACAAAACTTAAGGTCTAAGAGACAGGTTTCCCATAAATGTCTGCTATACAGAAAACTGATAGTGTCAGAATTTTCTCAGATGATGGGGATTGATCAAAGTTGTCTTATACCAATTTTGGAAAGTTTTGCTGGAGACATGAATAAGTGATAACCCAGGTTGTGTTGATCTCACAAAGTGGGCTGAATTGAGCTTGGTTTGTGTGACTGGACTGATTTTGTCAGCTCAGGAAGTTTTCATGGCTAGTATCTATTCTTTACTTTAATGGACTCTAACTGAACTTTCTCTTCTTTACATTCCCTTTGCCTAAATACAGCCTACTCCAAACCCTCAATGGGCTCACCTGTAGCTTGCTACAGTTTGCTTGCCCTGACTTGCAATTCCTCTAACTATTCCTGCACAAACTCATCTTTTTGAGCTTACCTCAGTTTATATCTTCATTGTCAACAAACTCTAACATTTCTATTTTGTTATTTCTTAGGATTTTCATCTCACTGTTTACACTGCCCATCTGTTCTTGCATGCCATCTACTTTATCCATTGAAGCCCTTAGTATGTTAATTATAGTTGTTTTAAATTCCTGGTCTGATAATTTCAACATCCCTGTCATGTTTGGTTTTGATGCTTGCTCTGTCTCTTGAAATTATGTTTTATGCCTTTTGGTATGCCTTGTAATTTTTTCTTGATAGCCAAACATGATGTACTGTGTTAAAAAAAAAAAAAAAAAGAAAACTACTGTAAATAGGCCTTTAGTCATGTGTGGTGAGGTTTCAGGAGCAGGGAAGCAATTTATGGTCCTATAAATAGGTCTCAGTCTTTTAGTGGGCCTGTGCCTCTAGGCTCTCCCTTAAGTGGGAGAGAATGGCTAGAGTTGACTGGAATTAGTATTTCCCTTCCCTCAGGTCAGGTAGGCTCTGATAATACCCCAGCAGGTTAGGCTTTGGTTAACTAGTTTCCCCTGAGGACAGGCCTTGTTAAGAATAGTGCTATGACATTTATCAAAATGGTTCCTTTTTGGAGGGGGATGGGGAAGATGACAGAGTAAGAGGATGTGGAATTTACTTCCTCCCACAAAAACATCAAAAATACATCTACATGTGGGACAATTCTCAAAGAAAACTAACTGGAAACTGGCAGAAGATCTATACAACCAAAGCCGCAAGAAGGATCTCCACATAACTGGGTAGGTTGGGGGGAAAAAGCCATCACATCAGGACCACCACCCCTGGGAGGGATCTGTAAGGAAGAGAAGGTCCACAGATGAACACTCAACCTGCGGAGCCCCTGTACCTGCTGAGAAATCTGCTGATACTGATTAGCCTAGACTCTACTCATGAGGAGTGTGCGTGTGCTGGCTTGCTAACAATCAGGGCAGAGAAAGACTTGCACTGGCAGCTACTGCCTCACTGCGCTTCCCAATCCGAAGGGGTTAATGCCCCAGCCCTGCTTACTCCACACCACAACCTGACACGAGAACAGCACAAAGATTTGGTCTAGCTGTGCAGAGACACAGGTGGGGGAGCCTGGGGTGTTATTTTTGCAGAACTACAGAGACCACTGTCAGTGAGTGCACAGGGGTGGCGGGTAAAACCAGGCAGACATATTCAGCACACACACCAGGCTGTGCCACAAGAACGCCAGCAGCTAAGTGTTAAATCTCAGGGTAGACAGTCCCTGGGAAAGGATTCGATCTAGCTATGCAGAGACAGACTGGAGGTTCTGGGGTGTGATCCAGGTGAAGCCGCAGAGCCCATTATTAGTGTGTGCACAGAGGCGGCAGCTGTAGCCACAGAGTCCATTGTCAGCAAGTGCACAGTGGTGACAGGTTCAGCTGTGGCAGACATTGTCAGTGTGTACACCAGGTGGTACCACATGAATGCTCAGGGCCTAGGTGCTGAATATCATGTGGTCAGGCCCTGGGCAGGAGTATGTGGTGATACATTTCCTGGAGGAAGCACCCCAGCTCTACCCACTCCACACCACAGCTTAGCACCAGATCTGGGGTGGACAGGTACTGGGAGAGTTCTGCCATAGAGGCAGCCCAGGTCCCAGGCAGAAGAACAGCCACCTAGATTCCTGCAGCCACAATGCCCTGATCCCCAGGCCCAGCCTGCTACACACCACAACCTTGCACTAGATCTGGGATGGACACAATGGAGAAAGGGACACAACCTTGGAATGCTTCTGTGAAGAACCACAGACACCTACACAGGCAATGCATAGGTTCACTGTGCCTGGAAATGCCTCACTTGCTTCAGCAATCACATTCTTTGGGGCAGGGCATGCACTTAAGGGAGATGGAGCCTGATAGAACCTGGTCCTAAGGGCCACTATTCCATCAACTGGGGATCAGACCCACATCAACAGTGTGATGACAGCCACAGAGTGAAGAGAAGGCCCCACCTCACATCCAGCACAGACTCTGGACCCCAAAAAATAGTCACACTCCCTTTCAAGGGGATAATGACCAGCACACTCTGAGGAAAGATGTGGCTGGCATCTATACCAAAACCAGCCCTCCTACCAAAAATATTTGATGCACAGTTTACACAGGAACACTCCTATATAAAATCACCTCTTCAAGACCACAATAGATAACTGTTTCTCCTAAGTTCATAGAGACAGAGAAAGTTAAGTAAAATGATAAGGCAGAGGCACTACTCCCAAATAAAAGTACAAGAGAAATCTTCTGAAAGAACAAACCTCAGTCTATTAGACCTCGAGTTCAAAAAAGGGTAATAAAAATGCTGAAAGAATGGACATAGAAATGCAGATAACTGTAACAAGGACCAGAAACTATAAAGATGACCCAATCAAAATTTGACAATTCAAGTTCCAAGGTAAAAGTAAATTTAGAAGCAATGAATAGCAGACTAGTGACCCAGAAGAACAAATAAGTGATATGGAATATAGACTAATAGAAATCACCCAATCAGAACAGCAGACAGAAAGACAAATGAAAAAACTTTGCAGGCCAGAAGGGAGTGGCATGATATATTCAAAGTCCTGAGATGGAAAAACCTGCAACCTAGGATACTCAATCCAGAAAGATTATCATTTAGAATAGGATAGATAAAGGATTTCTCAGAAAAACAAAAACTAAAAGAATTCACTAATACTAAACCAACCCTAGAAGAAATGTTGAGGGATCTTCTGTAAAAGAAGCAAGAATCTATAGGAAAGGGAAAATCTCAATAGGAAAGGCAAATATATAGTAAGTGTTGAAGATCATTTAAACAAGCAAGTACGTGGATTAAAAAAGCAAACAAAAAATGTAAAAGCAACCATAACTACAATAAGCAGTAAAGGAATAAGCATGAAGATGTAAAATATGACATCAAAATTACAAAATGTGGTGGAGGGGAGTATAAAAATGTAGATTTTTAAGAAGGTTTTTGAACTTGTAGCACTATCAGTTTAAAGCATGTAGCTATAGTTATGGACCAAAATACTTGAACTCCATGGTAACCACAAATCAAAAACCTATAGTAGGTACACAAAAACCAAAAGCAAAGTAACTCAAGCATACTACAAAAGAAAATCATCAAACCACAAAAGGAAAAACAAAAAGAAGAAGAAATGAACAAAGAAGAACTAGAAAGACAACTGGAAAACAAGGTTTAAAATGGCAATGAGTACATACATATCAATAATTACTTTAAATGTCAATGGACTAACTGCTCCAATCAAAAGACACAGACTGGCAAATTGGATAAAAAACAAGAACCTACAATATGCTGCCAATAAGAGACTCACTTCAGGATGAAAGACACACAGACTGAAAGTGACAGGAAGGAAAAAGATGTTTCATGAAAATCGAAACAATAACAGTGGAGGTAGTAATACTCAGACAAAATTGACTTCTGAACAAGTGCTATAAAGAAAGACAAAGAAGAACATTATATAATGATAAAGGGATCAATACAAAAAGAGGATAGTAAAAAAAAGGGGGCAGGGGACTTCCCTGGAGGTCCAGTGGTTAATACTTCACCTTCCAATGCAGGGGGTGCTGGTTCAATCCCTGGTCAGGGAGCTAAGATCCCACATGCCTCACGACCAAAAAACCAAAACATAAAACAGAAGCAATATTGAAACAAATTCAATAAAGATTTCTAAAATGGTCCACATCAAAAAAAAAAAAATGAGGATATTACAATTGTTAACATATATGTACCTTATATAGGAGCATCTAAATGTATAAAACAAACGCTAACAGACATAAAAGGAGAAATTGACAAGAATACAGTGATAGCAGGAGACTAACTCTCCATTGACATCAATGGACAGATCATCCAGGCAGAAAATCAATAAGGCAACAAAGGTCCTAATTGACACCATAGACCAGTTGGACTTAATTGATATCTACAGGACACTACACCAAAAGAACCAGAATACACATTTTTTTTTCAAGTGCACATGGAAGATTCTCTAGGATAGACCTCATACTAGGTCACAAAACAAGCCCCAACAAATTTAAGAGCATAGAAATTATTTCAAGCATCTTTTCCGACCACAAGGGTATGAAACTAGAAATCAACACAGAAAGAAAAATGGGAAAATAAATAAAACATGGAGACTAAAAAACAGGCTACAAATAAATAAATAAATATATAAAACAGGTCAATAACGAAATCAAAGAAGAAATCAGAAAATACCCCAAGACAAATGGAAATAAAAATAAAACCATGCAGTTTTAAGAGGGAAGTTCATAGAAATACAGGCCTTCCTCAAGAAATAAGAAAAATCTCAAATAAATAACCTAATCCACCACCTAAAATAACTAGAAAAAGAAAAACAAAACCCAAAGTCAGCAGAAGGAAGGAAATAATAAATATCAGAGAGAAATTTTTAAAAATAGAAATAAAAATAATAGAAAATATCAATAAAACCAAGAGCTGGTTTTTGAAAAAATAAACAAAATCTATAAACCTCTAGCCAAGCTCACCAAGAAGAAAAGCAAAAGGACCCAAATAATCAAAATAATAAATGAAAGAGGAGAGATAACAAAACTGATACTGCAGAAATACAAAAAATCATAAGAGATTACTATGAACAGTTACAGGCAACAATTTGGACAACATAGAAGAAATGGACAAGTTTCTAGAAACATACAACCTTCCAAGACTGATTCAAGAAGAAACAGATAATTTGAACAGTGAAATAGAATCTGTAATGAACTCTCAGCAAACAAAAGTCCAGGGCTGGGCAACTTCAATGGGGAATTCTACCAAACATACAAAGAAGAACTTATACCCATACTTCTCAAACTATTCAAAGAAACTGAAGATGAGGGAACACTCCCAAATTCAATCTATGGGGCCAGCATCACCCTGATACCAAAACCAGACAAAGACTCTACAAAAAAAAGAAAATTACAGACCAGTATCTTCGATGAATATAGATGTAAGAATTCTTAACAAAATATTAGCAAACTGAATCCAACAATACATAAAAAGGATGTATGATCAAGTTGGATTCATTCCAGAGTTGCAAGGATGGTTCAACATATGCAAATCAATCAATGTGATACACCACATTAACAAAAAGAAAGACAAAAACCACATGATCCACTCAATAGGTGCAGAAAAAGCATTTGACAAAATTCAACATTCATTCGTGATAAAACTCTTACCAAAATGGGTATAGAAGGAACATATCTCAACATAATAAAAGCCATTTACAACAAACCCACAGCCAACATAATAATCAGTAAAAACTGAAAGCCTTCCCACTAAACTTGACAAAGTTGTCCACTCTCACCACTTCTATTCAACATAATATTGGAAGTCGTACCCACAGCAATCAAACAAGAAAAAAATAATCAAAAGATATCCAAATTGCATGGGAAGAGGTAAAACTGCCACTATTTTCAGATGATCTGATACTCTATACAGAGAACCCTAAAGTCTCCACATAAAACTATTAGAACTAATAAATGAATTCAGCAAGACTGTACGATACAAGATTAGTATACAGAAATCTGTTGTGTTTCTATACACTAATAATGAAATATCAGAAAGAGAAAGTAAAAGAAAAAGGCTTTTAAAACTGCATGGAAGGGGCTTCCCTGGTGGCGCAGTGGTTAAGAATCCACCTGCCAATGCAGGGGACACGGGTTCAAGCCCTGGTCTGGGAGGATCCCACATGCTGTGGAGCAACTAAGCCCATGTGCCATAACTACTGAGCCTGTGCTCTAGAGCCCACGAGCCACAACTACTGAGCCCACATGACACAACTACTGAAGCCTGCGCACCTAGAGCCCATGCTCTGCAACAAGACAAGCCCCAACAATGAGAAGCCCATGCACCACAACAAAGAGTAGCCCCTGCTTACCACAACTAGAGAAAGCCCACACGCAGCAAAGAAGACCCAATGCAGCCAAAAATAAATAAATTAAAAACAAACAAACAAACAAACAGTGTGGAAAATAATACAATACCTATGTAACTTAACCAAGGAGGTGAAAGGCCTATACACTGAAAACTATAAAACACTGATGAAGGAAATTGAAGATGATTCAAAAAGAAATAGAAAGATATCCTGTGCTCTTGGACTGAAAAGTTAATATTACTAAAATCACCATACTACACAAAGCAATCTACAGATTTGATACAATCCCTATCAAAATACCCATGATATTTTTCACAGAACGAGAATAATCCTAAAATTTGTGTGGAACCACAAAATACCCCAAATTGCCAAAGCAATCCTGAGAAAAGAAAATAACAAAGCTGGAGGTATAACCCTCCCAAACTTCAGACTATACTACAAATCCACGTTAATCAAAACAGCATGGTATTTAGCACAAAAACAGACACACAATGGAACAGAATAGAGAGCCCATAAATAAACCCACACACCTATGGTCAATTAATCTATGACAAAGGAGTCAAGAATTTACAATGGAGAAAAGACAGTCTCTTCAATAAATGGTGCTGAGAAAACAGATACATGTAAAACAATGAGATTATCATGTACAAAATAAATAAAAAATAAACTCAAAATGGTTTAAAGACCTAAATATAAGACATGAAAACAAAATCTCCTAGAACAGAACATAGGCAAAACACTCTCTGGTGTAAATCATAACAATAATTTCTTGGATCAGTCCCCAAGCAAAAGAAATAAAAGCAAAAAGAAACATAACAGATTTCTGTATATTAATCTTGTATCCTGCAACCTTGCTGAATTCATTTATTAGTTCTAATTAAACTTGAAAGCTTTTTTACAGCAAAGGAAAGCATAAAGAAAACAAAAAGACAACACATGAAATGGGAGAAAATATTTGCAAGTGATGTGACCAACAATGGATTAATATCCAAATTATACAAACAGCTCATACAACTCAGGATCACTGAAAACAAATAATGCAATCAAAACATGGGCAGAAGACTTGAATAGACATTTTTCTAAAGAAGACATACAGATGGCTAACCAGAACATGAAAAGATGCTCAACATTGCTAATTATTGGAGAAATGCAAATCAAAACCACAATGTGGTATCACTTCACACTGGTCAGAATGGCTGTCATCAAAAAGAACACAAATGGCAAATGTTGGAGAGAATAAGAAAAGCGTACCCTCTTACACTTCTGGTGGGAATGTAAATTTGTACAACCACTATGGAAAACAGTATGGAGGTTCCTTAAAAGCCTAAGAATAGAAACACTATATGGTCCAGCAATCTGCTTCTGGGTATACATCCAGAAAAAAATGAAAACAGTAATTTGAAAAGATACATGCTTCTCCAAGACATGGAAGCAACCCAAGTGCCCATCAACAGATAACTGGATTAAGAAGATGTGGTATATTTATACAATAGAATATTACTGAGCCATAAAAAAGAATGAAATGCTGCCATTTGCAGCAGTGTGTATGGACATGGAGAATATTATGCTTATGAAATATGCCAGAGAAAAACAAATACTCTATGACATCACTTATATGTAAAATCTAAATGAATACAAATGAATATATGTACAAACCAGCAACAGACTCACAGACATAGGAAAGAAACTTGTGGTTGCCAAAGGGGAGAGGTAGCCTTAAAAATTCTAAATTCTAAAAATCTGGGATAACCTCAGTAGTAGTGTTTGTTGCCTTGAAATGAAAAGCCCTGGGTGTTGGTGTACACCTCACAAACAGGTAGCATTTCTCGGCCATCTAGTACCTCTTTAATGGTGGCTGCTGAACCAGTCAAAGGGAGCCATGCAGCCCTGTAATTAGAGCTCATGTAGTGCTGTCTGGGTCAAAATGATCCAACTCAGGGCTGAGTGTGATATAATTGTCATGATGCTTACTCTTGGATAAACCCGAATGAAATATAGCTAACTAGTGATTGATATAGATCTGTGCTAGGGTCTGCAAAATATGAGGGGGCAACCTTAGCAGTTTATCAGCATTAGTTTTAGAAAATGTGTGAGATTGAAGGTTTGCACCTGGTTTCAGTTATGTTCTTTGGCTTCTACTGTTGAGATTGGCCAGGCAACCTGCTTTTGGCTGTATGATCAGAAGGATATTAAAAAATCTTCCTCAGATGAGACTGTGACTCCATTGAGACCAAGATGTTCCACACAATCTTGGTGATTGATGATCTGAAGATGACGTGTACTCTGTGAGACTGAGAGAGGACCCTAGGACTTATAACTGGAAGTCTCAGGTTTCTCTGATGTTGGCCTGTGCCTTATTTTTCCTGCTGTACCACATAATGTCTTCAAGGGTCATCCATGCTTTAGCATGTGTCAGAATTTCATTACTTTTTAAGGCTGAATAATATTCCATTGTATGGATATACCATATTTTGTTAATCAATTCATCTATCAGAGGGTTATTTCAAGTTTTTGGTTATTGTAAACAATTTTGCTATGAATATTGGAGTACAGATATCTCTTTGAAACCCTGCATTTAATTCTTTTGGCTATATACAGAAGGGGAATTGCTGGATTATATGATAATTCTGTTTTTGATTTTTTGAGAAACTGCCAGACTCTTTTCTATAGTGACTGCATCTTTTTACCTTTCTATCAGCAGTGCATGGAGATTTCAATTTCTTTACATCCTCGTCAACACCTGTTATTTTCTGAGGTTTTTTTTTTTTTGACTCCTGGCTGTCAGGGGTTTACTGGCTGCCTTTACTTGGCTCCTCCAGAGCTCTGGGCCTCCCTGGAATGGAATTGAATCTAGACATGGTGACTGAGGCAGAGTTCCAGGAGGCTGGCAGCAATGGCAGGGTCATTCTGCTGTGCCCAATGTGGCTAGGGAAATCATTTACCATATATTTATTTATAGATAGGGGATGGAGGCTACTGCCATTGCTCAGGTAGCACCTAGGTATAGTTTAGGAGTGTTAACTGGCATATGGAAGACCCTCCACTGGTTAGATTGTCCCAGGCAAACAAGAGTATGATGTGTGGGGCTGAGTCATCTGGTGAGCTTCCTCAAAATGTTTCCAATCCTTCTCTGAAGGCCTGGACTGGTCCCTCCCTGCCTGGGCCTGGAGTGGGACACATGGGGATCCAGGTTCTCCTGCCACTCCATATGAAGAGTGGGCCAGATGGCCCATAGGGTTTTGGGTCTCTCATGGTGATGGGGCTGTTACAGGTCCCAGTGGCCAGGCTAAAGTTCCAGAAAGTCAGCCTATAGGGTAGATATTCCATGCTGACTGAAGTGTGTGTGTGTGTGTGTGTGTGTGTATGTGTGTGTGTATGTGAAATTTCTGATCTGGCAGACCAGATTGGGCCACCAGAATGGTGTTGACACGTTGATCTTTGGTTATGCTGAATGATGGGCTTGAGATAGTCCACCACCCAAGACTGCTCCTGCTTGAATTGTACATGTATTGGGTCTCATCTGTCCAAGTGTCCAGAACTTAGTGCTACTTCTGATCTATGACACCTAAGAGTGGCAGAGATGGTGGTATGGGTTCTTTACCCAACAAGGGATAAGAGTTTGAAAATCATCAAGGTCAAGGTTAATCCAAGGTCAAGTTCAAGGTGATGTTCAAGGCCAAACTCAAGATTGAAGACAAAATTTCAGGCAGTGATAGAAATTGTGAGGATATTAATCAAGGACAGTATATGATGTGCAAAAGATCAAGGTCAGGGTCAACTTATTAGTCAGTGATAGAAATAAACATTTGATTATGGTCAATGCCAGGACTTGATCTGGTACAGAGTCAGTATAAAAGTCCAGGTCAAGGTCCCATAATCACTCCATAGTAAAAATTGTCAGGATACAGGGTATGGGTCTGAGAAGAGTCAAGGTCAAGGTCAGGTCCAGATCAAGTTCAAGGGAAAGGACAAGGTCAACATTTAAGTCAAGGACAAATTATCAGTCAGTAAAAGAGAAGATCAAGAAAATTGTAAGAGACGGGACATAGGTAAAAAGAGTCAAGGTTGAGTTCACAATCGTGTCACAATGTCAGGCCAAGGTCAAATTATCAGTCAGAAAGAAGATCGTTAGAGACAGGTTATGTTAGACAAGGATTTTTTTTTTAACATCTTTATTGGAGTATAATTGCTTTACAATGGTGTGTTAGTTTCTGCTTTATTACAAAGTGAATCAGCTATACATATACATATATCCCCATATCTCTTCCCTCTTGCATCTCCCTATCTCCCACCCTCCCTATCCCACACCTCTAGGTGGTCACAAAGCACCGAGCTGATCTCCCTGTGCTATGCGGTTGCTTCCCACTAGCTATCGGTTTTACATTTGGTAGTGTATATATGTCCAAGATTATGTCAAGTTCAAAGTCAACAACAAGATTAAGGTCAAATTCTCTGTCACTATTAGATATGGTGAGGATAACGTTTCTGCAGAGACCATGGTTCTGAAAAAAGTGAAGGTCAAATTTAGGCTATGGTCAAGTTCAGTGTCATAAAAGCCAAAATTAAGGTCATAGTGATCTCCGGTGGCCTTGGCCTGCAGAGGCTTGAACAGGATTTCAGTTCCCGGCCAGAAACTGAGGTTAGGGCCGTGCAGTGAGAGCACTGAATCTTAACCACTAGACGACTAGGAACCAGTGGCCAGTCACCAGGCCCTGGCCTTCAGCTTTGCAGAAAAGAATTCCCACAAAGACAGAAAATAGTCAAACAAGTAAAGTGTTTATTAGGAGGAAAAATAATATGTGTGGATAGACAGATGGGCAGACTCAGAGAGAGTCACGCCCTTGTGATAGCTTGAATCACTTATATGGGGCATTTCTTCCAGGTTTCCTTTGGCTAATCATTTTGCTTTGCCTGGTTCCGAGTCCATAGTTGCTATATCTCAGGATGCTCTCCTGTGTGTGTACGCATCTCTTAGTCAAGATGTATTCCAGTGAAGAGGCCTATGGGTAGGCTGACATCACCTACTATGGGGTGGCGGTCCCTCCCTTTTGACCTTCAAGGAGCCTTTCTGTGCATGTGTAGTTGGGAAGGTCTCCTTGACCACAAGAATGAGAAATATGTGGTCTCTATCTTTTATCTGGGCAGGGCTCAGCCTCTCCTATTATCCTGCTATTATTATCTTCATCTTGGACTATCTGTCCAGGGGGAACAAACTCCTACTCTTCAGCCTGGGGTCCATCTGTCTCCTGCTTCAATAGTAACAGGCAGTAGTAGAAAGGATCAGGACAATAGATAAGGACAGGATTTGTATAAAATAAGGGTCAAGGTAAAGTTAAAGGTCAAGGTCATTATTAAGATTGAGGCCAAAGTAAAATTATTATTCATAGACAATGCCAGGATGATAGTCAGGGATAGACTAGAAAACTGAAATGATAAGGGGCAAGAACAATGCCAGGTCAAATTCACATTCAAGTTCAAATTGAAGTTCAAGTTTTCAGTCGGGGTAGAAAAGAACGTTGAGAATAAGGAAGGACAGGATTGAATCAGACTCAATATAAAAATCAAAGTTAAGGTCAAATTAAAATGATCATTCAGTGATAGAGAAGGCCATGATAATAGGGACAGGATATAGGTCTGCAAGTGGTCAAGGTCAAGGTGAGCTCAAGGTCAAAATCAAAGCCTGGGTCAAGTAGTCAGTGTTAGAGATATCAGGAGATAGTCTGGTATAGGATATTTGTCTGAAAGGGTCAAGGTCAAGGAAAGGTGAAGGTAAAGATGAAGAGAAATCAAATTATCAAGCAGTGAGAAGAATGTCAGGAAGATAGGGAGGAACATGTTATGGGTTATGCCTTTGTCCATTCAGGCTGATATAATAGAATATCACAAACAACATAAATTTATTTCTCACAATTCTAGAGACTGGAAGTCCAAGATCAGGGCACCATGATTGGGTTCTGGTGAGAACCCTCTTCCAGATTGCAGACTTCTTGTTGTATCCTCACATGCTGGAAGGGGTAAGGGAGCTCTCTTGGGCCTCTTTTATAAGGGTATTAATCTCACTCATAAGGGCTCTGCCCTCATGAACTAATCACCTCCCGAAGGTCCCACATTCTAATACCATAACTTTGGGTATTAAGATTTCAACATATGAGATTGGGAGGGAGGATACCAACATTTGGACCATAGCAGGAAACAAGGGTCTTTTTCAAGTTCAAGATTATATTATACAAGGTCAAATACCCAATCAATGAAATAAATGTTCAGGATGATATTATTATAGTTCTAAAAAGGGTCAAGATCTGGGGCTGGTCACACAAAATGTAAGATCAACTTCAAGGTCAAGTTCAAATTCAAGGTCAAGTTATATTATCGGTCAATGGAGAAGGTGATCAGGATTACAGAATAAAAGTTTAAGAATAGAAAATATATTAATGAAGGGCCAAAAGGAAAATGAAGTTCAAGGCAAAGGTAAAAATCATGGTTAAGTTCAAATTTTTGGTTAGAGATAAACAATGACAAGATTTGTTCAGGATCAAGTTCAAGATATAGATCATGTACAAAATCCAGCCATAGTCAACATCAAGGCCAAATTATCCATCAATGATAGAAAATGTTATGAAGATAGATAAGGACAGGATATAGGATAACAGATTCAAGTTCAAGTTCAAGGTGAGGTGATGGTCAACTTTAGGTAAATTAAAGTCATAGTAAAGCTCAGGTCAAGTTCAAAGTGGATTTCAGTGATAGAAATTGATAGGATGATAGTCAAGGTTGGAATATATTGTGAATCAGTGTCAAGGTCAAGTTCAAGGACAAAGAATATAGAGAAAGTAAGGAGATGTCAAGAACACGGCAAGGTTCAAATAACCAGTTGGTAATAGAAAAGCAAAAGGACAGAACAGAGATTAAAAAATGGTCAGTGTCAAGCTTAAAAGTAAAAATCAAGATCAAATTATCAGTCGGTAAGGAACAAGGTAAGAGAGAAAGTACCACACGTGATATGCATCTGAAAAGGTCAAGGTCACCTTTAAGGTTAAGGTCAAGGTCAAAGTATCAAGTTCAGGCAGGACACTTTCCCATTAAGAAAGGGTCAATGACAGTATTTAGATTCACAGGGTCAAGTTAAAAGTCAAATTCAAGTTCAAGATCAAGGTAAAGTTCATGGTCCAAAACAATCCCACAGATATATGAGGTTAAGGTCATGGTCAAATTGTAAGTCAGTGATAGAAAAGGTCAGATAATTGAAACAGAGTATGTGTCTGAAAAGTACCATGATGAGTCAGTTAAAGCTCAATTTCGAGGACAATATCACAGTTAAAATCAAGGTCAAAATTTGAGGGTTAGGGTTAAGATGAAAATTTAAAGTTAGAGTGAGGTTCAGGGTTGGGGTCAGGTGAGGCTAAAGTTAGATTTAGGGTTATGGTTTGGGGAAAATATTAAGTTTAGGGTAAGGATTGGGGGCAGGGGCAGGATATAGTGTTGGGGTTGGGTCTGGTTTTTGTACATGTTCATGTTTGTATTCATGTTGGTATCTGCTGTTGGATTGTAATTCAGGCTCAGGCTTGGGCTGGAACATGGAAGAGTGTATAACATGCAGTACAGAATGGGAAACACACTGTTTCACACGATAACACAGTGCTGATTCATTCATGCAACTAACATTCTTAATACTTTTTTTACACATTTCCTTAGAAAGTGTATAACATGCAGCATAGAGTGGTGGACACAGTGTATTACTGAAATAACAGTGTCCTCATTTATTCCTGCAATGTGACTTTAGAGAGTACATAACATAAACCATATAGAGGTAAATGCAGTGTTTCACTTAAATAACACTTCACTTTCCTGATACATCTTTTACACATGTCTCCTTACAAATTGTATAACTTGCAGCACAGTAGAGTCTTTCAGTAACAAAACACTACCCTGATTCATTCACACAATGAGATCTTTGGAAACAACTTTTAATCAGGTGTCTTTAGAGAGTGTAAAATGTACAGCACAGTATAATATGAACCCAGTATTTCACTGAAAGAACACTATCCTCATTCTTTCAGATGACTACAACTCATAGAAACATCTTTCATAGATCTGCCTCTACAGAGCATGTAATATGCAGCACAGTGTTTCATAGGAATAAGACTGTGCTGATTCATGAAGTCAACCATGACTTTTTATTTTTATTTTTATTTATTTATTTATTTATTTATTTATTTATGGCTGCATTGGATCTTTGTTGCTGCGCATGGGCTTTCTCTAGCTGCAGCAAGTGGGGGCTACTCTTCATTGCAGTGCACAGGCTTCTCATTGTGGTGGCTTCTCTTGTTGTGGAGCATGGGCTCTAGGCACGTGGGCTTCAGTAGTTGTGGCACACAGGCTCAGTAGTTGTGACTCATGGGTTCTAGAGCACAGGCTCAGTAGTTGTGGCACACAGACTTAGTTGTTCTGTGGCATGTGGGATCTTCCCAGACCAGGGCTCAAACCTGTGTCCCTTGCATTGGCAGGCGGGTTCTTAACCACTGTGCCACCAGGGAAGTCCCAACCATCACTTTTAGAGTGTATAACATGCAGCAGAAACTGAGGAACACAGTGTTTCACAGAAATAACAGTATTCCCATTCATTTGTACAACTAGTACTCTTAGAAGCATCTTTACGACTGTCTTTAGAGTGTGTACTACAAGCAGCACAGATTTGTGAAAACCGACATTCACAGGAAGAAAAAGTATTTTGATTCTTTTATGCAACTAACATCTTTACAAAGATCATTGGGGGTCCAAACTATGGGATGAAAGTCCCTTGACACCCAGACTTCATCATACAGTTTCCTCCCGCACTCTAGTCCCAAGAAAATAAGACCCATGGGACCTCAGGACCCTTGGCCCCAGTCTTGGACATTGCTTTTGAGAAACAGGGAGGCCAGGTGGAAAGGAGAAAAACAAAGACATCACACGTATGCATACACACACACAAACACACACACACACACACACAAATACTCCCTAGGGGACAACAGGTCCTCCAGCCAGGGCCTGGTAGTGAGGGAAGCAGAAAATGTCCCTGGAGGTCTTTGCTGCCAGTATTGGAGCCTCCAACTAAAGGCCAACCTCAGGGCAGAGCTCTTTTTTCCTGGCCTAGCTCATGTGCAAGCACACTGGGGGAGACCTCGACTCACCACCATGAAAAGTTCTCTTCTTTTTTCTGCTGGGGAGGTGTGAGGGAGGGAACGCCTGTGAGCAGAGTCCTGGTCAGGGTGGGTATATTTGGGTTATGGAAGACATCGGGAAGGCTGAGCTGGAGACCCGTGGTTGCATTGGTGGCTCTGGGTGGGTAGGTTAAATTAGGCCTGGGAAGAAGAGGCATTGGGTATGTAGAGGTCCAGGAGGTCCCAAGCCTGGGAAATCTTGGGGTGCCTGGCCAAGGCCCCCAATGACAACAGTGATACAAACCTAAATAGTCCCAGAACCTCTGCTCTCAGAAGTTAAGTGGGGTCAAGCACCTCCAGGATACTAGGTACTGTAGACCTTTGCCCTGTTGATAGTCTAAAATTATCTGGATCACCTGTCTTACTAGTCTATTATGATCCAGGAAATATTTTCCATTGTTGCTTCTTTCTGTATCTAGAGTTTCACCACTGCAATTATTCTAGGTAGAGTTATATAGATTATCAACTCTCTTGTCTCCTTTTCACCTACTGAGTGAAACCCAAAGTTCTCCCCAGTCACACTGTCAGCCAGCCAAGCTTTGCACTTCATCATCTAGTAATACCAAACTCTTTGAAGTTCCCCCCCCAAAATCATATAGTTTGTGTCTTTGTGCCTGTTCTCATGCTGTCCCCTCTACCTGAAACTCCTTCCCCACCTAACTCTAGTTCATCCTTCAAAGTTCAGTTAAATTATCATTTCCTTAGAAATCCTTCCCTGTATCCCAGAGTTGGGGTCAGTGCCTCTCCACTAAAATCCCACATCACTCTGTTTATATTTTTATTACAGCACTCACCATTTGATGTTGGAATGATCTATTTTTATATCTCCTTAAATGATTATGTTTTTACTACATGTTACAGAAAATCCAACTCAGACTGGATTATATTGGTTCACATAAATGAAAAGACATACACAGTCTTCAGGTATAGTTTGATCCAGAGGTTAATAGGATCATTGGACTTCACTTTTCTGTTTCTCTTGACCGCATCTTCCTGGTTTTTCCTTCAGACTAATCCCTCATGGTATCAGAATGATTGCCACAACTCCTAGTACAAGTTTCACCACTGATATACAGATTGGAAGAAAGAACTTCTCTTCCCCTCATGAAGACAAAAGCTCTGAGCTTTCTTGGATTGAATCAGTGAAAGACTGGTGTCATCCCTAAACCAATCATGAGTACGAAGGAGATGGGAATGTGATAACTGGCTGAGACTCCAAGACTGGAAAGTTCAGGTCCTTGTAGGAAGGGAGAAGGATAAAGGATACTTTGGAGGTCACCAACAATATCCACTCTACTTTCCAATTAGACCAAGTTCCTTATGGTCATGCACCCCTTCCCATACTCATCTTTGGGTTCCTAGCATGTAGCAGAGTGCTTGATACAAGCAGACTAGATGATGAATACCCACATGCTTAGCTGAAGGGAAATGAGCCTGCCTGGAACTTAAAACACATGTATAACCATGCCCACCTTTGTGCATGCTCCCTATTTTAGCTCTGCAGATTCCACCTCCATGCTGGCTGCCTCATCGAGCTACTTCTCACCCTTCCCTCGTATGAATTCTTCTGCCTAAAGTGGATTCCCACTTCCCTTATCCTGGATTATTATTTTCTCAATCAAAGTTCAGCTTAAACCCCACTCACACCCATCCCATTCCCAAAAGGATCTCCCTGTTTAGAGGCTCTCTGGGGCTTCCCTTACAAGTTGAAGATTCTGTGATAAGTTCACGAACATATCACTAGAAATGATGGAAACATCAAAAGAGAATGGTTTGTCAGTCAGTCCTTTTTTATTAAGTATTCTCAGAAGGCAGCTGCTATATATCTTTTGATTATTCCTTCAGAAGAAAGAGGATAACAGAGTAGAAAGAGACTAGACTTTGAGAACAGGTCAGGGTCAAATCTGGCCCCATCTCTTCTTAGCTCTGTGAAATGCAGGGCAAGTGATTTAACCTCTCTGAGCTCAGCTCCCTCCTGTGTAAAGTGAGGGATAATACTACTCACCTCCCAGGATCATAATAAGCGTTAAATAAGATGAGCTATATAACACGGTTGGGACAGCAGATATGATTTTCCCCTTCTCCCTTAGCATCCAGAGTGCATTATTGCTATGCCTAGTATTTTAGGTTCTGTAATAACAATCTACAGGGGATCCAGGCAATTAAAGCAGCTCACTGTTACTGGAGAAGCTCTTCTGAAAGCTACACTGGCCTCACAGTGTCTAAGAGCAGAAACTTGAGAGACCTTGGAAGTCTTTGGTAACCTGTGCAGTTCCCCGTAAAGGAAATTGCCTTCCTTCTTTGGGATGCCCTGGGTTTGTTTTCCTGGTGAAGCAGAAGATAAACAGCCTGCCATCTGTGGTCACTCTGAAGATCCAGATAGGGTGGGTGTGAAATTCAGAAATGCTGTGGAGTCTAAGGGGTTTCATGTGTCCTTGGGGTGCTTTGAACTTTGGCCTCTTGCTTCCTCACATGCGGTCTCCCTGATATAAAACTCAGCTTCATCTCCTGTTTCTAGAAATAAACCTTACCAAAAATGTGAAGCAGGGAAGAGCAGGTGTTCGTAGACCTCAAACAACTTCTGACCTATCATTGGACATCCCCGTTTATAAAACCTTGTGACAGGCTATTATCTGGTTATTTCTTCAGAACTTTATACTTCCTCTTGGCTCCTTTCTATATATTTTCTTTTCTCCTGAGTTTTTGCTACACTTTTCTTTGGGGAACAAAGCAGAATTTCTCTCACTATGTCCGTCAGGGCATCTTATCACCAACTTTTGTGGTTTTAACTACTAGTCTCCTACCCGGTAGAGCTCATCAAAAATTTTTATGAAACAAGGATTGTTCCCTCCCTCAGAGGAAGTCTAATGCCAACTATCAATAATCATTATTAATAATACATTCACCTTATATATAAGTGTGAATGGATTTTTCTCCTGCAAAATGTACAGACAGAGCCACCCCATGGAAAGGACTGAAAATGTTCTCAAATCCCAAATCCCAGTGATTAAAAACAAAATTCAATAGCTTCATTTGATACCTGAATGGGAGGAAGGCAGATATTTTATGTGTTCCCTGCCAATGGATTTCAAACGGGGAAAAAATGGTAGCTCTTAGAGACAATGTTTTTAACTGTATACTATTGAGTTTCTCAGGGAGAGCCAATGAAAGAAAATCACTGTCCAATATGCTGTTCTCTCTCTCTCTCCATGCGGAATTCTTTCTCTTGGTAAATACGACTGCCAAATGCTCAGCTCTTTAAAGTTTTACCCCTCTCCATTTTCATGTGAAGCACAACCAGAAACAAGAACTTCAGGTCATCTTTCAGGGACACAGCCTTCAAAGCTTCACACAGTGGGCATGTGTACAGGTTACTAAGCTAGAAAAACATGGCACATATCTTTAGGACTTTTAAGTAAAGTTGCATTCCTTCATACAAGAGAATGTATGTCCATTGTCTAGAAAGTCTACAATATATAGATAAGAAAAAGAAGAAAATAAAAGTCATGTCTCATTCCAGCACCCAGAAATAACCACTGTTAATATTTCACTGCAAATGCTATTGAACTTTCAGGCATATATGTACATCTGGATATAGAGTTTTTACAAAATTGAATCAGACTTAGGGCTTGCAGGTTTTCTTTCTGGACCTCAGATGCACAGGGTTAACTGTACTACTTGGTTCGTGGCACATCATTTTTTCAGCTCTTTCAAGGGACTCTTGTGAGGTTTCCTTCTTTTTTTTTTTTTTTAATTAAATTTTCTATCCCCAACCACTTAGGCAAAAACTGCAGTGGGTTTGACATATAATTAATATATACTATTATTTTGAGTGTGAATGTTTGTAATTCATACAAATGATATAGTGTTATAAACTCCATAGATTCTTTTTTTCATTTAACAGAGTTTTGTAATCTATCCGTGTATTCCAAGAAAATTTTGTTCTCTTAATAAAGACAGGAATCAAATCCAGTCCTGCACCACCCTACTTTTTTTTTTTTAATGTCTTTATTGGAGTAAAATTGCTTTACAATGTTTGGTTTCTGCTGTATAACAAAGTGGATCAGCTATATGTATACATATAACACCATATCCGCTCCCACTTGCACCTCCCTCCCACCCTCCCTATCCCACCCCTCTAGGGGTTCACAAAGCATGGAGCTGATCTCCCTGTGCTATACAGCTGCTTCCTACTAGCTATCTATTTTACATTTGGTAGTGTATATATGTCAATGCTACTCTCTCACTTTGTCCCAGCTTACCCTCTCCCCCTCCGTGTCCTCAAGTCCACCCTCAATCTCTACATCTTTATTCCTGTCCTGCCCCTAGATTCATCAGAACCATTTTTCTTTTTAGATTCCATATATATGTGTTATCATACAGTATCTGTTTTTCTCTTTCTGACTCACTTCACTCTGTATGACAGACTCTATGTCCACCCACCTCAATACAGATAACTCAGTTTTGTTTCCTTTTATGGCAGAGTAATATTCCATTGCATATATGTACCACATCTTCTTTATCCATTCATCTGTCAATGGACACTTAGGTTGTTTCCATGTCCTGGATATTGTAAATAGAACTCGAATGAACATTGTGGTACATGTCTCTTTCTGAATTAAGGTTTTCTCAGGGTATATGCCTAGTAGTAGGATTGCTGAGACATATGGTAGTTCTATTTTTAGTTTTTTAAGGAACCTTCATACTGTTCTCCATAGTGACGGAATCAATTTACGTTCCCACCAATAGTGCAAGAAGTTTCCCTTTTCTCAACACCCTCTCCAGCATTTATTGTTTGTAGATTTTTTTTAACATCTTTATTGGAGTATAATTGCTTTACAATGGTGTGTTAGTTTCTGTAGTATAACAAAGTAAATCAGCTATACGTCCACATATATCCCCATATCTCCTCCCTCTTACGTCTCCCTCCCACCCTCATGATGGCCATTCTGACTGGTATGAGGTGATACCTCATTGTGGTTTTGATTTGCATTTCTCTAATGATTAGTGATGTTGAGCATCCTTTCATGTGTTTGTTGGCAATCTGTATATTTCTTTGGAGAAATGTCTATTTAGGTCTTGTGACCATTTTTGGATTGGGTTGTTTGCTTTTTGATACTGAGCTGCATGAGTTGCTTGTATATTCGGGAGATTAATCCTTTGTCAGTTGCTTCATTAGCAAATATTTTCTCCCATTCTGAGGGTTGTCTTTTCATCTTTTTTATGGTTTCCTTTGCTGTGCAAAGGCTTTTAGGTTTCATTAGGTCCCATTTGTTTATCTTTGTTTTTATTTCCATTACTCAAGAAGGTGGATCAAAAAGGATCTTGCTGTGATTTATGTCATAGAGTGTTCTGACCATGTTTTCCTCTAAGAGTTTTATGGTGTCTGGCCTTACATTTAGGTCTTTAGTCCATTTTGAGTTTATTTTTTTTGTATGGTGTTAGGAAGAGTTCTAATTTCATTCTTTTATATGTAGCTGTCCAGTTTTCCCAGCACCACTTATTGAAGAGGCTGTCTTTTTTCCGTTGTATATTCTTGCCTCCTTTATAAAGAAAAGGTGACCATATGTGTGTGGGTTTATCTCTGGGCTTTCTATCCTGTTCCATTTACCTATATGTCTGTTTTTGTGCCAGTACCATACTATCTTGACTACTGTAGCTTTGTAGTATTGTCTGAAGTATGGGAACCTGATTCCTCCAGCTCCGTTTCTCTTTCTCAAGATTTCTTTGGCCATTCAGGGTCTTTTGTGTTTCCATACAAATTGTAAAAAATTTGTTCTAGTTCTGTGAAAAATGTCATTGGTATTTGATAGGGATTTCATTGAATCTGTGGATTGTTTTGGATAGTGCAGTCATTTTCACAATGTTGGTTCTTCCAATCCCAGAACATGGTATATCTCTCCATCTGTTTGTATCGTCTTTGATTTCTTTCATCAGCATCTTATAGTTTTTGGAGCACAGGTATTTTGTCTCCTTAGGTAGGTTTATTCCTAGGTATTTTATTCTTTTTGTTGCATTGGTAAACGGGAGTGTTTCCTTAATTTCTCTTTCAGACTTTTTGTCATTAGTGTATGGGAATGCAAGAGGTTGCTGTGCATTAATTTTGTATCCTGCTACTTTACCAAATTCATTGAATAGTTCTAGTAGTTTTCTGGTAGCATCGTTAGGATTCTGTATGTATAGTATCATGTCATCTGCAAGGAGTGACAGCTTTACTTCTTCTTTTCCGATTTGGATTCCTTTTTATTTCTTTTTCTTCTCTGATGGCTGTGGTTGAAACTTCCAAAACTGTGTTGAATAATATTGGTGAGAGTGGGCAACCTTGTCTTTTTCCTGATTTTAGAGGGGATGGTTTCAGTTTTTCACCATTGAGAATGAGGTAGGTTGTGGGTTTGTCACATATGGCCTTTATTATGTTGATGTAGGTTCCCTCTATGACTAGTTTCTGGAGAGTTTTTATCATAAACAGGTGTTGAATTTTGTCAATAGCTTTTTCAGCATCTATTGAGAATATCATATGGTTTTTATCCTTCAATTTGTTAATATGGTATATCACATTGATTGATTTGCATATATTGAAGAAACCTTGCATTCCTGGGATAAACCTCACCTGATCAAGGTGTATGATCCTTTTAATGGGCTGTTGGATTCTGTTTGCTAGTATTTTGTTGGGGATTTTTGCATCTATGCTCATCAGTGATATTGGCCTGTAGTTTTCTTTTTTGTGTGACATCTTTGTGTGCTTTTGGTATCAGGGTGATGGTGGCCTTGTAGAATGAGTTTGGGAGTATTCCTCCCTCTGCTCTAGTTTGGAAGAGTTTGAGAAGGATAGGTGTTAGATCTTCTCTAAATGTTTGATACGATTCACCTGTGAAGCCATCTGGTCCTGGGCTTTTGTTCGTTGGAAGATTTTTAATCACAGTTTCAATTTCAGTGCTTGTGATTGGTCTGTTCATATTTTCTATTTCTTCCTGGTTCAGTCTTGGAAGGCTGTACTTTTCTAAGAATCTATCCATTTCTTCCAGGTTGTCCATTTTATTGGCATATATTTGCTTGTAGTAGTCTCTCATGATCCTTTGTATTCTGCAATGTCAATTGTTAATTCTCTTTTTTCATTTCTAATACTGTTGATTTGAGTTTTTTCCCTTTTTTTTTCCTGATGAGTCTGGCTAATGGTTTATCAATTTTGTTTATCTTTTCAAAGAATCAGCTTTTAGTTTTATTGATCTTCGCTATTGTTTCCTTCATTTTTTTTTCATTTATTTCTGTTCTGTTCTTTATGATTTCTATCCTTCTGCTAACTTTGGAGTTGTTTTGTTCTTCTTTATCTAATTGCTTTAGGTGTAAGGTTAGGTTGTTTATTTGAGATTTTTCTTGTTTATTGAGGTAGGATTGTATTGCTATAAACCTCTGTCTTAGAACTGCTTTTGCTGCATCCCATAGATTTTGGTTCGTCGTGTTTTCATTGTCATTTGCTTCTAGTGTTTTTTTTTTTTTTTTAATTATTAGCACCTTTAATTATTATTTATTTATTTATTTATTTGGCTGTGTTGGGTCTTCGTTTCTGTGCGAGGGCTTCCTCTAGTTGCAGCAAGCGGGGGCCACTCTTCATCGTGGTGCGCGGGCCTCTCACTATCATGGCCTCTCTTGTTGTGGAGCACAGGCTCCAGATGCGCAGGCTCAGTAGTTGTGGTTCACAGGCCTAGTTGCCTGGCAGCATGTGGGATCTTCCCAGACCAGGGCTTGAACCCATGTCCCCTGCATTAGCAGGCAGATTCTCAACCACTGCACCACCAGGGAAGCCCCTCTACGTGTGTTTTTGATTTCAACTTTGATTTCTTCAGTGATCTCTTGGTTATTTAACAGTGTATTTTTTAGCCTCCATGTGTTTGTATTTTTACAGGTTTTTTTCCTGTAATTGATATCGAGTCTCATAGCATTGTGGTCAGAAAAGATTCAAGATATGATTTCTATTTTCTAAAATTTACTTAGGCTTGATTTGTGACCCAAGATATGATCTATCCTGGAGAATGTTCCATGAGCACTTGAGAAGAAAGTGTATTCTGTTGTTTTTGGATGGAATGTCCTATAAATATCAGTTAAGTCCATCTGGTCGAATATGTCATTTAAAGCTTGTGTTTTCTTATTTATTTTCATTTTGGATGATCTGTCCATTGGTGAGAGTGGGGTGTTAAAATCTCCTACTATGTTTGTGTTACTGTCGATTTCCCCTTTTATGGCTGTTAGGATTTGCCTTATGTTTGAGGTGCTCCTATGTTGGTGCATAAATATTTACAACTCTTATATCTTCTTCTTGGATTGATCCCTTGATCATTATGTAGTTTCCTTCTTTGTCTCTTGTAAAATTCTTTATTTTAAAGTCTATTTTGCCTCATATGCATATTGCTACTCCAGCTTTCTTTTGATTTCCATTTTCATGGAATATCATTGTCCATCCCCTCACTTTCAGTCTGTATGTGCCCCTAGGTCTGAAGTGGGTCACTTGTAGACAGCATATATATGGGTCTTGTTTTTGTATCCATTCAGCCAGTATGTGTCTTTTGGTTGGAGCATTTAATCCATTTTCATTTAAGGTAATTATGGATATGTATGTTCCTATTACCATTTTATTAATTGTTTTGAGTTTGTTTTTGTAGGTCTTTTCCTTCTCTTATGTTTCCTGCCTAGAGAAGTTCCTTTAGCACTTGTTGTAAAGTTGGTTTGGTGGTGCTGAATCTTCTTAACTTTTGCTTGTCTGTAAACATCTTAATTTCTCCATCAAAACTGAATGAGATCCTGCTGGTTAGAGTGATCTTGGTTGTAAGTTTTTCCCTTTCATCTCTTTAAATATGTCCTGCCACTCCTTTCTGGCTTGCAGCTGTTAACCTTTTGGGCATTCCCTTTATGTTATTTGTTGCTTCTTCCTTGCTGCTTTTAATATTTTTTCTTTGTATTTAATTTTTCATAGTTCGATTAATATGTGTCAGTGTGTTTCTCCTTGGATTTATCCTGTATGGGACTCTCTGTGCTTCCTGGAATTACTGACTATTTCCTTTCCCTTGTTAGGGAAGTTTTCAAATATAATCTCTTTAAATATTTTCTCAGACACTTTCTTTTTCTTTTCTTCTTCTGGGATCCCTGTAATTTGAATGTTCATGCATTTACTATTGTCCCAGAAGTCTCTAAAACTGTTCTCAATTATTTTCATTCTTTAGTCTGCTCTGCGGCAGTTATTTCCACTATTCTATCTTAAAGGTCTCTTATCCCTTCTTCTGCCTCAGTTATTCTGCTATTGATTTCTTCTAGAGTATTTTTAATCTCATTTAATGTGCTGTTCATCATTGTTTGTTTGCTCTTTAGTTCTTCTAGGTCCTTATTAAACGTGTCTTGTATTTTCTCCATACTTTTCCAAAGATTTTGGATAATCTTTACTATCATTACTCTGAATTGTTTTTCTGGTAGACTGTCTATCTCCTCTTCATTGTTTGGTCTGGTGGGTTTTTATCTTGCTCCTTCATCTGCTGCATATATCTCTGTCTTCTCCTTTTGTTTAACTTACTGTGTTTGGTGTCCCCTTTTCACAGGCTGCGTTTTTGTAGTTCCTCTTATTTTTGGTGTCTGCCCGCAGTGAGTAAGTTTGGTTCGATAGCTTGTGTAGTCTTCCTGGTGGGGGGGACTGGTGCCTGTGTTCTCTAGGTGGGGCTGGATCTTGTCCTTCTAGTGAGCAGGGCTGTTTCTGGTGGAGGATTTTGGTGTCTCTGAACTTAGTATGACTTTAGGCAGCCTCTCTGCTAATGGGTGGAGTTGTGTTTCTCTCTTGCTAGTTGTTTGGCATGGGGCATCCAGCACTGGAGCTTTCTGGCCGTTAGGTGGAGCTGGGTCTTAGTGTTGGGACAGAGATCTCTGGGAGAGCTCTCATTGATTAATATTATTTGGGACTGGGAGGTCTCTGGTGTTCTAATGTCCTGAACTCAGCTCTCCCACCTCAGAGGCTCAGGTCCGACTCCCAACAGGAGCACCAAGACACTGACAGCCACATGGCATGGAAAAAAAAACCCAAAACAACGAAGAGATAGAACTGTAAAACAGATGGTAAAAGCAAAACTAAACAGACAATATCACACAAAGAAATATACACACACACACTCACAAAAAGAGAGAAAAAAAAAACAATGGAGCAACCAAACCAATAAACAAACCCACCAATGAAAACAAGTACTAATAACTAAACTAAGATAAACATAAACCAAAAACAAATCAAATGCAGAGCAAACCTCAAGTCTACAGTTGCTCCCAAAGTCCATTGCCTCAGTTTTGGGAACATTTGTTGACTATTCAGGTATTCCACAGATGCAGGGTTTATCAAGTCAATTGCAGGGATTTAATCCACTGCTCCTAAGGCTGCATGGAGAAATTCCCCTTTCTCCTCTTTTTTCACACAGCTCCTTGGGTTCAGCTTTGGTTTTGGCCCCACCTCTGCATGTAGGCTGCCCTTGGGTGTCTGTTTCCCACCCAGACAAGAGGGGGTTAAAGCAGCTGCTGATTAGGGCTCTCCTGCTCGCTCAGGCTGGAGAGAGGGAGGGGTACAGTAGTCATAATTGGAATGTGGGATGAGCCTGTGGTGACAGAGGCCGGCATGACATTGCAACATCCTGAGGTGCACTGTGTGTTCTCCTGGGGAAGTTGGCCCTGGATCACGAGACCCTGGCAGTGGTGCGCCGCACAGGCTCCCAGGGAGATGTGGGTAGTGACCTGCACTTGTGCACAGGATTCCTGATGGCAGCAGAGGCAGTGTTAGTGGTTTGTGCCCACCTCTGTGCTCTGAGATGATAGCCAAGGCTCCTGCCTGTCTCTGGAGCTTTCTTAGGTGGTGCTCTGCTGTCTGTGGGCACAAAGAGAAGGAAGCCCCTATCCTCCCACATCCTAAAACAATGGTCTCTTGCCTCTCCAGCAGGTCCAGACTTTTTCCCAGACTCCCTCCTAGCTAGCTGTGGCATACTAGCCCTCTTGAGGCTGTCTTCCCACAGCCAACCCCAGTCCTCTTCTTGGGGTCTGACCTCCAAAGCCTGAGCCTCAGCTCCCAGCCCCCATCAGCCTCAGCAGGTGAACAAACAAGCATCTCAGGCTGGTGAGTGCTGGTTAGCACTGAGTCTCTGTGTGGGAATCTCTCCACTTTTTCCTCTGCATCCCTGTTGCTGCTCTCTCCTCTGTGACTCTGAAGCTCCCCACCCCATAGCCACCAGTGAGGGGGCTTCCTAGTGTGTGGAAAATTTTCCTCCTTCACAGCTCCCTCCCAGAGGTTCAGGTCCCATCCCTGTTTTTTATTTTGCCCTACCCATGTACATGGGGATTTTCTTGCCTTTTGGGAAGTCTGAGGTCTTCTGCCAGCGTTCAGTAGGTGTTCTGTAGGAGTTATTCCACATGTAGGTGTATTTTTGATGTATCTATGGGGAGGAAGGTGATCTCCACATCTTACTCCTCCGCCCTCTTGAAGGTCTCCCCCACCAGCCTACTTTTAATAACAAAGTCCATTTACCTAATTAAATTTAATCTAATCCCAGCCTGACCAGGCACAAAACTACTTTTTCAGGGCCCCCTCTCTCCAAACCTTCCACAAATTCTGTATCTATATTAGTTTGTCCCTTATTTTTCCATCCAAAATCAACAAGCTCTAGGACAAAATCATTCTTTTCCATTAACAAAATGTATTTCTATTCCTCATCCCTTCTTTTGATGAAAACATACATCCTACTTTCCTTGTATACTGAAATGTTTCCCTTATTATTTTAGTGGCTTTAATTAAGTATTACAATTTCAACTCTTAAAAACCTTAATCTCTAGTGAAAAACAAGAAGTAGCAAGTAATTTTGAACAGTTTGCTTTACCACATTTCCTGGTTTGCAAACTTAGGGATATTCCATAACCTCTAGAAACATACATTTTCTCATAGCATAATTTTTTCCCTCTATGTGGTGCAAACATGTGTCTAATAAACCAAAACATCTTTAGTTTCTCTCATATAAGGAGACAAAAGTAGGTATATTTAGGCCTGTTTAGCAATTAATGTCCCAGTATTTTGTCTTATTTGTAATGACCTGGATATTCAGTGAATTCTCATCATTTAACTTAATTTAGCAAAACTCAAGTTACAAAAAATCTGAAGAAACTGTCTTAGAGAGACATACCCAAAACATAATTATTCCTAAAGAGTTCACCTGAAAACTCTTATCTTGTTTACCTTTATTTTGTAACATGAAGATATTAATTAACCAGGTTAGTTTTTTTTACTGACAAACTGTGTAACAGAAATAACATGAACTTACTGACCTTCAGTAAACCTAAGTACAATAACAGTAAGACATGTCTGTATTGCTTAACCCAACAAGCTTAAGCTAGCTTAAATATCAGATATTAATTTAATATTGAATATTTCCTAGATCACATGAACCTGAAATTTATTCTGGCCGGTTTCTTTTATATTTAGAAGTATTTAATTTGTAAGTGCTTACTTTAAATTCAATTAAATAGAGCTCTTTTATAAGTTTAATTTTGATAATATTTCCTGGAGGTAGACACATCTCATGTGTATAATGTATACACAGACATGTAGCAGACAAAACTAGAGATCTCATAGGTTCACTTTAAAAACTTAGTTGTGAATCAGGTACTACAATATAAAATTACTAGTTTATAAACAGCAGTTGGAGTAAATTAAATTTGCTTTCTCACATGACTTAGGCTTTACTATTTGTGGAAAAGATTTTTAAGATTTGCATTTGTCCTTAGTAAACCCTTAAGGACGCTATGAATTAGCTTTGGGGTGAGGGAGCCTTTCCAGCATTTTGAGTTTAAAAAGACCTTTTTCTCTTTTTTTTTTTCTTGGCTTCAAATTTCACCTGATTGAGCTAATTAGGCTCAGTCTCAGGTCATTGTGAGCTGTATTTACATTTCTGATTTGTAGAGATTTGCAAGACAAATACAGTTACTTTTAATTCTGCAAAGAACTGGTCTACCGCCTAAATGATATTGAAACATTGAGTTGCCCACCTATACTTTCTTTAATTTGCTTTTTATGTCAGTGAGAAGATTTCCAAATAAAGTGAAAAGAGTTCCAGAATTTTAAGGTTCAATTTATCATACCTTCAAAGGCTTGTGTAAGGCATTCAACAAAGGCCCTCTTTCTTAGTGCACAGGTTAGACCCAGAGCAAAATTTCTGTTATTATTTTTATTAGCCCCTGAATATTAGCTCTCAGTTTTACCTTATATTGTGTGGGCTCAGGTAACTCTTTTGGTTTCCTTTAGTATGTCTAATTAATATTTCCTTAGGGACAGATTCCTATACCCTGTCTTATAATACCAAGCAAGGGAATTATTCCCCAGTGAAACATGTATATCCCACAATATAATTAGGCAAAAGAAATGTAACCATCTTATATAAAGCCCATTTAAATATACCAATTTTAATAAACTTTTATCTCAATTCTACCAACTTTTATACCTTTAACTTTAGTTTCCATTAAGACCCAATCAACAAGTTTTGGTCTTACAAAACATCCTAGAAGCTTTCCTTACTTTTTATCCCTGACCATTTTATCTATTCTGTATAAAACTTTCTGGGGTCCCCAGTGAGGGGTTGAGTCAAGGGACAGGCCCTTTTGTCAATCTTTTAACTTGATTAATTGGCCTAACATTTGCCCCAAGTAATTGTTGGTCAGGTAGTCAGTTCAATTTCTTTGTCTTAAAAAAAAACAACAACAACTAGGTAAACAGAGTGGACTTGTTTGGGGCCCTTTAATGTTGGGGACAAATAGGGGGTTCCTATGGCCCATCCAGCTTTAGGTAGTGTTGTATCACACATTTAGCTTAACTCCATTAATATCCTTTTTATTTATCCCTTTTAAAAATAACCATTTAAAGATTTCTTTATCCATTTAGGATGAGTCCCTTTAAAATTTCTACCTGTTGTGAAGAAGTCTCTAGCTTTTCTCTTCAGTTTTTTTCACTTCCCTGTTAATCAACCTAATTAACATTAATTATCATAATGTTTTTATTAGCATCTGCAATCCCATTGAAGGGAAGAAGAGACCACTAATAAGGCTTCCCAAACTTTTGGGATTGTTATTTTTCCTAGGCTTCCTGACATCTCAGCTCCTGATTTCCTTTAAACCTTGTCACAACTCCCTGGTGTCCTTCACAAGGTACTTCTCACACAATGCTATTGGAACAACTTAAGACTCACTTCTAGTCCTTGTGCTCTGTGTTTGCTCTGTACTGTCTTGGAACTCTTGTGCATTTCTCCATGGCTTCAATGTCTTCTATTGTTACCTCTATGATGACAATATCTAATAATCACATCCAGATTTCATTTCTAAGATATAATCCTTGCATGTATATGTCATAGACATCTAGATTATTATTATTAGAACTGCATAACTTTTATTTTACATTATTTACATCAATTGTAGGAAGCTGCTTTACTGAGTCAGATAATTATATTCTCTATGGCAGCACTATGCTCAATTTCATGCTAATGAAAACATTTTCTGTTATAAAATGGGTCATGTTTCTTTTTCATTTCCACAATTCATCCAAATGATTGTTTTAATCACATAAAAAACAAGATGTATTGGGGTCCATTTTGGATTTTTTCTTCTGATGAAGACCTAGCAGAATATTTATGTGCCTGTAACTCAACATATCTCTCACTGAAGCCATTAACCCACCACTCACCAACTAAACATTTCTTCTCCTTAGTCTCCAACCTCATGTCATGACTCCAGTATATATTCAGGGAGTAATGTTTAACACAAACTCTCAGAACCACATTAATAAAACCAAGCATTCCTAATATCATCCTTCATTTCCACCCCACTATCCACACATGTATTCTCATTCTATACTTATTATGCTTCAGTTTCAGTTTAAAATATCAAATCCTAAGAGATCTCTTTTAAAAACTACCACTGAAGTAAGCATTCCCTCCCTTCCTTGTTGTCTTGAATGGAACTTGGTTTTTCCTTCAAGCCATTGATTTAATTTCTCACTATATATTTATTTATTTGCTTTTTAAATTGCCTGTAGCCCCCCTCCCTCCTGGACTAATTGCAGGAAAGTTAATTGCAGAATTATAAGGCAAGTGTCCTTTTGACTATTATTCATGGATTATAAATCCAAGAGGTTTTATGTACACAATAACTTAACTTGCCCTCAGCTGACCTAGTACCAAATGCCTGCAGTCAGATTAGAATTTATTAACAAAACAAAGGAAAGTGCTTACAGGTGAAAAAAAAATGATAATATCTCCAATTCTTACCAGAATTGATATAGATGTAAAGCTGTGAGCCTGAATCATTATTGGTTATGGCGTCACAGCTCCTGAGCTCAGAGCTTCATTTTTACCCTACAAATAGGCATGGATTTGTTCCTGGATTTCCTATTTATATAGTTGATTAAACTCATCGATTTTATAATTCAGGGAAAAACATTCTTTAAACTGGATGCCAATCAAGAACAGTCCAATTAAGGAAGTGCCTTCCTTAACAAGAGTGTTTTTGTGACATCAGCACAAATGGCAGAGTAAATAGCTCCAAAGAACTGTCCCTCCACAGAAACACCAAAAAGATCTAAAACAGAATACACATTGTCAGAATGTTGGATAATAGATAAAGGTTTACGACAACCAAGCATCAATTATTGATCAATAAAGCTTGGGGGGAAAGTCAATAAACTGCAGTTATAGCAAAAACAAACTCTGAAGAAAATTGGTTGTAGTCACTATGAAGAACAGTATGGAGGTTCCTCAAAAAATTAAAAATAGGACTACAATATGATCCAGAAATCCCACTTCTGGGTATTTATATTAGGTTGGCCAAAAAGTTTGTTTGGTTAGTGAATACATTGTTCAATAAAATTCTTGGTGAAAATGAAAAATGTGTGTTTTATTTTTACTTAAAACCAAACAAACTTTTTGGCCAACCTAATACAATGAAAGTGCAAACACAAACTTAGAAAGATGTCTGTGCCCCCATGTTCACCACAGCATTATTTACAATAGCCAAGATATGGAAACAACCTAATAAGATTATATATATGTGTGTAAATATAGATGCACATATATTTAGGAGGTGGAGTCTCAAGGTGGCAGAGTAGAAGGAAGTGCCCTCACCCCCTCTTATGAAAAAACCCAAATCACAACTAACTGCTGAACAACCATCAACAAAATAATACTAGAACCTACCAAAAAAGATACCTTACATCCAAAGACAAAGAAGAAGCCACGAGATGGTAAGAGGGGCACAACCATGATAAAATCAAATCCCATACCCACCAGGTGGGTGACCCACCAACTGGAGAACAATTATACCACAGAGGTTCTCCCACTGGAGTGAAAGTTCTGAGCCCCACGTCAGGCTTCCTAGTCTGGGGGTCTGGGAACTGGAGGAGTTCCCAGAGAGTCTGGTTTTGAGGGCCAACAGGATTTGATCACAGGACTGGGGGAAACAGAAACTCCTCTCTTGGAGGGCACACACAGAGGCTTGTGTACACCATGACAGAAGGGAAAAAAGCAGTGACATCATAAGAGAGTAGACCAGACTTATGTGCTAGTATTGGAGGGTCTCCCATAGAGGTGGGGGGGCAGCTGAAAAGGGGGGGGCAGCAGTAGTTTTGGAAAGTAATCATTGGTGTGAGCCTTCCCAGAGGCTGCCATTAGCCTCACCCAACTCCAGGGTGAGGACACCTCAAGCCAAGCAACCAACAGGACCAGAACACAGCCTCACCCATCAGCAGACAGGCTGCTAAAAGTCTTCCTGAGCATTGTCCTACCCACCAGAGGGACAAGATCCTGCTCCACCTAGTATTAGGCAGTGAACCAGCCCCTCCCACCAGGAAGCCTGCATAAGCCTCTTAACCTTATCCACCAGGGGGAAGACAACAGAAGCAAGAAGAACTATAATTCTGTAGCCTGTGGAATGGAAACTGCAATCACAGAAAGTTAGACAAAATAAGATGGCAGAGGAGTATATCTCAGATGAAGGAATAAGATAAACCCCAGAAGAACAACTAAGTGAAGTGAAGGTAGGCAACCTACTGGAAAAAGAATTTAAAATAATGATAGTGAACATGATCCAAGATCTCAGAAAATGAATGGAGGCAAGGATTGAGAAGATGCAAGAAATGCTCAACAAACACCTAGAAGAACTAAAGAACAAACAGATAAACAACAGAATAACTGAAATGAAAAATACACTAGAAGGAATCAATAGCAGAATAACTGAGGCAAAAGAATGGATAAGTGACCTGGAAGACAGAATGGTGGAAACCACTGCCATGGAACAGAATAAAGAAAAAAATAAAAAGAAAAAGAAATGAAGACAGTCTAAAAGACCTCTGGGACAATGTTAAATGCACCAGCATTTGCATTATAGGTGTCCCAGAAGGAAAAGAGAGAGCGAGAGGATCTGAGAAAATATTTGAAGAGATAATAGTAAAAATTTCCCTAACATGGAAAAGGAAACAGTCACCCCAGTCCAGGAAGCACAGAGAGTCCAGAGCAGGATAAACCCAAGGATGGACATGCCAAGACACATAGGAATCAAACTGACAAATATTAAAGACAAAGAAAAAATATTAAAAGCAACAAAGGAAAAGCAACAAATAACATACAAGGGAACTCTTATAAAGTTATCAGCCAATTTCTCAATAGAAACTCTGCAGGCCAAAAGGGAGTGGCATGATATATCTCAAGTGATGAAACTGAAAAAACAAGAAGACTCTACCCAGCAAGGTTCTCATTCAGATTCGACAGAGAAATGGTGGAGAAAACAAAAGCTTTACAGACAAGCAAAAGTTATGAGAATTCAGCATCACCAGACTAGCTTTTAAACAAATGCTAAAGGAACTTCTCTAAGCAGAAAAGTAAAGGCCACAACTAGAAACAGAAAAATTAAGGATGGAAAAGCTCACTGGTAAAGGTAAACAAACAGTAAAGGTAGAAAATCATCCACACACAAATATGATATCAAAACTAGCAACTGTGAGAAGAAGAGAGCACAAATGCAAGATATTGGAAATACATATGAAATTTAAAAATCAGCAATGTAAAACAATCTTGTTTTTATATAGATTGCTATATTAAAACTTCATGGTAATGGCAAACCAAAAATCTACAACAGATACACACACAAAAAAGAAAGTGGAATCCAAACACAATACTAAAGTTAGTCATCAATTCACAAGAGATAAGAATGAAAGAGGAAGGGAAGAAGAAAAGACCTACAAAAATAAATTCATAACAATTACCAAAATGGCAACAAGAACATACATATTGATAATTACCTTAAATGTAAACGGATTAAATGCTTCAACAAAAAGACATAGACTGGCTGAATGGATACAAAAACAAGACCTGTATATATGCTTTCTACAAGAGACCCACTTCAGATCTAGGGACACATACAGAGTGAATGTGAGGGGATGGAAAAAGATATTCCATGTAAATGGAAATCAAAAGAAAGCTGAAGTAGCAATACTCATATCAGATGAAGTAGATTTTAAAATAAAGACTGTTACAAGAGACAAAGAAGGACACTCCAAGGGATCAATCCAAGAAGATATAGCAATTATAAATATATATGCACCCATCATAGGTGTGCCTCAATATATGAGGCAAATACTAACAGCCATAAAGGCAGAAATCAATAGTAACACTATAATACTGGGGGACTTTAACACCCCACTTAACACCAATGGACAAATCATCCAGACAGAAGGAAACAGTAAGGAAACACAGGCCTTAAATGACACATTAGACCAGATGGATTTAATTGATATTTATAGAGCATTCCATCCAAAAGCAGCAGAATACACATTCTTCTCAAGTGCACATGGAACATTCTGCAAGATTGATCACATGATGGGCCACAAAGGAAGCCTTGGTAAATTTAAGAAAATAGAAATAATATCAAGCACCTTTTCCGACCACAACACTATGAGATAAGAAACCAACTTCAAGAAAAAAAAAAAAAAAACGTAAAAAACACAACAGGTGGAGGTTAAACAATATGCTATTAAACAACCAATGGATCACTGAGGAAATCAAAAAATACATAGGGACAAATGAAAAGGAAAGCACAATGATCCAAAACCTATGGGATGCAGCAAAAGTAGCTATAAGAGGGACGTTTATAGCAATACAATCTTACCTCAAGAAACAAGAAAAATCTCAAATAAACAATCTAACCTTACACCTAAAGCAACTAGAGAGGGAAGAACAAACAAAACCCAAAGTTAGAAGAAGGAAAGACATCATAAAGATCAGAATGGAAATAAATGAAATAGAAACGAAGGAAACAAGAGAAAAGATCAATGAAAATAAAAGCTGGCTTGAAAAGATAAACAAAATTGACAAACCTTTAGCCAGACTCATCAGAAAAAAAGGGAGCAGGATCAAATCAATAAAATTATTAATGAAAAAGAAGTTATAACGGACACCACAGAAATACAAAGTAACGTAAGAGACTACTACAAAGCAACTATACGGTAATAAAATGGACAACCTAGAAGAAATAGACAAATTCTTAGAAAGGTACAATCTCCCAAGACTGAACCAGGAAGAAACATAACATATGAACAGAGTGATCACAAGTACTGAAAATGAAACTGTGATTAAGAAACTCCCAAACAAACGAAAGTCCAGGAACTGATAGTTTCACAGGTGAATTCTACCAAACATTTAGAGAAGACTTAACACTTATGCTTCTGAAACTATTCCAAAAAATTGCAGAGGAAGAAATACTCCCAAACTCATTTTATGAGGCCACCCTCACTCTGATATGAAAACCAGACAAAGATATCACAAAAGAGGTAAATTACAGGCCAATATCACTGATGAACATAGATGCAAGAATTCTCAACAAAATATTAGCAATCAAAATCCAACAATACATTAAAAGAATCATTCACCATGATCAACCGGGATTTATTCCAGGGATGCAAGGATTTTTCAATATCTGCAAATCAATCAGTATGATACACCACATTAACAAATTGAAGAATAAAAACCATATGATCATCTAAATAGATGCAGAAAAATGTTTGAAAAAATTCAACACCCATGTATGATAAAAGCCCTCTAAAAGTGGACATGGAGGGAACCTACCACAACATAATAAAAGCCATATATGACAAACCTATAGCTAGCATCATACTCAATGGTGAAAAGCTGAAAACATTTCCCCTAAGATCAGGAAAAAGACAAGGACGCCCACTTTCACCACTTTTACTCAACATGGTTTTGGAAGTCTTAGCCACAGCAATCAGAGAAGAAAAAGAAATAAAAGGAATCCAAATTAGAAAAGAAGAAGTTAAATTGTCACTGTTTGAAGATGACATGATACTATGCATAGAAAATCCTAAAGATGCTACCAGAAAACTACTAGAGCTCATCAATGAATTCAGTAAAGTTGCAGGATACAAAAGTGATACAGAGAAATCTGTTGCATTTCTATACACTAATGACAAAAGATCAGAAAGAGAGTTTCAAGAAACAATCCCATTTACCACTGCATCAAAGAGAATAAAATACCTAGGAATAAACCTACTTAAGGAGACAAAATACCTGTACTCCAAAAACTATAAGATGCTGATGAAAGAAATCGAAGACAACACAGATGGAAAGATATGCCATGTTCTTGGATTAGAAGAGTCAATATTTTCAAAATGACTATACTACTCAAAGGCAAGCTAAGGTTTCAGTGCAATTCCTATCAAATTGCCAATGGCATTTTTCACAGAACTAGAACAAAAAAATCTTAAAGTTTGTATAGAAACACAAAAGGCCCAGAATAGCCAAAGCAATCCTGAGAAAGAAACATGGAGCTGGAGGAATCAGGGTCCCTGACTTCAGACAATACTACAGAGCTACACTCATCAAAACAGTATGGTACTGGCAAAAAACCAGAAATATAGATCAATGGAACAGGAGAGAAAGCCCAGAGATAGACCAAGAACCTATGGCCACCTAATCTATTACAAAGGAGGCAAAAATATACAATGGAGAAAAGACAGTCTCTTCAATAAATGGTGTTGGGAAAACTGGACAGCTACATATTAAAGAATGAAATTAGAACACAACCTAACACTATACAAAAAAATAAACTCAAAATGGATGAAAGACCTAAATATAAGGTCAGATACTATAAAACTCTTAGAGGAAAATATAGGCAGAACACTCTTTGACATAAATCACAGCAAGATCTTTTTTGATCCACTGCCTAGAGTAATGAAAATAAAAACAAAAATAAACAAATGAGACCTAATTAAACTTAAAAGTTTTTGCACAGCAAAGGAAACCATAAACAAAATGAAAAAGCACAGAATGGCAGAGTCCTTCCTTATCAGCATTTACTTTAAAAGTAATGGATTAAACTCTCCAATCAACATGCAGACATTAGAAGAATATATTTTTTTAAAAAACAAGTACAGGCACATGCTGTCTACAAGACTCTATTTTCTTTCTTTCTTCCTTCCTTTCTTTTTCTCTTTCTGTCTCCTTCCTTTCTTTTAATTGAAGTGTAGTTGATTTACAATATTTTACAAGTTTCAGGTGTATAATACAGTGATTCAATATTTTTATAGATTATACTTCTTTTAAAGTTATTACAAAATAATGGCTATATTCCATGTACTGTGCAGTATATCCTTGTAGCCTATTAATTTTATACATAGTAGTTTGTACCTTTTAACCTTCTATCCTTATCTTGCCCCTTCTCTTTCCCTCTGACCATGGTTATCATTGGTTTCTTCCCTATATCTGTGTGTCTGTTTCTGTTTTGTTATATTCATTCATTTGTTTATTTTTTAGATTCTTCGTATAAGTGATATACACTATTTGTCTTTCTCTGACTTATTTTACTAAGCATAATACCCTCTAGGTCCGTCCATTTTGCAGATGACCAAATTTCATTGCTTTTTATGGCTGAGTAATGTTCCATTGTGTATATATATGTGCCACGTCTTTATCTATTCATCTGTTGACTAATACTTAGGTTGCTTCCATTATCTTGGCCATTGTAAATAATACTGCTATGAACATTGGGGTCCATGTATCTTTTCGAATGTGTTTTTGTTTTCTTCAAATATATACTCAGGAGAGAATTGCTGAATCATATGGTTGTTATATTTTTAGATTTTTGAGGAACCTCCATTCTGTTTTCCATAGTGTCTGCACCATCCTTCTCTCCACATTCTCACAAACATTCGTTGTTTGTAGATTTTTGATGATAGCCATTCTGACAGGTGTGAGGTGATATCTCATTGTGGGTTTGATTTGCATTTCTCAGATGATTAGTGATGTAATGATCTTTCCATGTGCCTGTTAGCCATTTGCCTGTTAGCCATTTGTATGTCTTCTTCAGAAAAATATCTATCCAGAGCTTCTGCACATTTTTTGACTGGGTTCTTTGCTTTTTTTAAATATTGAGTTGTATGAGCTGTTTATACATTTTGGATATATAAATGCTTGCTGGTTATATCATTTTCAAATATTATCTCCCATTCAGTAGGTTGTCTTTTCATTTTGTCGATAGTGTCCTTTACTGTGCAGAAGTTTTTAAGTTTAATTAGGTGCCATTTGTTTATTTTTTCTTTTATTTATTTTGCCTTAGGAGACAGATCCAAAAAATGTTGCAACAATTTATGTCAAAGAGTGTTCTGCCTGTGTTCTTTTCTAGGAGGTTCTTGGTTTCAGGTCTTACATTTAGGTCTTTGATCCATGTTGACTTTGTTTTTTGATATGGTGTGAGGAAATGTCCTAATTTCATTCTTTTACATGTTCCTGTCCAGTTTTCCCAGGACTACTATTTTTTAAAATTTTTATTGGAGTATAATTGATTTACAATATTGTGTTAGTTTCAGTTGTACAGCAATGTGAATCTGTTATATATCCACTCTTTTCTAGATTATTTTCCCATATAGGCCATTACAGAGTATTGAGTAGAGTTCCTCGTGGTATAACAAGGTCTTTATTAGTAACCTATCTTATATACAGTAGTTTGTATGTGTCAATCCCAACCTTCCAATTCAACCCTCCCCTCCCGTTACCCTCCAGTAACCGTGTT
Source organism: Balaenoptera borealis (assembly GCF_965194805.1). Lineage (NCBI taxonomy): Eukaryota > Metazoa > Chordata > Mammalia > Artiodactyla > Balaenopteridae > Balaenoptera > Balaenoptera borealis. The sequence continues at coordinate 45,900,991 of NC_138876.1, forward strand.
TATTTTCTACACATGTAACTCTATTTTGGTTTTGTAAATAAATTCACTTGTAACCTTTTTTAGATTCCACATGTAAATGATATCATATGATATTTGTCTTTCTCTATCTGACTTCACTCTGTATGAAAATTTCTAGGTCCATCCATGTTGCTGCAAATGGCATTATTTTGTTCTTTTTTGTGGCTTAGTAATATTCCATTGTATGTATGTATCACAACTTCTTTATCCATTCCTCTGTTGATGGACATTTAGGTTGCTTCCTTCTCCTGGCTTTTGTGAATAGTGCTGAAATGAACACTGGGGTGCATGTATCTTTTCAAATTATGGTTTTCTCTGGATATATGCCCAGGAGTGGGATTGCTGGATCATATGGTAGCTCTATTTTCAGTTTTTTAAGGAACCTCCATACTGTTCTCCATAGTGGCTGTACCAGTTTTCATTGCCACCAACAATGTAGGAGGGTTCCCTTTTCTCCACACCCTCTCCAGCATTTACTGTTTGTAGACTTTTTGATGATATCCATTTTGACCAGTGTGAGGTGATACCTCATTGTAGTTTTGATTTGCATTTCTCTAATAGTTTGTGATATTGAGCATATTTTCATGTGCTTTTTAACCATCTGTATGTCTTCTTTGCAGAAATGTCTATTTAGAACTTCCACCGACTTTTTGATTGGGTTATTTGGTTTTTTTGGTATCGAGCTGCATGAGTTGTTTGTACATTTTGGAGATTAATCATTTGTCAGTTGCTTTGTTTGCAAATATTTTCTCCCATTCTGAGGTTTTTCTTTTCATTTTGTTTATGGTTTGCTGTGCAAAAGATTTAAGTTTAATTAGGTCCCATTTGTTTATTTTTGTTTTTATTTTCATTACTCTAAACAGTGGATTGAAAAAGATCTTGCTGTGATTTATGTCAAAGAGTGTTCTGCCTATATTTTCCTCTAAGAGTTTTATAGTATCTGACCTTATATTTAGGTCTTTCATCCATTTTGAGTTTATTTTTGTGTATAGTGTTAGTTGTGTTCTAATTTCATTCTTTAATATGTAGCTGTCCAGTTTTCCCAACACCATTTATTAAAGAGACTGCCTTTTCTCCATTGTATATTTTTGCCTCCATTGTCATAGATTAGGTGACCATAGGTGCTTGAGTCTATCTCTGGGCTTTCTACCCTGTTGCATTGACCTTTATTTCTGGTTTTTTTTTTGCCAGTACAATACCATTTTGATGAGTGTAGCTTTGTAGTATAGTCTGAAGTCAGGGACCCTGATTCCTCCAGCTCGTGTTTCTTTCTCAGGATTGCTTTGGCTATTCTGGGCCTTTTGTGTTTCCATACAAATTTTAAGACTTTTTTGCTCTAGTTCTGTGAAAAATGCCATTGGCAATTTGGTAGGAATTGCACTGAAACCTTAGATTACCTTGGGTAATATAGTCATTTTGAAAATATTGACTCTTCCAATCCAAGAACATGGTATATCTTTCCATCTGTTTGTGTTGTCTTTGATTTCTTTCATCAGTGTCTTATAGTTTTCAGAGTACAGGTATTTTGTCTCCTTAGGTAGGTTTATTCCTAGGTATTTTATTCTGTTTGATGCAATGGTAAATGGCATTGTTTCTTGAATTTCTCTTTCTGATCTTCTCTGTTAGTGTATAGAAATGCAACAGATTTCTGTGTATTAATTTTGTATCCTGCAACTTTACTGAATTCATTGATGAGGTCTAGTAACATCTTTAGAATTTTCTATGTATAGTATCATGTCATCTTCAAACAGTGACAATTTAACTTCTTCTTTTCTAATTTGGATTCCTTTTATTTCTTTTTCTTCTCTGATTGCCATGGCTAGGACTTCTAAAACTATGTTGCATAAGAGTGGTGAGATCTGATCTTAGAGGAAATGCTCTCAGTTTTTCACAATTGAAAATGATAAAACATCATTCCTACTCTTTAAAAACTAAAAAATAAGATAAAAATAAGGAAATACTTTCCTTAAAATGTGGCAAATTTTCATGTAGAGAAAATCTCAAGATACTCCTGAAGGCTAGTAAAGGGTTATATAATCCTGTCATGATCTGGAAAGTGGTGGGAATAGGGAAAGAGTGGGGATGGCTTGCTGGAGAGTGTGATGGTGGACTTAATTATTTAAGGTTGAAATAGAATGCACTGACATTAACCCACATATTTTAACAATGACAATAGTGTCAATAATGGTTGAGACTGATGAACATGGAAATATTTGTGATAAAGAAAATTTTTGTTACTTTTTTCCTCAGGCATTTACTATATGCTTCTTGTCCCCATAAAAGAAGCATATATAAAAACAACAAACTTGCCACTTTCATTGCCATTAAAATGCCGTTTCCTGCAAAGTTGGCATTGGGATCTCAGCTAATACCATGTTTCTGCTTTTTCACATTCTCACATTCTTTCTCGAGCACAGGCCCAACTCCACTGACCTGATCATCAGTCACTTGGCCCCAGTTCATATAGTAATGTTGCTAGCTCTGGTGTCAGTGGATACAGACATTTTTGGGTCTCAGGAATTTTGTAACGACATCAAATGTAAATCAATTATCTACTTGTACAGGTTCATGAGGGGTCTCTCCATTCATATCACCTGCTTTCTGAGTGTCCTCCAGGCCATCACCTTCAGCCTCAGAAGCTTCTGTTTGGCAAAGTTCAAACATAAATCCTCAAGTCACAACCTGTATTTTTTTCTCTTACATGGGTCTTCAATATACTCATTAGTGGGCACATCTTAATCTCCACTGTTATAACCCCAATGTGACCTCAGACCGTCTTATGTTTGTCACTGAATCCTGCTCTCTTTGCTAAATGAGTTACTTCTGAAGGCACATATTTTTCACACTTGTAACTTTCCAGAATGTTTCCTCTGTTTGACCATTTCAAGTGAAACAGAGTGATTCTCTTGTACAGGCATAGAGACAGTCTCAGGATCTTCACAGCACCAACATTTCTCCAAATGCATCCCCAGAGAAAAGGGACAACCAGGTCATTCTGTTGGTCATGATTTTCTTTGCGGTAATGGGCTTTTTAAGCTGCATTGTCTCCTTCTCCTCAGGAATGTTGCAGAACACTGACCTAAAGTTCATCTCTGTGTCCAGATACTTGAGGGCAATTTTTATGTCACAAGCTGCCCTTTAGTGATAAACAGTAGTGAAAAACAGTCTTAAAATCCATGTGGGGAAAATTTTAAAAATGTACAATTTCTCAGTGATGAATAATGTCTCAAGATAAACCAATTAACTGCCTTCAAAAGATTAAGTATGGTGTACAGAATATGTTCTTTGTTCTTCACGTGAAAACGTAATTATGTTTCTGCTGAATCTATTTATGTTTATATCTGTGGCATAATTGAATATTCCTTCCTTAGATACCAACTGGACCATGTTCATATTACTTACTTAAGGCCTGATTTAGTCAGATTGACAAGGATTCAACTGGTCCAATCTGGTAAAGTTTGTGCAACAAAATCAATAACAATGACAGATTAAAACACACTGAATAAAATAATAAGCCTTAAGTCCATAATGTATAATAAATAAGGGACTAGTGCAAGGTCTTCCTTATGATAGAAAGCCAAATAATAAATATAGGAGCAGTGATGGAAATGGAAGATCACCATTGGCCAAATATTATAATAGTGATTATTGATTCAGTGGGAATAATCAATGTTTACTGAATCTGGTGTGTCAAAGTTGGAAGGGAACATAATATTGACATAATCTTGGAATAGCTCCTCATAAAACTTGTCCCCTGTTCCCCCTTATGGGATGCACTGAGGAAAGCACAGGATCTGGCTGGGGTGTTCCTGCTGAAAATGCAGGGCCTGGGTGCTTAGGAGGAGATATTGGGCAGACTTGGTTGGGGTCATTTGTGCTCTTTAAATCAATCAAGGATGTGAAAATGAGGGGAAATCTCAGGGTCAGAATGGAGAAATATATTTTTCACAATTTGGTGTAGTTGGTAAAATTTGAAGTAGGGTTGTGGATTGAAATATCAGCAATGTTGATTTCCTAACTTGAAAGTCATATAGTACTAACATGGTAAAGTGCCCTCATAATGGGAAAAAGTACACTGGAGTATTTTGTGTTAAGGGGCACATGTGGTACAGTGATAACTACTGGAGATTCTAAGTGAAGGGCTATCACTAATTTGTACTGCTATTGCACGTTTTCCTTAAATTTGAAATTATTTGAAAACGCTCTTATAAAACACTCAGAAATAGTCATAAATAATTCATTTATGACACCGAAGATGCAGTGGCTATTATCATATTCACAATGATGATTAACTTCACAACTTGGATAAACCTGAGTTTGGATAGGGCTTTGCCACTAAAACAAAGTTTGAGGTCAGATCTACTTTACTGGCATAATATTGACATGGTCAGAGTGTTTTCAAATATGATTTTTTAAATTTTATTTATTTTATTTTTTTGGCCGTGCCACGCAGCTTGTGGAATCTTAGTTCCCAACCAGGGATTGAACCCGGGCCACGGCAGTAAAAGGATCAAGTCCTAATCACTGTAGTATCAGGGAACTCCCCAAAGTATGTGTATTTTACAGGCAAGATGAAGAAATTTTTACACAGCATGTTCTTTCCTTAAATGGACCTTTACTCTAGTGGCTGAAGAGACTTCTCATTAGCGTTTCTATAGGCTACATTTAGGCTCTGCTCATACAGTAATCTAAGTGAGAAAGGCAGCAAAAGCTTTTCTAATTCCAATACAATGAAGACTTTCCCATACTAACCAGAAACACTTTTGACCAAGCTATCTGCAGAAGTTTTCCTGAAAGTGTTCTTTCAGTGAAAAGAAGTCATACTTACTGTGTGATGCATGTAGTGATTGATTTTATACACTTGTTAATCAAGTATTTCTGAATGCTTCTTGGGAGGGGAGGTTAAATAAGTATGCTATAGGTAAACAAAAGAAAGAGGTTTTCAGATGGCATGTGTGAACATGTTTCTCATATAAAGAATGTAGGGGTTTGTTATTTGCTATGCAAAAGAAATTTCTATGCACAGTGTTTTTTCCTTGAGTGGAAGAAATGCTTAGAGCAGGATGCATAAAGTTACATGTTTAAGAGACCCATAATAATGCCATTTGTACAGGACCTTTAAAACTGCACTTGGCTCAGGGTTGTAAAGTCAGAGGTAGTGAAAACATTACAGACTGCATGGCAACTTTCTTGTCCCATATGATAAATTTAGATTTTTGTTACAAGCTAGATGAATGATATTTTGCTCATTTAATTCTTTTCCCATATGGAACTTATACACAAAGACCCAAGCATGTAGTAAAATGTTTGAGAGATCTGTGGTACCACACTTGGCACAGGTTTAATTAAGCTGGACTAAGCTCTATGTTCTAGCACCCAAAGAGAGTGAAAGCTTTCCGACTGCATACAAAGGCTTGTTCCACATGCAGTAGAAGTACGTGTATTTTACAAGTGAGATGAAGGAAATTTTACACAGCATCTTCTTTCCATATATGAAAGTTGACCCTAGTGACTGAAGCAAGTAGTATATTATTTAAGAGACTTCTCATACTAGTGTTTCTATAGGCTACATAGAGGTTCTGCTCATAAGTTGATCTAAGTGAGAATGGTAGCAAAGACCTTTTCAAACTGTATAAAATGAACAGTTTCTAATAGCAACCAGAAGAGCTTTATACCAAGTTAACAGCACAGAGTTTTTCTAAGAATGTTCTTTCTGTGAAGAGATAACTCTTTTGTGGGATATGTGTAAATGAAATGTATGTGTTTCTCATAAGCTGGAGGAAAGAACTGTACACACGATGTTCTTTCAGTGTGTAGAATGTAACCCAATGACTGAGGCATATAGCGTTTTATTTCACAGACTTGTGACACTAGTGTTCCATAGGCTGCTTTGAGTCATTTCTCAAAATAGTACCTCAGATATAAGCAAAGACCTTTTTAAAACACATATAATGAAGAGTTTCCCATAGTAACAAGAACTTTTAACCAAGCTACCAGGAAAACCTTTTTCAAAGAGTGTTCTTTCTGTGAAGGGAAGTTACACCTTGTGTGTGATTCATGTAGTGATTAGTGCCCTAAACCTGTAAATCTAACATTTCTAGTTCTTCTGTGATTGTTGGGCTAAACTGTGTGCTCAATGCCATTAGAAGGTCAAGCCTTAGAGAAGGTATAGATGAACATGTTCCTCTTATAAGAAATCAAGCCAATTGTTTTTTATCAGAAGAAAGTACTACTATGTAGTGTGTTCTTTCATTGAGTGAAAAATATATTTGAAGTGTGACACGTGTAGTATAGTTTTTGAGATCAGTAATACTGCTATTTCTAGAGGTACTTTAAAGCTGTGCTATGATCGGTATTCTAAAGACAAATAAGAGTGAAGGAAAAGACTTGTTCCCACTATAGAAAATGTACTTGTTTCTCAAAAACTAGATGAATGAAGTTTTACACAGATTGTTCTGTGTACAGGACACAGATTACAAAATACAGATTTTGTAACCAGGACTTGGAGTACCTAGTGAAATGTTTGACAGAACTGCAAACTAACTCTTTCTAATGTTTTATTGAAAAGTATGTGAAGCTCTGTGTTCAAAGGCCAAATAAGAGGGAAAGCATTTCAGACTGCACGAGGCTTGTTTCCAATTTAGTAAATGTACGTGTATCTCACAAGCTAGATGAAAGAATTTTATACATAGTGTGTGGAATGTAACTCACGTGGTTAAAGCAGGTAATGTTTTATTTCAGACTACTTTGACTCTTTCCTCAAAACAGTTACCTGACTGAGAATATAAGCAAAGGTCTTTCTAACAGGCATACGGTGAAGAGTTTCCCATAGCAACAAAAAGACTTTCTTACCAAGCTACGAGTATAGTTTTTCTAAAGAGTTCTTTCTTTGGTGGGAAGTTATAGTTTGTGTGTGATACATGTAGTAATTACTTCCCCAAAACCTGTAAATCTAGTATTTGTAACTCCTATGTGATGCTGAGCTAAATTAAGTGTGCTAATGCCATTAGAATGCAAAGGCTTTCAGATAGCATAAACATGTTTCTCCTATAAGGAATTTAGCTAATTTATTCTTAGCATAAGAAAGAATTCCTATGTACTGTGTTCCCTAAATGAGTGGAAAATATCTGAAGTGTGAGGAATGTAGTATATTGTTTAGGAGATCTGTAATACTGCTCTTCACAGCAGTACTTTAAAACTGTGCTAAGCTCTGTGTTCTAGGGGTGAATAGGAGTGAATGCCTCTCACACATTGGGAAAAGCTTCTTTCTGAAACCAGATGAACTAATTATATTTTATACACATTTTTCTTACAATGTGTGGAACTGGACTCACGCATTAGCAGCAACTAGTGAAATGTATGACAGACCTGCAAACCTATGCATTCTGATGTTGGATGCAAAGCTGCTTGAAGCTCTGTGTTCAAAAGACAAATAAGAGGAAAGCCTTTCCACACTGCATGGAAATGCCTATTTTCCATTCAGTAATGTATGTGTTTCTCACAACTTAGATTGTGCTTTCATGAAACAGAAATGTATGAAGCAAAAACCAATGGGCTGAAGTAGGTAGGATTTCTTTTGACAGACATGTTATATCAGTGTTTGTGTAGGCTACTTTGCATCTTTCAACACAACAGATACCTGACTTAGAATATAGGCAAGGGTCTCTTTAACCCGTACCCAACAAAGAATTTCCCACAGTAACCAGAAGGTCTTATTACCAAGAAAACAGCACAAAGATTTTTCTTACAGTGTTCTTTCAGTGAAGGAAAGGTATATGTTGTGTGTATACATGTGGTGATTTGTTCCATTAACTTGTCAATCTCACATTTGTACTAACTATGTGATGTTGAGGTAAACTAAGTGTGCTTGCTGCGATTAGATAGTAAAGCATTTCAGATGGCCTAGTTAAAACTTTTTTCACAAAGGGAATGAAAACAACAGTTTCTTCCTGTAAGAGAACTACTAGGCATTGTGTTACTTAACAGAATGGAAGAAATTTAGGAAGTGTACAGCATGCAGTATATAGTTTAAGAGCCTTGTAAACCTGCCCTTTCTAGAGATATTTTAAAGCTGTGTTAAGCCCAGGATTAAAAAGACAAACGGAGGGAAGGCTTATTACACTGTAGGCAAACACTTGTTTCCAATACAAGAAATGAACGTGTTTCTTACAAGCTAGATATATAAGGTTTTAAATACCTTGTTCGTACAGCGAGGGAAACTTGACCCTGGGATTGGCAGCGCCTAGTGAAATGTACTTGCAAATCTAACCATGACGATGTTGAATGAAAAGCTCTGTGAAGCTCTATGTACAAAACCCAGTAAAAGTAAAAACCTGTCTGGACTGCAGGGAAAGGCTTAATTACCATTCATAAATATCCGTGTTTCACGCAACTTAGAGGAAAGAAATTTTTTTCACAGTGTTCTTTTAACAAATTGAACTAAAGGCAAATCGCAGAAGCATGCAGCGTTTCACTTTCAGAGATCTAACGTCAGTGATTCTTTCCTCAAATAGATACCTAAATGTGAATCGTACAAATGCCTGCTTAACCCATAGAAGGCAAGGGAATTCACAAGGGAACCTGAAGACTTTATTAAAAAGATGGGCACAAATATTTTCTTCTGGTGTTCTTTCAGTATAGGAAAACTTTTACATTGTGTGTGACATGCATGGTGATTTCTTCCATTAATTTGCCAAACTTGCCTTTGAACAAAATATGTGAGGTTGAAGTAAAAGAAGAGTGTTGACTGCAATTGGAAGATAAAGTTTTCCTGTTGTTTCCAAAATGTTTCTAATAACAGGAAAGAAACAATATTTCTTATATACCAAAAAATTCTAAGCCCTGTCTTGTTGAACTGAGTGGAAGACATGTAAAAAATGAAATACAAATGGTATATTGTTCAAGATATCTTTAATATTACTCCATCAAGAGTTAAGGACACTGAGAAAGGATTAATCTCCAAAATATGCTAGCAGCACATGCAGCTCAATATCAAAAAAAACAAACAATCCAATCCAAAAATGGGCAGAAGACCTAAATAGACATTTCTCCAAAGAAGACATACAGATGGCCAAAAAATACATGAAAAGATGCTCAATATCACTAATCATTAGAGAAATGCAAATCAAACCCACAGTGAGGTATCACCTCACACTAGTCAGAAAGGCCATCATCAAAAAATCTACAAACAATGAATGCTGGAGGGAGTGTGGAGAAAAGACAACGCTCCTGCACTGTTGGTGGGAACATAAATTGATAAGCCACTATGGAGAACAGTATGGAGGTTCCTTAAAAAACTAAAAATAAAACTACCATATTACCCAGCAACACCACTACTGGGCATGTAACCTGAGAAAACCATAATTCAAAAAGGTACATGTACCACAATATTCATTGCAGCTCTATTTACAATACCCAGGACATGGAAGCAACCTAAGTGTCCATCAACAGATGAATGGATAAAGAAGATGTGGCACATATATACAATGGAATATAACTCAGCCATGAAAAGAAACGAAATTGAGTTATTTGTAGAGAAGTGGATGGATCTAGAGTATGCCATACAGAATGAAGTAAGTCAGAAAGAGAAAAACAAATACCATATGCTAACACATATATATGGAATCCAAAAAAAGCGATATTGATGAAACTAGTGGCAGGACAGGAATAAAGACACAGATATAGAGAACGGACTTGAGGACACAGGGTGGGAAGGGTAAGCTGGGATGAAGTGAGAGAGTAGCATTGACATATATACACTACCAAATGTAAAATAGATAGCTAGTGGGAAGCTGCTGCATAGCACAGGGAGCTCAGCTCGGTGTTTTATGATGACCGAGAGGGGTTGGGATAGGGAGGGTGAGAAGGAGACGCAAGAGGGAGGGAATATGGGGATATATGTATACATATAGCTGATTCACTTTGTTGTACAGCAGAAACAAGCCCAATATTGCAAAGCAATTATACTCCAATAAAGATGTTTTAAAAAAAAGAAAAAAAGAGTTAGGGAATGCTGGGTTAAAGTGTGTTCTCAAGGAGAAAAAAGTTACTACGTTTCCCAATGTGGGTAGAGATTAGTTACAAACAGAAAACAGGGCACGAGGATATAAGATGTGTCTTCTTGGGCTGATTGGCTGAGGTACAGTTATGAAATGCAGAAAGAATAGAACGTACAAACCTGAATGCTTTTAGTGTAGGAGACAGAGCTCCAGTGGGAGAAGCAGGTACTCTTCGAACTCAGAGACTTGCACGAAGTTTTTATTCATATGTTCTTGCACTGAATGCAATGGTGACTTTGTGGGCGACTCAGGTGGTGACTTGTTCTTTATAACTGGACCGGCTTGATTTTTTAAAAATTTTTACCAGCGTTAGGACTTGAAGGTAAAAGAATTTGGAATCTGTGACTAGGCGGGAACGCTTTTCAGCCGGTTTAGTGTAGTATGTTCTGCATCAAAGAAATGATGTTGATGTTTGCTTCCCACAGGAGACTTTCTAGGTCCTGTGTCCTTGAACAGAGTGGAGGAAATTGAGGAAGTGTACAAAATAGCCCATGCTATAAATCCTAATATAACATGGGCTATAATGTGTTGAACCTGGAAACCTTTCCAGAAGTTCTATAAAGCTGCAGGTTTACAACATGAATTCTACCGAAGAAGGGGGGAAGTCTTTTCAGTCCTGTTGGGAAAGGCCTGGTGCCCATATTTGCAATGACTGTGTTTCTTAACAGCGGAACACAGAAAGGCTTATTCAACCTGCTCTTACATCCTAAGAACCTCCCCCCCACCCCCACTTTTGGAGGTGCTGGGAGCAGGAATGACAGACCTGCCAACCTACACATTCTGAGGATGAAGGCAAGGGTTTGTGATGTTTCATGTTCAAAGTGCCAATAAGAAAGAAACCATTTACACAGTGTTGGTGGGCTTGTTTTAGATTAAGTAGTGTAATGTGTTTCACACCATGGAGAGGGAAACATTTATGCCCAAGTGCTTTCAGTGTAGGAAACGGAGCTCCTGAAGGTGAAACAGGTACTGTTTGACCTCAGAGACTTGTTGCACCAATGTTGGAACAGGCGACTTTGGTTCTTCCTCAAATTGTTACTTAACCGAGTGTAGTGCAAAGGCTGCTGCTGCACGCTTATACAACAAGGGGTTTGCCCATGTCACTAGAAGCAAGATAAAAACACAAAGGTTTCCACACAGTGTTCCTTCTGTGAAGGAAATCTTCCTGGTGTGGGACATGTGCAAGGATTTGTTCCACTAATTCTCCATCTCGCATTAGTACAAACGAGGTCTGGTTGAGGGAATCCAAGAGTGTTGAATAGGCCGGGAAGGGAAAGTTTTCCTTTCAGCGAGGTCAGCATTTTAACTCATGGAAAGAATGGAGCCAATGTATCATACTCTACCAGAGGACTAATAGGCCCTCTGTTCTTGAACTGACTGGCAAAGAACTAGGGCATGCAGAGCAGACAGGCTCTTGTCTCACATATATCCTCAGTTGGCAATGATGGCAACTATCAGAAGGCCGTATTAATGTGTGATATTCTCGTCAAGAAGAGGAGGCATGGTATTTCCCACGGAAATTCACTCTAAACTCCAAGAAAGAAGTGATACCTTTTCCAGTAATTTAGAGGAGGGAAATATCATCTGGATTCCATTGACAGTTGGAGGGAACTTGTGTCTGGAATTTGGAGACCCTGGTGGGAGTTTGGCGAGACCTGCAGTGTCAAGGCTTCTGAAGTTGCATGGAAGCCTGCATGAATGCCCGGATACAGCTCCCCTGTATGGGAAAGCCTTTCCAACGACTACAAACGTCTGTGTTCAAATTCATCAGCATATGTGTCTCTCACAAGATAGGAAGCAAAAACTTTCATGTGCGGTGTCCCTTCTGTGTAGGAAACTGATGCCAAGGGGCTGAGGAACTTCAGGTTCTCTTTGACAGAGTCATGGCACTAGTGATATACAGTGACTACTTTGAATCTCTCCTCACAACAGGTACCTCCCTGTGATACAGACAGAGGTCTCCATACCCGTAGCCAACTAACAATTTCCCACGGCGATCAGACGGTCTCAGAACGGAGACAGCAGCACAAAGTTTTCTTCCAGAGTTCTTGCACAGAATGCAATGGTAACCTTGTGGGAGACTCAGGATGTGCTTTGTTCTTTATAAATGGACCGTCTCGATTTTTATTTTTTTAAACAACGTTAAGATTTGGAGGTAAAAGAAGTTGGAATCTGCGACTGGGTAGAACGCTTTTCAGTCAGTTGATTGCAGTATGTCTGCATCCAAGAAATGAAGCCCATGTTTGCTTCCCACAGGAGACCATCTAGGCCCTGTGTCCTTCAACAGAGTGGAGGAAATTGAGGAAGTATATAAAATAGCCCATGCTATATATCCCAATACAGCATGAGCTATAATGTGTTGAACCTGGAAACGGGCCCTTTCCAGAAGTCCAATACAGCTGCATGTTTACAACATGAATTCTACCAAAGAATGGGGGAAGTCTTTTCAACACTGTAGGGAAACGCCTGGTGCCCATATATGCAATGACTGTGTTTCTTAACAGCCTAACAAAAAGCCTTATACACCGTGAACTTACAGTGCAAGAACCTTCACCCCCTGTTTTGGAGAAGCTCAGAACAAGAATGACAGACCTATCAACCTACCCGTTCTGAGGTGGAAGACGAGGCTTTGTGATGCATCATGGTAAAAATGTCAATAAAAAAGAAATCATTTCCACACTGCTTGTGGGCTTCTTTTTGATTCAGTCGTGTAATGTGTTTCATGCCATGGAGAGGGAAAACGTTCAAGCCCAAGTGCTTTCAGTGAAGGAATCGGAGCAACAGTGGGTGAAGCAGGCACTGTTGGAACTCAGAGACTTGTTGCACCAGTGTTGGAACAGGAGACTTTGGTTCGTTCCTCAAATTGGTACCAAACTGGTACCATAGTGCTAATGCTCCTGCCACACCCTTACACAATAAGGGGTTTGCCCAGGTCACCAGAAGCTCTTAGGATCAAGACAACACACCAAAGGTTTTTCACACTGTTCCTTCTATGATGGAAACTTTCCTGGTGTGGGATTGGGCAAGGATTTGTCCCACTAATCCTCCATCTCGCATTGGTACAAACAAGGCCTGATTGAGGGTATCCAAGGGTGCTGAATGTGCGGGTAAGGGAGAGTTTTCCTGTCAGGCCTGTCAACATTTTAACTCAAGGAAAGAATGCAGCCAATGTTTCGTACTCTACCAAAGGGCTACTTGGTCTTGGCTTCCTACACGGAATGGCAAATGCAAAGGGCATGCAGAGCAGACAGGCTCTGGTCTCATATCTATCCTCAATTGGCAACAATGGCAGCTATTGGAAGACCGTGTTAATGTGTGATATTCTTGTCTCGTAGAGGAGGCATGGCATTTTCAAGGTGAAATACACTGTAACCTCGAAGACAGAAGTGATAATTTTTCCAGTAAGCCAGAGGAGGGAAGTTTCATCCTCTTTCCACTAACAGTTGGAGGGAACTTGTGTCCGGGATTTGGAAGCGCTCGTGGGAGTTTTGTGAGACCTGCAGCGCCAAGGATTCTGAAGTCGCTTGGAATCCTGCATGAATGCCCAGGTACAACTTCTCAGTACAGGAAAACCTTTCTGGCTACATATAAAGGCCTGTGTTCAAATTCATCAGCTTATGGGTCTCTCACGTACTAGGGCACTAAAACATTCATGGACAGAGTCCCTTCTGTGTAGGAAACTGCCTCCAAGGGGCTGAGGCACTTCGGGTTCTCTTTGACAGACTCATAGCACAAGTGATAAACAGCAGCTACTATGAGTCTCTCCTCACAACAGGTGATACAGGCTGAGGCCTCCATACCCGCAGCCAATGAACAATTTCCCACAGGAGTCAGAAGGTCTCAGAACGGAGACAGAAACACGAAGTTGTTTTTTTGTTTGTTTTTTTTTTAAACATTTTTATTGGAGTATAATTGCTTTACAGTGGTGTGTTAGTTTCTGCTTTATAACAAAGTGAATCAGCTACACATATACGTATATCCCCATATCCCCTCCCTCTTGCATCTTCCTCCCTATCACACCCCTCTAGATGGTTACAAAGCACTTAGCTGATTTCCCTGTGCCATGCAGATGCTTCCCACTAGTTATCTATTTTATATCTGGTAGTGTATATATGTACATGCCACTCTCTCACTTCGTCCCAACTTGCCCATCCCCCTCCAGGTGTCCTCAAGTGCATTATCTGCATCTACGTCTTTATTCCTGTCCTGCCCCTAGGTTCATCAGAACCTTTTTTTGATTTCTTTTTTCTTTTTAGATTCCATATCTATGTGTTAGCATATGGTATTTATTTATTTTTCTCTTTCTGACTTACTTCACTCTGTATGACAGACTCTAGGTCCATCCACCTCACTACAAATAACTCAATTTCGTTTCCTTTTATGGCTGAGTAATATTCCATTGTATATATGTGCCACATCTTCTTTATCCATTCTTCTGTTGATGGACACTTAGGTTGCCTCCATGTCCTGGCTATTGTAAATAGAGCTGCAATGAACATTGTGATACATGGCTCTTTTTGAATCATGGTTTTCTCAGGGTATATGCCCAGTAGTGGGATTGCTGGGTCGTATGGTACTTCTTTTTTTAGTTTTTTAAGGAACCTCTATACTGTTCTCCATAGTGGCTGTATCAACTTACATTCCCACCAACAGTGCAAGAGGGATCACTTTTCTCCACACTCTGTCTAGCATTTATTGTTTGTAGATTTTTTTGATGATGGCCATTCTGACTGGTGTGAGGTGATACATCATGGTGGTTTTGATTTGTATTTCTCTAATGATTAGTGATGTTGAGCATTCTTTCATCTGTGTGTTGGCAATCAGTATATCTTTTTGGAGAAATGTCTATTTAGATCTTCTGCCCATTTTGGGATGGGGTTGTTTGTTTTTTTGATATTGAGTTGCATTAGCAGCTTGTAAATTTTGGAGGTTAATCCTTTGTCAGTTGCTTCATTAACAAATATTTTCTCTTATTCTGAGGGTTTTCTTTTTGTCTTGTTCATGGTTTCCTTTGTTGTGCAAAAGATTTTAAGTTACATTAGGTCCCATTTGTTTATCTTTGCTTTTATTTCCATTTCTCTAGGAGGTGGGTCAAAAAGGATCTTGCTGTGATTTATGTCATAGAGTGTTCTGCCTATGTTTTCCTCTAAGAGATTGATAGTGTCTCACATTACATTTAGGTCTTTAATCCATTTTGAGTTTATTTTCGTGTATGGTGTTAGGGAGTGTTCTAATTTCATTCTTTTACATGTAGCTGTCCAGTTTTCCCAGCACCACTTATTGAAGAAGCTGTCCTTTCTCCATTGTATATGCTTGCCTCCTTTATCAAAGATAAGGTGACCATATGTGTGTGGGTTTATCACTGGGCTTTCTATCTTGTTCCATTCATCTATATTTCTGTTTTTGTGCCAGTATCATACTGTCTTGATTACTGAGAACCATAGTATAGTCTGAAGTCAGGGAGCCTGATTCCTCCAGCTCCGTTTTTCTTTCTCAAGATTGCTTTGGCTATTCAGGGTCTTTTGTGTTTCCATGCAGATTGTGAAATTTTTTGTTCTACTTCTGTGAAAAATGACATTGGTATTTTGATAGAGATTGCACTGAATCTGTATATTGCTTTGGGTAGTATAGTCATTTTCACAATGTTGATTCTTCCAGTCCAAGAATTAGGTATATCTCTC
This sequence comes from Balaenoptera borealis, assembly GCF_965194805.1. Taxonomy (NCBI): domain Eukaryota; kingdom Metazoa; phylum Chordata; class Mammalia; order Artiodactyla; family Balaenopteridae; genus Balaenoptera; species Balaenoptera borealis. The sequence continues at coordinate 45,916,748 of NC_138876.1, forward strand.
CATCTCATTGTATCATCTTTAATTTCTTTCATCAGTGTCTTATAGCTTCCAGTATACAGGTGTTTTGTCTCCTTAGGTAGGTTTATTCCTAGGTATTTTATTCTTTTTGTTGCAGTGGTAAATGGGAATGTTTCCTTAATTTCTCTTTCAGATTCCTCATCATTAGTGTATAGGAATGCAAGATATTTCTGTACATTAATTTTGTATCCTGCTACTTTACCAAATTCGTTGATTAGCTTTACTAGTTTTCTGGTAGCATCTTTAGGATCCTCTATGTATAGTGTGATGTGATCTGCAAACAGTGACAACATTATTTCTTCTTTTCTGATTTGGATTCCTTTTATTTCTTTTTCTTCTCTGATTGCTGTGGCTAACACTTCCAAAACTATGTGGAATAATAGTGGTGAGAGTGGACAACCTTGTCTTGTTCCTGATCTTAGTGGAAATGGTTCCAGTTTTTCATCATTGAGAACGATGTTGGCTGAGGGTTTGTCATATATGGCTTTTAGTATGTTGAGTAAGTTCCCTCTATGCCTACTTTCTGGAGGGTTTTTATCATAAATGGGTGTTGAATTTTATCAAAAGCTTTTTCAGGATCTATTGAGATGATCATACGGTTTTTCCCCTTCAGTTTGTTAATATGGTTTATCACATAGATTGATTGGCGTATATTGAAGAATCCTTGTGTTTCTGGGGTAAACCCCACTTGATCATGGTGTATGATCATTCTAATGTCCTGTTGGATTCTCTTTGCTGGTATTTTGTTGAGGATTTTTGCATCTATGTTCGTCAGTGATATTGGCCTGTAGTTTTCTTTCTTTGTGACATCTTTGTGTGGTTTTGGTATCAGGGTGATGGGGGCCTCCTAGAATGAGTTTGGGAGTGTTCCTTTCTCTGCTATATTTTGAAAGAGTTTGAGAAAGATAGGTGTTAGTTCTTCTCTAAATGTTTGATAGAATTCGCCTGTGAAGCTATCTGGTCCTGGGCTTTTGTTTGTTGGAAGATTTTTCATCACAGTCTCAATTTCAGTGCTTGTGATTGGTCAGTTTATACTTTCTATTTCTTCCGGTTCAGTCTTGGAAGGTTGTGCTTTTCTAATAATTTGTCCATTTCTTCCAGGTTGTCCATTTTATTAGCATATGGCTGCTTGTAGTAATCTCTCATGATCCTTTGTATTTCTGCAGTGTCAGTAGTTACTTCTCCTTTTTCATTTCTAATTCTATTGATTTGAGTCTTCTCCCTTTTCTTCTTGATGATTCTGGCTAATGGTTTATCAATTTTATCTTCTCAAGGAACCAGATTTTAGTTTTACTGATTTTTTTTTTACCTTAGGGTTCTTGTTTTATTTTTATTTATTTATTTATTTATTTATTTATTTATTTATTTATTTATTTATTTAAATATCTTTATTGGAGTATAATTGTTTTACAATGGTGTGTTAGTTTCTGTTTTACAACAGAGTGAATCAGCTATGCATATATATATATATCCCCATATCTCTTCTCTCCTGTGTCTCCCTCCCTCCCACCCTCCCTATCCCACTGCCCTAGATGGTCACAAAGCACCGAGATGATCTCCCTGTGCTATGCGGCTCCTTCCCACTAGCTATCTCTTTAACATTTAGTAGTGTATGTATGTCCATGCCACTCTCTCACTTTGTCCCAGCTTACCCTTCCCCTCCCTGTGTCCTCATCCATTCTCTAGTAGGTCTGTCTTTTTCCCGTCTTGCCCCTAGGTTCTTCATGACCTTTTTTTTTTTTTAATTCCATATATATGTGTTATGTGCATATGGTATTTGTTTTTCTCTTTCTGGCTTACTTCACTCTGTATGACAGACTCTAGGTCCATCCACCTCACTACAAATAACTCAGTTTCGTTTCTTTGTATGGCTAGTATTCCATTGTATATATGTGCCACATCTTCTTTATTCATTCATTTATCAAGGGACACTTAGGTTGCTTCCATGTCCTGGCTATTGTAAATAGAGCTGCAATGAACATTTTTGTACATGACTCTTCTTGAATTATGGTTTTCTCAGGCTATATGCCCAGTAGGGAGATTGCTGGGTCATATTGTAGTTGTATTTCTAGTTTTGTAAGGAACCTGTATACTGTTCTCCATAGAGGCTGTATCAGTTTACATTCCCACCAACAGTGCAAGAGGGTTCCCTTTTCTCCACACCCTGTCTAGCATTTATTGTCTGTAGATTTTTTGATGATGGCCATTCTGACTGGTGTGAGATGATATCTCATAGTTTTGACTTGCATTTCTCTAATGACTAATGATGTTTAGCATTCTTTCATGTGTTTGTTGGCAATCTGTATATCTTCTTTGGAGAAATGTCTATTTAGGTCTTCTGTCCATTTTTGGATTGGGTTGTTTGTTTTTTTGATATTGAGCTGCATGAGCAACTTGTAAATTTGGGAGATTAATCCTTTGTCAGTTGCTTCATTTACAAATATTTTCTCCCATCCTGAGGGCTGTATTTTCATCTTGTTTATTTTTTCCTTTGCTGTGCAAAAGCTTTTAAGTTTCATTAGGTCCCATTTGTTTATTTTTGTTTTCATTTCCATTTCTCTAGGTGGTGGGTCAAAAAGGATCTTGCTGTGATTTATGTCAGAGTGTTCTGCCTATCTTTTCCTCTAAGAGTTTGATAGTGTCTGGCCTTACATTTAGGTCTTTGATCTATTTTGAGTTTATTTTTTGTGTACAGTGTTAGGGAGTGTTTTAATTTCATTCCTTTACATATAGCTGTCCAGTTTTCCCAGCACCACTTATTGAAGAGACTGTCCTTTCTCCATTGTGTATTCTTGCCTCCTTTATCAAAGGTAAGGTTACCATATGTGCGTGGGTTTATCTCTGGGCTTACTATCCTGTTCCATTGACTTATATTTCTGTTTTTGTGCCAGTACCATACTTTCTTGATTACTGTAGCTTTGTACTATAGGCTGAGGTCAAGGAGCCTGATTCCTACAGCTCCATTTTTCTTTCTCAAGATTGCTTTAGCTATTCAGGATCTTTTGTGTTTCCATAAAAATTGTGAATTATTTTGTTCTATATCTGTGAAAAATGTCAGTGGTAGTTTGATAGGGCTTGTATTGAATCTGTAGATTGCTTTGGGTAGTATAGTCATTTTCACAATGTTGATTCTTCCAATCCAAGAACATGGTATATCTCTCCATCTCTTTGTATCATCTTTAATTTCTTTCATCAGTGTCTTATAGTTTTCTTCATACAGGTGTTTTGTCTCCCTAGGAAGGTTTATTCCTAGGTATTTTATTCTTTTTGTTGCAATAGTAAATGGGAGTATTTTCTTAATTTCACTTTCAGATTATTCATCATTAGTGTATAGAAATTCAAGAGATTTCTGTGTAATAATTTTGTCTCCTGATACTTTACCAAACTCATTGATTAACCCTACTAGTTTTCTGGTAGCATCATTAGGATTCTCTGTGTATAGTATCATGTCATCTGCAAACAGTGACAGGTTTACTTCTTCTTTTCCATTTTGGATTCCTTTTCTTTCTTTTTCTTCTCTGATTGCCATGGCTAAAACTTCCAAAACAATGCTGAATAATAGTGGTGAGAGTGGGCAACCTTGTCTTGTTCCTGATCTTAGTGGAAATGGCTTCAGTTTTTCACCATTGAGGATGATGTTGGCTGTGGGTTTGTCATATATGGCCTTTATTATGTTGAGTAAGTTCCCTCTATGCCTACTTTCTGGAGGGTTTTTATCATAAATGGGTGTTGAATTTTGTCAAAATCTTTTTCTGCATCTATTGAAATGATCATTTGGTTTTTATTCTTCTATTTGTTAATATGGTGTATTATGTTGATTGATTTGTGTATATTGAAGAATCACTGCATTCCTGGGATAAACCCCACTTGATCATGGTGTATGATCATTTTAATGTGCTGTTGGAATCTGTTTGCTGGTGTTTTGTTGAGGATTTTTGCATTTCTGTTCATCAGTGATATTGACCTGTAGTTTTCTTTCTTTGTGACATCTTTGTCTGGTTTTGGTATCAGGGTGAGTTTTATTGATCGTTGCTATTTTTTCCTTCCTTTCCTTTTCATTTATTTCTCATCTGATCTCTATGATTTCTTTCCTTCTGTTAACTTTGGGGTTTTTTGTCCTTCTTTCTCTAATTGCTTTACGTGTAAGGTTAGGTTGTTTCTTTGAGATGTTTCTTGAGGTAGGATTTTATTGCTATAAACTTCCTCTTAGAACTGCTTTTGCTGTGTCCCATAGGTTTTGGGTCATCGTGTTTTAGTTGTCATTTTTTTCTATGTATTATTTCATTTCCTCTTTGATTTCATCAGTGATCTCTTGGTTATTAAGTAACGTATTGTTTAGCCTCCATGTGTTTGTATTTTTTACAGATTTTTTTCCTGTAATTTATACCTGGTCTCAAAGCCTTGTGGTTGGAAAAGATACCTGATATGATTTCAATTTTCTTAAATTTACCAAGGCTTGATTTGTTAACCAAGATATGATTTATCCTTGAGAATGTTCCAGCACTTGAGAATAAAGTGTATTCTGTTGTTTTTGGATGGAATGTTCTATAAATATCAATTAAGTCCATCTTGTTTAATGTATCATTCAAAGCTTATGTTTCCTTATTTATCTTCATTTTGGATGATCTGTCCTTTGGTGAAAGTGGGGTGTTAAAATCCCCTACTATGATTCTGTTACTGTCAATTTCCCCTTTTATGGCTGTTATCATTTCCCTTATGTATTGAGGTGCTCCTATATTGGATGCATAAATATTTACAATTGTTATATCTTCTTCTTGGATTGATCCCTTCATCATTATGTAGTGTCCTTCTTTGTCTGTTGTAACAGTCTTTAAAGTCTATTTTGTCTGATATGAGAATTGCTACTCCAGTTTTCTTTTGATTTCCGTTTGCATGGAATATCTTTTCCCATCCACTCACTTTCAGTCTCTATGTGTATCTGGGCCTGAAGTGGGTTTCTTGTAGACAACATATATATGTTTTTGTTTTTGTATCCATTCAGCCAGTCTATGTCTTTTGTTTGGAGCATTTAATCCATTTACATTTAAGGTAGTTATTGATATGTGTATTCCTATTACCAATTTCTTAATTGTTTTGGGTTTGTTATTTTTGGTCTTTTCCTTCTCTTGTTTTTCCTGCCTGGAGAATTTCCTTTAGTATTTGTTGTAAAGCTGGTTTTGTGGCACTGAATTCTCTTAGCTTTTGCTTGTCTGTAAAGGTTTTAATTTCTCCATCAAATCTGAATGAGATCCTTGCTGGGTAGATTAATGTTGGTTGTAGGTTTTTCCCTTTCATCTCTTTAAATATGTCCTGCCACTCCCTTCTGGCTTGCAGAGTTTCTGTTGAAAGATCAGCTGTTAACCTTATGGTGATTCCCTTTTATGTTATTTGTTGTTTTTCTCTTGCTGTTTCTAATATTGTTTCTTTGTATTTAATTTTTGATAGTTTGTTACTATATGTCTTGGCATGTTTCTCCTTGGATTTATCATCTATGGGACTCTCTGCCTTTTCTGGACTTGATTAACTATTTCTGTCCCATATTAAGGAAGTTTTCAACTATGATGTCTTCTAAGTTCTCTCAGTCTGTTACATTTCCTCTTCTGGGACCTGTATAATTCGAATGTTGGTGTGTTTAATGTTTTCCCAGAGGTCTCTAAGGCACTCCTCAATTATTTTCATTCTTTTTTCTTTATTCTGCTCTGCCATAGTTATTTCCACTATTTTATCTTCCAGGTCACTTATTCGTTTTTCTGCCTCAGTTATTCTGCTATTGATTCCTTCTAGAGAATTTTTAATTTCATTTATTGTGTTGTTCTTCATTGTTTGCTCTTTATTTCTTCTAGGTCCTTGTTAAACGTTTCTTGTATTTTCTCTATTCTATTTCCAAGGTTTTGGATCATATTTACTATCATTACTCTGAATTTTTTTTCTGGTACACTGCCTATTTCCTCTTCATTTGTTTGGTCTAGTGGGTTTTTACCTTGCTCCTTCATGTGCTGTGTGTTTCTCTGTCTTCTCATTTTGGCTCTCTTACTGTGTTTGGGGTCTCCTTTTTGCAGGTTGCAGGTTCATAGTTCCCATTGTTTTTAGTGTCTGCCCGCAGTGGCTAATGTTGGTTCAGTGGGTTATGTAGGCTTCCTGGTTGGGGCACCAAGTGGCCTGTGTTCTCGTGGATAAGGCTGGATCTTGTCTTTCTGGTGAGTAGGACCATGTCCAGTGGTGTGTTTTGGGGTGTCTGTGACCTTATTATGATTTTAGGCAGCCTCTCTGCTAATGGATGTGGTTGTGTTCCTGTCTTGCTACTTGTTTGGCATAGGGTGTCCAGCACTGTAGCTTGCTGGACATTGAGTGGAGCTGGGTCTGAGCATTGAGATGGAGATCTCTGGGGGATTTTTCGCCATTTGATATTACATGGAGCCGGGAGGTCTCTGGTGGACCAATATCCTGAATTCTGCTCTCCCACCTCAGAGGCACAGGCCTGACACCCGGCCAGAGCACCATGATCCTGTCAGCCACATGGCTCAGAAGAAAAGTGAGAAAAAGAAAGAAAGAAAAGTAAAATAAAATAAAATAATGTTATTAAAATAAAAAATAATTATTAAAAATAAAAAGTAATAAAAGAAAGAAAAAATAAAGGAAGAATGAAAGAAGAGAGCAAACAAACCAAAAAAACAAATCCACCAATGATAACAAGCACTAAAAACTATACTAAAAATAAAAAGAAAAAATGGACAGAGAAAACCTTAGGACGAATGGTAAAAGCAAGGCTATACAGACAAAATCACACAAAGAAGCATACACATACACATTTACAAAAAAAGAAAATGTAAAAAAAACACATTTTTTTTTAAAAAAAGGAGGAAGGGAGCCTCCAAATCAATAAACAAATGTACCAATGATAATAAACTCTAAATACTAAACAAAGACAAACATAAAGTCAGGAACAAACTAGAGGCAAAAAACAAACCCCAAGTCTAAAGTTGCTCCCAAAGTCCACCACCCAATTTTGGGAGGATTTGTTGTCTATTCAGGTATTCCAGTGATGCAGGGTACATCAAGTTGATTGTGGAGATTTAATCCCCTGCTCCTGAGGCTGCTGGGAGAAATTTCCCTTTCTCTTCTTTGTTCGCACAGCTCCTGGGCATCAGCTTTGGATTTGGCCCTGCCTCTCCATGTAGGTCACCTGACAGCATCTGTACTTCACTCAGACAGGACAGTAGCAGCTGATTAGTGGGCTCTGGCTCACTCAGGCCTGTTGGAGGGAGGCGTACGGAATTCGGGGTGTGCCTGCGGCTTCAGAAGCTTGCATGACTTTGCAACAGCCTGAGGCACGTTGTGTGTTCTCCAGGGGAAATTTTCCCTGGATCACGGTACCCTGGCAGTGGCAGGCTGCACAGGCTCCCAGGAGGGCAGGTGTGGATAGTGACCTGTGCTTGCACACAGGCTTCTTGGTGGCTGCAGCAGCAGCCTTAGTGTCTCATGCCCGTCTCTGGGGTTGCACTAATAGCCATGGCTTGTGCCCATCTCTGGAGCTCGTTTAGGCAGTGCCCTGAATCCCCTCTCCTTGCACACCCGGAAACAATGGTCTCTTGCCTCTTAGGCAGCTCCAGACCTTCTCCTGGACTCCTTCCCTGCTAGAAGTGGTGCACTAGCCCCCTTCAGGCTGTGTTCATGCCACCAACCCCAGTCCTCTCCCTGGGGTCTGACCTCCGAAGCTGGAGCCTCAGCTCCCAGCCCCCACCCACCCTGGCAAGTGAGCAGACAAGTCTCCTGGGATGGTGAGTGTTTGTTGGCACCAATCCTCTGTGTGGGAATCTCTCTGCTTTGTTCTCTGCACCCCTACTGCTGCACTCTCCTCCGTGGCTCCAAAGCTTCACTCCTGCCCACCCCTGTCTCCACCAGTGAAGGGGCTTCCTAGTGTGTGGAAACTTTTCCTCCTTCACAGCTCCCTCCCTGAGGTGTAGGTCCCATCCCTATTCTTTTGTCTCTGTTTTTTTTCTTTTTTCTTTTGCCCTACCCTGGTACATGGGGAGTTTCTTGACCTTTGGGAAATCTGAGGTCTTCTGCCAGCATTCAGTAGGTGTTCTGTAGGAGTTGTTCCACATGTATGTGTATTTCTGATGTATTAGTGGGGAGGAAGTTGATCTCCACATCTTACTGCTCTTCCATCTTGAAGGTCTCTCCCAGCACGAAGTTTTTCTTTGAGTGTCCTTGCACTGAATGCAATGGTGACCTTTTGGGAGACTCAGCTGGTGATTTGGTCTTTATAAATGTACCATCTCGATTTTTTTTTTTTAAACAGCATTAAGATTTGGAGGTAAAAGAAGTTGGAATTTGTGGCTGGATGGTAACACCTTTCAGACAGTTGACTGCAATATGTGTGCATCCAAGAAATGATGCCCATGTTTGCTTCCCACAGGAGACCCTCTAGGCCCTATGTCCTTGAAGAGAGTGGAGGAAACTGAGGAAGTATATAAAATAGCCCATGCTATATATCCCAGTACAGCATGGGTTATAATGTGTTGAACCTGGAAATGGGCCCTTTCAAGAGTCCTATACCGCTGCACGTTTACAACATGAATTCTACCAAAGAATGGGGGAAGTCTTTTCAACACTGCAGGGAAATGTGTGATGCCCATATACACAATGACTGTGTTTCTTAACATCCTAACACAAAAAGCCTATTCACCATGCACTTATAGCGCAAGTACCTTCACCACCTGTTTTGGAACAGCTCGGAGCAGGAATGATAGGCCTACCAAACTCCCTGTTCGGAGGTGGAGGACAAGGCTTTGTGATGCTTGGTGTTCAAAATGCCAATAAAAAGAAACTTTCCACACTGCTGGTGGGCTTGTTTGCGATTCATCTGTGTAATGTGTTTCACACCACAGAGAGGGAAAACGTTCATGCCCAAGTCCTTTCATTGTAAGAATTGGAGCAACAGTGTGTGAAGCAGGCACTGTTCAACCTCAGAGAATTGTTGCACCAGTGTTAGAAGAGGTGAGTTTGGTTCTTTCCTCAAATTAGTACCTACCTGGTCATAGTGCAATGTCTCCTGCCACACCCTTATACATTGTGGTGTTTGCCCAGGTCACCAGAAGTTCTTAGGATCAAGATACATCCCAAAGGTTTTCTCACAGTGTTCCATCTATAAAGGAAATCTTTCCTGGTGTGGAACATGTGCAACGATTTGTTGCACTAATTCTCCATCTCGCATTGGTAAAAATGAGACCTGGTGGAGGGATTCCTGGGCTTCTGCATGTCCAATGAAGGGAACGTTTTCCTCTCAGTTCAGTCAACATTTTAACTCATGGAAGGAATGGAACTAATGTGTCATACTCTACCAAAGGACTACTAGGCCCGGCCTTCTTGAATTGAAGGACAAAGACCTAGGACATGCAAGGCATACAGGCTCTGGTCTCGCATCTACCCTCAGCTGGCTCCAACAGCAGCTATTTGAAGGCTGTGTTAATGTGTGTCTTCTCCTCGAGAAGAGACGGCATGACGTTTCTCCACAGAAATACATTCTAGGGCTTCCCTGGTGGCGCAGTGGTTGAGAATCTGCCTGCCGATGCAGGGGACACGGGTTCGTGCCCCGGTCTGGGAAGATGCCACATGCCACGGAGCGGCTGGGCCCGTGAGTCACAACTACTGAGCCTGTGCATCTGGAGCCTGTGCTCCGCAACAAGAGAGGCCGCGACAGTGAGAGGCCCACGCACCACGATGAAGAGTGGCCCCCGCTTGCCACAACTAGAGAAAGCCCTCGCACAGAAACGAAGACCCAACACAGCCAAAAAATTAATTAATTAATTAATTAATTTTAAAAAAATACATTCTACCCTCCAAACAGAAGTGTTACCTTTTCCAGTAAGACAGAGTAGGGAAGTTGAATATGCTTTCTGCTGACAGTTGAAGGGAAGTTTTGGCTGGGATTTGGAGGCACTGGTGGGTGTTTTGTGAGACCTGCACTGCCATGGCTTCTGAAGTCGCTTGGAAGTGTGCATGATTGCCCGGGTACAAGTTCTATGTACGTGAAAGCATTTCTGGCCACATTCAGTGTTTTCAGTCATATTCATAAAGGTATGTGTCTCACAGAAGTGAGCACGCAAAAACTTTCATACACAGCCTCACTTCTGCGTAGGAAACTACCTCCAAGGGGGTGAGCACTTCGGGTTCTCTTTGACACAAGCGTGTCACCCGTGATAAACATCGGCTACACTGAGTCTTTCCTCACGCCACGTACCTCCCTGAGCTAGGGGCAGAGGTCTCCTTAACCCGTAGCCAACGAACAATTTCGCATGGCATTCAGAAGATCTCAGAACACAGACAGCAGCACCAAGGTTTTCTTTGTGTGTTCTTGCACTGAATGTAAAGGTGACTTGGTGAGAGACAAAGGTGGCAATTTGTTCTTTATAACTGGACGGTCTCGATTTATTTATTTATTTATTGTAAAACAAGTTTAGGATTGGGAGTTAAAAGATGTTGTAACCAGCACCTAGGTGGGAACGCTTTTCAGTCAGTTTAGTGTAGTATGATCTGCATCTAAGGAAGGATGCCCATGTTTGCTTCACTTAGGAGAACTAGGAGGCCCACTGTCCTTCAGCAGAGTGCAGGAAATTCAGGACTTGTGAAAAATGTCCATGCCATATATCGCTATATATCATGTCCTATATTGTTTTGAAACCTCGAAACGTGCCCTTTCCAGAGGTCCCGTAAAGCTTCACGTTTACAACCTGAATTCTAACAAAGAACAGGGGAAGCTTTTTCAACCTGTCTGGAAAACCCTATTGCCCATATACGCAATGTCTGCGTTTCTTAACAGTGGAACACAGAAAGCCTTAGACACTGTTGTCTTTCACCGTAAGTCCCTTCAACCCAGTGTTGGAGCGGCTGGGAGCAGGAATGAGAGACATGCCAAGCTACCTATCTGAGGCTGAAGGCAAGGCTTAGTGATGTTATGTCTTCATAATGCCAGTATCCAAAAAAGCATTTTCACACTGCTGGTTGCCCTGTTTTCTATTCTGTAGGGTGATCTGTTTAACGCCTCGGAGAGGAAAAATGTGTCTGAGTGCTTTCCATGTAGGAAACAGGATCTCCAGTGAGTTAAGCATATACTGTTTGACCTCAGAGAATTGTTGCACCAGTGTCGGAACAGGCGACTTTGGTTCTTTCCTCAAATTGGTACCTATCCGGGCGTAGTGCAAATGCTCCTGCCACACCCTTATACATTAAGGGGTTTGCCCAGGTCACCAGAAGCTGTTACGATCAAGATAACACACCAAAGGTTTTTCACACTGTACCTTCTCTGACGGAAAGCTTTCCTTGTGTGGGATTGAGCAAAGACTTGTCCCACTAATCCTCCATCTCTCATTGGTAAAAACGAGGCCTGTTGGAGGGAATTCAGAGGTGCTGCATGTGCGAGGATGGAGAGATACCCTGTCAGTCTGTTCAACATGTTTACTCATGGAAATAATGAAGCCAGTGTGTCGTAGTCTACTAAAGGACTACTAGACCCTGTTTTCTTGAATTGGTGGTAAATACCTAGGACCTGTAAGGCAGAAAGGCTCTGGTCTCACATCTATCCTCATTTGGCTCCGACAGCAGCTATTGGAAGCCCGTGTTAATGTGTGTCTTCTCTTCGAGGAGAGATGGCATGGCATTTCTCCACGGAAATTAACTCTAACCTCTAAAGAGAAGTGCCACCTTTTCCAGTGAGCCATGGGATAGAAGTTTAATGAGATTTCTGCTGACAGTTGAAGGGAAATTTTGTCTGGGATTTGGAGACACTGGTGTGTGTTTTGTGAGACCTGCAGTGCCAAGGCTTCTGAAGTTGTTTGGAAGTGTGCACGAATGCCCAGGTACAACTTCCAAGTATGTGAAAGCACTTCCTGCCACATTCAATGTTTTGAGTCATATTCGTAAAGGTATGTGTCTCTCACAAAAGAGCACACAAAAACTTTCATAGACAGTCACCCTTCTGTGTAAGAAACTGCCTCCAAGGTGGTGAGGAACTTCAGGTTCTCTTTGACAGAATCGTGGCACCCGTGATACACAGCGGCTACACTGAGGCTTTCCTAACACCACGTACCTACCTGAGCTAGGGGCAGAGGCATCCTTAACCCGTAGCCAACGAAAAATATCCCATGGCAGTCAGGTGGTCTCAAAACAGAGACAGCAACACCAAACAAGGAAGCCAAAAGTTTCATGCACGGTCTCCCTTCTGCGCAGGAAACTGTGCCCAAGGGGGTGAGGCACTACGGGTTCTCTGTGACAGAAGCGTGGCACCAGTGATACACAGCGGCTACACTGAGTCTTTCCTCACACAAGGCACCTCTCTGAGATAGAGGCAGAGGCCACCTTAACCCATAGCCAACGAAAAATTTCCCATGGTATTCGGACGATGTCAAAACAGAGACAGCAACACGAAGTTTTTCTTCATGTGTTCTTGCACTGAATGCAATGGTGACTTTGTGAAAGACACAGGTGCTGATTTGTTCTTTATAACTGGACGGTCTCGATTTATTTATTTATTTTTTAACACAACTTTATGATTTGGAAGTAAAAGATGTTGGAATCTGTGACTAGGTGGGAACTCTTTTCAGTCGGTTTGGTGCAGTATGTTCTGCATCTAAGGAAGGATGCCATGTTTGCTTCCCTTAGGAGAACTTGTAGGCCTGCTGTCCTTCAGCAGAGTGCAGGAAATTCAGGACGTTTGAAAAATACCCATGCTATATATCCCTATATAGCATGTCCTATATTGTTTGGAAACCTGGAAATGTGCCCTTTACAGAGGTCCCCTAAACCTGCAGGTTTACAACCTGAATTTTAACAAAGAACCGGGGGGGGGGGGGGAGTGTTTTCAATCTGTCTGAAAGGCCTGGTGACCCTATATGCAATGACTGTGTTTCTTAAGAGTGGAACACAATAAGCTTAAGACACCATGGTCTTTCAGCGCAAGTACCAACTACCCGGTGTTGGGGCGGCTGGGAGCAGGCACGAGAGACTTGCCATGCTACCCATCTGAGGCTGAACTCAACGTTTTGTGATGTTAGATCTTCGAAATACCAGAATCCAAAAATGCTTTTTCACACTGCTGGTGGACCTGATTTCTATTCTGAAGGGTGATATGTTTCATGTCATGGAGAGGAAAAACGTTCGTGTCTGAGTGCTGTCTGTGTAGGAAACAGGAATTCCAGTGAGAAAGCAGGTACTGTTTGACCTCAAAGAATTTTTTCAGCAGTGTTGAAACAAGCGACTTTGGTTCTCTCCTAAATTTGGTAACTATCCGAGGGTAGTGCAAACGCTCCTGCCACAACCTTATACATTACGGGGCTTGCCCAGGTCACTGAATCTCTTAGGATCAAGATAACACACCATAGGTTTTTCACACTGTTCCTTCTGTGATGGAAAGCTTTTCTGCTGTGGGATTGGGCAAGGATTTGTTCCACTAATCCTCCATCTCGCATTGGTAAAAACGAGGTATGGTGGAGGGAATAGAGAGGTGTTACATTTGTGTGGAATGGAAAGATTTCCTGTCAGTCTGTTCAACATGTTTACTCATGGAAAGGATGAAGCCAATTTGTCATAGTCTACCAAAGGACTACTAGGCCCTGTTTTCTTGCACTAGGTGGCAAAGGCCTAGGGCAGGCAAAGCACACAGGCTCTGATCTCACCTCTATCCTCATTTGGCTCTGACAGTAGTCATTGGAAGGCCATGTTAATGGGTTACTTCTCCTGGAGAAGAGATGGCATGGCGTTTCTCCATGGAAAATCACTCTAAACTCCAAACAGTAAACCAGAGGAGGGAAGTTTCATGCGCTTTGGCCTGATAGTTGAAGGGAACTTTTGTCCAGCATTTTGAGGCACTGGTGGGTGTTTTGTGAGACCTGCAGTGCCAAGGGTTGTTAGGTCGATCAGAAGTGTGCATGAATGCCTGAGTACAAGTTCCCATTTCGTGAAAGCACTTCCAGCTACATTCAGTGGTTTCTGTCAAATTCATAAATGTGTGTCTCTCAAAAGCGAGCATGCAAACACTTTCACGCACTGTCTCCCTTTTGTGTAGGAAACTGAGTCCAAGAGGGTGAGGCACTTCGGGTTCTCTGTGACAGAAGCGTGGCACCAGTGATACACAGCGGCTACACTGAGCCTTTCCTCACACCAGGTACCTCTCTGAAATAGAGGCAGAGGCCTCCTTAACCTGTAGCCAACGAAGAATTTCCCATGGCATTCGGACGGTGTCAGAACAGAGACAGCAGCACAAAGTTTGTCTTCATAGGTTCCTGCACTGAATGCATGGTGACTTTTTGAGAGACGCAAGTGGTGAATTGTTCTTTATAACTGGATGGTCTCTATTTATTTTTTATTTTTGTAAACAACTTTAGGATTTGGAGGTCAAAGATGTTGGAATCTGCGACTAGGTGAGAATGCTTTTCAGTCGGTTTAGTGCAGTATGTTTTGCATCTAAGGAAGTATGTCCATGTTTGCTTCCCCTAGGATAACTTGTAGGCCCACTGTCCTTCAGCACAGTGCAGGAAATTCAGGAAGTGTGAAAAAGCCCATGCTATATATCCCTATATAACATGTCATGTCCTAAATTGTTTTGAAAGCTGGAAACGTGCCCTTTCCAGAGGTCCGGTAAGGCTGCACGTTTACAACCTATATTCTAACAAAGAACGGGAGGAAGTGTTTCAATCGGTCTGGAAAGGCCTGGTGCCCATATAGGCAATTACTCTGTTTCTTAACTGTAGAACACTGAAAGCCTTAGGCACCGTTGTCTCTCAGCATAAGTCCCTTCAACCCAGTGTTGGAACGGCTGGGAGCAGGCAGGACAGACCTGCCAAGCTACGCACCTGAGGTTGAAGGCAAGGCTTTGTGATGTTACGTGTTCGACAGGCCAGTATCCAGAAAAGCGTTTTCACACTGCTGGTGGCCCTGTTTTCTTTTCTGTAGGGTGATGTGTTTCACGCTAGGGAGAGGAAAAACGTTCGTCTCTGAGTGCTTTCCTTGTAGGATACAGAGCTCCAGTGAATTAAGCAGGTACCGTTTAACCACGGAGAATTGTTGCACCAGTGTTACAACAGGCGACTTTGGTTCTTTCCCCAAATTGTTACCTACCTCGGCGTAGTGCAAACGCTCCTGCCACACCCTTATACATTTAGTGGTTTGTCCAGGTCACCAGAAGCTCTTAGGATCAAGAGAACACACCAAAGGTTTTTCACACTGTACCTTCTGTGACAGAAATCTCTCCTGTTGTGAGATTGGGCAAGGACTTTTCCCACTAATCCTCCATCTCTCTTTGGTACAAACAAGGCCTGGTGGAGGGAATCCAGAGGTGCTGCATGTGCGTGGAATGGAGAGATTTCCCGTCAGTCCGTTCAACGTGTTTACTCATGGAAAAAATGAAGCCAATGTGTCATACTTTACCAAAGTCTACTAGGCCCTATCTTCTTGAACTCGGTGGTAAAGACCTAGGGCATGCAAGGCAGACAGTCTCTGGTCTCACATCTATCCTCAATTGGCTCCGACACAGCTACAAGAAGGCTGTGTTAATGTGTGCCTTCTCCTCGAAAAGAAATGGCATGACATTTGTCCATGGGTATTCACTCTAGCCTCCAAACAAAAGTGCTACCTTTCCCAGTAAGCTACAGGATGGAAGTTCAATGCACTTTCTTCTGACAGTTGAAGGGAACATTTGTCTGTTATTTGGAGGCACTGGTGGGTGTTTTGTGAGATCTGGAGTGCCAAGGCTCCTGAAGTCGCTAGGAAGTGTGCATGAATGCCAGGGTAGTAGTTCTAAGTACGTGAAAGCACTTCTGGTCACTTTCAATGTTTTTAGTCATATTCATAAATGTATGTGTCTCTCAGAAGCGAGCACACAAAAACTTTCATGCACAGTCTCCCTTCTGTGTAGGAAACTGCGTCCAAGGGGGTGAGGAACTTCGGGTTCTCTTTGACAGAGGTGTGACACCAGTGATACACAGGGGGTACACAGAGTCTTTCCTCACACCAGGTACCTCCCTGAGACAGAGGCAGAGGCCTCCATAACCCGTAGCCAATGAACAATTTCCCATGGAATTCAGACGGTGTCAGAACAGAGACAGAAGCACGAAGTTTTTCTTTGTGTGTTCTTGCACTGAATGCAGTGGTGACTTTGTGAGAGACACAGGTGTTGATTTGTTCTTTATAACTGGACAGTCCAGATTTATTTATTTATTTATTTTTCAACAGCTTTAGGATTTGGAGGTAAAAGATGTTGAAATCTGAGAATAGGAGGGATCGCTTTTCAGTAGGTTTACTGCAGTGTGTTTTGAATCTAAGGAATGTTGCCCATTTTTGCATCTCTTAGGAGAGCTTGTAGGCCCACTGTCTTTCAGCAAAGTGCAGGATTTCAGGAAGTGTTAAAAATACCCATACCATATGTCCCTATATATGATGTCCTATATTGTTTTAAAATTCTGAAACGTGCCCTTTCCAGAGCTTCCTTAAAGCTTCGGGTTTGAAACCTGAATTCCAACAAAGAATGAAGGGAATTTTTTTCAATCTGTCTGGAAAGCCCTGGTGCCCATATATGCATGATTGTTTTTCTTAAAAGCAGAACAACAGAATATTTAGACACCGTTATCTTTCAGCCATAAGTACCTTCAACCATGGTAATGGAGTGGCTGGGAGCACGCCTGAGACACCTGCCAACCTATCCATTCTGAGGTTGAAGGCAAAGCTTTGTGATGTTACGTGTTCGAAATGCCAGTATCAAAAAAGCGCTTTCACAATGCTGGTAGCCCTGTTTTCTATTCTGAAGGGTGATGTGTTTCACTCCACAAAGAGGAAAAACTTTTGTGTCCGAGTGCTTTCCGTGTAGGAAACAGGAGCTCCAGTGAGTAAGCATGTACTCTTTGACCTCAGACTATTGTAGCACCAGTGTTGGAACAGGCAACTTTGTATCTCTCCTCAAACTGAAACCTATCCGTGTGTAGTCCAAATGCTCCTGCAACAGCCGTATACACTAAGGGTTTTGCATAGGTCACCAGAAGCTCTTAGGATCAAGAGAACACACCAAAGATTTTTCACACTGTACCTTCTGTGACTGAAAGTTTTCCTAGTGTGGGATTGAGCAAGGATTTGTTCCACAAATCCTCCATCTGGCATTGGAACAAACGAGGCCTGGTGGAGGGAATCCAGAGGTACTGCATCTGCGAGGAATGGAGAGATTTCAGGTCAGTCCTTTCAACATGCTTACTCATGGAAAGAAAGAATCCAATGTGTCCTACTATATTAACGGGCTACAAGGCCCTGTCTTCTTCAATTCGGTGGTAAAGACCTAGGGCATGTAAGACAGACAGGCTCTGGTTTCACCTCTATCCTCATTTGGCTCTGACAGCAGCTATTGGAAGGCCGTGTTAATGTGTATCTTCTCCTCAAGAAGAGACGGCATGATGTTTCTCCACAGAAATTCACTCTAACCTCCAAACAGAAATGTTACCTTTTCCAGTAAGACAGGAAAGGAAGTTATAGGCGATTTCAGTGGAAAGTTGAAGGGAATGTTTGAAGGGATTTCTAGGCACAGGTGGGTGTTTTGTGAGATCTACACTGCCAAGGCTTCTGAGGTCGCTTGGAAGTGTGCATGAATGCCTGGGTACAAGTTCCCAGTATGTGAAAACACTTCGGGTGACATTCAGTGGTTTCTGTCAAATTCATAAAGGTATGTGTCTCTCACAAGTGAGCACGCCAACACTTTCATGCATGGTCTCCCTTCTGTATAGAAAACTGCATCCAAGGGAGTGAGACACTTTGGGTTCTCTGTGACAGAAGCGTGGCACCAGAGATACACAGCAGCTACACTGTGTCTTTGCTCACAGAAGGTACCTCCATGAGATAGAGGCAGATGCCTCCTTAACCCGTAGCCAATGAAGAATTTCCCAGGGCATTCGGAGGGTGTCAGAACAGAGACAGCAGCACGAAGTTTTTATTTGTGTGTTCTTGCAAAGTATGCAATGGTGAATTTGAAAGAGACACAGGTGGTGATTTGTTCTGTATAACTGGACGGTCTCGATTTATTTATTTATTTTTTTAAACAATTTTAGTATTTGCAGGTAACATATCTTGGAATCTGCAACTAGATGGAAACGTTTTTCCGTTGTTCTGGTGCAGTATGTTCTCC
Organism: Balaenoptera borealis; assembly: GCF_965194805.1. NCBI lineage: Eukaryota > Metazoa > Chordata > Mammalia > Artiodactyla > Balaenopteridae > Balaenoptera > Balaenoptera borealis. The sequence goes on from NC_138876.1 coordinate 45,934,923, forward strand.
ATCTATGGAAGGATGGCCGTATTTGCTTCCCTTAGGAGAACTTGCACACCCCGCCCGCTGTCTTTCAGCAGAGTGCAGGAAATTCAGGACGTGTGAAAAATGCCCATGCTATGTATCCCTATATAGCATGTCCTATAATGTTTGGAATCCTGGAAACGTGTCCTTTCCAGAAGTCCCATAATGCTGCACGTTTATAACCTGAATTATAACAAAGTACAGGGGGAAATGTTTTCAATCTCTCTGGAAAGGCCTGGTGACCCTATTCGCAATGACTGTGTTTCTTAGCAGTGGAACTCAGAAAGCCTTAGACACGGTTGTCTTTCAGGGCAATTACCTTCCACCAGGTGTTGGAGCGGCTGGGAGGAGGCAAGACAGACCTGCAAAGCTACACATTCTGAAGTTGATGGCAACCCTTAGTGATGTTACATGTTCAGAATGCCTGTATCCAAAAAAGCGTTTTCACACTGCTGGTGGTCCTGATTTCTATTCTGAAGGGTAATGTGTTTCATGTCATGGAGAGGAAGAACTTTCGTGTCCAGTGCTTTCCATGTAGGAAACAGGAATTCCAGTGAGAATGCAGGTACTGTTTGACTTCAAAGAATTGTTTCAACAGTATTGAAACAAGCGACTTTGTTTCTCTCCTAAAAATGGTAACTATCTGAGGGTAGTGCAAATGCTCCTGCCACAACCTTATACATTATGGGGTTGCCCACGTCACCTGAAGTTCTTAGGATCAAGATAACACACCATAGGTTTTCCACACTGTTCCTACTGTGATGGAATGCTTTCATGCTGTGGGATTGGGCAAGGATTTTTTCCACTAATCCCCCATCTCTCATTGGTAAAAACGATGTCTGGTGGAGGGGATACAGAGGTGCTGCCTTTGCAAGGAATGGAAAGATTTCCTGAAATTCCGCTCAACATGTTTACTCATGGAAACGAAGCAAATTTGTCATAGTCTACCAAAGCACTACTAGGCCCTGTTTTCTTGAACTGAGTGGCCAAGACCCAGGGCATGCAAGGCACACAGGTTCTTATCTCACATCTATCCTTATTTGGCTCTGACAGCAGCTATTGGAAGACCATGTTAATGTGTTACTTCTTCTGGAGAAGAGATGGCATGGCGTTTCTCCACGGAAATTCACTCTAAACTCCAAAAAAATATGCTACCTTTCCAGTAAGCCAGGGGAAGGAAGGTTCATGAGATTTGGGCTGATAGGTGGAGGGAACATTTGTCTGGGATTTGGGGGCAGTGGTTGGTGTTTTGTGAGATCTGCAGTGCCAACGGTTCTGAGGTCGATGGGAAGTGTGCATGAATGCCCGGATACATGTTCCCAATTCTTGAAAGCACTTCTGGCTACATTCCATGGTTTCTGTCAGATTCATAAAGGTATGTGTCTCTCACAACGAGCATGCCAAAACTTTCACGCACGGTTTCAATTCTGTGTAGGAAACTGTGTCAAAAGGGGTGAGGCACTTTGGGTCCTCTTTGACAGAATTGTGGCACCATTGATACACAACAGCTACACTGAGTCTTTCCTCACACAAGCTACCTCCCTGAGATAGAGGCAGATTCCTCCTTAACCAGTAGCCAATGAACAATTTCCCATGGTATTCAGAAGGTGTCCGAACCGAGACAACAGCATGAAGCTTATGTTCGTGTGTTCTTGCACTGAATGCAATGCTGAAATTCTGAGAGATACAGGTGGTTATTTGTTGTTTATAACTAGAGAGTCCTGAATTTTTTAAATTTTTTAATACAATTTTAGGATTTGGAAGTAAAGATGCTGGAATCTGCACTAGGTAGGAGCTCTTTTCAGTCAGTTTGCTACAGTATGTACTGCATCTACGGAAGGATGTCAATGTTTGCTACCGTTAGGAGAACTTATAGGCCTGCTGTCCTTCAGCAGAGTGCAGGACACTCAGCATGTGTACGAAAGGCCCATGCTACATGTCTGTATATAGCATGTCCCATGTTGTTTGGAAACCTGGAAACGTGCCCTTTCCAGAGGTCCCCTAAACCTGCAGGTTTACAACCTGAATTCTAACAAAGAACGGGAGGAAGTGTTTTCAAACTGTCTAGAGAGGCCTGGTGACCCTATACGCAATGACTGTTTCTTAACAGTGGAACTCAGAAAGCCTTAGACACCCATTGTCTTTCAGTGCCAATAGCTTCCACCCGAGGTTGGAGAGGCTGTGATCAGGCATGACAGACATTCCAAGCTACCCATTCTGAGGTTGAAAGCAACGTTTTGTGATGTTAAGTGTTCAAAATATCAGTATGAAGACAGCGTTTTCTCACTGCTCATGGCCCTGTTTTCTATTCTGAATAGTGTGTGTTTTACGTCAAGAAGAGGAAAAACTTTCGTGTCCGAGTGCCTTCCGTGTAGGAAACAGGAGCTCCAGTGAGTAAGCAGGTACTCTTTGACTTCAGAGAATGTTGCACTACTGTCGGAACAGGGGACTTTGGTTCTCTCCTAAAATTGGTATCTACCCAGATGTAATGCAAATGCTTCTGCCACATCCTTATACGTTAAGGGAGTTGCCCAGGTCACCAGGAACTCCTAGGATCAAGATAACACACCAAAGTATTTTCACACTGTTCCTTCTGTGACAGAAGGCTTTCCTGGTGTGGGTTTGGGCAAGGATTTTTTCCACTAATCTTCCATCTCGCATTGGTAAAAATGGAGTCTGGTGGAGGGAATCCAGGGATGCTGCATGTGGGAGGAATGGATAGCTTTCCTGTCAGTCTGTTCAACGTGTTTACTCATAGAAAGGATGAAGGTAATTAGTCGAATTCTACCAAAGAACTACTAAGCCCTGGCTTCTTGAACTGGATGGCAAAGACCTAGGGCATGAAAGACACACAGCCGCTTGACTCACATCTATCTTCTTTTGGCTCCGAGAGCAGCTATTGCAAGACCGTGTTAATGTGTCTCTTCTATCAAGAAGACATGGCATGGTGTTTCTCCACAGAAAATCACTCTAAACACCAAACAGAAATGCGACCCTTTCCAGTAAGCCAGGGAACGGAAGTTTCAGGCACTTTCAGCTGAAAGGTGAAGGGAAATTTTGTCTGGGATTTGAGGCACTGTTGGGTGTTTTGTGAGATCCTCAGTGCCAAGGCTTCGGAGATCTCTTGGAACTGTGCATGAATGCCTGGGTACAAGTTCCCAGAACGTGAAAACATTTCTGCCAACCTTCAATAGTTTCTGTCAAATTCATAAATGTATGTGTCTCTCACAATAGAGCATGCCAAAACATTCATGCATGGTCTCCCTTCTTTGTAAGAAACAGCGTCCAGGTTGTGAGGCACTTCGGTTTCTCTTTGACAGAAGTGTGACACCAGTGATACAGAGCAGCTACACTGAGTCTTTTCTCATACCGTGTACCACCATGAAAGGAGGCAGAGGTCTCCTTAATCCGTAGCCAATGAAAAAATGCCCATGGTATTCCGACGGTGTCAGAACAGAGAGAGTAGCACAAAGTTTTTCTTCGTGTGCTCTTAAACTGAATGCAAAGGCGACATTGTGAGAGACACAGGTGGTGATTTGTTCTTTATAACTGGATTGTCTCAATTTATTTATTTATTTTTTAAAACAACTTTAGGATTTGGAGGTAAAAGATATTGGAATCTGGGACTAGGTGGGAACGCTTTTCAGTCGGTTTCCTGCAGTATGTTCTCTATCTATGGCGGGATGCCCATGTTTGCTTCTCTTAGGAGAATTTGTAGGCTGGCTGTCATTCAGAAGAGCGCAGGAAATTCAGGACGTGTCAAAAATGCCCATGCTATGTACCTCTATATAGCGTGTCCTATATTGTTTTGAAACGTGGAAGGTGCCTTTCAAGAGGTCCGGTAAAGCTGCAGGTTTACCACCTGACTTCTAAACAAAAAACAGTGGGAAATGTTTTCAATCTGTCTGGAAATGCCTGGTGACCCTATATGCAATGACTCTTTTTCCTAACATTTCACACTGTTCCTTTAGGGACGGAGAGCTTCCTCATGTGGGATTGGGCAATGATTTGTTCACCTAATCCTCCATCTTGCATTGGTATAAACGAGGTCTGGTGGAGGGAATCCAGAGGTGCTGCATTTCCGAGGAATGGAAAGCTTTCCTGTCACTCCGTTCAACATGTCTAGTCATGGAAAGGATGAAGCCAATTAGTCTTAATCTACCAAGGGACTAATAGGCCCTGTCTTCTTGAACTGGGTGGTAAAGTCCTAGGGCATACAAGGCACACAGGCTCTGGTCTCCCTCTATGTTCCTTTGGCTCCGACAGCAGCTATTGGAAGACCGTGTTAATGTGTGTCTTCTTGAGAAGTGATGGCATGGCGTTTCTCCACGGAAAATCACTCTAAACTCTAAAGAGAAATGGTACCGTTTCCAGTAAGCCAGGGAACAGAAGTTTCAGGCATTTTCGGCCGAAATTTGAAGGGAGTTTTTCTCCAGGATTTGGAGGCACTGGTGGGTTTTTCGTGAGATCTTCAGTGCCAAGACTTCTGAGGTGAAAGTGAAAGTGTGCATGAATGCCTGGTACAAGTTCCCAGTACGTGAAAGCACTTCTGGCTACATTCAATGACTTCTGTCAAATTCATAAATGTATGTGTCTCCAACAAGCTAGCATGCCCAAACATTCATACACGATCTCCCTTTTGTGTAGGAAACTGCACCCAAGGGGGTGAGGGGCTTCGGGTTCTCTTTGAAATAATTGTTCCACCACTGATACAGAGTGGCCAAACTGAGTCTTTACTCACACCAGGTACCACCATTTTTACAGACAGAGGCGTCCTTAACCCGTAGCCAACGGACAATTTCCCATGGCATTCGGATGGTGTCAGAATAGAGACAATAGCACGAAATTTCTCTTCTTGTGTTCTTGCACTGAATGTAATGGTGACTTTGTGAGAGACACAGGTGTTGATTTTTCTTTATATCTAGACGGTCAGGGTTTATTTATTTATTTTTAAACAACTTTAGGATTTAGAGGTAAAAGATATTGGAGTCTGTGACTAGGTGGGAATGCTATTCAATCAATTTGGGGCAGTATGTCCTCTATCTAAGGACGGATGCCCATGTTTGCTTCCCTCAGGAGACCTTGTAGGCATGCTGTCCTTCAGCAGAGTGCAGGAAATTCAGGATGTGTGAAAAAAACCCTTGCTATATATTTCTATATAGCATGTCCTACATTGTTTTGAAACCTGGAAATGTGCCATTTCCAGAGGATCTGTAAAGCTGCAGGTTTACAACCTGAATTCTAACCAAGAACAGAGGGAAGTGTTTTCAATCTACCTGGAAAGGCCTGGTGTCCCTATACTAATGACTGTGTTTCTTATCAGCGGAACTCAGAGAGCCTTAGACACTGATGTCTTTCCGCGCAAGTAGATTCCACCGTGTTGGAGTGGCTGGGAGCAGGCATGACAGACCTTCCAAGCTACTCATTCAGAGGTTAAAGGCACGACTTTGTGATGTCACGTGTTCGAAATGCCAGTATCCAAAAAAGCGTTTACACACTGCTGGTGACCCTGTTTTCTATTCTGAACGGTGATGTTTTTTACGCCAAAGAAATAAAAAACTTTCGTGTCCGAGTGCTTTCTGTGTAGGAAAAAGAAGCTCCAGTGAGTAATCAGGTACTGTTTGACTGCAGAGAATTCTTGCTCTAGTGTCGGAACAGGCGACTTTGATTCTTTCCTAAAATTGGTATCTATCCGGGTGTAGTGCAAATGCTCCTGACACACCCTTATACATTAAGGGTGTTGCCCAGGTGTCCAGAAGCTCTTAGGATCAAGATAACACACTAAAGGTTTTTCACATTGTATCTTCTCTGACAGAAAGCTTTCCTGGTGTGAGATTGGGCAAGGATTTTTTCCACTAATCCCCCATCTTGCATTGGTAGGAATGGCGTCTGGTGGCGGGAATCCAGAGGTGCTGCATGTGGGAGGAATGGAAAGCTTTCCTGTCAGTCTGTTCAACATGTTTACTTATGGAAAGGATGAAGCCAATTACTCTTAATCTACCAAAGGACTAATAGGACCTGTCTTCTTGAACTGAGTGGTAAAGACTTAGGTAATGCAAGGCACACAGGCTCTGGTCTCCTCTCTCTGTTCCTATGGCTCTGACTGCAGGTATTGGAAGACCGTGTTAATGTGTGTCTTCTCCTCGAGAAGAGAAGGCTTGGCGTTTCTCCACGGAAAATCACTGCATACTCCAAACAGAAATGCTACCTTTTCCAGGAGGCCAGGGAATGGAAGTTTCAGGCTTTTTTGGCCGAAATTTGGCGGGAGCTTTTCTCTGTGCTTTGGAGGCACTGTTGCGTGTTTTGTGAGATCTGCAATGCCAAGGCATCTTAGGTCCCTGGGGAGTTTGCATGAATACCCAGGTACAAGGTCCCAGTATGCAAAAGCACTTCCGGCTACATTCAATGGTTTCTGTTAAATTAATAACGTTATGTGTCTCGCACAAGCGAGCACGCCAAAGCTTTCCTGCAAGGTCTCCCTTCGGTGGAGGAAACTGCGTCCAAGTGGGTGAGGCAATTCGGGTTCTCTTTGACAGAAGTGTGGCAACAGTGATGCACAGCGGCTCCACAGAGTCTTTCCTCACACCACGTACATCCCTGAGACAGAGTCAGAGGCCACCTTAACCCGTAGCCAACGAACAATTTCCCATGGCTTTCGGACAGTGTCACAACAGAGACAGGAGCATGAAGTTTATCTTCGTATGTACTTCACTGAATGCAATGGCGACTTTGTGAGAGACACAGGTGGTGATTTGTTCTATATAACTGGACAGTCTCGATTTATTTATTTATTTTTTAAAAAGTGCTTTAGATTTTGAAGGTAAAAGGTATTGAAATCTGCGACTAGGTGGCAACGCTTTTCAGTCAGTTTGGTGCAGTATGCTCTCTATCTAAGGAAGTTTGTCCATGCTTGCTTCCCTTAGGAGAACTAGGAGACCCGCTGTCCTTCAGCAGAGTGCAGGAAATTCAGGACGTGTGAAAAATGCCCATGCTTTTTATCCCTATATAGCATACCCTATATTGTTTGGAAACCTGGAAACGTGCCCTTTCCAGAGTTCCCATAAAGCTACACGTTCACAACCTGAATTCTAACAAAGAACAGGGTAAAGTGTTTTCAAACTGTCTGGAAATGCCTGGTGGCCCCGTATGCAATGACTGTGTTTCTTCACAGTGGTACTCAGGAAGCGTTAGACACCTTTGTCTTTCAGCGTAAGTACCTTCCACTCAGTGTTGGAGCAGCTGGGAGCAGGCATGACAGACCTTCCAACCTACCCATTCTGAGGTTTAAGGCATGGCTTTGTGATGTTACGTTCGAAATGGATACTGTTCGAAATGCCAGTATCCAAAAAAGCGTTTACACATTTATGGTGGTCCTGTTTTCTATTCTGAGGGGTGATGAGTTTTACGCCAAGGGGAGGAAAAACTTTTGTGTCCGAGTGCTTTCCGTGTAGGAAACAGGAGCTCCACGGAGTAAGCAGGTACTCTTTGACCTCAGAGAATTGTTGCTCTAGTGTCGGAACAGGCGACATTGATTCTATCCTAAAATTGGTATCTATCCTGGTGTAGTGCAAATGCTCCCGCCACACCCTTATACATTAAGGGGGTTGCCCAGGTCACCAGAAGGTCTTAGGATCAAGATAACACACCAAAGGTTTTTTACACTGTTCCTTCTGTGATGGAGAGCTTTCCTTGTGTGGGATTCGGCAAGGATTTGTTCCACTAATCCTCCATCTCGCATTTGTACAAACGAGGGCTGGTGGAGGGAATCCAGAGATGCTTCATGTGTGAGGAATGCAAAGCTTTCCTGTCAGTCCGTTCAACATGTTTACTCATGGAAAGGATGAAGCCAATTGGTCATTCCCTACACAGGACTACTAGACCCTGTGTTTTTGAACTGCGTGGTAAACACCTAGGTAATGCAAGGCACACAGTCTCTGGTCTCCCCTCTACGTTCCTTTGGCTCCGACAGCAGCTATTGAAAGACCGTTTAAATGTGTGTCTTCTCCTCCAGAAGAGATGGCATGTCGTTTCTCGATGGAAAATATCTCTAAACTCCAAACAAAAATATTACCATTTCCAGTAAGCCAGGGAACAGAAGTTTCAGGCACTTTTGGCTGAAAGGTGAAGGAAATTTTCTCCGGGCTTCGGAGCCACTCATGTGTGTTTTGTGAGATCTGCAATGCCAAGGCTTCTGAGGTCGCTTGGAAGTGTGCATGAATGCCCGGGTACAAGTTCCCAGTATGTGAAAGCACTTCTGGCTACATTCAATGGTTTCTGAAAAATTCATAACGTTATGTGTTTCTCACAAGCGAGCAGGCCAAAGCTTTCATGCACGGTGCCCCTTTGGTGTAGGAAAATGGTGAGGCACTTCGGGTTCTCTCTACAGAAGCGTGGCACCAGTGGTGCACAGCAGCTCCACTGAGTCTTTCCTCGAGCAGGTACCTCCCTAGACAGAGTCAGAGGCCACCTTAACCCGTAACCAACGAATAATTTCCCATGGCATTCGGAATGTGTCAGGATGGTGACAGGAGCACGAAGTTTATCCTCGTGTGTTCTTGCACTGAATGCAATGGAGACATTGTGAGAGACACAGGTGGTGACTTGTTCCATATAACTGGACAGTCTCAGTTTATTTTTTAATTTGTTTTAAACTACTTTAGGATTTGGAGGTAAAAGATATTGGAATCTGTGACCAGGTGGCAACGCTTTTCAGTCAGTTTGGTGCAGTATGCTCTCTATCTAAGGAAGGTTGCCCATGATTGCCTGCCTTAGGAGAACTAGGAGATCCGATGTCCTTCAGCAGAATGCAGGAAATTCAGGACGTGAAATATGCCCATGCTTTTTATTCTATATAACATGTCGTATATTGTGTGGAAACCTGGAAACGTGCCCTTTCCAGAGGTCCCGTAAAGCTACACGTTTACAACCTGAATTCTAACAAAGAACAGGGTTTTCAAACTGTCTGGAAAGGCCTGGAGACCCAATAAGCAATGACTGTGTTTCTTCACAGTAGAACTCAGAAAGTCTTAGACACCTTTGTCTTGCATCATGAGTACCTTCCACCGGGTGTTGGAGCAGCTGGGACCAGGTATGACAGACCTTACAACCTAGCCATTCTGAGGTTTAAGGCAAGGCTTTATGATGTCATGTGTTCGATATGCCAGTATTCAAAAAAGAGTTTTCACACTGCTGATGGCCCTGTTTTCTACTCTGAAGGGTGATGTGTTTCACGCCACAGAGAGGAAAATCTTTCATGACCGAGTGCTTTCCGCATAGGAAACAGGAGCTCCAGTACGTATGCAGGTACTTTTGACTTCAGATTATTGTTGCACCTGTGTCAGAACAGGAAACTTTTGTTCTTTCCTAAAATAGGTATCTATCTGTGTGTAGTGCAAACACTCCTGCCACACCCTTATACATTATGGCATTTGCTCAGGTCACCAGAAGCTCTTGGGTTCATGATAACACAATAAATGTATTTCACACTTTTCCTTCTGTGATGGAGAGTTACCTCGTGTGGGATTGGGCAATGATTTGTTCAACTAATCCTCCATCACGCATTGGTAAAAATGATGTCTGCTGGAGGGAATCAAAAGTTGCTGGATGTACGAGGAATGGAAAGCTTTCTTGTCAGTCTGTTCAACATATGTACTCATGGAAAGGATGAAGCCAATTAGTCTTAATCTACCAAGGGACTCTTAGAACTTGTCTTCTTGAACTCTGTGGTAAAGTCCTAGGGCATGCAAGGCACACAGGCTCTGGTCTTCCATCTGTGTTCCTTTGGCTCCGACAGCAGCTATTGGAAGACCGTGCTAATGTGTGTCTTCTCCTCGAGAAAAGATGGCTTGGCGTATCTCCACAGAAAGTCATTCTAAACTCTAATCAGAAATACTACCTTCTCCAGTAAGCTAGGGAACGGAAGTTTCATGCATTTTCGGCCGAAATATGAAGGGAGGTTTCTCCAGGATTTGGAGGCACTGGTATGTTTTTGGTGAGACTTTCAGTGCCAAGGCTTCTGCGGTGCTTGGAAGTGTGCATGAGTGCCCGGGTACAAATTCCCAGTATATGAAAGCACTTCCAGCTACATTCAATGTTTTCTATCAAATTCATAAAGGTTGTGTCTCTCACAAGTTAGCATGCAAGAACATTCATGCATGTCTCCTTGCTTTGTAGGAAACGGCGTGCAAGTTGGTAAGGCACTTCGGGTTCTCTTTGACATAATCGTTCCACCAGTGATACACAGCAGCCACACTGAGTCTTTCCTCACACCAGGTACCACTATTTTTTACAGGCAGAGGCATCCTTAACCCGTAGACAACGAACAATTTCCCATGGCATTCTGACGTTGTCAGAACAGAGACAACAGCACAAATATTCTCTTCTTGTGTTCTTGCACTGAATCTAAGGGTGACTTTGAGAGAGACACAGGTGTTGATTTGTTCTTTATATCTGGAAGGTCTAGGTTTATTTTTTTTTAAACAACTTTAGGATTTGGAGGTAAAAGATATTGGAATCTGAGACTAGGTGGGAACGCTTTTCAGTCTGTTTAGTCCACTACGTTCTCTATCTAAGGACAGATGTCCCTGTTTACTTCCCTTAGAAGAAGTTGTAGGTACGCTGTCCTTCAGCAGAGTTCAGGACGTGTGAAAAATGTCCTTGCTATATATCCCTATATAGCTTGTCCTATGTTGTTTTGAATCCTGAAAACGTACCCTTTCCAGAGGTTCCATAAAGCTGCAAGTTTACAGGCTGAATTCTAACAGAGAACAGGGGAAAGTGTTTTCAAACTGTCTGGAAAGTCCTGGTATCCCTATACACAATGACTGTGTTTCTTATCACTGGAACTCAGAAAGCCTTAGGCACTGTTGTCTTTCCACGCAAGTAGCTTCCAACCAGTGTTGCAGAGGCCTGGAGCAAGAATGACAGGCCTTCCAAGCTACCCATTCTGATGTTGAAGGCAACGCTTAGTGATGTTGCAGGTTCAGAATGTCAGTATCCAAAAATGCGTTTACACACTGCTGGTGGCCCTGCCTTCTGGTTTGAAGGGTGATGTGTTTTACGACAAGAAGAGGAAAAACTTTCTTGTCCGAGTGCTTTCCGTGTAGGAAACAGGAGCTCCAGTGAGTAAGCAGGTACTCTTTGGCCACAGAGAATGTTGCACTAGTGTCGGAACAGGCGACATTGATTCTTTCCTAAAATCGGTATCTATCCGGGGGTAGGTAGTGCAAACGCTACTGCCACACCCTTATACATTAAGAAGTATGCCCAGGTCACCAGAAGCTCATAAGATCCAGATAACACAACAAAGATTTTTCACACTGTTCCTTCTGTGACAGAGAACTTTCCTGGTGTGGGAATGGGCTAGGATTTTTTCCACTAAGCCTACATCTCGCATTGCTAAAAACGGTGTCTGGTGGAGAGAATCCAGAGGTGCTGCATGTGCAAGGAATGGAAAGCTTTCCAGTTAGTCCATTCAACATGTTTATTCATGGAAAGGATGAGAGCAATTGGCCAAAGTCTACCAAAAACTACTAATCCCTGTCTTCTTGTACTGAGTGGTAAAAACCTAGGGCATGAAAGGCACACAACCTCTTGCCTCACATCTATCTTCATTTGGCTCTGAGAGAAGCTATTGCAAGAACATGTTAATGTGTCTCTTCTCCTAGAGAAGAGATGGCATATTGTTTCTCCACAGAAAATCACTCTAAACTCCAAACAGAAATGCAACCATTTCCAGTAAGCAAGGGAAAGGAAGTATCAGGCACTTTCAGGTGAAAGGTGAATGGAAATTTTTTCCGGGATTTGAGGCACTACTGGGTGTTTTGTGAGATCCGCAGTGCCAAGGCTTCTGAAGTCGCTTGGAAGTGTGCATGAATGCCCAGGTACAAGTTCCCAGTATGTGAGAGCATTTCCATCAACATTCAATAGTTTCTGTCAAATTCACAAGCGTATGTGTCTGTCACAAGAGAGCACACAAAAACATTCCTGCATGGTCTCCGTTCTCTGTAGGAAACTGCATGCAGGATGTTAGGCACTTCATGTTCTCTTTGACATAAATGTGGCACCAGTGATACTCAGCAACTACACTGACTCTTTTCTCACCCCGTGTACCATTCTGAGATAGAGGCAAGGCCTCCTTACTCCAAAGCCAATGAAAAACTTCCCATGGCATTCGGAGGTTGTCAGAACAGAGAGAGCGGCACGAAGTTTTTCTTCGTGTGTTCTTGTACTGAATGCAATGGTGACACTGTGAGAGACACATGTGGTGATTTGTTCTGTATAACTGGACGGTCCCGATTTATTTATTTATTTTTTAAACATCTTTAGTATTTGGAGGTAAAAGATATTGGAATCTGCGACTAGGTAGGAACGCTTTTTAGTCAGTTTAGTGCAGTATGTTCTCTAACTATGGCGGGATGCCCAAGTTTGCTTCCATTAGGACAAATTGTAGGCCTGCTGTTCTTCAGCACAGTGCAACAAAATTTGAACGTGTTGAAAATTCCCACGCTATATATCCCTATATAGCATGCCCTATATTGTTTTGAAAACTGGAAACGTGCCTTTCCACAGGTCCCATAAAGCTGCAGGTTTACAACCTGAACTATAAGAAACAACAGGCGGAAATGTTTTCAATCTGTCTGGATAGGCCTGGTGACCTTATAGAAAATGACTGTGTTTCCTAACAGTTGAACTCAGACAGCCTTAGACATCGTTGTCTTTCAGCACAAGTCGCATCCACCCAGTGTTGTAGCCACTGGGAGCAGGCATGACAGACCTTCCATGCTACCCATTCTGAGGTTGAGTGCAATGCTTTGTGATTTTATCGGTTCAAAATGCCAGTATTCGAAAAGCGTTTACACCCTGCAGGCGGCACTCTTTTGTATTCTGAAGGTTAATGGGTTTCACGCGATGGAGAGGAAAAAGGTTCCTGTCCGAGGGCTTTCTATGTAGGAAACACGCCCTCCTGTGAGTAAACAGGTATTCTTTTACCTCCATGAATTTTTGCACCAGTGTCAGAACAGGCGACTTTGGTTCTTTCCCAATACTGGTACCTATCCTGGTGTAGTGCAAACGCTCCTGCCACACCCTTGTACATTAAGCCGGTTGCACAGGTCACGAGAAGCTCTTAGGATCAAGGTAAAACACGAAAGATTTTTCACACTGTTCCTTCTGTGACAGAAAACTTTCCTCGTGTGTGACTGGGCAAGCATTTGTAGCACTAATCCTCCATTTCGCATTGGTAAAAACGAGGTATGGTGGAGGGAATCCAGAGGTGCTGCATGTGAGAGGAATGGAAAGCTTTCTTGTCAGTTCGGTGAACATGTATAATCATGTAAAGGATAAAGCCAATTGGTCATACCCTACAAAAGACTACTAGGCCCTGTCTTCTTGAACTGGGTTGTAAAGACCTAGGTAATGCAAGGCACACAGGCTCTGCTCTCACATCTATCCTCATTTGGCTCTGACAGCAGCTATTGGAAGATTGTTTCAATGTGTGTCTTCTCCTCAAGAAGAGATAGGATGTCATTTCTCCACGGAAAATCACTCTAAACTCCAAATAGATATGCTGTCTTTTCCAGTAAGCCAGGTAACGGAAGTTTCAGGCATATTCTGCCAAAATTTGAAGGGAGCTTTTCTCCGGGATTTGGAGTCACTGGTGGGTTTTTTGTGAGATCTTCATTACCAAGGCTTCTGAGGTCACTTGGAACTGTCCATGAATGCCCGGGTACAAGTTCCCAGTATGTGAAAGCACTTCCAGCAGCATTCAATGGTTTCTGTCAAATTCATAAAGGTGTGTGTCGCTCACAAGCTGGCATGGCAGAAAATTCATGCATAATCTCCCTTTTGTGTAGGAAACTGCATACAAGGGAGTGAGGAACTTTTGGTTTTATTGACAGCATCGTGGCACCAGTGATACACAGCAAACCCTCTGAGTCTTTCCTCACACCAGGTACCACCCTTTGATAGAGGCAGAGGCTCCCTTAACCCATAGCCAACGAACAATTTCCCATGGCATTCGGATGGTGTCAGAACAGAGACAACGACATGAAGTTTCTCTTCTTGTGTTGTTACACTGAATGCAATGGTGACTTTCAGAGAGACACAGGTGTTGATTTGTTCTTTATATCTGGATGGTCTGGGTTTATTTATTTATTTTTTAAACAACTTTTGGATTTGGAGGTAAAAGATATTGGAATCTGCGAGTAGGTGGGAAGGCTTTTCAGTTGGTTTGGTGTAGTACGTTCTCTATCTAAGGACGGATGCCCATGACTCTTTCCCTTAGGAGAACTTGTAGGCACGCTGTCCTTCAGGAGAGTGCAGGAAATTCAGGACGTGTGAAAAATGCCCTTGCTATAAATCCCTATATACCGTGTCCTATATTGTTTTGAATCCTGGAAACGTGCCCTTTCCAGAGGTTCCATAAAGCTGCACGTTTACAATCTGAATTCTAACAAAGAACAGGGCTAAATGTTTCAATCTACCTGGAAAGACCTGGTGTGTCCCTATACGCAATAACTGTTTTTCTATCAGTGGAACTCAGAAAACCTTAGACACCGTTGTCTTTCCATGCAAGTAGCTTCCACCAGGTGTTTGAGCGGCTGGGAGCTAACATGACAGTTCTTCCAAGCTACCCATTCTGAGGTTGAAGGCAATGCTTTTGATGTCACGGGTTCAGAAATCCAGCATCCTAAAAACTGTTTACACAGTGCTGGTGGTCCTGTTTTCTATTCTGAAGGGTGATATGTTTTACCCCAAGGAGAGGAAAAACGTTCATGGCTGAGGGTTTTCCCTGTAGGGAACAGGAGCTCCAGTGAGTAAGCGGGTACTGTTTGACCTCAGAGAATTGTTGCTCTAGTATCGGAACAGGTGACATTGATTCTTTCCTAAAATTGGTATCTGGGTGTAGTCAAATCCTCCTGCCACACGCTTATACATTAAGGGGGTTGCCCAGGTTTCCAGTAGGGCTTTGGGTCAAGATAACACACCAAAGGTTTTTCACACTCTTCCTTCTCTGACAGAAAGCTTTCCTGGTGTGGGATTGGGCAAGGATTTTTTCCACTAATCCTCCATTTCGCATTGGTAAGAACGGGGTCTTGTTGATGGAATCCTGAGGTGCTGCATGTGCGAGGAATGGAAAGCTTTCCAGTTAGTCCATTCAACATTTTACCCATGGGAAGGATGAAAATAGTTGGTCGAACTCTACCAGAGAACTACTAATCCCTGTCTTCTTGTACTGGTTGGTAAAGACCTAGGGCATGAAAGGCACACAGCCTCTTGCCTTACATCTATCTTCATTTGGCTCCGAGAGAGCTATTGCAAGACCGTGTTCATGTGTCTCTTCTCCTCGAGAAGAGATGGCATGTTGTTTCTCCACAGAAAATCACTCTCAACTCCAAACAGAAATGTGACCGTTTCCAATAAGCCAGGGAATGGAAGTTTCAGGCACTTTCAGCTGAAAGGTAAAGGAAAATTTTATCTAGGATTTGAGGCACTGGTGGGAGTTTTGTGAGTTCCGCAGTACCCAGGATTCTGAGATCGCTTGGAATTGTGCATGAATGCCTGGTTACAAGTTCCCAGTGTGTGAAAGCATTTCCGCCAACATTCAATACTTTCTGGCAAATTCCCAAACGTATGTGTCTCTGACAAGAGAGCACGCCAAAACATTCATGCAAAGTCTCAGTTCTTTGAAGGAAACTGTGTCCACAGTGTGAGGCACTTCGGGTTCTCTTTGACAGAATTGTGGCACCAGTGATACACAGCGGCTACACTGAGTCTTTTCTCATACCGTGTACCACTCTGAAATGGAGGCAAGGCCTCCTTAATCCGAAGCCAATGAAAAGCTTCCCATGGTATTCGGACGGTGTCAGAACAGAGTGAGCAGCATGAAGTATTTCTTTGTGTGTTCTTGTTCGGAATGCAATGGTGACATTGTGAGAGACACAGGTGGTGATGAGTTCTTTATAACTGGGCGGTGTCTATTTATTTATTTATCTTTTAAACAACTTTAGGATTTGGAGGTAAAAGACATTGGAATCTGCGACTAGGTGGGAAAGCTTTTCAGTCAGTTTGGTGCAGTATGTTCTCTATCTGTGGCGGGATGCCATAGTTTGCTTCCATTAGGAGAACTTGTAGGTCCGCTGTTCCTCAGCGCAGTACAGGAAAATCAGGACGTGTCAAAAATGCCCGTGCTATATATCCCTCTATAGCATGTCCTATATTGTTTTGAAACCTGGAATCATGCCTTTCTAGAGGTCCCGTAAAGCTGCAGGTTTACAGCCTGAATTCTAAGAAACAACAGGGGGAAATGTTTTCAATCTGTCTGGAAAGGCCTGGTGACCCTATATGGAATGAATGTGTTTCCTGACATAGAACTAAGAAAGCCTTAGACACCGTTGTCTTTCAGCACCAGTCCCATCCAGCTGGTGTTGTAGCCACTGGGAGTAGGCATGACAGACCTTCCATGCTACCCATTCTGAGGTTGAAGACAATGTTTTGTGATGTTACCGGTTCAAAATGCCAGTATCAAAAAAAAAAAAAGGTTTTACACGCAGCAGGTGGCACTGTTCTCTATTCTGAAGGATGATGTTTTTCACGTCACAGAGGAAAAACGTTCGTACCCGAGCACTTACTATCTAGGAAACATGAAACGCTGTCAGTAAACAGGTACTGTTTCTCCTCAGAGAATTGTCACACCAGTGTCAGAACAGGTGACTGTTTCTTTCCTAATATTGGTACCATTCCGGGTGTAGTGCAAACGTTCTTGCCACACCTTTATACATTAAGGGGGTTGCGCTGGTCACCAGAAGCTCTTAAGATCAAGATAACACAAAAGGTTTCTCACACTGTTCCTTCTGTGACGGAAAGCTTTCCTGGTGTGCGATAGGGCAAGGATTTGTTCCACTAATCCTCCATTTTGCATTGGTAAAAACGAGGTCTGGTGGAGGGAGTCCAGAGGTGCTGCATGTGTGAGAAATGGAAAGCTTTCCTGTCAGTCCGCTAAACATGTTTACTCATGTAAAGGATGAAGCCAATCCTTTGGTAGTCTTAATCTACAGAAGCACTAATAAGACTTGGCTTCTTGAACTGGGTGGTAAACTCCTATGTCATGCAAGGCACACAGGCTCTGGTCTCCCTCTATGTTCCTTTGGCTCCGAAAGCAGCTCTTGGAAGAACGTGTAAATGTGGGTCTTCTCCTCGAGAAGACATGGCTTGGCGTTTCTCCACGGAAAATCACTCTAAACTCCAATCAGAAATGCTACCTTTTCCAGTAAGCCAGGGAATGGAGTTTCAGGAAATTTCGACCGAAATTTGAAGGGAGATTTCTCCGGGATTTGGAGTCACTGGTGGGTTTTTTGTGAGATCTTCAGTGCCAAGTCTTCTGAGGTCGCTTGGAAATGTGCCTGAATGCCCGGGTACAAGTTGCCAGCATGTGAAAGCACTTCCGGCTACATTCAATGGTTTCTGTCAAATTCATAAAGGTTGTGTCTCTCACAAGCTAGCATGCAAGAACATTCACGCACGATCTCCCTTTTGTGTAGGAAACTGCGTACAATTGGGTGAGGCACTTTGGGTTCTCTTTGACAGAATCGTGGCTCCGGTGACCCAGCAGCCACATTGAGCCTTTCCTCACACCAGGTACCACCCTTTGATAGAGGCAGAGGCACCCTTACCCGTAGTCAATGAACAATTACCCATGGCTTTCGTTCAGTGTCAGAACAGAGACAACAGCACCAATTTTCCCGTCTTGTGTTCTTACACTAAATGCATTGGTGAGATTGAGAGAGACACAGGTGTTGATTTCTTCTTTATATCTGGACCGTCTGGGTTTATTTATTTATGTTTTTAAACAACTTTTGGGTTTGGAGGTACAAGATATTGGAACCTGCGATAGGTGGGAAGGTTTTTCAGTCAGTTTGGTGTAGTACGTTCTCTACCTAAGGACGGATGCCCATGTCTGCTTCCCTTAGGAGAACTTATAGGCACGCTGTCCTTCAGCAGAGTGCAGGAAACTCAGGACGTGTCGAAAATGCCCTTGCTATATATCCCTTTTTAGCATGTCCTATATTGTTTTGAACCCTGGAAACAAGCTCTTTGCAGAGCTTCAATAAAGCTTCACGTTTACAACTTGAATTCTAACAAAGAACAGGGCGATGTGCTTACATTCTGCCTGGAAAGACCTGGTGTCCCCATACAAAATGACTGTTTTTCTATCAGTGGAACTCAGAAAGAGTTAAACACCATTGTCTTTCGGTGCATGTAGCTTCCACCAGGTGTTGGAGCGGCCTGGAGCTGGTATGACAGACCTTCCAAGCTACTCATTCTGAGGTTGAAGTCAACACTTTGTGACGTTATGCGTTCAGAATGCCAGTATCCTAAAAAGTGTTAAAACATTGCTGGTGGCCCTGTTTTCTACTCTATATGGTGATATGGTTTTACACCAAGAGAGGGAAGACTTTAGTGTCCAAGTGCTTTCCGTGTAGGAAACAGAAGCTCCAGTGAGTAAGGAGGTACTCTTAGACCTCAGAGAATTTTTGCTCTACTGTTGGAGCAGGCGACTTTGCTTCTTTCCTAAAATTGGTATCTATCCGGGTGTAGTGCAAATACTCCTTCCACACCCTTATACATTAAGGGGGTTTCCCAGGTGTCCAGAAAGTCTTAGGATCAAGATAACACACCAAAGGTTTTTCACACTGTTCCTTCTGTGACAGAAAGCTTTCCTGATGAGGGATTGGGCAAGGAATTTTTCCACGCATCTTCCATTTCCCATTGGTAAAAAAGGGGTCTGGTGTACCAAATCCAGAGGTGCTGCATGGGCGAGGAATGGAAAGCTTTCCTATTTGTCCATTCAACATGTTCAGTCATGGAAAGGATGAAAGCAATTGGCCGAACTCTACCAAAGAACTACTAACTCCTGTCTTCTTCTACTGGGTGGTAAAGACCTAGGTCAGGAAAAGAACACAACCTCTTCCCTCACATCTGTCTTCATATGGCTCTGAGAGAACCTATTGCAAGATCGTTTTAATGTGTCTTTTCTCCTTGAGAAGAGATGGCATGTTTTTTCCCCACAGAAAATCACTCTAAACTCCAAACAGAAATGTGACCTTTTCCAGTAAGCTAGGGAATGGAAGTTTCAGGCACTTTCAGCTGAAAGGTGATGGGAAACTTTGTCCGGGATTTGAGGAACTAGTGTGTTTTTGGTGACATCTTCAGGGACAAGGATTCTGAGGTTGCTGGAAGTGTGCATGAAGGCCCGGGTACAAGTTGCCAGTATGTGAAACACTTCTGACTACATTCAATGGCTCCCGTGAAATTCATAAATGTAAGTGTTTCTCAGAAGCTATCAAGCCAAAACATTCATGCACGATCTCCCTTTTTTGTAGGAAACTGTGTCCAATGGCGTGAGGGACTTCGGGTTCTCTTTGACATAATGGTTCCACCAGTGATACACAGCGGCCACACTGACTCTTTCCTCACACAGGGTACCACCATTTTTTACAGGCAGAAGCGTCATTAACCCATAACCAATGAACAATTTATGCATGGCATTCTGATGTTGTCAGAACATAGACAACCGCACGAAGTTTCTCTTCTTGTGTTCTCGCACTGAATTAAAAGGTGACTCTGTGAGAGACACAGGTGTTCATATGTTCTTTATGTCTGGACAATCGGAGTTTATTTATTTATTTTTTAAAACACCTTTAAGATTTGAAGGTTAAAGATATTGGAATCTGCACATAGGTGGGAACGCTTTTCAATTGGTTTGGTGCAGTATGTTCTCTATCTAAGGATGGATGTCCATGTTTGCTTCCCTCAGGAGAACTTGTAGGCCTGCTGTCCTTCAGCAGAGTGCCGGAAATTCAGGATGTGTGAAAAATGCCCTTGCTATAATCCCTAAATAGCACAACCTATATTGTTTTGAAACCTGGAAACGTGCTCTTTCCAGAGGTTCCAGAAAGCTGCACGTTTACAGCCTGAATTCTAACAAAGAACAGGGGTAATTGTTTTCAAACTGTCTGGAAAGTGCTGGTGTCCCTATACGCAATGACTCTTTCTTATCAGTGGAACTCAGAAAGCCTGAGACACCGTTGCCTTTCAGCCCAAGTAGCTTCCAACAGGTGTTGGATCGGCTCAGAGCTGGCATCACAGACCTTCCAAGCTACAAATTCTGAGGTTTAAGGCAAGACTTTGTGATGTTACGGGTTCAGAATGCCAGTATCCAAAAAAGCGTTTTCACACTGGTGGTGGCCCTGTTTTCTGTTCTGAAGGGTGATGTGTTTTACGCCAAGGAGAGGAAAAACATTCGTCTCTGAGTGGCTTCCTTGTAGGAAACAGGAGCTCCAGTGAGTAATCAGGTACTGTGTGACTTCAGAGAATTGTGGCTCTAGTGTTGGAAGAGGCGACTTTGATTCATTCCTAAAATTGGTATCTATCCGGGTGTACTGCAAATGCTCCTGCCACACCCTTATACATTAGGGTGTTGCCCAGGTCACCAGAAGCTCTTAGGATCAAGATAACACACCAAAGGTATTTCACACTGTTCCTCTCTGACACAAAGTTTTCCTGGTGTGAGATTGGGCAAGGATTTGTTCCACTAATGTTCCCTCCCGCATTGGTAGAAAAGAGGTCTGGTGGAGGGAATCCAGAGGTGTTGCATGTGTGAGGAATGGAAAGCTTTCCTGTCAGTTCATTCAACATGTTTACTAATGGAAAGGATGAAAACAATTGGTCGAACTCCACCAAAGAACTACTAAGCCCAGTCTTCTTCAACTGGGTGATAAAGACCTAAGACATGAAAGGCACACAGCCTCTTACCTCACATCTATCTTCATTTGGCTCCTAGAAGAGCTATTGGAAGACTCTCTTAATGTGTTTCTTCTCATCAAGAAGAGATGGCATTGTGTCTGTCCACAGAAAAATCACTCTAAGCTCCAAACAGAAATGCAACCTTTTCCAATAAGCCAGGGAGTTGAAGGTTTAGGCACTGTCAGCTGAAAGTTGAAAGGAAATTTTGTCCGGGCTGAGGCACTGGTGAGTGTTTTGTGAGATCCGCAGTGCCAAGTCTTCTGAGGTCACTGTGAAGTGTGCATGAATGCCCGGGAAAAAGTTCCAAGTGTGTGAAAGCATTTCCGCCCACATTCATTACTTTCTGTCAAATTCATAAACGTATGTGTCTCTCCCAAGTGAGCAGGCCAAAACATTCATGCATGGTCTCCATTCTTTAGAGGAAACTGCGTCCACACTGTGAGGCACTTCGGGTTCTCTTTGACAGAAATGTGGCACCAGTGATACACAGCGGCTACACTGAGTCTTCTGTCACATCTTGTACCACTCTGAGATAGAGGCAGAGGCCTACTTAGTACAAAGACAATGAAAAAATCCCCACAGCATTCGGACAGTGTCAGATCAGAGAGAGAAACACAAAGTTTTTCTTCATGTTTTCTTTTACTGAATGCAATGGTGACATTATGAGAGACACAGGTGGTGATTTGTTCTTTATAACTGAACGGTCTCGATTTATTTATTTAATTTTTTTAAACAACTTTAGGATTATAAGGTAAAAGATATTGGGATCTGCGACTAGGTGCGCAGGCTTTTCAGTCAGTTTGGTGTAGTACGTTCTCTATCTAAGGACGGGTGCCCATGTTGCTTCACTTAGGAGAACTCGTAAGCTGCTGTCCTTCAGCAGAGTGCAGGAAGTTCAGGACGTGTGAAAAACACCCTTGCAATATATCCCTATATAACATGTCCAATATTTTTTTGAACCCTGGAAACGTGCCCTTTCTAGAAGTTCCATAAAGCTGCACGTTTACAACCTGAGTTCTAACAAAGAACAGAGGGATGTGCTTTCATTCTGCCTGGAAAGACCTGGTGTCCCCATACACAATGACTATTTTTCTATCAGTGGATCTCAGCGTTAGACACCATTGTCTTTGCACGCAAGTAGCTTCCACCTGTTGTTGGAGAGGCTGGGAGCTGGCATGACAGACCTTCCAAGCTACCCATTCTGAGGTGGAAGGCAACGCTTTGTGATGTTACGTGTTCAGAATGCCAGTATCCTATAAAGCGTTTACACACTGCTGGTGGCCCTGTTTTATATTCTGAAGGGTGATATGTTTTATGCGAAGGGGAGGATGAGTGTTTTCCGTGTAGGAAACAGGAGCTCAAGTGAGTAAGCAGGTACTCTTTGACCTTAGAGAAGTGTTGCTCTAGTGTCAGAATAGGCGAGTTTGATTCTTTCCTAAAGTTGGTATCTATCCCGGTGTAGTGCAAATGCTCCTGCCACACACTTATACATTAAGGGGTTGCCCAGCTGTCCAGAATGTCTTAGGATCAAGATACACACCAAAGGTTTTTCACACTGTTCCTTCTGTGACAGAAAGTTTTCCTGGTGTGGTATTGGGCAAGGATTTTTCCCACTCCTCCTCCATCTCACATTGGTATAAAACCGGGTCTGGTGGAGGGAATCCAGAGATGCTCCATATGCGAGGAATGGAAAGCTTTCCTATTAGTCCATTCAACATGTTCACTGATGGAAAAGATGAAAGTAATAGGTCGAACTCTACCAAAGAACTACTAATCCCTGTCTTCTTGAACTGGGTTGCAAAGACCTAGGTAATGAAAGACACACAGCCTCTTGCCTCACATGTATCTTCACTTGGCTCCAAGAGAAGCTATTACAAGACCATGTTAAAATGTCTCTTCTCCTCGAGAAGAAATGGCATGTTGTTTCTCCACAGAAAATCACTCTAAACTCCAAACAGAAATGCGCCCTTTCCAGTAAGCCAGGGAAAGGAAGTTTCAGGCACCTGAAAGGTGAAAGGAAATTTTGCCCCGTTTTGAGGTCCTGTTGGTTGTTTTCTGAGATCCGCAGTGCAAATGCTTCTGAGGTCGGTTGGAAGTGTGCATGAATGCCCAGGTACAGGTTCCAAGTATGTGAAAGCCTTTCCACCAACATTCAATACTTTCTGGCAATTACACAAACTATGTGTCTCTCACAAGACAGCACACCAAAATATTCATGCTCCTACATGCTCCATACCCGGGGGGTGATGTTTTTGGGCTGACTGGGGAATTGTTCCTTGCCTCTGGGTTTGGAGGCCTCTACTTCTCTCACAGGGAAGTACATGATCTGAGGGTAGACTCAAATTTGTCACTGTATACCACTGGTGCCAGGAAACTATCAAAGAGAAACTGAAGTGAGTCAGCTCCGTGTCATCAATTGCCTACACAGAAGGCACACCGTGCTTGAAAGTTCTGGCTTCCTACACGGCGAGAGACACATACCCTTATGGATTTGAAAGCAAGCCTTAGCAGTTGACAGCAAAGGCTCTCACATATGGGGAGCTTGTCCCCGACCACACTTGCATGCATCCCAGCGGATACAGATGTTTTGCCATGCACTTTTTGCAAAATACACATCTTCTCCTCCAAACAACGGACAAGTTCTCTTCAACGGTCAGTGAAAAGGCCATTAAAGTCCCCACCTCTCGCATAACGGGAAAGTTAATCCATGTGTCTTATGAGATAGAGTGTTTTGCGTGGAAAAATGATAGCATCCTCCTAATGAGGAGAAGACCACACATGAACATGGCCTTACAAAACTTCTGTTGTAATGAGATATGAATACATGCAAAAGCAGAGCCCATCTGCTCTGCATGCCTTGGTTATTTGTCAGTTCGTTGAAGAACAAAGGCCTATTAGTCCTTTGGTAGGGTAGGACACCTTGGCCCCATTTTTCTGGGAGTAAAATAGTTGATAGCATGGAAAGGATAACGTTCCATTCCCGGTTTATTCAGCACTCTTCGATTCCCTCAAGCAACCCTCGTTAGTAACACTGAGAGATGGAGATTTAGAGGGAAAAATCCTTGAGAAAGTTCCACACCAGGAAGCTTTCCTTCACCGAAGGAATACCGTGTGGAAAACTTTTTGGTAGTGTCTTGCTTCTGGTGACATGGGCAACCCATTCTCTTCTATTGGGGGGGCGGCAGCCTTGCCACAGTGTGTGGTGAGTTACCAACTCGTGTAATGAACCAAAGTCGCCTATTCCAACACTGGTGCAACAAGTCTCTGAGTTCTAACAGTGCCCGCTTCAAACACTGTTACTACATTTCCTGCATTGAAAGTGCTCGGGCATGAATGTTTTCCTCCTCTGTGGCATGAACCACATTACACTCCTGAGTAGCCAACAATCTCACCAGAAGTTTGGCCATGGTTTCTTTTATTGGCAGTTTAAACATGGAGCATCAAAAGGCCTTATCTTGAACCCGAGAATCGGTATATTTGCAGGTCTATCCTGACGGCTCTGAGCTGCTCCAAACCCGGGGGGGTGAGGGTTGTTGGGCTGTAAATGACGGTGAATAAGCCTTTCTGTGTTTGGTTATTAAGAAACACAGTCCTAGCGCATATGGGTACAGGCGTTTCCCTAGATATTTGAAAAGATTTCACCACGTTCCTTGCTAGAAATCAGGTGTTGAATCTTCAATGTCATAGGTCTTCGAAAATCGGCCTGGTTCCTGGGTCAACACATTACAGCCCAGGCTTTTAGGATATACAGCATGATGAATTTGTGCACATCCTCAATTTCCTGCAATCTCTTGGACGATACAGGGCCAACAAGTCACCAGTGGAAGCAAACATAGGCATCATATCTCGGATGTAGACATACAACAGTCTACTGACTGAAAAACATTCCCACCTAGTCGCAGACTCCAACCTCATTTACCTTCAAAGCTTAAGGCTGTTTAAAAAAAAAATTGAGTCCGTTCAGGTGAACAAATCACCGCCTGAGTCTCCTAAAAGGTCGCCATTGCGTTCAGTATAAGATCTGGTGAAGAAACTCTTCGTGCTTTTATCTTCGTTTTGATACCTTGTGACTGCTTGGGAAATTGTTTGTTACCTCTGAGTTTGGTGGCCCCAGTCTCTCTCAAAGGGAAGTACATGATGTGAGGAGAGACTCGAATTTGCCACTGCATATCACTGGTGCCAGGAAAGGGTCAAAGAAACCCAAAGTGGGTCAGCTCCGTGGCATCAGTTACCTACAGAGAAGGCACAACATGCAGGAAACTTCTGCCTCCTACACTGTGAGAGATACATACGCTTAGGAATTTGAACACAAGCCTTAGCAGGTGACAGCAAAGGCTCTCACGTATGAGGAACCTGTACCCGGGCACTCTTGCATGCCTCCCAGCGAATACAGATGCCTTTGCAGTGCACGTTTTGCAAAAGACACATCTTCTCCTCCTAATCCCGGACAGAAGGTCTCTTCAACTGTCAGTGAAAAGCCCATTAAATTTCCCACCTGTGGCATCCCAGGGAATGTAACACGTGTGTCTTACAGGTTGCAGTGCATTTGCATGGAGAAATGTATGCCTCCTCCACTTGAGGAGCAGACCACACATAAATATGGCCATCCAAAACTTCTCTTGTAGCCAGTTGTGAATACATACAAATCCAGGGCCCTTCTGTTCTGCATGCCATGGGACTTTGCCAGGCCGTTGAAGAAGAAAGACCTGTTAATCCTTTGATAAGGTAGGACACCTTGGCTGCATTATCTTTGGGAGTCAAAGAGTTGACTGCATGGAAAGGAAAACTTTCCCTTCCCAGTTTTTCAGCACTCTTGGATTCCCTCAACCAGCCCTCTTTTATAACAATGCGAGATGGAGAATTAGTTGGGAAAAAAATCCTTGTGCAAGTTCCACACCAGGAAGATTTCCTTCACCAAAGGAATACTGTGTGGAAGCCTTTTTGGTAGTGTCTTGCTTCTGGTGACATGGGCAACCCATTGTCTTCTATTGGGGGGGCAGCAGCCTTGCCACAGTGTGCGGTGAGTTATCAACTCGTGTAATGAAACAAAGTCGCCTGTTCCAACACTGGTGCAACAAGTCTCTGAGTTCTAACAGTGCCTGCTTCAAGCACTGTTACTATATTTCCTGCACTGAAAGCGCTCAAGAATGAATGTTTTCCCCCTCTGTGGCAGGAGCCACATTACACTCCTGAGTCGCCAACAATCCCACCAGAAGTTTGGCGATGGTTTCATTTACTGGCAGTTTAAACATGGAGCATCAAAAGACCTTATCTTGAACCCGAGAATCGGTATATTTGCAGATCTATCCTTACGGCTCTGAGCTGCTCCAAACCCGAGGGCGTGAGCGTTCTTGGGCTGTAAATGACGGTGAATAAGCTTTTCTGTGTTTGGTTACTAAGAAACACAGTCCTAGCGCATATGGGTACCAGTCGTTTCCCTAGACATTTGAAAAGATTTCGCCATGTTCTTTGCTAGAAATCAGGTGTTGAATCTTCAGTGTCATAGGTCTTCGAAAATCGGCCTGGTTCCTGGGTCAACACATTACAGCCTTGGTTTTTACGATATGCAGCATGCTGAATTTGTGCACATCCTCAATTTCCTGCACTCTCTTGGATGAAACAGGGCCAAAAAGTGACCAGGGGAAGCAACCATAGGCATCATTTCTTGGATGTAGACATAGTGCCATCTACTGACTGAAAAGCGTTGCCGCCTAGTCGTAGATTCCAACCACAATTTACCTTCAAAGCTTAAGGCTGTTTAAAAAAAAAACAATTGAGTCGGTTCAGGTGAACAAATCACCGCCTGAGTCTCCGACAAGGTCGCCATTGCATTCAGTATAAGATCTGGTGAAGAAACTCTTCGTGCTCCTATCTTCGTTTTGATACCTTGTGACTGCTTGGGAAATTGTTTGTTACCTCTGCGTTTGGTGGTCCCAGTCTCTCTCAAAGGGAAGTACATGATGTGAGGAGAGACTCAAATTTGCCACTACATATCACTGGTGCCAGGAAACTGTCAAAGAGAGCCCGAAGTGTCTCAACCCATTGGCGTCAATTACCTACACAAGAGGGCCACCGTGCATGAATGTTCTGACTTCCTACATTGTGAGAGACCCATAGCCTTATGAATTTGAACATAGGCCTTATAGGTGCCCGCAAATGCTTTCACGTACTAGGACCTTGGACCCTGGCACTCCTGCATGCCTCCAAGTGAATACAGACGCCTTCGCCCTGTACGTCTTGCAAAATACACATCTGGTCCTCCG
This sequence comes from Balaenoptera borealis, assembly GCF_965194805.1. Taxonomy (NCBI): domain Eukaryota; kingdom Metazoa; phylum Chordata; class Mammalia; order Artiodactyla; family Balaenopteridae; genus Balaenoptera; species Balaenoptera borealis. Next base: position 45,962,006 of record NC_138876.1, read on the forward strand.
AACCACAGACACAGGATACCTTCAATGTTTACAGAAAAACCCATTAAAATTCCCACCTCTGGCCTACTGGGAAAGGTAACACTTGTGTCTTGGAGCTTAGAGTGAATTTCCCTGGAGAAATGCATGCATCCTTTCCTCGAGGAGAAGACCACACCTGAACATGGGCTTTCAAAATTTCAGTTGTAGCCAATTGTTAATACACGCAAAACCAGAGACCGTCTGCTCTGCATACCCTGGTTCTTTGTCAGTCTGTTGAAGACTACAGGTCCTCTTAGTCCTCTTGTAGAGTAGGAAACATTCGCTCCATTTTCTCTCCGAGGAAAATTGTTGACTGCGCAAAAAGGACAATTTTCTCTCCCCGGTTGATTCAGCACTACTGGATGCCCTCAACCAGTCCTCGTTTGTAACAATGCAAGATGCAGAATTAGTGGAACAACCTCCCTGTGCATGTTCCACACCAGCAAGCTTTCCTTAACCAGAGGAATACTGTGTGGAAACCTATGGGGAAATGTCTTGCTTCTGGTTACAAGGGCAACCTATTGTCTGGTATTGGTGTGGCAGCCACCTTGGCACTATGATCAGGGAGATACCAACTTGTGTAATGAAACAAAATCACCTGTTCCAACACTGGTGCCACAAGTCTCTGAGTTCGCCCAGTGCCTGCTTCATGCACTGCTGCAACGTTTCCTATACAGCAGCACTCGGGCATGAAGGATTTCACCCTCTGTGGCAAGAAACACGTTACCCTTCTGGGTCAAGAAGAAGCCCAGCAGCATCGTGGACCAAGTTTCTTTTTATTGGCATTTTGAACGCCGAGCTTCACAATTCCTTGTCTTCAACCTTAGAATGGCAATTTCAGCAGCTCTATACTTCCTGCTCCTATATGCTCCATATGCGGAGGGTGACGTTTCTGGGTTTTAAGCACTCAGTGAACAAGTTTTTCTCTATTGGCTTGTTAAGAATCACAGTGGTCGTGTATATGCGAACCAGATGTTTCCCTACAAGTTGGAAAAGACTTCCCCCCATTCTTTGGTAGAATTGAAGTTGTACACCTGCAGCTTTTTACCTCTTCTGCAAAGGGAGTCTCTCCAGGTTCAACTCATTAGAGCCCAGGCTTTTGGGATATAGAACTGACTATATTTTGTGCCCTTCCTCAATTTCCTTTACTCTGCTAAAAGAAAGAAGACCAAAAAGGTCACCAGGGGAAGCAAACTGAGGCCTCTTTACTTGGATGCAGACATAGTGCCTTCAACTGACTGAAAGGTTTCCCGCCTACTCGTAGATTCCAACCAAATTTACCCTCAAAGCTAAACGTTGTTTGAAACCAAGAATCGAGACTCTTCAGTTATAAAGAACCGATCACAGCCTGAGTCTACTACACTTTCGCATTGCATTCCTTCTAAGAACAAACGAAGAAATTCTTAGTGCTAGTATCTTAGTTTTGAGATCTTGTGACTGATTGGGGAATTGTTCCTTGCCTCTGGGTTTGGAGGCCTCTACCTCTCTCACAGGGAAGTACATGATGTGAGGGGAGACTGAAATTTACCACTGCATATCACTGGTGCCAGGAAAGGGTCAAAGAGAACCCAAAGTGGGTCAGCTCCGTGACTCCAGTTACCTATAGAGAAGGTACACTGTGCAGGATAATTCTGGCTTCCGACACTGTGAGAAACACATATGCTTATGAATTTTAACGCAAGCCTTAGCAGGTGACAGCAAAGGCTCTCACGTATGAGGAACTTGTACCTGGGCACTCTTGCATGCCTCCCAGCGAACAGAGATGCTTTTGCAGTGCACGTTTTGCAAAAGACATATCTTCTCCTCCTAATCCCGGACACAAGGTCCCTTCAACTGTCAGCGAAAAGCCCATTAAATTTCCCACCTGTGGCATACCGGGGAACGTATCATGTGTGTCTTGTAGGTTACAGGGCATTTGTGTGGAGAAATGTATACCTCCTCCACTTGAGGAACACACCACACATCAATATGCCCGTCTAAAACTTCTCTTGTAGCCAGTTGTGAATACATGCAAACCCAGAGCCCGTCTGCTCTGCATGCCGTGGTTCTTTGACATGCCGTTGAAGAAGAAAGACCTGTTAGTCCTTTGGTAGGATAGGACACCTTGGCAGCATTATCTTCGGTAGTCAAAGAGTTGACTGTGGAAAGGAAAACTTTCCCTTCCCGGTTTTTCAGCACTCTTGGATTCCCTCAACCAGCCCTCCTTTATAACAATGCGAGATGGAGAAATAGGGGAAGAAAACCCTTGTGCAAGTTCCACACCAGGAAGATTTCCTTCACCGAAGGAATACTGTGTGGAAAACTTTTTTTTGTGTCTTGCTACTGGTGACATGGGTAACACATTGTCTTCTCTTGGGGCGGCAGCAGCCTTGCCACAGTGTGCGTTGAGTTACCAACTCGTGTAATGAACCAAAGTCGCCTGTTCCAACACTGGTGCAACAAGACTCTGAGTTCTAACACTGTCTGTTTCAAACACTGTTTCTATATTTCCTGCACTGAAAGAGCTCGGACATGACTGTTTTCCCCCTCTGTGGCATGAACCACATTACACTCCTGAGTCACCAAAAATCCGACCAGAAGTTTGGCCATGGTTTCTTTTATTGGCATTTTAAACACGGAGCATCAAAAGGCCTTATCTTGAACCCGAGAATTGGTATATTTGCAGGTCTATCCTGACGGCTCTGAGCTGCTCCAAACCCGAGGAGGGGTGAGGGTTCTTGGGCTGTAAATGAAGGTAAATAAGCCTTTCTGTGTTTGGTTTTTAAGAAACACAGTCATAGCGCATATGGGTACCAGGAATTTCCCTAGACGTTTGAAAAGATTTCACCACGTTCTTTGCTAGAAATCAGGTGGTGAATCTTCAATGTCATAGGTCTTCGAAAATCGGCCTGGTTCCTGGGTCAACACATTACAGCCCAGGATTTTAGGATATGCAGCATGCTGAATTTGTGCACATCCTCAATTTCCTGCACTCTCTTGGATGAAACAAGGCCAACAAGTGACCAGGGGAAGCAACCATAGGCATCATTTCTTGGATGTAGACATAGTGCCATCTACTGACTGAAAAGCGTGCCCGCCTAGTCGCAGATTTCAACCTCATTTACCTTCAAAGCTTAAGGCTGTTTAAAAAAAAAGAAATCGAGTCGGTTCAGGTGAACAAATCGCCGCCTGAGTCTCCTAAAAGGTCGCCATTGCATTCAGAAAAAGATCTGTTGAAGAAACTCTTTGTTCTCGTATCTTCGTTTTGATACATTGTGACTGCTTGGGAAATTGTTTGTTACCTCTCCGTTTGGTGGCCCCAGTCTCTCTCAAAGCGAACTACATGATGTGAGGAGAGACTCAAATTTGCCACTGCATTATCACTAGTGCCTGGAAACTGTGAAAGACAGCCCAAGGTGTCTCAGCCCCTTGGCGTCAGTTACGTACACAAGAGGGGCACCGTGCATGAAAGTTCTGGCTTCCTACATTGTGAGAGACCTATAGTCTTATGAATTTGAACCCAGGCGGTTGCAGGTGACCGCAAAAGCTTTCACGGACTGGGACTTCAGACCCTGGCACTCCTGCGTGTCTCAAAGAGAATACAGATGCCTTCGCCCTGTAGGTCTTGAAAAATACACATCTGGTCCTCCGAACCATGGATAGAGGATCCTTTCAATGTTCACTGAAAAACCCATTAAATTTCCCACCTCTGGCTTCCTGAGAAAGGTAACACTTGTGTCTTGGAGCTTAGAGTGAATTTCCCTGGAGAAATGCATGCATCCTCTCCTCGAGGAGCAGACCACACATGAACATGGCCTTCCAAAACTTCTGTTGTAGCCGGTTGTGAATACACACAAAACCAGAGACCGTCTGCTCTGCATGCCATGATTCTTTGTCAGTCCTTTGAAGACCACAGGTCCTCTTAGTATTCTGATAGGGTCGGAGACCTTCGCTCCATTTTCTCCACGAGGAAAATTTTTGACTGCGCAGACAGGACAATTTTCCCTTCCCAGTTGATTCAGCACTATTGGATGCCCTCAAGCAGCCCTCGTTTGTAACACTGCGAGATGCAGAATTAGTGGAACCAGCTCCCTGTGCATGGTCCACAGCAGCAAGCATTCCTTTACCAGACGAATAGTGTGTGGAAACATATGGGGTAGTGTCTTGCTTCTGGTTACAAGGGCAACCTATTGTCTGGTATTGGTGCAACAGCCACATTGGTACTTTGATCAGGGACTTACCATCTTGTATATTGAAACAAAATCACCTGTTCCAACACTGGTGCCCCAGGTCTCTGAGTTTGCTCAGTGCCTGCTTCATGCACTGCTGCAACGTTTCCTATACAGCAGCACTCGGGCATGAAGGATTTCACCCTCTGTTGCAAGACACACGTTACCCTTCTCTGTCGAAAAGAAGCCCAGCAGCATCGTGCACCCAGTTTCTTTTTATTGGCATTTTGAATGCCGAGCTTCACAATTCCTTGTCTTCAACCTTAGAATGGCAATTTCAGCAGCTCTGTACTTCCTGCTCCTATATGCTCCATACGCGGAGGGTGACGTTTCTGAGCTTTAAGCACTCGGTGAATACATTTTTCTCTATTGACTTGTTAAGAATCAGAGTGGTCGTGTATATGCGAACCAGATGTTTCCCTACAAGTTGGAAAAGACTTCCCCTCATTCTTTGGTAGAATTGAAGTTGTACACCTGCAGCTTTTTACCTCTTCTGGAAAGGGAGGCTTTCCAGGTTCAAGTCATTATAGCCCAGGCTTTCGGGATATAGAGCATCCAATATTTTATGCCCTTCCTCAATTTCTTTTACTCTGCTGAAAGAAAGAGGGCCAAAAAGGTCACCAGGGGAAGCAAACTCAGGCCTCTTTACTTGGATGAGTCATAATGCCTTCAATTGACAGAAAAGCGTACCCGCATACTCGCATATTCCAACCTAATTTACCCTCAAAGCTAAACGTTGTTTGAAACCAAAAATCGAGACTCTTCAGTTATAAACAACAGATCACAGCCTAAGTGTACAACACTGTTGCATTGCATTCCTTCTAAGAACACATGAAGAAACTCTTGGTGCTAGTATCTTCGTTTTGAGACCGTGAGACTGGGGAATTGTTCCTTGCCTCTGAGATTGAAGGCCACTACCTCTCTCACAGGAGAGTACATGATGTGAGGGGAGACTGAAATTTGCCACTGCATATCACTGGTGCCAGGAAAGGGTCAAAGAGAACCCAAAGTGGGTAAGCTCCGTGACTCCAGTTAACTACAGAGAAGGCACACTGTGCAGGATAATTCTGACTTCCGACACTGTGAGAAACACATATGCTTATGAATTTCAACGCAAGCCTTAGCAGGTGACAGCAAAGGCTCTCACGTATGAAGAACTTGTACCCGGGCACTCTTGCGTGCCTCCCAGCGAATACAGATGCCTTTGCAGTGCACGTTTTGCATAAGACACATCTTATCCTCCTAATCCCGGACACAAGGTCCCTTCATCTGTCAGTGAAAAGCCCATTAAATTTCCCTCCTATGGCATACCGGGGAAGGTATCACGTGTGTCTTGCAGGTTACAGGGCATTTGTGTGGAGAAATGTATGCCTCTTCCACTTGAGGAGCAGACCACACCTGAATATGCCCGTCCAAAACTTCTCTTGTAGCCAGTTGTGAATACATGCAAACCCAGAGCCCGTCTGCTCTGCATGCCGTGGTTCTTTGTCACGCCATTAAAGAAGAAAGACCTGTTAGTCCTTTGGTAGTGTAGGACACCTCGGCAGCATTATCTTCAGTAGTCAAAGAGTGGACTGTGTGGAAAGGAAAACTTTCCCTTCCCGGTTTTTCAGCATCATGGATTCCCTCAACCAGCCCTCCTTTATAACAATGCGATGTGGAGAATTAGTTGGAAAAAATCCTTGTGCAAGTTCCACACCAGGAAGCTTTCCTTCACCGAAGGAATACCGTGTGGAAAATTTTTGGTAGTGTCTTGCTTCTGGTGACATGGGCAACCCATTGTCTTCTATTGGGGGGGCAGCAGCCTTGCCACAGTGTGCGGTGAGTTACCAACTCGTGTAATGAACCAAAGTCGCCTGTTCCATCACTGGTGCAACAAGACTCTGAGTTCTAACACTGCCTGCTTTAAGCACTTTTACTACATTTCCTGCACTGAAAGCGCTCGGGCATGAATGTTTTCCTCCTCTGTGGCATGAACCACATTACACTCCTAAGTCGCCAACAATCCCACCAGAAGTTTGGCTATGGTTTCTTTTATTGGCAGTTTAAACACGGAGCGTCAAAAGACTTTATCTTGAACCCGAGAGTCGGTATATTTGCAGGTCTATCCTGACGGCTCTGAGCTGCTCCAAACGCGGGGGGGTGAGGGTTGTTGGGCTGTAAATGACGGTGAATAAGACTTTCTGTGTTTGGTTATTAAGAAACACAGTCTTAGCGCATATGGGTACTAGGCGTTTCCCTAGACATTTGAAAAGATTTCATCACGTTCCTTGCTAGAAATCAGGTGTTGAATCTTCAATGTCATAGGTCTTCGAAAATCGGCCTCGTTCCTGGGTAAACACATTACAGCCCAGGATTTTAGGATATGCAGCATGCTGAATTTGTGCACATCCTCAATTTCCTGCACTCTCTTGGATGAAACAGGGCCAACAAGTCACCAGGGGAAGCAACCATAGGCATCATTTCTTGGATGTAGACATACTGCCATCTAGTGACTGAAAAGCGTTGCCGCCTATTCGTAGATTCCAACCGCATTTACCTTCAAACCTTAAGGCTGTTTTAAAAAAAAAAAATTGAGTCGGTTCAGGTGAACAAATCACCGTCTGAGTCTCCGACAAGGTCGCCATTGCATTCAGTATAAGATCTGGTGAAGAAACTCTTCGTGCTCCTATCTTCGTTTTGATACCTTGTGACTGCTTGGGAAATTGTTTGTTACCTCTCCGTTTGGTGGCCCCAGTCTCTCTCAAAGCGAACTACATGATGTGAGGAGAGACTCAAATTTGCCACTGCATATCACTAGTGCCAGGAAACTGTCAAAGAGAGCCCAAAGTGTCTCAGCCCCTTGGCGTCAGTTACGTACACAAGAGGGCCACCGTGCATGAAAGTTCTCGCTTCCTACATTGTGAAAGACCCATAGCTTTATGAATTTGAACCCAGGCGGTTGCAGGTGCCCGCAAAGTCTTTCATGTACTAGGACCTTGGACCCTGGCACTCCTGCGTTCCTCCAAGCGAATACAGTTGCCTTCGCCCTGTAGGTCTTGCAAAATACACATCTGGTCCTCTGAACCACAGACACAGGATCTCTTCAATGTTCACAGAAAGGCCCATTAAAATTCCCACTTCTGGCCTACTGGAAAAGGTAACACTTCTTTCTTAGAGCTTAGAGTGAATTTCCCTGGAGAAATGCATGTATCCTCTCCTCGAGGAGCAGACCACACATGAACATGGCCTTCCAAAACTTCTGTTGTAGCCGGTTGTGAATACACGCAAAACCAGAGACCGTCTGCTCTGCATGCCCTGGTTCTCTGTCAGTCTGTTGAAGACGACAGGTCCTCTTAGTCCTCTGGTATGGTCGGACACCTTCGCTCCATTTTGTCCCCGAGGAAAATTTTTGACTGCGCAGAAACTACAATTTTCCCTTCCTGGTTGATTCAGCACTATTGGGTGCCCTCAAGCAGCCCTCGTTTGTAACAATGCAAGATGCAGAATTAGTGGAACAACCTCCCTGTGCATGTTCCACCCCAGCAAGCTTTCCTTCACCAGAGGAATACTGTGTGGAAACCTATGGGGAATGTCTTGCTTCTGGTTACAAGGGCAACCTATTGTCTGGTATTGGTGCGGCAGCCACCTTGGCACTACGATCAGGGAGTTAACAACTTGTGCAATGAACCAAAATCACCTGTACCAACACTGGTGCCACAAGTCTCTGAGTTCGTCCAGTGCCTGCTTCACTCACTGCTGCAACGTTTCCTATACAGCAGCCTTCGGGCATGAAGGATTTCGCCCTCTGTGGCAAGAAACACATTACCCTTCTGTATCGAAAAGAAGCCCAGCAACATTGTGGACCCAGTTTCTTTTTATTGGCATTTTGAACACGGAGCGTCACAATTCCTTGTCTTCAACCTTAGAATGGCAATCTCGGCAGCTCTGTACTTCCTGCTCCTACATGCTCCATATGCGGTGGGTGACGTTTCTGGGCTTTAAGCATTCGGGGAATACTTTTTTCTGTACTGGATTGTTAAGAATCGCAGAGGTTGGGTATATGCGAACCAGATGTTTCCCAACAAGTTGGAAAAGACTTCCCCCCATTCTCTGGTAGAATTCAAGTTGTACACCTGCAGCTTTTTACCTCTCTAGAAAGAGAGTCTCTCCAGGTTCAACTCATTATAGCCCAGGCTTTCGGGATATAGAGCATCCTATATTTTGTGCCCTTCCTCAATTTCCTTTATTCTGCTGAAATAAAGAGGGCCAAAAAGGTCACCAGGGGAAGCAAACTCAGGCCTCTTTACTTGGATGCAGTCATAGTGCCTTCAATTGACAGAAAAGTGTACCCGCATACTCGCATATTCCAACCTAATTTACCCTCAAAGCCAAACGTTGTTTGAAACCAAAAATCGAGACTCTTCAGTTATAAACAACAGATCACAGCCTAAGTGTACAACACTGTCGCATTGCATTCCTTCTAAGAACACACGAAGAAATTCTTGGTGCTAGTATCTTCGTTTTGTGACCGTGTGACTGATTGGGGAATTGTTCCTTGCCTCTGAGTTTGGAGGCCTCTACCTCTCTCACAGGGAAGTACATGATGTGAGGGGAGACTGAAATTTCCGACTGCATATCACTGGTGCCAGGAAAGGGTCAAAGAGAACCCAAAGTGGGTCACATCCGTGATTTCAGTTACATATAGAGAAGGCACACTGTGCAGGATAATTCTGGCTTCCTACACTGTGAGAGACACATATGCTTATGAATTTCAATGCAAGGCTTAGCAGTTGGCAGCAAACGTTCTCACGTATTAGGACCTTGTACACGGGCACTCTTGCATGCCTCCCAGCGAATACAGATGCCTTCGAAGTGCACGTTTTGCAAAAGACACAACTTCTCCTCCTAATCCCGGACACAAGGTCCCTTCAACTGTAAGTGAAAAGCCCATTAAATTTCCCACCTGTGGCATACCGGGTAAGGTACCACGTGTGTCTTGCAGGTTACAGGGCATTTGTGTGGAGAAATGTATGCCTCTTCCACTTGAGGAGCAGACCACACCTGAATATGCCAGTCCAAAACGTCTCTTGTAGCCAGTTGTGAATACATGCAAAACCAGAGCCCGTCTGCTCTGCTTGCAGTGGTCTTCATCATGCCGTTGAAGAAGAAAGACCTGTTAGTCTTTTGGTAGGGTAGGACACCTTGGGAGCATTATCTGCGGTAGACAAAGAGTTGACTGAGTGGGCAGATTTCCAAGACATGTAAGACGTGAGAGAACAGATTTCCTGGAGCTCTTGGAGTGCTGAGGAAATCTAGCTCCCCCAAGGAAGAGTGCAGTGTGTTGCCCTACACTCAACATACACAGGGTGACTGGAAAAGGTTTCCGGGCCTGGATGTTTCTTAGCGGGCCAGAGGAGTCTGTCGGTACTCGGTGTTCTTGCAGGGAATAGGGTGCCCAAGAGAGGTCCTCAGTGTCTTGAAAAGCGTAGGAACGTTAAAAGAAAACAGACCTGAAACTAATGCCTCAAGGAACCTGCTCCAAACTTCTACTTCGGCAGGGCTATTAAAGGCCTTACCTTGAGGAAAGGACTCACGTCAAGTTTCCCGTTAGCTCCAGAGCATGTCAGAAGGAGCTCCTACACAGGCTATGAAAGCACCCTGTTTATTTCGAGAAAACTCCTTCTCTTCCCAGAGTCCTGCCTACAGTAACAAGAGGCCCGTCCAAAACAGTGTTATTTAGGTAGCTTCAAGGCAGCATGAATGGAGCTTTCAAAAAGGGAAAGCAAGGTTTGTGCCATCAGGTCCCCGTTTCCAGTGAACACGCAGCCTACCTCCTTGTGATTTCAACCGAGTAAATATACACTTTAGCTACACACTGGTCCCTTCCCCGATTAAAGTTTTCTTGGCATGGACTTCTGCATGTAGCGAACTGCCTCTCCCAAAGAACGCTCTAGGTATGCTTTCTGGCCTTAGCTACTTCTAAAACCCTGCACTGTAAGAGGAAGAACTGTGCTTTGGTTACAGCAAGAACGCAAGCCGACTTTCTCCTGTAAATATGGGGTGTTTCCATATGAGTTTGTAGAAGGAATGCGAAGCAGAGTTGGTTTGTCTTTGCAGCTCAGTCTAGGGAACTGAGGCAGATTTGCATGCCATGTAGGACTTGAGAGAAGAAATTTCCTGGAGTTGCTGGAGTACTGAGGAAATATAGCTCTCCCAAGGAAGAATGCAGTGTGTTGCCCTACACTCAACATACACAGGGTGACTGGGAAACGTTTCCCTGACTGTAAGTTTCTTAGCAGGCCAGCAGACCCTGCCGGTACTCAGTCTTCTTGCAGGGAATAGGGTGCCCATGCGAGGGTCCTAGGTTTCCTGAAAAGCGTACTAACGTTAAAATAAACAGAACGACGACTAAGGCCTCAGGGAAACAGCTCCACGCTTCCGCATCAGATGGGCTATTCAAGGCCTTACCTTGAGGAAAGTACTCACGTCAAGTTTCTCTTTAACTCCAGAGCATGTCAGAAGGAGCTCCTACAAAGGCTTTGAAAGCACCCTGCTTATTTCGAGAAAACTCCTTTTCTTCCCAGAGTCCTGCATAGAGTAACTAGAGGCTCGTCCAAAACAGTGTTATTTAGGTAGCTTCAAGGCAGCATGAATGGAGCTTTCAAAAACGGAAAGCAAGGCTTGCGCCATCAGGTCCCCATTTCCAGTGAACACGCAGCCTACCTCCTTGTGATTTCTACCAAGTAAATATACACTTAGGTACACACTGGTTCCTTCCCCGAATAAAGTTTTCTTGGCACGGAGTTCTGCATGTAGCGAACTGCCTCTCCCAAGGAAGGCTCTAGGTACGCTTTCGGGCCTTAGCTGCTTCTAAAACCCTGCAGTGTAAGAGGAAGAACTGTGCTTTGGTTACAGCAAGAACGAAAGCCGTCTTTCTCCTGTAAATATGGGGTCTTTCCATATGAGTTTGTGGAAGGAATGCAAAGCAGAGTTGGTTTGTCTTTGCAACTCAGCCTAGGGCACTGAGGCAGATTTGCATGACATGTAGGACTTGAGAGAAGAGTTTTCCTGGAGCTTTTGGAGTGCTGAGGAAATCTACCTCTCCCAAGGAAGAGTGCAGTGTGTTGCCCTGCAGTCAGCATACACAGGGTGAATGGGAAAAGTTTCCGTGCCTGGATATTTCTTAGCATCCCGGTGGAGCATGCCGGTACTCAGTGTTTTTGTAGGGAATAGGGTGCCCATGAGAGGGTCCTAGGTTTCCTGAAAAGCGTACTAACGTTAAAATAACCTGAACGACGACTAAGGCCTCAGGGAAACAGCTCCAAGCTTCCGCACCAGATCGGCTATTCAAGGCCTTACCTTGAGGAAAGTACTCACGTCAAGTTTCCCTTTAGCTCTACAGCATGTCAGAAGGAGCTCCTACACAGGCTGTGAATGCACCCTGTTTATTTCGAGAAAACTCCTTCTCTTCCCAGAGTCCTGCCTACAGTAACTAGAGGCCCGTCCAAAACAGTGTTATTTAGGTAGCTTCAAGGCAGCATGAATGGAACTTTCAAAAGGGGAAAGCAAGGCTTGTGCCATCACGTCCCCGTTTCCAGTGAACACACAGCCTACCTCCTTGTGATTTCTACCAAGTAAATATACACTTCAGCTATACACTTGTCCCTTTCCCAAATAAAGTTTTCTTGGCACCGAGTTGTGAATGAAGCGAACTGCCTCTCCCAAGGAAGGTTCTAGGTATGCTATCGGGCTTTAGCTGCTTCTAAAACCCTGCAGTGTAAGAGGAAAAACTGTGCTTTGGTTACAGCAAAAACGCAAGCCGTCTTTCTCCTGTAAATATGGGGTGTTTCCATATGAGTTTGTAGAAGGAATGCGAAGCATAGTAGGTTTGTCTTTGCAGCTCAGTCTAGGGCACTGAGGCAGATATGCATGACGTGTAGGAATTGAGAGAACAGATTTCCTGGAGCTGTTGGAGTGTTGAGGAAATCTAGCTCTCCAAAGGAAGAATGCAGTGTGTTGCCCTACACTCAACATACACAGGGTGACTGTGAAAGGTTTCCGTGACTGGTTGTTTCTTAGCAGGCCAACAGACCCTGCCGGTACTCAGTGGTCCTGCAGGGAATAGGGTGCCCAGGCGAGGTTCCTAGGTTTCCTGAAAAGCGTACTAACGTTAAAATAAAGCAGAATTGCAAGTAATGCCTGAAGGAAACTGCTCCCTGCTTCCACTTCAGCAAGGATATTCAAGGCTTTACCTTGAGGAAAGTACTCACGTCAAGTTTTCTTTTAGCTCTAGAGCGTCTCAGGAGGATCTCCCACTCAGGATATGAAAGCACCCTGTTTATTTAGAGAAAACTCGTTCCCTTCCCAGAGCCCTGCTTACAGTGAATAGAGACCCGTCAAATCACTGGTATTTATGGAGCTTCAAGGCAGCATAAATGGAGCTTTGAAAATGGGAATGCAAGTCTTCTGCCATCAGGTCCCCGATTCCAGTGAACTCGCAGCCTAACTCCTTGTGATTTCTCCCAAGTAAATATCCACTCTAGCTACACACAGATCCCTTCCCCGAATAACGTTTTCTTGGCACAGAGGTCTGCATGGAACGAACTGCCTCTCCCAAGGAACTTTCTAGGTACGCTATCGGACCTTAGCCTCTTCTAAAACCCTGCAGTGTAAGAGGAAGAACTGTGCTTTGCTTACAACAGGAATGCAAGCCTACTTTACCCTGTAAGTATAGCATCTTAAGCTACGAGTTTGCAGAAGGAATGCGAAGCACATTTGGTTACTCAGTTCATCTCAGCCTAAGACAATGAGACAGATTTGCATGACATCTAGGACTTGAGAGAACAGATTTCCTGGAGCTGTTTGAGTTCTGAGGAAATCAAGGAAAGGTGCAGTATGTTGCCCTATGCTCAGCATACACAGGGTGACTGGGAAAGTTTTCCGGGCCTGAATGTTTCTTAGCAGGTACTCAGTGTTCTTGCAGGGAATAGGGTGCCCATGTGGGGAACCTAGGTTTCCTGAAAAGCGTACTAACGTTAAAATAAACAGAACGACGACTAAGGCCTCAGGGAAACAGCTCCACGCTTCCGCATCAGATGGGCTATTCAAGGCCTTACCTTGAGGAAAGTACTCACATCAAGTTTCTCTTTAACTCCAGAGCATGTCAGAAGGAGCTCCTACAAAGGCTTTGAAAGCACCCTGCTTATTTCGAGAAAAGTCCTTCTCTTCCCAGAGTCCTGCATAGAGTAACTAGAGGCCCGTCCAAAACAGTGTTATTTAGGTAGCTTCAAGGCAGCATGAATGGAGCTTTCAAAAACGGAAAGCAAGGTTTGTGCCATCACGTCCCCGTTTCCAGTGAACACGCAACCTACCTCCTTGTGATTTCTACCAAGTAAATATACACTTAGGTACACACTGGTTCCTTCCCCGAATAAAGTTTTCTTGGCACGGAGTTCTGCATGTAGCGAATTGCCTCTCCCAAGGAACGCTCTAGGTATGCTTTCGGGCCTTAGCTGCTTTTAAAACCCTGCAGTGTAAGAGGACGACCTGTGCTTTGGTTACAGCAAGAATGCAAGCCGTCTTTCTCCTGTAAATATGGTGTTTTTCAATATGAGTTTGTAGAAGGAATGCAAAGCAGAGTTGGTTTGTCTTTGCAGCTCAGTCTAGGGCACTGAGGCAGATTTGCATGACATGTAGGACTTGAGAGAAGAGATTTCCTGGAGCTGTTGGAGTGCTGAGAAAATCTATCTCTCCCAAGGAAGAGTGCAGTGTGTTGCCCTGCAGTCAGCATACACAGGGTGATTGGGAAAGGTTTCCGTGCCTGGATATTTCTTAGCATCCCGGTGGAGCCTGCCGGTACTCGGTGTTTTTGTAGGGAATAGGGTGCCCATGAGAGGGTCCTAGGTTTCCTGAAAAGCGTACTAACGTTAAAATAAACTGAACGACGACTAAGGCCTCAGGGAAACAACTCCACGCTTCCCTACCAGATCGGCTATTCAAGGCCTTACCTTGAGGAAAGGACTCACGTCAAGTTTCCCTTTAGCTCTAGAGCATGTCAGAAGGAGCTCCTACACAGGCTGTGAATACACCCTGTTTATTTCGACAAAACTCCTTCTCTTCCCAGAGTCCTGCCTACAGTAACTAGAGGCCCGTCCAAAACAGTGTTATTTAGGTAGCTTCAAGGCAGCATGAATGGAGCTTTCAAAAAGGGAAAGCAAGGCTTGTGCCATCACGTCCCCGTTTCCAGTGAACACGCAGCCTAACTCCTTGTGATTTCTCCCAAGTAAGTATCCACTCTAACTACACACAAATCCCTTCCCAGAATAACGTTTTCTTGGCACGGAGTTCTGCATGGAACGAACTGCCTCTCCCAAGGAACTTTCTAGGTACGCTATCGGACCTTAGCCTCTTCTAAAACCCTGCAGTGTAAGAGGAAGAACTGTGCTTTGCTTACAACAGGAACGCAAGCCTAATTTCTCCTGTAAGTATAGGATCTTGAGCTACGAGTTTGCAGAAGGAATGCGAAACAGATTTGGTTTCTCAGTGCAGCTCAGCCTAAGAAATGAGATAGATTTGCATGACATGTAGGACTTGAGAGAAGAGATTTCCTGGAGCTGTTGGAGTGCTGAGGAAATCAAGCTCTCCTAAGGAAGAGTGCAATATGTTGCCCTACGCTCAGCATACACAGGGTGACTGGGAAAGTTTTCCGGGCCTGAATGTTTCTTAGCAGGCCAGTGCAGTCTGCCGGTACTCAGTGTTCTTGCAGGGAACAGGGTGCCCATGTGGGGAGCCTAGATTTCCTGAAAAGCGTACTAACGTTAAAATAAACAGAACGACGACTAAGGCCTCAGGGAAACAGCTCCACGCTTCCGCACCAGATCGGCTATTCAAGGCCTTACCTTGAGGAAAGGACTCACGTCAAGTTTCCCTTTAGCTCTAGAGCATGTCAAAAGTAGCTCCTACACAGGCTGTGAATGTACCCTGTTTATTTCGAGAAAACTCCTTTTCTTCCCAGAGTCCTGCCTACAGTAACTAGAGGCCCGTCCAAAACAGTGTTATTTAGGTAGCTTCAAGGCAGCATGAATGGAGCTTTCAAAAAGGGAAAGCAAGTCTTGTGCCATCACGTCCCCATTTCCAGTGAACACGCAGCCTACCTCCTTGTGATTTCTACCAAGTAAATATACACTTCAGCTACACACTGGTCCCTTCCCCGAATAAAGTTTTCTTGGCACAGAGTTATGCATGTAGCGAACTGCCTCTCCCAAGGAACGCTCTAGTTATGCTTTCGGGCCTTAGCTCCTTCTAAAACCCTGCAGTGTAAGAGAAACAACTGTGCTTTGGTTAGAGCAAGAACAGAAGCCGACTTTCTCCTGTAAATATGGGGTGTTTCCAAATGAGTTTGTAGAAGAAATGCGAAGCAGAGTAGGTTTGTCTTTGCAGCTCAGTCTAGGGCAGTGAGGCCGTGTTGCATGATATGTAGGACTTGAGAGAAGAGATTTCCTAGAGCTGTTGGAGTGCTGAGGAAATTTAGCTACCCCAAGGTAGAGTGCAGTGTGTTGCCCTACACTCAACATACACAGGGTGACTGGGAAAGGTTTCGGTGACTGGATGTTTCTTAGCAGGCCAGCAGACGCTGCTGGTACTCAGTGTTCCTGCAGGGAATAGGGTGCCCATGGGAGGGTCCTAGGTTTCCTGAAAAGCGTACTAATGTTAAAATAAAGAAGAACTGCAAGAAATACCTGAAGGAAACTGCACAATGCTTCCAATTCAGCAAGGATATTCAAGGCTTTACCTTGAGGAAAGTACTCATGTCAAGTTTCCTTTTAGCTCTAGAGCGTCTCAGGAGGAACTCCCACCCAGGATATGAAAGCACCCTGTTGATGCAGAGAAAACTCGTTCCCTTTCCAGTACCCTGCCTACAGTGACCAGAGACCCGTCGAAAACACTTTTATTTAGGTAGCTTCAGAGCAGCATGAATGGAGCTTTCAAAATGGGACAGAAAGGCTTGTGCCATCAGGTCCCCGTTTTCAGCGAACACGCAGCCTACCTCCTTGTGATTTCTACCAAGTAGATATACACTCTAGCCACACACTGGTCCCTTCCCTGAATAACGGTTTCTAGGCACGGAGTTTTGCGTGTAGCCAACTGCCTCTCCCAAGGAGCGCTCTAGGTACGCTATCGGGGCTTAGCTTCTTCTAAAACCCTGCAGTGTAAGAGGAAGAACTGTGCTTTGGTAACAGCAGGAACGCAAGGCGACCTTCTACTGTAAGGATGGGGACTTAAGGTACGACTTTGTAGAAGGAATGCGAAGCAGTTTTGGTTTCTCAGTGCCGCTCAGCCTAGGGCAATGAGGCAGTTTTGCATGACATATAGGACATGAGAGAACAGATTTCCTGGAACTATTGGAGTGCTGATGAAATCCAGCTCTCCCAAGGAAGAGTGCAGTATGTTGACCTACACTCAGCATACACAGAGTGACTGGGAAAGGTTTCCGGGCCTGGATGTTTCTTAGCAACCCAGTGGAGCCTGCCGGTTCTCGGTGTTCTTGAAAGGAATAGGATGCCCATGCGAGGTCCTCGGTGTCTTGAAAAGCGAACTAACTTTAAAGGAAAACGGAACTGAAACTAATGCCTCAAGGAAACTGCTCCAAGCTTCCACTTCGGCAGGGCTATTCAAGGCTTAACCTTGAGGAGAAAACTCACTTCAAATTTCCAATTAGCTCTACAGCGTCTCAGGAGGAGCTCCCACGCAGGCTGTGAAAGCACCCTGTTGATTTAGAGAAAACTCCTTCCCATCCCAGTACACTGCCTAAAGTGAACAGAGACCCGTCCAAAACACTGTTATTTAGGTAGCTTCAAGGCAGCATGAATGGAGCATCCAAAATGGGAAAGCAAGGCTTGTGCCATTAGGTCCCCGTTTCCAGCGAACACGCAGCCTACCTCCTTGTGATTTCTACCAAGTAAATATACACTCTAGCTACACACTGGTCCCTTCCTTGAATAAAGTTTATTTGGCACGGAGTTCTGCGTGTAGCCAACCGCCTCCCCCAAGGAGCGCTCTTGCTAGGCTATCGGGCTTAGCTTCTTCTAAAACCCTGCAGTGTAAGAGGAAGAACTGTGCTTTGGTTACAGCAGGAACGCAAGCCGACTTTCTCCTGTAAGGATGGGGTCTTAAGGTATGACTTTGTAGAAGGAATGCGAAGCAGTTTTGGTTTCTCAGTGCCACTCAGCCTAGGGCAATGAGGCAGATTTGCATGACATGTAGGACGTGAGAGAACAGATTTCCTGGAGCTGTTGGAGTGCTGAGGAAATCTAGCTCTCCCAAGGAAGAGTGCAGTGTGTTGCCCTACACTCAAAATACACAGAGAGACTGGGAAATGTTTCCGAGTCGGGATGTTTCTTAGCAGCCCAGTGGAGCCTGCCGGTACTCGGTGTTCTTGCAGGGAATAGGGTGCCCACGCGAGGTCCTTGGTGTCTTGAAAAGCTTACTAACCTTAAGAGAAAACAGACCTGAAACTAGTGCCTCAAGGAAACTGCTCCAAACTTAGCTTCGGCAGGTCTATTCAAGGCTTTACCTTGAAGAAAGGACTCACGTCAAGTTTCCTTTTATCTCTAGAGCGTCTCAGGAGAGGCTCCCACCCAGGCTATGAAAGCACCCTGTTGATGTAGAGAACACTCGTTCCCTTCCCAGAGCCCTGCCTACAGTGACGAAAGTCACGTCCTAAAACTGTTATTTAGGTAGCTTCAAGGCAGCATGAATGGAGCTTTCAAAATGGGAAAGCAAGGCTTGTGCCATAAGGCCCCCGGTTCCACTGAAAACGCAGCCTACCTCCTTGTGATTTCTACCAAGTAAATATACACTCTAGCTACACACTGGTCCCTTCCTTGAATTAAGTTTATTTGGCACTGAGTTCTGCGTGTAGCCAACAACCTCCCCCAAGGAGCGCCCTAGGTAGGCTATCGGGCTTAGCTTCTTCTAAAACCCTGCAGTGTAAGAGGAAGAACTGTGCTTTGGTTACAGCAGGAACGCAAGCCGACTTTCTCCTGTAAGGATGGGGTCTTAATGTATGACTTTGTGGAAGGACTGCGAAGCAGTTTTGGTTTCTCAGTGCCGCTCAGCCTAGGGCAATGAGGCAGATTTGCATGACATGTAGGACGTGAGAGAACACCATTCCTTGAGCTGTTGGAGTGCTGAGGAAATCTAGCTCTCCCAAGGAAGAGTGCAGTGTGTTGCCCTACACTCAAAATACACAGAGTGACAGGGTAAGGTTTCCGGGTCGGGATGTTTCTTAGCAGCCCAGTGGAGACTGCCGGTACTCGGTGTTCTTGCAGGGAATAGGGTGCCCACGCGAGGTCCTCGGTGTCTTGAAAAGCTTACTAACCTGAAAAGAAAGCAGACCTGAAACTAATGCCTCAAGGAAACTTCTCCAAATTTAGCTTCGGCAGGGCTATTCAAGGCTTTACCTTGAAGAAAGGATTCACGTCAAGTTTCCTTTTATCTCTAGAGCGTCTTAGGAGAGGCTCCCACCCAGGCTATGAAAGCACCCTGTTGATGTAGAGAACACTCGTTCCCTTCCCAGAGCCCTGCCTACAGTGACTAAAGACACGTCCTAAAACTGTTATTTAGGTAGCTTCAAGGCAGCATGAATGGAGCTTTCAAAATGGGAAAGCAAGGCTTGTGCCATAAGGTCCCCGTTTCCAGTGAACACGCAGCCTACCTCCTTGTGATTTCTACCAAGTAAATATACACTCTAGCTACACACTGGTCCCTTCCTTGAATAAAGTTTATTTGGCACGGAGTTCTGCGTGTAGCCAACGGCCTCTCTGATGGAGCGCTCTAGGTATGCTATCAGGGCTTTGCCTCTTCTCAAACCCTGCAGTGTAAGAGGAAGAACTGTGCTTTGGTAACAGCAGGAACGCAAGCCGACTTTCTCCTGTAAGGATGGGGTCTTAAGGTATGACTTTGTAGAAGGAATGCGAAGCAGTTTTGGTTTCTCGGTGCCGCTCAGCCTAGGGCAATGAGGCAGATTTGCATGACACGTAGGACTTGAGAGAACAGATTTCCTGGAGCTGTTGGAGTGCTGAGGAAATCTACCTATCCCAAGGAAGAGTGCAGTGTGTTCCCTACACTCAGCATACACAGAATGACTCGGAAAGTTTTCCAGGCCTGGAAGTTTCTTAGCAGCCTAGTGGAGCCTGCCGGTACTCGGTGTTCGTGCAGAGAATAAGGTGCCCACGCGAGGTCCTCCGTTTCCTGAAAAGCTTACTAACGTTAAAGAAAGCAGACCTAAAGCTAATGCCTCAAGGACTCTGCTCCAAGCTTCCACTTCGGCAGGGCTATTCAAGGCTTTACCTTGAGGAAAGGACTCACGTCAAGTTTCCTTATAGCTCTAGAGCGTCTCAGGAGAAGCTCGCACCCAGGCTATGAAAGCACCCTTTTGATGTAGACAACACTCGTTCCCTTCCCAGAGCCCTGCCTACAGTGACTAAAGACGCGTCCTAAAACTGTGACTTAGGTAGCTTCTAGGCAGCATGAATGGAGCATTCAAAATGGGAAAGCAAGGCTTGTGCCATCAGGTCCCCGTTTCCAGCGAACACGCAGCCTACCTCCTTGTGATTTCTACCAAGTAAATACACACTCTAGCTACACATTGGTCCCTTCCTTGAATAAAGTTTATTTGGCACGGTGTTCTGCGTGTAGCCAACCGGCTCCCCCAAGGAGCGCTCTAGGTACTCTATCGGGGCTTAGCCTCTTATCAAACCCTGCTGTGTAAGAGGAAGAACAGTGCTTTGGTTACATCAGGAATGCAAGCCGACTTTCTCCTATAAGTATGGGGTCTTAAGGTATGACTTTGTAAAAGGAATGCGAAGCAGTTTTGGTTTCTCGGTGCCGCTCAGCCTAGGGCAATGAGACAGATTTGCATGACACGTAGGACTTGAGAGAACAAATTTCCTGGAGCTGTTGGAGTGCTGAGGAAATCTAGCTCTCCCAAGGAAGAGTGCAGTGTGTTGCCCTACACTCAGCATACACAGAATGACTGGGAAAGTAGTCCGGGCCTGGAAGTTTCTAAGCAGCCTAGTGGAGCCTGCTGGTACTCTATGTTCTTCCAGGGAATAGGGTGCCCACACGAGGTCCTCGGTGTCTTGAAAAGCTTACTAACCTTAAAAGGAAACAGACCTGAAACTAATGACTCAAGGAAACTGCTCCAACCTTAGCTTCGGCAGGGCTATTCAAGGCTTTACCTTGAGGAAAGGACTTACGACAGGTTTCCTTTTAGCTCTAGAGCGTCTCAGGAGAAGCTCCCACCCAGGCTATGAAAGCACCGTGTTGATGTGGACAACACTCGTTCCCTTCCCAGAGCCTTGCCTACAGTGACTAGAGACCCGTCCTAAAACTGTTATTTAGGTAGCTTCAAGGATGCTTGAATGGAGCATTCAAAATGGGAAAGCAAGGCTTGTGCCATTAGGTCCCCGTTTCCAGCGAACACGCAGCCTACCTCCTTGTGATTTCTACCAAGTAAATATACACTCTAGCTACACACTGGTCCCTTCCTTGAATAAAGTTTATTTGGCACGGAGTTCTGCGTGTAGCCAACCGCCTCCCCCAAGGAGCGCTCTTGCTAGGCTATCGGGCTTAGCTTCTTCTCAAACCCTGCAGTGTAAGAGGAAGAACTGTGCTTTGGTAACAGCAGGAACGCAAGCCGACCTTCTACTGTAAGGATGGGGTCTTAAGGTATGACTTTGTAGAAGGAATGCGAAGCAGTTTTGGTTTCTCAGTGCCGCTCAGCCTAGGGCAATGAGGCAGTTTTGCATGACATATAGGACATGAGAGAACAGATTTCCTGGAACTATTGGAGTGCTGATGAAATCCAGCTCTCCCAAGGAAGAGTGCAGTATGTTGACCTACACTCAGCATACACAGAGTGACTGGGAAAGGTTTCCGGGCCTGGATGTTTCTTAGCAACCCAGTGGAGCCTGCCGGTTCTCGGTGTTCTTGAAAGGAATAGGATGCCCATGCGAGGTCCTCGGTGTCTTGAAAAGCGAACTAACTTTAAAGGAAAACGGAACTGAAACTAATGCCTCAAGGAAACTGCTCCAAGCTTCCACTTCGGCAGGGCTATTCAAGGCTTAACCTTGAGGAGAAAACTCACTTCAAATTTCCAATTAGCTCTACAGCGTCTCAGGAGGAGCTCCCACGCAGGCTGTGAAAGCACCCTGTTGATTTAGAGAAAACTCCTTCCCATCCCAGTACCCTGCCTAAAGTGACCAGAGACCCGTCCAAAACACTGTTATTTAGGTAGCTTCAAGGCAGCATGAATGGAGCATCCAAAATGGGAAAGCAAGGCTTGTGCCATTAGGTCCCCGTTTCCAGCGAACACGCAGCCTACCTCCTTGTGATTTTTACCAAGTATATATACACTCTAGCTACACACTGGTCCCTTCCTTGAATTAAGTTTATTTGGCACAGAGTTCTGCGTGTAGCCAACCGCCTCCCCCAAGGAGCGCTCTTGCTAGACTATCGGGCTTAGCTTCTTCTAAAACCCTGCAGTGTAAGAGGAAGAACTGTGCTTTGGTTACAGCAGGAACGCAAGCCGACTTTCTCCTGTAAGGATGGGGTCTTAAGGTATGACTTTGTAAAAGGAATGCGAAGCAGTTTTGGTTTCTCAGTGCCACTCAGCCTAGGGCAATGAGGCAGATTTGCATGACATGTAGGATGTGAGAGAACAGATTTCCTGGAGCGGTTGGAGTGCTGAGGAAATCTAGCTCTCCCAAGGAAGAGTGCAGTGTGTTGCCCTACACTCAGCATACACAGAATGACTGGGAAAGTAGTCCGGGCCTGGAAGTTTCTAAGCAGCCTAGTGGAGCCTGCTGGTACTCTATGTTCTTCCAGGGAATAGGGTGCCCACACGAGGTCCTCGGTGTCTTGAAAAGCTTACTAACCTTAAAAGGAAACAGACCTGAAACTAATGACTCAAGGAAACTGCTCCAACCTTAGCTTCGGCAGGGCTATTCAAGGCTTTACCTTGAGGAAAGGACTTACGACAGGTTTCCTTTTAGCTCTAGAGCGTCTCAGGAGAAGCTCCCACCCAGGCTATGAAAGCACCGTGTTGATGTGGACAACACTCGTTCCCTTCCCAGAGCCTTGCCTACAGTGACTAGAGACCCGTCCTAAAACTGTTATTTAGGTAGCTTCAAGGATGCTTGAATGGAGCATTCAAAATGGGAAAGCAAGGCTTGTGCCATTAGGTCCCCGTTTCCAGCGAACACGCAGCCTACCTCCTTGTGATTTCTACCAAGTAAATATACACTCTAGCTACACACTGGTCCCTTCCTTGAATAAAGTTTATTTGGCACGGAGTTCTGCATGTAGCCAACCGCCTCCCCCAAGGAGCGCTCTTGCTAGGCTATCGGGCTTAGCTTCTTCTAAAACCCTGCAGTGTAAGAGGAAGAACTGTGCTTTGGTTACAGCAGGAACGCAAGCCGACTTTCTCCTGTAAGGATGGGGTCTTAAGGTATGACTTTGTAGAAGGAATGCGAAGCAGTTTTGGTTTCTCGGTGCCACTCAGCCTAGGGCAATGAGGCAGATTTGCATGACATGTAGGACGTGAGAGAACAGATTTCCTGGAGCTGTTGGAGTGCTGAGGAAATCTAGCTCTCCCAAGGAAGAGTGTAGTGTGTTGCCCTACACTCAAAATACACAGAGAGACTGGGAAATGTTTCCGAGTCGGGATGTTTCTTAGCAGCCCAGTGGAGCCTGCCGGTACTCGGTGTTCTTGCAGGGAATAGGGTGCCCACGCGAGGTCCTTGGTGTCTTGAAAAGCTTACTAACCTTAAGAGAAAACAGACCTGAAACTAGTGCCTCAAGGAAACTGCTCCAAACTTAGCTTCGGCAGGTCTATTCAAGGCTTTACCTTGAAGAAAGGACTCACGTCAAGTTTCCTTTTATCTCTAGAGCGTCTCAGGAGAGGCTCCCACCCAGGCTATGAAAGCACCCTGTTGATGTAGAGAACACTCGTTCACTTCCCAGAGCCCTGCCTACAGTGACTAAAGACGCGTCCTAAAACTGTGACTTAGGTAGCTTCTAGGCAGCATGAATGGAGCATTCAAAATGGGAAAGCAAGGCTTGTGCCATCAGGTCCCCGTTTCCAGCGAACACGCAGCCTACCTCCTTGTGATTTCTACCAAGTAAATACACACTCTAGCTACACATTGGTCCCTTCCTTGAATAAAGTTTATTTGGCACGGAGTTCTGCGTGTAGCCAACCGCCTCCCCCAAGGAGCGCTCTAGGTACTCTATCGGGGCTTAGCCTCTTATCAAACCCTGCTGTGTAAGAGGAAGAACAGTGCTTTGGTTACATCAGGAATGCAAGCCCACTTTCTCCTATAAGTATGGGGTCTTAAGGTATGACTTTGTAAAAGGAATGCGAAGCAGTTTTGGTTTCTCGGTGCCGCTCAGCCTAGGGCAATGAGGCAGATTTGCATGACACGTAGGACTTGAGAGAACAAATTTCCTGGAGCGGTTGGAGTGCTGAGGAAATCTAGCTCTCCCAAGGAAGAGTGCAGTGTGTTGCCCTACACTCAGCATACACAGAATGACTGGGAAAGTAGTCCGGGCCTGGAAGTTTCTAAGCAGCCTAGTGGAGCCTGCTGGTACTCTATGTTCTTCCAGGGAATAGGGTGCCCACACGAGGTCCTCGGTGTCTTGAAAAGCTTACTAACCTTAAAAGGAAACAGACCTGAAACTAATGACTCAAGGAAACTGCTCCAACCTTAGCTTCGGCAGGGCTATTCAAGGCTTTACCTTGAGGAAAGGACTTACGACAGGTTTCCTTTTAGCTCTAGAGCGTCTCAGGAGAAGCTCCCACCCAGGCTATGAAAGCACCGTGTTGATGTGGACAACACTCGTTCCCTTCCCAGAGCCTTGCCTACAGTGACTAGAGACCCGTCCTAAAACTGTTATTTAGGTAGCTTCAAGGATGCTTGAATGGAGCATTCAAAATGGGAAAGCAAGGCTTGTGCCATTAGGTCCCCGTTTCCAGCGAACACGCAGCCTACCTCCTTGTGATTTCTACCAAGTAAATATACACTCTAGCTACACACTGGTCCCTTCCTTGAATAAAGTTTATTTGGCACGGAGTTCTGCGTGTAGCCAACCGCCTCCCCCAAGGAGCGCTCTTGCTAGGCTATCGGGCTTAGCTTCTTCTAAAACCCTGCAGTGTAAGAGGAAGAACTGTGCTTTGGTTACAGCAGGAACGCAAGCCGACTTTCTCCTGTAAGGATGGGGTCTTAAGGTATGACTTTGTAGAAGGAATGCGAAGCAGTTTTGGTTTCTCGGTGCCACTCAGCCTAGGGCAATGAGGCAGATTTGCATGACATGTAGGACGTGAGAGAACAGATTTCCTGGAGCTGTTGGAGTGCTGAGGAAATCTAGCTCTCCCAAGGAAGAGTGTAGTGTGTTGCCCTACACTCAAAATACACAGAGAGACTGGGAAATGTTTCCGAGTCGGGATGTTTCTTAGCAGCCCAGTGGAGCCTGCCGGTACTCGGTGTTCTTGCAGGGAATAGGGTGCCCACGCGAGGTCCTTAGTGTCTTGAAAAGCTTACTAACCTTAAGAGAAAACAGACCTGAAACTAGTGCCTCAAGGAAACTGCTCCAAACTTAGCTTCGGCAGGTCTATTCAAGGCTTTACCTTGAAGAAAGGACTCACGTCAAGTTTCCTTTTATCTCTAGAGCGTCTCAGGAGAGGCTCCCACCCAGGCTATGAAAGCACCCTGTTGATGTAGAGAACACTCGTTCCCTTCCCAGAGCCCTGCCTACAGTGACGAAAGACACGTCCTAAAACTGTTATTTAGGTAGCTTCAAGGCAGCATGATTGGAGCTTTCAAAATGGGAAAGCAAGGCTTGTGCCATAAGGTCCCCGTTTCCAGTGAACACGCAGCCTACCTCCTTGTGATTTCTACCAAGTAAATATACACTCTAGCTACACACTGGTCCCTCCCTTGAATTAAGTTTATTTGGCACTGAGTTCTGCGTGTAGCCAACAACCTCCCCCAAGGAGCGCTCTAGGTAGGCTATCGGGCTTAGCTTCTTCTAAAACCCTGCTGTGTAAGAGGAAGAACTGTGCTTTGGTTACAGCAGGAACTCAAGCCCACTTTCTCCTGTAAGGATGGGGTCTTAAGGTATTTCTTTGTAGAAGGAATGCGAAGCAGTTTTGGTTTCTCAGTGCCGCTCAGCCTAGGGCAATGAGGCAGATTTGCATGACATGTAGGACGTGAGAGAACACCTTTCCTTGAGCTGTTGGAGTGCTGAGGAAATCTAGCTCTCCCAAGGAAGAGTGCAGTGTGTTGCCCTACACTCAAAATACACAGAGTGACTGGGTAAGGTTTCCGGGTCGGGATGTTTCTTAGCAGCCCAGTGGAGACTGCCGGTACTCGGTGTTCTTGCAGGGAATAGGGTGCCCACGCGAGGTCCTCGGTGTCTTGAAAAGCTTACTAACCTGAAAAGAAAGCAGACCTGAAACTAATGCCTCAAGGAAACTTCTCCAAATTTAGCTTCGGCAGGGCTATTCAAGGCTTTTCCTTGAAGAAAGGATTCACGTCAAGTTTCCTTTTATCTCTAGAGCGTCTTAGGAGAGGCTCCCACCCAGGCTATGAAAGCACCCTGTTGATGTAGAGAACACTCGTTCCCTTCCCAGAGCCCTGCCTACAGTGACGAAAGTCACGTCCTAAAACTGTTATTTAGGTAGCTTCAAGGCAGCATGAATGGAGCTTTCAAAATGGGAAAGCAAGGCTTGTGCCATAAGGCCCCCGGTTCCACTGAACACGCAGCCTACCTCCTTGTGATTTCTACCAAGTAAATATACACTCTAGCTACACACTGGTCCCTTCCTTGAATTAAGTTTATTTGGCACTGAGTTCTGCGTGTAGCCAACAACCTCCCCCAAGGAGCGCCCTAGGTAGGCTATCGGGCTTAGCTTCTTCTAAAACCCTGCTGTGTAAGAGGAAGAACTGTGCTTTGGTTACAGCAGGAACGCAAGCCGACTTTCTCCTGTAAGGATGGGGTCTTAAGGTATGACTTTGTAGAAGGAATGCGAAGCAGTTTTGGTTTCTCAGTGCCACTCAGCCTAGGGCAATGAGGCAGATTTGCATGACATGTAGGACGTGAGAGAACACCATTCCTTGAGCTGTTGGAGTGCTGAGGAAATCTAGCTCTCCCAAGGAAGAGTGCAGTGTGTTGCCCTACACTCAAAATACACAGAGTGACTGGGTAAGGTTTCCGGGTCGGGATGTTTCTTAGCAGCCCAGTGGAGACTGCCGGTACTCGGTGTTCTTGCAGGGAATAGGGTGCCCACGCGAGGTCCTCGGTGTCTTGAAAAGCTTACTAACCTGAAAAGAAAGCAGACCTGAAACTAATGCCTCAAGGAAACTTCTCCAAATTTAGCTTCGGCAGGGCTATTCAAGGCTTTACCTTGAAGAAAGGATTCACGTCAAGTTTCCTTTTATCTCTAGAGCGTCTTAGGAGAGGCTCCCACCCAGGCTTTGAAAGCACCCTGTTGATGTAGAGAACACTCGTTCACTTCCCAGAGCCCTGCCTACAGTGACTAAAGACACGTCCTAAAACTGTTATTTAGGTAGCTTCAAGGCAGCATGAATGGAGCTTTCAAAATGGGAAAGCAAGGCTTGTGCCATAAGGTCCCCGTTTCCAGTGAACACGCAGCCTACCTCCTTGTGATTTCTACCAAGTAAATATACACTCTAGCTACACACTGGTCCCTTCCTTGAATAAAGTTTATTTGGCACGGAGTTCTGCGTGTAGCCAACGGCCTCTCTGATGGAGCGCTCTAGGTATGCTATCAGGGCTTTGCCTCTTCTCAAACCCTGCAGTGTAAGAGGAAGAACTGTGCTTTGGTAACAGCAGGAACGCAAGCCGACTTTCTCCTGTAAGGATGGGGTCTTAAGGTATGACTTTGTAGAAGGAATGCGAAGCAGTTTTGGTTTCTCGGTGCCGCTCAGCCTAGGGCAATGAGGCAGATTTGCATGACACGTAGGACTTGAGAGAACAGATTTCCTGGAGCTGTTGGAGTGCTGAGGAAATCTACCTATCCCAAGGAAGAGTGCAGTGTGTTCCCTACACTCAGCATACACAGAATGACTCGGAAAGTTTTCCGGGCCTGGAAGTTTCTTAGCAGCCTAGTGGAGCCTGCCGGTACTCGGTGTTCGTGCAGAGAATAAGGTGCCCACGCGAGGTCCTCCGTTTCCTGAAAAGCTTACTAACGTTAAAGAAAGCAGACCTAAAGCTAATGCCTCAAGGACTCTGCTCCAAGCTTCCACTTCGGCAGGGCTATTCAAGGCTTTACCTTGAGGAAAGGACTCACGTCAAGTTTCCTTATAGCTCTAGAGCGTCTCAGGAGAAGCTCGCACCCAGGCTATGAAAGCACCCTTTTGATGTAGACAACACTCGTTCCCTTCCCAGAGCCCTGCCTACAGTGACTAAAGACGCGTCCTAAAACTGTGACTTAGGTAGCTTCTAGGCAGCATGAATGGAGCATTCAAAATGGGAAAGCAAGGCTTGTGCCATCAGGTCCCCGTTTCCAGCGAACACGCAGCCTACCTCCTTGTGATTTCTACCAAGTAAATACACACTCTAGCTACACATTGGTCCCTTCCTTGAATAAAGTTTATTTGGCACGGTGTTCTGCGTGTAGCCAACCGCCTCCCCCAAGGAGCGCTCTAGGTACTCTATCGGGGCTTAGCCTCTTATCAAACCCTGCTGTGTAAGAGGAAGAACAGTGCTTTGGTTACATCAGGAATGCAAGCCGACTTTCTCCTATAAGTATGGGGTCTTAAGGTATGACTTTGTAAAAGGAATGCGAAGCAGTTTTGGTTTCTCGGTGCCGCTCAGCCTAGGGCAATGAGGCAGATTTGCATGACACGTAGGACTTGAGAGAACAAATTTCCTGGAGCTGTTGGAGTGCTGAGGAAATCTAGCTCTCCCAAGGAAGAGTGCAGTGTGTTGCCCTACACTCAGCATACACAGAATGACTGGGAAAGTAGTCCGGGCCTGGAAGTTTCTAAGCAGCCTAGTGGAGCCTGCTGGTACTCTATGTTCTTCCAGGGAAAAGGGTGCCCACACGAGGTCCTCGGTGTCTTGAAAAGCTTACTAACCTTAAAAGGAAACAGACCTGAAACTAATGACTCAAGGAAACTGCTCCAACCTTAGCTTCGGCAGGGCTATTCAAGGCTTTACCTTGAGGAAAGGACTTACGACAGGTTTCCTTTTAGCTCTAGAGCGTCTCAGGAGAAGCTCCCACCCAGGCTATGAAAGCACCGTGTTGATGTGGACAACACTCGTTCCCTTCCCAGAGCCTTGCCTACAGTGACTAGAGACCCGTCCTAAAACTGTTATTTAGGTAGCTTCAAGGATGCTTGAATGGAGCATTCAAAATGGGAAAGCAAGGCTTGTGCCATTAGGTCCCCGTTTCCAGCGAACACGCAGCCTACCTCCTTGTGATTTCTACCAAGTAAATATACACTCTAGCTACACACTGGTCCCTTCCTTGAATAAAGTTTATTTGGCACGGAGTTCTGCGTGTAGCCAACCGCCTCCCCCAAGGAGCGCTCTTGCTAGGCTATCGGGCTTAGCTTCTTCTCAAACCCTGCAGTGTAAGAGGAAGAACTGTGCTTTGGTAACAGCAGGAACGCAAGCCGACCTTCTACTGTAAGGATGGGGTCTTAAGGTATGACTTTGTAGAAGGAATGCGAAGCAGTTTTGGTTTCTCAGTGCCGCTCAGCCTAGGGCAATGAGGCAGTTTTGCATGACATATAGGACATGAGAGAACAGATTTCCTGGAACTATTGGAGTGCTGATGAAATCCAGCTCTCCCAAGGAAGAGTGCAGTATGTTGACCTACACTCAGCATACACAGAGTGACTGGGAAAGGTTTCCGGGCCTGGATGTTTCTTAGCAACCCAGTGGAGCCTGCCGGTTCTCGGTGTTCTTGAAAGGAATAGGATGCCCATGCGAGGTCCTCGGTGTCTTGAAAAGCGAACTAACTTTAAAGGAAAACGGAACTGAAACTAATGCCTCAAGGAAACTGCTCCAAGCTTCCACTTCGGCAGGGCTATTCAAGGCTTAACCTTGAGGAGAAAACTCACTTCAAATTTCCAATTAGCTCTACAGCGTCTCAGGAGGAGCTCCCACGCAGGCTGTGAAAGCACCCTGTTGATTTAGAGAAAACTCCTTCCCATCCCAGTACCCTGCCTAAAGTGACCAGAGACCCGTCCAAAACACTGTTATTTAGGTAGCTTCAAGGCAGCATGAATGGAGCATCCAAAATGGGAAAGCAAGGCTTGTGCCATTAGGTCCCCGTTTCCAGCGAACACGCAGCCTACCTCCTTGTGATTTTTACCAAGTATATATACACTCTAGCTACACACTGGTCCCTTCCTTGAATTAAGTTTATTTGGCACAGAGTTCTGCGTGTAGCCAACCGCCTCCCCCAAGGAGCGCTCTTGCTAGACTATCGGGCTTAGCTTCTTCTAAAACCCTGCAGTGTAAGAGGAAGAACTGTGCTTTGGTTACAGCAGGAACGCAAGCCGACTTTCTCCTGTAAGGATGGGGTCTTAAGGTATGACTTTGTAGAAGGAATGCGAAGCAGTTTTGGTTTCTCAGTGCCACTCAGCCTAGGGCAATGAGGCAGATTTGCATGACATGTAGGATGTGAGAGAACAGATTTCCTGGAGCGGTTGGAGTGCTGAGGAAATCTAGCTCTCCCAAGGAAGAGTGCAGTGTGTTGCCCTACACTCAGCATACACAGAATGACTGGGAAAGTAGTCCGGGCCTGGAAGTTTCTAAGCAGCCTAGTGGAGCCTGCTGGTACTCTATGTTCTTCCAGGGAATAGGGTGCCCACACGAGGTCCTCGGTGTCTTGAAAAGCTTACTAACCTTAAAAGGAAACAGACCTGAAACTAATGACTCAAGGAAACTGCTCCAACCTTAGCTTCGGCAGGGCTATTCAAGGCTTTACCTTGAGGAAAGGACTTATGACAGGTTTCCTTTTAGCTCTAGAGCGTCTCAGGAGAAGCTCCCACCCAGGCTATGAAAGCACCGTGTTGATGTGGACAACACTCGTTCCCTTCCCAGAGCCTTGCCTACAGTGACTAGAGACCCGTCCTAAAACTGTTATTTAGGTAGCTTCAAGGATGCTTGAATGGAGCATTCAAAATGGGAAAGCAAGGCTTGTGCCATTAGGTCCCCGTTTCCAGCGAACACGCAGCCTACCTCCTTGTGATTTCTACCAAGTAAATATACACTCTAGCTACACACTGGTCCCTTCCTTGAATAAAGTTTATTTGGCACGGAGTTCTGCGTGTAGCCAACCGCCTCCCCCAAGGAGCGCTCTTGCTAGGCTATCGGGCTTAGCTTCTTCTAAAACCCTGCAGTGTAAGAGGAAGAACTGTGCTTTGGTTACAGCAGGAACGCAAGCCGACTTTCTCCTGTAAGGATGGGGTCTTAAGGTATGACTTTGTAGAAGGAATGCGAAGCAGTTTTGGTTTCTCGGTGCCACTCAGCCTAGGGCAATGAGGCAGATTTGCATGACATGTAGGACGTGAGAGAACAGATTTCCTGGAGCTGTTGGAGTGCTGAGGAAATCTAGCTCTCCCAAGGAAGAGTGTAGTGTGTTGCCCTACACTCAAAATACACAGAGAGACTGGGAAATGTTTCCGAGTCGGGATGTTTCTTAGCAGCCCAGTGGAGCCTGCCGGTACTCGGTGTTCTTGCAGGGAATAGGGTGCCCACGCGAGGTCCTTGGTGTCTTGAAAAGCTTACTAACCTTAAGAGAAAACAGTCTTGAAACTAGTGCCTCAAGGAAACTGCTCCAAACTTAGCTTTGGCAGGTCTATTCAAGGCTTTACCTTGAAGAAAGGACTCACGTCAAGTTTCCTTTTATCTCTAGAGCGTCTCAGGAGAGGCTCCCACCCAGGCTATGAAAGCACCCTGTTGATGTAGAGAACACTCGTTCCCTTCCCAGAGCCCTGCCTACAGTGACTAAAGACGCGTCCTAAAACTGTGATTTAGGTAGCTTCTAGGCAGCATGAATGGAGCATTCAAAATGGGAAAGCAAGGCTTGTGCCATCAGGTCCCCGTTTCCAGCGAACACGCAGCCTACCTCCTTGTGATTTCTACCAAGTAAATACACACTCTAGCTACACATTGGTCCCTTCCTTGAATAAAGTTTATTTGGCACGGAGTTCTGCGTGTAGCCAACCGCCTCCCCCAAGGAGCGCTCTAGGTACTCTATCGGGGCTTAGCCTCTTATCAAACCCTGCTGTGTAAGAGGAAGAACAGTGCTTTGGTTACATCAGGAATGCAAGCCCACTTTCTCCTATAAGTATGGGGTCTTAAGGTATGACTTTGTAAAAGGAATGCGAAGCAGTTTTGGTTTCTCGGTGCCGCTCAGCCTAGGGCAATGAGGCAGATTTGCATGACACGTAGGACTTGAGAGAACAAATTTCCTGGAGCGGTTGGAGTGCTGAGGAAATCTAGCTCTCCCAAGGAAGAGTGCAGTGTGTTGCCCCACACTCAGCATACACAGAATGACTGGGAAAGTAGTCCGGGCCTGGAAGTTTCTAAGCAGCCTAGTGGAGCCTGCTGGTACTCTATGTTCTTCCAGGGAATAGGGTGCCCACACGAGGTCCTCGGTGTCTTGAAAAGCTTACTAACCTTAAAAGGAAACAGACCTGAAACTAATGACTCAAGGAAACTGCTCCAACCTTAGCTTCGGCAGGGCTATTCAAGGCTTTACCTTGAGGAAAGGACTTACGACAGGTTTCCTTTTAGCTCTAGAGCGTCTCAGGAGAAGCTCCCACCCAGGCTATGAAAGCACCGTGTTGATGTGGACAACACTCGTTCCCTTCCCAGAGCCTTGCCTACAGTGACTAGAGACCCGTCCTAAAACTGTTATTTAGGTAGCTTCAAGGATGCTTGAATGGAGCATTCAAAATGGGAAAGCAAGGCTTGTGCCATTAGGTCCCCGTTTCCAGCGAACACGCAGCCTACCTCCTTGTGATTTCTACCAAGTAAATATACACTCTAGCTACACACTGGTCCCTTCCTTGAATAAAGTTTATTTGGCACGGAGTTCTGCGTGTAGCCAACCGCCTCCCCCAAGGAGCGCTCTTGCTAGGCTATCGGGCTTAGCTTCTTCTCAAACCCTGCAGTGTAAGAGGAAGAACTGTGCTTTGGTTACAGCAGGAACGCAAGCCGACTTTCTCCTGTAAGGATGGGGTCTTAAGGTATGACTTTGTAGAAGGAATGCGAAGCAGTTTTGGTTTCTCGGTGCCACTCAGCCTAGGGCAATGAGGCAGATTTGCATGACATGTAGGACGTGAGAGAACAGATTTCCTGGAGCTGTTGGAGTGCTGAGGAAATCTAGCTCTCCCAAGGAAGAGTGTAGTGTGTTGCCCTACACTCAAAATACACAGAGAGACTGGGAAATGTTTCCGAGTCGGGATGTTTCTTAGCAGCCCAGTGGAGCCTGCCGGTACTCGGTGTTCTTGCAGGGAATAGGGTGCCCACGCGAGGTCCTTGGTGTCTTGAAAAGCTTACTAACCTTAAGAGAAAACAGACCTGAAACTAGTGCCTCAAGGAAACTGCTCCAAACTTAGCTTCGGCAGGTCTATTCAAGGCTTTACCTTGAAGAAAGGACTCACGTCAAGTTTCCTTTTATCTCTAGAGCGTCTCAGGAGAGGCTCCCACCCAGGCTATGAAAGCACCCTGTTGATGTAGAGAACACTCGTTCCCTTCCCAGAGCCCTGCCTACAGTGACGAAAGACACGTCCTAAAACTGTTATTTAGGTAGCTTCAAGGCAGCATGATTGGAGCTTTCAAAATGGGAAAGCAAGGCTTGTGCCATAAGGTCCCCGTTTCCAGTGAACACGCAGCCTACCTCCTTGTGATTTCTACAAAGTAAATATACATTCTAGCTACACACTGGTCCCTCCCTTGAATTAAGTTTATTTGGCACTGAGTTCTGCGTGTAGCCAACAACCTCCCCCAAGGAGCGCTCTAGGTAGGCTATCGGGCTTAGCTTCTTCTAAAACCCTGCTGTGTAAGAGGAAGAACTGTGCTTTGGTTACAGCAGGAACTCAAGCCCACTTTCTCCTGTAAGGATGGGGTCTTAAGGTATTTCTTTGTAGAAGGAATGCGAAGCAGTTTTGGTTTCTCAGTGCCGCTCAGCCTAGGGCAATGAGGCAGATTTGCATGACATGTAGGACGTGAGAGAACACCTTTCCTTGAGCTGTTGGAGTGCTGAGGAAATCTAGCTCTCCCAAGGAAGAGTGCAGTGTGTTGCCCTACACTCAAAATACACAGAGTGACTGGGTAAGGTTTCCGGGTCGGGATGTTTCTTAGCAGCCCAGTGGAGACTGCCGGTACTCGGTGTTCTTGCAGGGAATAGGGTGCCCACGCGAGGTCCTCGGTGTCTTGAAAAGCTTACTAACCTGAAAAGAAAGCAGACCTGAAACTAATGCCTCAAGGAAACTTCTCCAAATTTAGCTTCGGCAGGGCTATTCAAGGCTTTTCCTTGAAGAAAGGATTCACGTCAAGTTTCCTTTTATCTCTAGAGCGTCTTAGGAGAGGCTCCCACCCAGGCTATGAAAGCACCCTGTTGATGTAGAGAACACTCGTTCCCTTCCCAGAGCCCTGCCTACAGTGACGAAAGTCACGTCCTAAAACTGTTATTTAGGTAGCTTCAAGGCAGCATGAATGGAGCTTTCAAAATGGGAAAGCAAGGCTTGTGCCATAAGGCCCCCGGTTCCACTGAACACGCAGCCTACCTCCTTGTGATTTCTACCAAGTAAATATACACTCTAGCTACACACTGGTCCCTTCCTTGAATTAAGTTTATTTGGCACTGAGTTCTGCGTGTAGCCAACAACCTCCCCCAAGGAGCGCCCTAGGTAGGCTATCGGGCTTAGCTTCTTCTAAAACCCTGCTGTGTAAGAGGAAGAACTGTGCTTTGGTTACAGCAGGAACGCAAGCCGACTTTCTCCTGTAAGGATGGGGTCTTAAGGTATGACTTTGTAGAAGGAATGCGAAGCAGTTTTGGTTTCTCAGTGCCACTCAGCCTAGGGCAATGAGGCAGATTTGCATGACATGTAGGACGTGAGAGAACACCATTCCTTGAGCTGTTGGAGTGCTGAGGAAATCTAGCTCTCCCAAGGAAGAGTGCAGTGTGTTGCCCTACACTCAAAATACACAGAGTGACTGGGTAAGGTTTCCGGGTCGGGATGTTTCTTAGCAGCCCAGTGGAGACTGCCGGTACTCGGTGTTCTTGCAGGGAATAGGGTGCCCACGCGAGGTCCTCGGTGTCTTGAAAAGCTTACTAACCTGAAAAGAAAGCAGACCTGAAACTAATGCCTCAAGGAAACTTCTCCAAATTTAGCTTCGGCAGGGCTATTCAAGGCTTTACCTTGAAGAAAGGATTCACGTCAAGTTTCCTTTTATCTCTAGAGCGTCTTAGGAGAGGCTCCCACCCAGGCTTTGAAAGCACCCTGTTGATGTAGAGAACACTCGTTCACTTCCCAGAGCCCTGCCTACAGTGACTAAAGACACGTCCTAAAACTGTTATTTAGGTAGCTTCAAGGCAGCATGAATGGAGCTTTCAAAATGGGAAAGCAAGGCTTGTGCCATAAGGTCCCCGTTTCCAGTGAACACGCAGCCTACCTCCTTGTGATTTCTACCAAGTAAATATACACTCTAGCTACACACTGGTCCCTTCCTTGAATAAAGTTTATTTGGCACGGAGTTCTGCGTGTAGCCAACGGCCTCTCTGATGGAGCGCTCTAGGTATGCTATCAGGGCTTTGCCTCTTCTCAAACGCTGCAGTGTAAGAGGAAGAACTGTGCTTTGGTAACAGCAGGAACGCAAGCCGACTTTCTCCTGTAAGGATGGGGTCTTAAGGTATGACTTTGTAGAAGGAATGCGAAGCAGTTTTGGTTTCTCGGTGCCGCTCAGCCTAGGGCAATGAGGCAGATTTGCATGACACGTAGGACTTGAGAGAACAGATTTCCTGGAGCTGTTGGAGTGCTGAGGAAATCTACCTATCCCAAGGAAGAGTGCAGTGTGTTCCCTACACTCAGCATACACAGAATGACTCGGAAAGTTTTCCGGGCCTGGAAGTTTCTTAGCAGCCTAGTGGAGCCTGCCGGTACTCGGTGTTCGTGCAGAGAATAAGGTGCCCACGCGAGGTCCTCCGTTTCCTGAAAAGCTTACTAACGTTAAAGAAAGCAGACCTAAAGCTAATGCCTCAAGGACTCTGCTCCAAGCTTCCACTTCGGCAGGGCTATTCAAGGCTTTACCTTGAGGAAAGGACTCACGTCAAGTTTCCTTATAGCTCTAGAGCGTCTCAGGAGAAGCTCGCACCCAGGCTATGAAAGCACCCTTTTGATGTAGACAACACTCGTTCCCTTCCCAGAGCCCTGCCTACAGTGACTAAAGACGCGTCCTAAAACTGTGACTTAGGTAGCTTCTAGGCAGCATGAATGGAGCATTCAAAATGGGAAAGCAAGGCTTGTGCCATCAGGTCCCCGTTTCCAGCGAACACGCAGCCTACCTCCTTGTGATTTCTACCAAGTAAATACACACTCTAGCTACACATTGGTCCCTTCCTTGAATAAAGTTTATTTGGCACGGTGTTCTGCGTGTAGCCAACCGCCTCCCCCAAGGAGCGCTCTAGGTACTCTATCGGGGCTTAGCCTCTTATCAAACCCTGCTGTGTAAGAGGAAGAACAGTGCTTTGGTTACATCAGGAATGCAAGCCGACTTTCTCCTATAAGTATGGGGTCTTAAGGTATGACTTTGTAAAAGGAATGCGAAGCAGTTTTGGTTTCTCGGTGCCGCTCAGCCTAGGGCAATGAGGCAGATTTGCATGACACGTAGGACTTGAGAGAACAAATTTCCTGGAGCGGTTGGAGTGCTGAGGAAATCTAGCTCTCCCAAGGAAGAGTGCAGTGTGTTGCCCTACACTCAGCATACACAGAATGACTGGGAAAGTAGTCCGGGCCTGGAAGTTTCTAAGCAGCCTAGTGGAGCCTGCTGGTACTCTATGTTCTTCCAGGGAAAAGGGTGCCCACACGAGGTCCTCGGTGTCTTGAAAAGCTTACTAACCTTAAAAGGAAACAGACCTGAAACTAATGACTCAAGGAAACTGCTCCAACCTTAGCTTCGGCAGGGCTATTCAAGGCTTTACCTTGAGGAAAGGACTTACGACAGGTTTCCTTTTAGCTCTAGAGCGTCTCAGGAGAAGCTCCCACCCAGGCTATGAAAGCACCGTGTTGATGTGGACAACACTCGTTCCCTTCCCAGAGCCTTGCCTACAGTGACTAGAGACCCGTCCTAAAACTGTTATTTAGGTAGCTTCAAGGATGCTTGAATGGAGCATTCAAAATGGGAAAGCAAGGCTTGTGCCATTAGGTCCCCGTTTCCAGCGAACACGCAGCCTACCTCCTTGTGATTTCTACCAAGTAAATATACACTCTAGCTACACACTGGTCCCTTCCTTGAATAAAGTTTATTTGGCACGGAGTTCTGCGTGTAGCCAACCGCCTCCCCCAAGGAGCGCTCTTGCTAGGCTATCGGGCTTAGCTTCTTCTCAAACCCTGCAGTGTAAGAGGAAGAACTGTGCTTTGGTAACAGCAGGAACGCAAGCCGACCTTCTACTGTAAGGATGGGGTCTTAAGGTATGACTTTGTAGAAGGAATGCGAAGCAGTTTTGGTTTCTCAGTGCCGCTCAGCCTAGGGCAATGAGGCAGTTTTGCATGACATATAGGACATGAGAGAACAGATTTCCTGGAACTATTGGAGTGCTGATGAAATCCAGCTCTCCCAAGGAAGAGTGCAGTATGTTGACCTACACTCAGCATACACAGAGTGACTGGGAAAGGTTTCCGGGCCTGGATGTTTCTTAGCAACCCAGTGGAGCCTGCCGGTTCTCGGTGTTCTTGAAAGGAATAGGATGCCCATGCGAGGTCCTCGGTGTCTTGAAAAGCGAACTAACTTTAAAGGAAAACGGAACTGAAACTAATGCCTCAAGGAAACTGCTCCAAGCTTCCACTTCGGCAGGGCTATTCAAGGCTTAACCTTGAGGAGAAAACTCACTTCAAATTTCCAATTAGCTCTACAGCGTCTCAGGAGGAGCTCCCACGCAGGCTGTGAAAGCACCCTGTTGATTTAGAGAAAACTCCTTCCCATCCCAGTACCCTGCCTAAAGTGACCAGAGACCCGTCCAAAACACTGTTATTTAGGTAGCTTCAAGGCAGCATGAATGGAGCATCCAAAATGGGAAAGCAAGGCTTGTGCCATTAGGTCCCCGTTTCCAGCGAACACGCAGCCTACCTCCTTGTGATTTTTACCAAGTATATATACACTCTAGCTACACACTGGTCCCTTCCTTGAATTAAGTTTATTTGGCACAGAGTTCTGCGTGTAGCCAACCGCCTCCCCCAAGGAGCGCTCTTGCTAGACTATCGGGCTTAGCTTCTTCTAAAACCCTGCAGTGTAAGAGGAAGAACTGTGCTTTGGTTACAGCAGGAACGCAAGCCGACTTTCTCCTGTAAGGATGGGGTCTTAAGGTATGACTTTGTAGAAGGAATGCGAAGCAGTTTTGGTTTCTCAGTGCCACTCAGCCTAGGGCAATGAGGCAGATTTGCATGACATGTAGGATGTGAGAGAACAGATTTCCTGGAGCGGTTGGAGTGCTGAGGAAATCTAGCTCTCCCAAGGAAGAGTGCAGTGTGTTGCCCTACACTCAGCATACACAGAATGACTGGGAAAGTAGTCCGGGCCTGGAAGTTTCTAAGCAGCCTAGTGGAGCCTGCTGGTACTCTATGTTCTTCCAGGGAATAGGGTGCCCACACGAGGTCCTCGGTGTCTTGAAAAGCTTACTAACCTTAAAAGGAAACAGACCTGAAACTAATGACTCAAGGAAACTGCTCCAACCTTAGCTTCGGCAGGGCTATTCAAGGCTTTACCTTGAGGAAAGGACTTATGACAGGTTTCCTTTTAGCTCTAGAGCGTCTCAGGAGAAGCTCCCACCCAGGCTATGAAAGCACCGTGTTGATGTGGACAACACTCGTTCCCTTCCCAGAGCCTTGCCTACAGTGACTAGAGACCCGTCCTAAAACTGTTATTTAGGTAGCTTCAAGGATGCTTGAATGGAGCATTCAAAATGGGAAAGCAAGGCTTGTGCCATTAGGTCCCCGTTTCCAGCGAACACGCAGCCTACCTCCTTGTGATTTCTACCAAGTAAATATACACTCTAGCTACACACTGGTCCCTTCCTTGAATAAAGTTTATTTGGCACGGAGTTCTGCGTGTAGCCAACCGCCTCCCCCAAGGAGCGCTCTTGCTAGGCTATCGGGCTTAGCTTCTTCTAAAACCCTGCAGTGTAAGAGGAAGAACTGTGCTTTGGTTACAGCAGGAACGCAAGCCGACTTTCTCCTGTAAGGATGGGGTCTTAAGGTATGACTTTGTAGAAGGAATGCGAAGCAGTTTTGGTTTCTCGGTGCCACTCAGCCTAGGGCAATGAGGCAGATTTGCATGACATGTAGGACGTGAGAGAACAGATTT
Organism: Balaenoptera borealis; assembly: GCF_965194805.1. Taxonomy (NCBI): domain Eukaryota; kingdom Metazoa; phylum Chordata; class Mammalia; order Artiodactyla; family Balaenopteridae; genus Balaenoptera; species Balaenoptera borealis. The sequence goes on from NC_138876.1 coordinate 46,000,843, forward strand.
CCTGGAGCTGTTGGAGTGCTGAGGAAATCTAGCTCTCCCAAGGAAGAGTGTAGTGTGTTGCCCTACACTCAAAATACACAGAGAGACTGGGAAATGTTTCCGAGTCGGGATGTTTCTTAGCAGCCCAGTGGAGCCTGCCGGTACTCGGTGTTCTTGCAGGGAATAGGGTGCCCACGCAAGGTCCTTGGTGTCTTGAAAAGCTTACTAACCTTAAGAGAAAACAGTCTTGAAACTAGTGCCTCAAGGAAACTGCTCCAAACTTAGCTTTGGCAGGTCTATTCAAGGCTTTACCTTGAAGAAAGGACTCACGTCAAGTTTCCTTTTATCTCTAGAGCGTCTCAGGAGAGGCTCCCACCCAGGCTATGAAAGCACCCTGTTGATGTAGAGAACACTCGTTCCCTTCCCAGAGCCCTGCCTACAGTGACTAAAGACGCGTCCTAAAACTGTGATTTAGGTAGCTTCTAGGCAGCATGAATGGAGCATTCAAAATGGGAAAGCAAGGCTTGTGCCATCAGGTCCCCGTTTCCAGCGAACACGCAGCCTACCTCCTTGTGATTTCTACCAAGTAAATACACACTCTAGCTACACATTGGTCCCTTCCTTGAATAAAGTTTATTTGGCACGGAGTTCTGCGTGTAGCCAACCGCCTCCCCCAAGGAGCGCTCTAGGTACTCTATCGGGGCTTAGCCTCTTATCAAACCCTGCTGTGTAAGAGGAAGAACAGTGCTTTGGTTACATCAGGAATGCAAGCCCACTTTCTCCTATAAGTATGGGGTCTTAAGGTATGACTTTGTAAAAGGAATGCGAAGCAGTTTTGGTTTCTCGGTGCCGCTCAGCCTAGGGCAATGAGGCAGATTTGCATGACACGTAGGACTTGAGAGAACAAATTTCCTGGAGCGGTTGGAGTGCTGAGGAAATCTAGCTCTCCCAAGGAAGAGTGCAGTGTGTTGCCCCACACTCAGCATACACAGAATGACTGGGAAAGTAGTCCGGGCCTGGAAGTTTCTAAGCAGCCTAGTGGAGCCTGCTGGTACTCTATGTTCTTCCAGGGAATAGGGTGCCCACACGAGGTCCTCGGTGTCTTGAAAAGCTTACTAACCTTAAAAGGAAACAGACCTGAAACTAATGACTCAAGGAAACTGCTCCAACCTTAGCTTCGGCAGGGCTATTCAAGGCTTTACCTTGAGGAAAGGACTTACGACAGGTTTCCTTTTAGCTCTAGAGCGTCTCAGGAGAAGCTCCCACCCAGGCTATGAAAGCACCGTGTTGATGTGGACAACACTCGTTCCCTTCCCAGAGCCTTGCCTACAGTGACTAGAGACCCGTCCTAAAACTGTTATTTAGGTAGCTTCAAGGATGCTTGAATGGAGCATTCAAAATGGGAAAGCAAGGCTTGTGCCATTAGGTCCCCGTTTCCAGCGAACACGCAGCCTACCTCCTTGTGATTTCTACCAAGTAAATATACACTCTAGCTACACACTGGTCCCTTCCTTGAATAAAGTTTATTTGGCACGGAGTTCTGCGTGTAGCCAACCGCCTCCCCCAAGGAGCGCTCTTGCTAGGCTATCGGGCTTAGCTTCTTCTCAAACCCTGCAGTGTAAGAGGAAGAACTGTGCTTTGGTTACAGCAGGAACGCAAGCCGACTTTCTCCTGTAAGGATGGGGTCTTAAGGTATGACTTTGTAGAAGGAATGCGAAGCAGTTTTGGTTTCTCGGTGCCACTCAGCCTAGGGCAATGAGGCAGATTTGCATGACATGTAGGACGTGAGAGAACAGATTTCCTGGAGCTGTTGGAGTGCTGAGGAAATCTAGCTCTCCCAAGGAAGAGTGTAGTGTGTTGCCCTACACTCAAAATACACAGAGAGACTGGGAAATGTTTCCGAGTCGGGATGTTTCTTAGCAGCCCAGTGGAGCCTGCCGGTACTCGGTGTTCTTGCAGGGAATAGGGTGCCCACGCGAGGTCCTTGGTGTCTTGAAAAGCTTACTAACCTTAAGAGAAAACAAACCTGAAACTAGTGCTTCAAGGAAACTGCTCCAAACTTAGCTTCGGCAGGTCTATTCAAGGCTTTACCTTGAAGAAAGGACTCACGTCAAGTTTCCTTTTATCTCTAGAGCGTCTCAGGAGAGGCTCCCACCCAGGCTATGAAAGCACCCTGTTGATGTAGAGAACACTCGTTCCCTTCCCAGAGCCCTGCCTACAGTGACTAAAGACGCGTCCTAAAACTGTGATTTAGGTAGCTTCTAGGCAGCATGAATGGAGCATTCAAAATGGGAAAGCAAGGCTTGTGCCATCAGGTCCCCGTTTCCAGCGAACACGCAGCCTACCTCCTTGTGATTTCTACCAAGTAAATACACACTCTAGCTACACATTGGTCCCTTCCTTGAATAAAGTTTATTTGGCACGGAGTTCTGCGTGTAGCCAACCGCCTCCCCCAAGGAGCGCTCTAGGTACTCTATCGGGGCTTAGCCTCTTATCAAACCCTGCTGTGTAAGAGGAAGAACAGTGCTTTGGTTACATCAGGAATGCAAGCCCACTTTCTCCTATAAGTATGGGGTCTTAAGGTATGACTTTGTAAAAGGAATGCGAAGCAGTTTTGGTTTCTCGGTGCCGCTCAGCCTAGGGCAATGAGGCAGATTTGCATGACACGTAGGACTTGAGAGAACAAATTTCCTGGAGCGGTTGGAGTGCTGAGGAAATCTAGCTCTCCCAAGGAAGAGTGCAGTGTGTTGCCCTACACTCAGCATACACAGAATGACTGGGAAAGTAGTCCGGGCCTGGAAGTTTCTAAGCAGCCTAGTGGAGCCTGCTGGTACTCTATGTTCTTCCAGGGAATAGGGTGCCCACACGAGGTCCTCGGTGTCTTGAAAAGCTTACTAACCTTAAAAGGAAACAGACCTGAAACTAATGACTCAAGGAAACTGCTCCAACCTTAGCTTCGGCAGGGCTATTCAAGGCTTTACCTTGAGGAAAGGACTTACGACAGGTTTCCTTTTAGCTCTAGAGCGTCTCAGGAGAAGCTCCCACCCAGGCTATGAAAGCACCGTGTTGATGTGGACAACACTCGTTCCCTTCCCAGAGCCTTGCCTACAGTGACTAGAGACCCGTCCTAAAACTGTTATTTAGGTAGCTTCAAGGATGCTTGAATGGAGCATTCAAAATGGGAAAGCAAGGCTTGTGCCATTAGGTCCCCGTTTCCAGCGAACACGCAGCCTACCTCCTTGTGATTTCTACCAAGTAAATATACACTCTAGCTACACACTGGTCCCTTCCTTGAATAAAGTTTATTTGGCACGGAGTTCTGCGTGTAGCCAACCGCCTCCCCCAAGGAGCGCTCTTGCTAGGCTATCGGGCTTAGCTTCTTCTAAAACCCTGCAGTGTAAGAGGAAGAACTGTGCTTTGGTTACAGCAGGAACGCAAGCCGACTTTCTCCTGTAAGGATGGGGTCTTAAGGTATGACTTTGTAGAAGGAATGCGAAGCAGTTTTGGTTTCTCGGTGCCACTCAGCCTAGGGCAATGAGGCAGATTTGCATGACATGTAGGACGTGAGAGAACAGATTTCCTGGAGCTGTTGGAGTGCTGAGGAAATCTAGCTCTCCCAAGGAAGAGTGTAGTGTGTTGCCCTACACTCAAAATACACAGAGAGACTGGGAAATGTTTCCGAGTCGGGATGTTTCTTAGCAGCCCAGTGGAGCCTGCCGGTACTCGGTGTTCTTGCAGGGAATAGGGTGCCCACGCGAGGTCCTTGGTGTCTTGAAAAGCTTACTAACCTTAAGAGAAAACAAACCTGAAACTAGTGCTTCAAGGAAACTGCTCCAAACTTAGCTTTGGCAGGTCTATTCAAGGCTTTACCTTGAAGAAAGGACTCACGTCAAGTTTCCTTTTATCTCTAGAGCGTCTCAGGAGAGGCTCCCACCCAGGCTATGAAAGCACCCTGTTGATGTAGAGAACACTCGTTCCCTTCCCAGAGCCCTGCCTACAGTGACTAAAGACGCGTCCTAAAACTGTGATTTAGGTAGCTTCTAGGCAGCATGAATGGAGCATTCAAAATGGGAAAGCAAGGCTTGTGCCATCAGGTCCCCGTTTCCAGCGAACACGCAGCCTACCTCCTTGTGATTTCTACCAAGTAAATACACACTCTAGCTACACATTGGTCCCTTCCTTGAATAAAGTTTATTTGGCACGGAGTTCTGCGTGTAGCCAACCGCCTCCCCCAAGGAGCGCTCTAGGTACTCTATCGGGGCTTAGCCTCTTATCAAACCCTGCTGTGTAAGAGGAAGAACAGTGCTTTGGTTACATCAGGAATGCAAGCCCACTTTCTCCTATAAGTATGGGGTCTTAAGGTATGACTTTGTAAAAGGAATGCGAAGCAGTTTTGGTTTCTCGGTGCCGCTCAGCCTAGGGCAATGAGGCAGATTTGCATGACACGTAGGACTTGAGAGAACAAATTTCCTGGAGCGGTTGGAGTGCTGAGGAAATCTAGCTCTCCCAAGGAAGAGTGCAGTGTGTTGCCCTACACTCAGCATACACAGAATGACTGGGAAAGTAGTCCGGGCCTGGAAGTTTCTAAGCAGCCTAGTGGAGCCTGCTGGTACTCTATGTTCTTCCAGGGAATAGGGTGCCCACACGAGGTCCTCGGTGTCTTGAAAAGCTTACTAACCTTAAAAGGAAACAGACCTGAAACTAATGACTCAAGGAAACTGCTCCAACCTTAGCTTCGGCAGGGCTATTCAAGGCTTTACCTTGAGGAAAGGACTTACGACAGGTTTCCTTTTAGCTCTAGAGCGTCTCAGGAGAAGCTCCCACCCAGGCTATGAAAGCACCGTGTTGATGTGGACAACACTCGTTCCCTTCCCAGAGCCTTGCCTACAGTGACTAGAGACCCGTCCTAAAACTGTTATTTAGGTAGCTTCAAGGATGCTTGAATGGAGCATTCAAAATGGGAAAGCAAGGCTTGTGCCATTAGGTCCCCGTTTCCAGCGAACACGCAGCCTACCTCCTTGTGATTTCTACCAAGTAAATATACACTCTAGCTACACACTGGTCCCTTCCTTGAATAAAGTTTATTTGGCACGGAGTTCTGCGTGTAGCCAACCGCCTCCCCCAAGGAGCGCTCTTGCTAGGCTATCGGGCTTAGCTTCTTCTAAAACCCTGCAGTGTAAGAGGAAGAACTGTGCTTTGGTAACAGCAGGAACGCAAGCCGACTTTCTCCTGTAAGGATGGGGTCTTAAGGTATGACTTTGTAGAAGGAATGCGAAGCAGTTTTGGTTTCTCGGTGCCACTCAGCCTAGGGCAATGAGGCAGATTTGCATGACATGTAGGACGTGAGAGAACAGATTTCCTGGAGCTGTTGGAGTGCTGAGGAAATCTAGCTCTCCCAAGGAAGAGTGTAGTGTGTTGCCCTACACTCAAAATACACAGAGAGACTGGGAAATGTTTCCGAGTCGGGATGTTTCTTAGCAGCCCAGTGGAGCCTGCCGGTACTCGGTGTTCTTGCAGGGAATAGGGTGCCCACGCGAGGTCCTTGGTGTCTTGAAAAGCTTACTAACCTTAAGAGAAAACAAACCTGAAACTAGTGCTTCAAGGAAACTGCTCCAAACTTAGCTTCGGCAGGTCTATTCAAGGCTTTACCTTGAAGAAAGGACTCACGTCAAGTTTCCTTTTATCTCTAGAGCGTCTCAGGAGAGGCTCCCACCCAGGCTATGAAAGCACCCTGTTGATGTAGAGAACACTCGTTCCCTTCCCAGAGCCCTGCCTACAGTGACTAAAGACGCGTCCTAAAACTGTGATTTAGGTAGCTTCTAGGCAGCATGAATGGAGCATTCAAAATGGGAAAGCAAGGCTTGTGCCATCAGGTCCCCGTTTCCAGCGAACACGCAGCCTACCTCCTTGTGATTTCTACCAAGTAAATACACACTCTAGCTACACATTGGTCCCTTCCTTGAATAAAGTTTATTTGGCACGGAGTTTTGCGTGTAGCCAACCGCCTCCCCCAAGGAGCGCTCTAGGTACTCTATCGGGGCTTAGCCTCTTATCAAACCCTGCTGTGTAAGAGGAAGAACAGTGCTTTGGTTACATCAGGAATGCAAGCCGACTTTCTCCTATAAGTATGGGGTCTTAAGGTATGACTTTGTAAAAGGAATGCGAAGCAGTTTTGGTTTCTCGGTGCCGCTCAGCCTAGGGCAATGAGGCAGATTTGCATGACACGTAGGACTTGAGAGAACAAATTTCCTGGAGCGGTTGGAGTGCTGAGGAAATCTAGCTCTCCCAAGGAAGAGTGCAGTGTGTTGCCCTACACTCAGCATACACAGAATGACTGGGAAAGTAGTCCGGGCCTGGAAGTTTCTAAGCAGCCTAGTGGAGCCTGCTGGTACTCTATGTTCTTCCAGGGAAAAGGGTGCCCACACGAGGTCCTCGGTGTCTTGAAAAGCTTACTAACCTTAAAAGGAAACAGACCTGAAACTAATGACTCAAGGAAACTGCTCCAACCTTAGCTTCGGCAGGGCTATTCAAGGCTTTACCTTGAGGAAAGGACTTACGACAGGTTTCCTTTTAGCTCTAGAGCGTCTCAGGAGAAGCTCCCACCCAGGCTATGAAAGCACCGTGTTGATGTGGACAACACTCGTTCCCTTCCCAGAGCCTTGCCTACAGTGACTAGAGACCCGTCCTAAAACTGTTATTTAGGTAGCTTCAAGGATGCTTGAATGGAGCATTCAAAATGGGAAAGCAAGGCTTGTGCCATTAGGTCCCCGTTTCCAGCGAACACGCAGCCTACCTCCTTGTGATTTCTACCAAGTAAATATACACTCTAGCTACACACTGGTCCCTTCCTTGAATAAAGTTTATTTGGCACGGAGTTCTGCGTGTAGCCAACCGCCTCCCCCAAGGAGCGCTCTTGCTAGGCTATCGGGCTTAGCTTCTTCTCAAACCCTGCAGTGTAAGAGGAAGAACTGTGCTTTGGTAACAGCAGGAACGCAAGCCGACCTTCTACTGTAAGGATGGGGTCTTAAGGTATGACTTTGTAGAAGGAATGCGAAGCAGTTTTGGTTTCTCAGTGCCGCTCAGCCTAGGGCAATGAGGCAGTTTTGCATGACATATAGGACATGAGAGAACAGATTTCCTGGAACTATTGGAGTGCTGATGAAATCCAGCTCTCCCAAGGAAGAGTGCAGTATGTTGACCTACACTCAGCATACACAGAGTGACTGGGAAAGGTTTCCGGGCCTGGATGTTTCTTAGCAACCCAGTGGAGCCTGCCGGTTCTCGGTGTTCTTGAAAGGAATAGGATGCCCATGCGAGGTCCTCGGTGTCTTGAAAAGCGAACTAACTTTAAAGGAAAACGGAACTGAAACTAATGCCTCAAGGAAACTGCTCCAAGCTTCCACTTCGGCAGGGCTATTCAAGGCTTAACCTTGAGGAGAAAACTCACTTCAAATTTCCAATTAGCTCTACAGCGTCTCAGGAGGAGCTCCCACGCAGGCTGTTGATTTAGAGAAAACTCCTTCCCATCCCAGTACCCTGCCTAAAGTGACCAGAGACCCGTCCAAAACACTGTTATTTAGGTAGCTTCAAGGATGCTTGAATGGAGCATTCAAAATGGGAAAGCAAGGCTTGTGCCATTAGGTCCCCGTTTCCAGCGAACACGCAGCCTACCTCCTTGTGATTTCTACCAAGTAAATATACACTCTAGCTACACACTGGTCCCTTCCTTGAATAAAGTTTATTTGGCACGGAGTTCTGCGTGTAGCCAACCGCCTCCCCCAAGGAGCGCTCTTGCTAGGCTATCGGGCTTAGCTTCTTCTCAAACCCTGCAGTGTAAGAGGAAGAACTGTGCTTTGGTTACAGCAGGAACGCAAGCCGACTTTCTCCTGTAAGGATGGGGTCTTAAGGTATGACTTTGTAGAAGGAATGCGAAGCAGTTTTGGTTTCTCGGTGCCACTCAGCCTAGGGCAATGAGGCAGATTTGCATGACATGTAGGACGTGAGAGAACAGATTTCCTGGAGCTGTTGGAGTGCTGAGGAAATCTAGCTCTCCCAAGGAAGAGTGTAGTGTGTTGCCCTACACTCAAAATACACAGAGAGACTGGGAAATGTTTCCGAGTCGGGATGTTTCTTAGCAGCCCAGTGGAGCCTGCCGGTACTCGGTGTTCTTGCAGGGAATAGGGTGCCCACGCGAGGTCCTTGGTGTCTTGAAAAGCTTACTAACCTTAAGAGAAAACAAACCTGAAACTAGTGCTTCAAGGAAACTGCTCCAAACTTAGCTTTGGCAGGTCTATTCAAGGCTTTACCTTGAAGAAAGGACTCACGTCAAGTTTCCTTTTATCTCTAGAGCGTCTCAGGAGAGGCTCCCACCCAGGCTATGAAAGCACCCTGTTGATGTAGAGAACACTCGTTCCCTTCCCAGAGCCCTGCCTACAGTGACTAAAGACGCGTCCTAAAACTGTGATTTAGGTAGCTTCTAGGCAGCATGAATGGAGCATTCAAAATGGGAAAGCAAGGCTTGTGCCATCAGGTCCCCGTTTCCAGCGAACACGCAGCCTACCTCCTTGTGATTTCTACCAAGTAAATACACACTCTAGCTACACATTGGTCCCTTCCTTGAATAAAGTTTATTTGGCACGGAGTTCTGCGTGTAGCCAACCGCCTCCCCCAAGGAGCGCTCTAGGTACTCTATCGGGGCTTAGCCTCTTATCAAACCCTGCTGTGTAAGAGGAAGAACAGTGCTTTGGTTACATCAGGAATGCAAGCCCACTTTCTCCTATAAGTATGGGGTCTTAAGGTATGACTTTGTAAAAGGAATGTGAAGCAGTTTTGGTTTCTCGGTGCCGCTCAGCCTAGGGCAATGAGGCAGATTTGCATGACACGTAGGACTTGAGAGAACAAATTTCCTGGAGCGGTTGGAGTGCTGAGGAAATCTAGCTCTCCCAAGGAAGAGTGCAGTGTGTTGCCCTACACTCAGCATACACAGAATGACTGGGAAAGTAGTCCGGGCCTGGAAGTTTCTAAGCAGCCTAGTGGAGCCTGCTGGTACTCTATGTTCTTCCAGGGAATAGGGTGCCCACACGAGGTCCTCGGTGTCTTGAAAAGCTTACTAACCTTAAAAGGAAACAGACCTGAAACTAATGACTCAAGGAAACTGCTCCAACCTTAGCTTCGGCAGGGCTATTCAAGGCTTTACCTTGAGGAAAGGACTTACGACAGGTTTCCTTTTAGCTCTAGAGCGTCTCAGGAGAAGCTCCCACCCAGGCTATGAAAGCACCGTGTTGATGTGGACAACACTCGTTCCCTTCCCAGAGCCTTGCCTACAGTGACTAGAGACCCGTCCTAAAACTGTTATTTAGGTAGCTTCAAGGATGCTTGAATGGAGCATTCAAAATGGGAAAGCAAGGCTTGTGCCATTAGGTCCCCGTTTCCAGCGAACACGCAGCCTACCTCCTTGTGATTTCTACCAAGTAAATATACACTCTAGCTACACACTGGTCCCTTCCTTGAATAAAGTTTATTTGGCACGGAGTTCTGCGTGTAGCCAACCGCCTCCCCCAAGGAGCGCTCTTGCTAGGCTATCGGGCTTAGCTTCTTCTAAAACCCTGCAGTGTAAGAGGAAGAACTGTGCTTTGGTTACAGCAGGAACGCAAGCCGACTTTCTCCTGTAAGGATGGGGTCTTAAGGTACGACTTTGTAGAAGGAATGCGAAGCAGTTTTGGTTTCTCAGTGCCACTCAGCCTAGGGCAATGAGGCAGATTTGCATGACATGTAGGACGTGAGAGAACAGATTTCCTGGAGCTGTTGGAGTGCTGAGGAAATCTAGCTCTCCCAAGGAAGAGTGTAGTGTGTTGCCCTACACTCAAAATACACAGAGAGACTGGGAAATGTTTCCGAGTCGGGATGTTTCTTAGCAGCCCAGTGGAGCCTGCCGGTACTCGGTGTTCTTGCAGGGAATAGGGTGCCCACGCGAGGTCCTTGGTGTCTTGAAAAGCTTACTAACCTTAAGAGAAAACAGACCTGAAACTAGTGCCTCAAGGAAACTGCTCCAAACTTAGCTTCGGCAGGTCTATTCAAGGCTTTACCTTGAAGAAAGGACTCACGTTAAGTTTCCTTTTATCTCTAGAGCGTCTCAGGAGAGGCTCCCACCCAGGCTATGAAAGCACCCTGTTGATGTAGAGAACACTCGTTCCCTTCCCAGAGCCCTGCCTACAGTGACGAAAGTCACGTCCTAAAACTGTTATTTAGGTAGCTTCAAGGCAGCATGAATGGAGCTTTCAAAATGGGAAAGCAAGGCTTGTGCCATAAGGCCCCCGGTTCCACTGAACACGCAGCCTACCTCCTTGTGATTTCTACCAAGTAAATATACACTCTAGCTACACACTGGTCCCTTCCTTGAATTAAGTTTATTTGGCACTGAGTTCTGCGTGTAGCCAATAACCTCCCCCAAGGAGCGCCCTTGGTAGGCTATCGGGCTTAGCTTCTTCTAAAACCCTGCAGTGTAAGAGGAAGAACTGTGCTTTGGTTACAGCAGGAACGCAAGCCGACTTTCTCCTGTAAGGATGGGGTCTTAATGTATGACTTTGTGGAAGGACTGCGAAGCAGTTTTGGTTTCTCAGTGCCGCTCAGCCTAGGGCAATGAGGCAGATTTGCATGACATGTAGGACGTGAGAGAACACCATTCCTTGAGCTGTTGGAGTGCTGAGGAAATCTAGCTCTCCCAAGGAAGAGTGCAGTGTGTTGCCCTACACTCAAAATACACAGAGTGACAGGGTAAGGTTTCCGGGTCGGGATGTTTCTTAGCAGCCCAGTGGAGACTGCCGGTACTCGGTGTTCTTGCAGGGAATAGGGTGCCCACGCGAGGTCCTCGGTGTCTTGAAAAGCTTACTAACCTGAAAAGAAAGCAGACCTGAAACTAATGCCTCAAGGAAACTTCTCCAAATTTAGCTTCGGCAGGGCTATTCAAGGCTTTACCTTGAAGAAAGGATTCACGTCAAGTTTCCTTTTATCTCTAGAGCGTCTTAGGAGAGGCTCCCACCCAGGCTATGAAAGCACCCTGTTGATGTAGAGAACACTCGTTCCCTTCCCAGAGCCCTGCCTACAGTGACTAAAGACACGTCCTAAAACTGTTATTTAGGTAGCTTCAAGGCAGCATGAATGGAGCTTTCAAAATGGGAAAGCAAGGCTTGTGCCATAAGGTCCCCGTTTCCAGTGAACACGCAGCCTACCTCCTTGTGATTTCTACCAAGTAAATATACACTCTAGCTACACACTGGTCCCTTCCTTGAATAAAGTTTATTTGGCACGGAGTTCTGCGTGTAGCCAACGGCCTCTCTGATGGAGCGCTCTAGGTATGCTATCAGGGCTTTGCCTCTTCTCAAACCCTGCAGTGTAAGAGGAAGAACTGTGCTTTGGTAACAGCAGGAACGCAAGCCGACTTTCTCCTGTAAGGATGGGGTCTTAAGGTATGACTTTGTAGAAGGAATGCGAAGCAGTTTTGGTTTCTCGGTGCCGCTCAGCCTAGGGCAATGAGGCAGATTTGCATGACACGTAGGACTTGAGAGAACAGATTTCCTGGAGCTGTTGGAGTGCTGAGGAAATCTACCTATCCCAAGGAAGAGTGCAGTGTGTTCCCTACACTCAGCATACACAGAATGACTCGGAAAGTTTTCCAGGCCTGGAAGTTTCTTAGCAGCCTAGTGGAGCCTGCCGGTACTCGGTGTTCGTGCAGAGAATAAGGTGCCCACGCGAGGTCCTCCGTTTCCTGAAAAGCTTACTAACGTTAAAGAAAGCAGACCTAAAGCTAATGCCTCAAGGACTCTGCTCCAAGCTTCCACTTCGGCAGGGCTATTCAAGGCTTTACCTTGAGGAAAGGACTCACGTCAAGTTTCCTTATAGCTCTAGAGCGTCTCAGGAGAAGCTCGCACCCAGGCTATGAAAGCACCCTTTTGATGTAGACAACACTCGTTCCCTTCCCAGAGCCCTGCCTACAGTGACTAAAGACGCGTCCTAAAACTGTGACTTAGGTAGCTTCTAGGCAGCATGAATGGAGCATTCAAAATGGGAAAGCAAGGCTTGTGCCATCAGGTCCCCGTTTCCAGCGAACACGCAGCCTACCTCCTTGTGATTTCTACCAAGTAAATACACACTCTAGCTACACATTGGTCCCTTCCTTGAATAAAGTTTATTTGGCACGGTGTTCTGCGTGTAGCCAACCGCCTCCCCCAAGGAGCGCTCTAGGTACTCTATCGGGGCTTAGCCTCTTATCAAACCCTGCTGTGTAAGAGGAAGAACAGTGCTTTGGTTACATCAGGAATGCAAGCCGACTTTCTCCTATAAGTATGGGGTCTTAAGGTATGACTTTGTAAAAGGAATGCGAAGCAGTTTTGGTTTCTCGGTGCCGCTCAGCCTAGGGCAATGAGGCAGATTTGCATGACACGTAGGACTTGAGAGAACAAATTTCCTGGAGCTGTTGGAGTGCTGAGGAAATCTAGCTCTCCCAAGGAAGAGTGCAGTGTGTTGCCCTACACTCAGCATACACAGAATGACTGGGAAAGTAGTCCGGGCCTGGAAGTTTCTAAGCAGCCTAGTGGAGCCTGCTGGTACTCTATGTTCTTCCAGGGAAAAGGGTGCCCACACGAGGTCCTCGGTGTCTTGAAAAGCTTACTAACCTTAAAAGGAAACAGACCTGAAACTAATGACTCAAGGAAACTGCTCCAACCTTAGCTTCGGCAGGGCTATTCAAGGCTTTACCTTGAGGAAAGGACTTACGACAGGTTTCCTTTTAGCTCTAGAGCGTCTCAGGAGAAGCTCCCACCCAGGCTATGAAAGCACCGTGTTGATGTGGACAACACTCGTTCCCTTCCCAGAGCCTTGCCTACAGTGACTAGAGACCCGTCCTAAAACTGTTATTTAGGTAGCTTCAAGGATGCTTGAATGGAGCATTCAAAATGGGAAAGCAAGGCTTGTGCCATTAGGTCCCCGTTTCCAGCGAACACGCAGCCTACCTCCTTGTGATTTCTACCAAGTAAATATACACTCTAGCTACACACTGGTCCCTTCCTTGAATAAAGTTTATTTGGCACGGAGTTCTGCGTGTAGCCAACCGCCTCCCCCAAGGAGCGCTCTTGCTAGGCTATCGGGCTTAGCTTCTTCTCAAACCCTGCAGTGTAAGAGGAAGAACTGTGCTTTGGTAACAGCAGGAACGCAAGCCGACCTTCTACTGTAAGGATGGGGTCTTAAGGTATGACTTTGTAGAAGGAATGCGAAGCAGTTTTGGTTTCTCAGTGCCGCTCAGCCTAGGGCAATGAGGCAGTTTTGCATGACATATAGGACATGAGAGAACAGATTTCCTGGAACTATTGGAGTGCTGAGGAAATCTAGCTCTCCCAAGGAAGAGTGTAGTGTGTTGACCTACACTCAGCATACACAGAGTGACTGGGAAAGGTTTCCGGGCCTGGATGTTTCTTAGCAACCCAGTGGAGCCTGCCGGTTCTCGGTGTTCTTGAAAGGAATAGGATGCCCATGCGAGGTCCTCGGTGTCTTGAAAAGCTTACTAACCTTAAGAGAAAACAGACCTGAAACTAGTGCCTCAAGGAAACTGCTCCAAACTTAGCTTCGGCAGGTCTATTCAAGGCTTTACCTTGAAGAAAGGACTCACGTCAAGTTTCCTTTTATCTCTAGAGCGTCTCAGGAGAGGCTCCCACCCAGGCTATGAAAGCACCCTGTTGATGTAGAGAACACTCGTTCCCTTCCCAGAGCCCTGCCTACAGTGACGAAAGACACGTCCTAAAACTGTTATTTAGGTAGCTTCAAGGCAGCATGATTGGAGCTTTCAAAATGGGAAAGCCAGGCTTGTGCCATAAGGTCCCCGTTTCCAGTGAACACGCAGCCTACCTCCTTGTGATTTCTACCAAGTAAATATACACTCTAGCTACACACTGGTCCCTCCCTTGAATTAAGTTTATTTGGCACTGAGTTCTGCGTGTAGCCAACAACCTCCCCCAAGGAGCGCTCTAGGTAGGCTATCGGGCTTAGCTTCTTCTAAAACCCTGCTGTGTAAGAGGAAGAACTGTGCTTTGGTTACAGCAGGAACTCAAGCCCACTTTCTCCTGTAAGGATGGGGTCTTAAGGTATTTCTTTGTAGAAGGAATGCGAAGCAGTTTTGGTTTCTCAGTGCCGCTCAGCCTAGGGCAATGAGGCAGATTTGCATGACATGTAGGACGTGAGAGAACACCTTTCCTTGAGCTGTTGGAGTGCTGAGGAAATCTAGCTCTCCCAAGGAAGAGTGCAGTGTGTTGCCCTACACTCAAAATACACAGAGTGACTGGGTAAGGTTTCCGGGTCGGGATGTTTCTTAGCAGCCCAGTGGAGCCTGCCGGTACTCGGTGTTCTTGCAGGGAATAGGGTGCCCACGCGAGGTCCTCGGTGTCTTGAAAAGCTTACTAACCTGAAAAGAAAGCAGACCTGAAACTAATGCCTCAAGGAAACTTCTCCAAATTTAGCTTCGGCAGGACTATTCAAGGCTTTTCCTTGAAGAAAGGATTCACGTCAAGTTTCCTTTTATCTCTAGAGCGTCTTAGGAGAGGCTCCCACCCAGGCTATGAAAGCACCCTGTTGATGTAGAGAACACTCGTTCCCTTCCCAGAGCCCTGCCTACAGTGACGAAAGTCACGTCCTAAAACTGTTATTTAGGTAGCTTCAAGGCAGCATGAATGGAGCTTTCAAAATGGGAAAGCAAGGCTTGTGCCATAAGGCCCCCGGTTCCACTGAACACGCAGCCTACCTCCTTGTGATTTCTACCAAGTAAATATACACTCTAGCTACACACTGGTCCCTTCCTTGAATTAAGTTTATTTGGCACTGAGTTCTGCGTGTAGCCAACAACCTCCCCCAAGGAGCGCCCTAGGTAGGCTATCGGGCTTAGCTTCTTCTAAAACCCTGCTGTGTAAGAGGAAGAACTGTGCTTTGGTTACAGCAGGAACGCAAGCCGACTGTCTCCTGTAAGGATGGGGTCTTAAGGTATGACTTTGTAGAAGGAATGCGAAGCAGTTTTGGTTTCTCAGTGCCACTCAGCCTAGGGCAATGAGGCAGATTTGCATGACATGTAGGACGTGAGAGAACACCATTCCTTGAGCTGTTGGAGTGCTGAGGAAATCTAGCTCTCCCAAGGAAGAGTGCAGTGTGTTGCCCTACACTCAAAATACACAGAGTGACTGGGTAAGGTTTCCGGGTCGGGATGTTTCTTAGCAGCCCAGTGGAGACTGCCGGTACTCGGTGTTCTTGCAGGGAATAGGGTGCCCACGCGAGGTCCTCGGTGTCTTGAAAAGCTTACTAACCTGAAAAGAAAGCAGACCTGAAACTAATGCCTCAAGGAAACTTCTCCAAATTTAGCTTCGGCAGGGCTATTCAAGGCTTTTCCTTGAAGAAAGGATTCACGTCAAGTTTCCTTTTATCTCTAGAGCGTCTTAGGAGAGGCTCCCACCCAGGCTTTGAAAGCACCCTGTTGATGTAGAGAACACTCGTTCACTTCCCAGAGCCCTGCCTACAGTGACTAAAGACACGTCCTAAAACTGTTATTTAGGTAGCTTCAAGGCAGCATGAATGGAGCTTTCAAAATGGGAAAGCAAGGCTTGTGCCATAAGGTCCCCGTTTCCAGTGAACACGCAGCCTACCTCCTTGTGATTTCTACCAAGTAAATATACACTCTAGCTACACACTGGTCCCTTCCTTGAATAAAGTTTATTTGGCACGGAGTTCTGCGTGTAGCCAACGGCCTCTCTGATGGAGCGCTCTAGGTATGCTATCAGGGCTTTGCCTCTTCTCAAACCCTGCAGTGTAAGAGGAAGAACTGTGCTTTGGTAACAGCAGGAACGCAAGCCGACTTTCTCCTGTAAGGATGGGGTCTTAAGGTATGACTTTGTAGAAGGAATGCGAAGCAGTTTTGGTTTCTCGGTGCCGCTCAGCCTAGGGCAATGAGGCAGATTTGCATGACACGTAGGACTTGAGAGAACAGATTTCCTGGAGCTGTTGGAGTGCTGAGGAAATCTACCTATCCCAAGGAAGAGTGCAGTGTGTTCCCTACACTCAGCATACACAGAATGACTCGGAAAGTTTTCCGGGCCTGGAAGTTTCTTAGCAGCCTAGTGGAGCCTGCCGGTACTCGGTGTTCGTGCAGAGAATAAGGTGCCCACGCGAGGTCCTCCGTTTCCTGAAAAGCTTACTAACGTTAAAGAAAGCAGACCTAAAGCTAATGCCTCAAGGACTCTGCTCCAAGCTTCCACTTCGGCAGGGCTATTCAAGGCTTTACCTTGAGGAAAGGACTCACGTCAAGTTTCCTTATAGCTCTAGAGCGTCTCAGGAGAAGCTCCCACCCAGGCTATGAAAGCACCCTTTTGATGTAGACAACACTCGTTCCCTTCCCAGAGCCCTGCCTACAGTGACTAAAGACGCGTCCTAAAACTGTGATTTAGGTAGCTTCTTGGCAGCATGAATGGAGCATTCAAAATGGGAAAGCAAGGCTTGTGCCATCAGGTCCCCGTTTCCAGCGAACACGCAGCCTACCTCCTTGTGATTTCTACCAAGTAAATACACACTCTAGCTACACATTGGTCCCTTCCTTGAATAAAGTTTATTTGGCACGGTGTTCTGCGTGTAGCTAACCGCCTCCCCCAAGGAGCGCTCTAGGTACTCTATCGGGGCTTAGCCTCTTATCAAACCCTGCTGTGTAAGAGGAAGAACAGTGCTTTGGTTACATCAGGAATGCAAGCCCACTTTCTCCTATAAGTATGGGGTCTTAAGGTATGACTTTGTAAAAGGAATGCGAAGCAGTTTTGGTTTCTCGGTGCCGCTCAGCCTAGGGCAATGAGGCAGATTTGCATGACACGTAGGACTTGAGAGAACAAATTTCCTGGAGCTGTTGGAGTGCTGAGGAAATCTAGCTCTCCCAAGGAAGAGTGCAGTGTGTTGCCCTACACTCAGCATACACAGAATGACTGGGAAAGTAGTCCGGGCCTGGAAGTTTCTAAGCAGCCTAGTGGAGCCTGCTGGTACTCTATGTTCTTCCAGGGAAAAGGGTGCCCACACGAGGTCCTCGGTGTCTTGAAAAGCTTACTAACCTTAAAAGGAAACAGACCTGAAACTAATGACTCAAGGAAACTGCTCCAACCTTAGCTTCGGCAGGGCTATTCAAGGCTTTACCTTGAGGAAAGGACTTACGACAGGTTTCCTTTTAGCTCTAGAGCGTCTCAGGAGAAGCTCTCACCCAGGCTATGAAAGCACCGTGTTGATGTGGACAACACTCGTTCCCTTCCCAGAGCCTTGCCTACAGTGACTAGAGACCCGTCCTAAAACTGTTATTTAGGTAGCTTCAAGGATGCTTGAATGGAGCATTCAAAATGGGAAAGCAAGGCTTGTGCCATTAGGTCCCCGTTTCCAGCGGACACGCAGCCTACCTCCTTGTGATTTCTACCAAGTAAATATACACTCTAGCTACACACTGGTCCCTTCCTTGAATAAAGTTTATTTGGCACGGAGTTCTGCGTGTAGCCAACCGCCTCCCCCAAGGAGCGCTCTTGCTAGGCTATCGGGCTTAGCTTCTTCTCAAACCCTGCAGTGTAAGAGGAAGAACTGTGCTTTGGTAACAGCAGGAACGCAAGCCGACCTTCTACTGTAAGGATGGGGTCTTAAGGTATGACTTTGTAGAAGGAATGCGAAGCAGTTTTGGTTTCTCAGTGCCGCTCAGCCTAGGGCAATGAGGCAGTTTTGCATGACATATAGGACATGAGAGAACAGATTTCCTGGAACTATTGGAGTGCTGATGAAATCCAGCTCTCCCAAGGAAGAGTGCAGTATGTTGACCTACACTCAGCATACACAGAGTGACTGGGAAAGGTTTCCGGGCCTGGATGTTTCTTAGCAACCCAGTGGAGCCTGCCGGTTCTCGGTGTTCTTGAAAGGAATAGGATGCCCATGCGAGGTCCTCGGTGTCTTGAAAAGCGAACTAACTTTAAAGGAAAACGGAACTGAAACTAATGCCTCAAGGAAACTGCTCCAAGCTTCCACTTCGGCAGGGCTATTCAAGGCTTAACCTTGAGGAGAAAACTCACTTCAAATTTCCAATTAGCTCTACAGCGTCTCAGGAGGAGCTCCCACGCAGGCTGTGAAAGCACCCTGTTGATTTAGAGAAAACTCCTTCCCATCCCAGTACCCTGCCTAAAGTGACCAGAGACCCGTCCAAAACACTGTTATTTAGGTAGCTTCAAGGCAGCATGAATGGAGCATCCAAAATGGGAAAGCAAGGCTTGTGCCATTAGGTCCCCGTTTCCAGCGAACACGCAGCCTACCTCCTTGTGATTTTTACCAAGTATATATACACTCTAGCTACACACTGGTCCCTTCCTTGAATTAAGTTTATTTGGCACAGAGTTCTGCGTGTAGCCAACCGCCTCCCCCAAGGAGCGCTCTTGCTAGACTATCGGGCTTAGCTTCTTCTAAAACCCTGCAGTGTAAGAGGAAGAACTGTGCTTTGGTTACAGCAGGAACGCAAGCCGACTTTCTCCTGTAAGGATGGGGTCTTAAGGTATGACTTTGTAGAAGGAATGCGAAGCAGTTTTGGTTTCTCAGTGCCACTCAGCCTAGGGCAATGAGGCAGATTTGCATGACATGTAGGATGTGAGAGAACAGATTTCCTGGAGCGGTTGGAGTGCTGAGGAAATCTAGCTCTCCCAAGGAAGAGTGCAGTGTGTTGCCCTACACTCAGCATACACAGAATGACTGGGAAAGTAGTCCGGGCCTGGAAGTTTCTAAGCAGCCTAGTGGAGCCTGCTGGTACTCTATGTTCTTCCAGGGAATAGGGTGCCCACACGAGGTCCTCGGTGTCTTGAAAAGCTTACTAACCTTAAAAGGAAACAGACCTGAAACTAATGACTCAAGGAAACTGCTCCAACCTTAGCTTCGGCAGGGCTATTCAAGGCTTTACCTTGAGGAAAGGACTTACGACAGGTTTCCTTTTAGCTCTAGAGCGTCTCAGGAGAAGCTCCCACCCAGGCTATGAAAGCACCGTGTTGATGTGGACAACACTCGTTCCCTTCCCAGAGCCTTGCCTACAGTGACTAGAGACCCGTCCTAAAACTGTTATTTAGGTAGCTTCAAGGATGCTTGAATGGAGCATTCAAAATGGGAAAGCAAGGCTTGTGCCATTAGGTCCCCGTTTCCAGCGAACACGCAGCCTACCTCCTTGTGATTTCTACCAAGTAAATATACACTCTAGCTACACACTGGTCCCTTCCTTGAATAAAGTTTATTTGGCACGGCGTTCTGCGTGTAGCCAAACGCCTCCCCCAAGGAGCGCTCTTGCTAGGCTATCGGGCTTAGCTTCTTCTCAAACCCTGCAGTGTAAGAGGAAGAACTGTGCTTTGGTTACAGCAGCAAGGCAAGCTGACTTTCTCCTGTAAGGATGGGGTCCTAAGGTATGACTTTGTAGAAGGAATGCAAAGCAGTTTTGGTTTCTCAGTGCCCCTCAGCCTAGGGCAATGAGGCAGATTTGCATGACATGTAGGACGTGAGAGAACACAGTTCCTGGAGCTGTTGGAGTGCTGAGGAAATCTAGCTCTCCCAGGGAAGAGTGCAGTGTGTTGCCCTACACTCAGCATACACTGAGTGACTGGGAAAGGATTCCGGGCCTGGAAGTTTCTTAGCAGCCTAGTGGAGCCTGCCGGTGCTCGGTGTTCGTGCAGGGAATAGGGTGCCCAGGAGAGGTCCTCCGTTTCCTGAAATGCTTACTAACGTTAAAGAAAGCAGACCTAAAGCTAATGCCTCAAGGACTCTGCTCCAAGCTTCCACTTCGGCAGGGCTATTCAAGGCTTTTCCTTGAGGAAAGGACTCACGTCAAGTTTCCTTTTAGCTCTAGAGCGTATCAGGAGGAGCTCCCACCCAGGCTATGAAAGCACCCTGTTGATGTAGAGAAGACTAGTTCCTTTCCCAGAGCCCTGCCTGCAGTGACTAGAAACCCTTCCTACAACTGTTAATTAGGGAGCTTCAAGGCAGCATGAATGGAGCATTCAAAATGGGAAAGCAAGGCTTGTGCCATAAGGCCCCCGGTTCCAGCGAACACGCAGCCTACCTGCTTGTGATTTCTCCAAGTAAGTATACACTCTAGCTACACACTGGTCCCTTCCTTGAATAAAGTTTATTTGGCACGGAGTTCTGCGTGTAGCCAACCGCCTCCCCCAAGGAGCGCTCTTGCTACGCTCTCGGGCTTAGCTTCTTCTAAAACCCTGCAGTGTAAGAGGAAGAACTGTGCTTTGGTTACAGCAGGAACACAAGCCGAATTTCTCCTGTAAGGATGGGGTCTTAATGTATGACTTTGTGGAAGGAATGCGAAGCAGTTTTGGTTTCTCAGTGCCGCTCAGCCTAGGGCAATGAGGCAGATTTGCATGACATGTAGGACGTGAGAGAACACAGTTCCTGGAGCTGTCGGAGTGCTGAGGAAATCTAGCTCTCCCAGGGAAGAGTGCAGTGTGTTGCCCTACACTCAGCATACACTGAGTGACTGGGAATGATTCCGGGCCTGGAAGTTTCTTAGCAGCCTAGTGGAGCCTGCCGGTGCTCGGTGTTCGTGCAGGGAATAGGGTGCCCAGGCGAGGTCCTCCGTTTCCTGAAATGCTTACTAACGTTAAAGAAAGCAGACCTAAAGCTAATGCCTCAAAGACTCTGCTCCAAGCTTCCACTTCGGCAGGGCTATTCAAGGCTTTTCCTTGAGGAAAGGACTCACGTCAAGTTTCCTTTTAGCTCTAGAGCGTATCAGGAGGAGCTCCCACCCAGGCTACGAAAGCACCCTGTTGATGTAGAGAAGACTCGTTCCTTTCCCAGAGCCCCGCCTGCAGTGAATAAAGACCCGTCGTAAAACTGTGATTTAGGTAGCTTCAAGGCAGCATGAATGGAGCATTCAAAATGGGAAAGCAAGGCTTGTGCCATAAGGCCCCCGTTTCCAGCGAACACGCAGCCTACCTCCTTGTGATTTCTACCAAGTAAGTATACACTCTTGCTACACACTGGTCCCTTCCTTGAATAAAGTTTATTTGGCACGGAGTTCTGCGTGTAGCCAACCGCCTCCCCCAAGGAGCGCTCTAGCTAGGCTATCGGGGTTAGCTTCTTCTAAAACCCTGCAGTGTAAGAGGAAAACTGTGCTTTGGTTACAGCAGGAACGCAAGCCGACTTTCTCCTGTAAGGATGGGGTCTTAAGGTATGACTTTGTGGAAGGAATGCGAAGCAGTTTTGGTTTCTCAGTGCCGCTCAGCCTAGGGCAATGAGGCAGATTTGCATGACATGTAGGACGTGAGAGAACACAGTTCCTGGAGCTGTTGGAGTGCTGAGGAAATCTAGCTCTCCCAGGGAAGAGTGCAGTGTGTTGCCCTACACTCAGCATACACAGAGTGACTGGGAATGATTCCGGGCCTAGAAGTTTCTTAGCAGCCTAGTGGAGCCTGCCGGTGCTCGGTGTTCGTGCAGGGAATAGGGTGCCCAGGCGAGGTCCTCCGTTTCCTGAAATGCTTACTAACGTTAAAGAAAGCAGACCTAAAGCTAATGCCTCAAGGACTCTGCTCCAAGCTTCCACTTCGGCAGGGCTATTCAAGGCTTTTCCTTGAGGAAAGGACTCACGTCAAGTTTCCTTTTAGCTCTAGAGCGTATCAGGAGGAGCTCCCACCCAGGCTATGAAAGCACCCTGTTGATGTAGAGAAGACTAGTTCCTTTCCCAGAGCCCTGCCTGCAGTGACTAGAAACCCTTCCTACAACTGTTAATTAGGGAGCTTCAAGGCAGCATGAATGGAGCATTCAAAATGGGAAAGCAAGGCTTGTGCCATAAGGCCCCCGTTTCCAGCGAACACGCAGCCTACCTCCTTGTTATTTCTACCAAGTAAGTAGACACTCTAGCTACACCCTGGTCCCTTCCTTGAATAAAGTTTATTTGGCACTGAGTTCTGCGTGAAGCCAAACGCCTCCCCCAAGGAGCGCTCTTGCTAGGCTCTCGGGCTTAGATTCTTCTAAAACCCTGCAGTGTAAGAGGAAGAACTGTGCTTTGGTTACAGCAGGAATGCAAGCCGACTTTCTCCTGTAAGGATGGGATCTTAAGGTATGACTTTGTACAAGGAATGCGAAGCAGTTTTGGTTTCTCAGTGCCGCTCAGCCTAGGGCAATGAGGCAGATTTGCATGACATGTAGGACGTGAGAGAACACAGTTCCTGGAGCTGTTGGAGTGTTGAGGAAATCTAGCTCTCCCAGGGAAGAGTGCAGTGTGTTGCCCTACACTCAGCATACACAGAGTGACTGGGAATGATTCCGGGCCTGGAAGTTTCTTAGCAGTCTAGTGGAGCCTGCCGGTGCTCGGTGTTCGTGCAGGGAATAGGGTGCCCAGGCGAGGTCCTCCGTTTCCTGAAATGCTTACTAACGTTAAAGAAAGCAGACCTAAAGCTAATGCCTCAAGGACTCTGCTCCAAGCTTCCACTTCGGCAGGGCTATTCAAGGCTTTTCCTTGAGGAAAGGACTCACGTCAAGTTTCCTTTTAGCTCTAGAGCGTATCAGGAGGAGCTCCCACCCAGGCTATGAAAGCACCCTGTTGATGTAGAGAACACTTGTTCCTTTCCCAGAGCCCTGCCTGCAGTGACTAGAGACCCGTCCTAAACTGTGATTTAGGTAGCTTCAAGGCAGCATGAATGGAGCACTCAAAATGGGAAAGCAAGGCTTGTGCCATAAGGCCCCCGTTTCCAGCGAACACGTAGCCTACCTCCATGTGATTTCTACCAAGTAAGTAGACACTCTAGCTACACACTGGTCCCTTCCTTGAATAAAGTTTATTTGGCACGGAGTTCTGCGTGTAGCCAAACGCCTCCACCAAGGAGCGCTCTTGCTAGGCTATCGGGCTTAGCTTCTTCTAAAACCCTGCAGTGTAAGAGGAAGAACTGTGCTTTGGTTACAGCAGCAAGGCAAGCTGACTTTCTCCTGTAAGGATGGTTTCCTAAGGTATGACTTTGTAGAAGGAATGCAAAGCAGTTTTGGTTTCTCAGTGCCGCTCAGCCTAGGGCAATGAGGCAGATTGGCATGACATGTAGGACGTGAGAGAACACAGTTCCTGGAGCTGTTGGAGTGCTGAGGAAATCTAGCTCTCCCAGGGAAGAGTGCAGTGTGTTGCCCTACACTCAGCATACACTGAGGGACTGGGAAAGGATTCCGGGCCTGGAAGTTTCTTAGCAGCCTAGTGGAGCCTGCCGGTGCTCGGTGTTCGTGCAGGGAATAGGGTGCCCAGGAGAGGTCCTCCGTTTCCTGAAATGCTTACTAACGTTAAAGAAAGCAGACCTAAAGCTAATGCCTCAAGGACTCTGCTCCAAGCTTCCACTTCGGCAGGGCTATTCAAGGCTTTACCTTGAGGAAAGGACTCACGTCAAGTTTCCTTTTAGCTCTAGAGCGTATCAGGAGGAGCTCCCACCCAGGCTATGAAAGCACCCTGTTGATGTAGAGAAGACTCGTTCCTTTCCCAGAGCCCTGCCTGCAGTGACTAGAGACCCGTCCTAAAACTGTTATTTAGGTAGCTTCAAGGCAGCATGAATGGAGCATTCAAAATGGGAAAGCAAGGCTTGTGCCATAAGGCCCTGTTTCCAGCGAACACGCAGCCTACCTCCTTGTGATTTCTACCAAGTATACACTCTAGCTACACACTGGTCCCTTCCTTGAATAAAGTTTATTTGGCACGGAGTTCTGCGTGTAGCCAACCGCCTCCCCCAAGGAACGCTCTTGCTAGGCTCTCGGGCTTAGCTTCTTCTAAAACCCTGCAGTGTAAGAGGAAGAACTGTGCTTTGTTTACAGCAGGAACGCAAGCCGAATTTCTCCTGTAAGGATGGGGTCTTAATGTATGACTTTGTGGAAGGAATGCGAAGCAGTTTTGGTTTCTCAGTGCCGCTCAGCCTAGGGCAATGAGGCAGATTTGCATGACATGTAGGACGTGAGAGAACACAGTTCCTGGAGCTGTTGGAGTGCTGAGGAAATCTAGCTCTCCCAGGGAAGAGTGCAGTGTGTTGCCCTACACTCAGCATACACTGAGTGACTGGGAAAGGATTCCGGGCCTGGAAGTTTCTTAGCAGCCTAGTGGAGCCTGCCGGTGCTCGGTGTTCGTGCAGGGAATAGGGTGCCCAGGCGAGGTCCTCCGTTTCCTGAAATGCTTACTAACGTTAAAGAAAGCAGACCTAAAGCTAATGCCTCAAGGACTCTGCTCCAAGCTTCCACTTCGGCAGGGCTATTCAAGGCTTTACCTTGAGGAAAGGACTCACGTCAAGTTTCCTTTTAGCTCTAGAGCGTATCAGGAGGAGCTCCCACCCAGGCTATGAAAGCACCCTGTTGATGTAGAGAACACTTGTTCCTTTCCCAGAGCCCTGCCTGCAGTGACTAGAGACCCGTCCTAAACTGTGATTTAGGTAGCTTCAAGGCAGCATGAATGGAGCACTCAAAATGGGAAAGCAAGGCTTGTGCCATAAGGCCCCCGTTTTCAGCGAACACGTAGCCTACCTCCATGTGATTTCTACCAAGTAAGTAGACACTCTAGCTACACACTGGTCCCTTCCTTGAATAAAGTTTATTTGGCACGGCGTTCTGCGTGTAGCCAAACGCCTCCCCCAAGGAGCGCTCTTGCTAGGCTATCGGGCTTAGCTTCTTCTAAAACCCTGCAGTGTAAGAGGAAGAACTGTGCTTTGGTTACAGCAGCAAGGCAAGCTGACTTTCTCCTGTAAGGATGGGGTCCTAAGGTATGACTTTGTAGAAGGAATGCAAAGCAGTTTTGGTTTCTCAGTGCCCCTCAGCCTAGGGCAATGAGGCAGATTTGCATGACATGTAGGACGTGAGAGAACACAGTTCCTGGAGCTGTTGGAGTGCTGAGGAAATCTAGCTCTCCCAGGGAAGAGTGCAGTGTGTTGCTCTACACTCAGCATACACTGAGTGACTGGGAAAGGATTCCGGGCCTGGAAGTTTCTTAGCAGCCTAGTGGAGCCTGCCGGTGCTCGGTGTTCGTGCAGGGAATAGGGTGCCCAGGAGAGGTCCTCCGTTTCCTGAAATGCTTACTAACGTTAAAGAAAGCAGACCTAAAGCTAATGCCTCAAGGACTCTGCTCCAAGCTTCCACTTCGGCAGGGCTATTCAAGGCTTTACCTTGAGGAAAGGACTCACGTCAAGTTTCCTTTTAGCTCTAGAGCGTATCAGGAGGAGCTCCCACCCAGGCTATGAAAGCACCCTGTTGATGTAGAGAACACTTGTTCCTTTCCCAGAGCCCTGCCTGCAGTGACTAGAGACCCGTCCTAAACTGTGATTTAGGTAGCTTCAAGGCAGCATGAATGGAGCACTCAAAATGGGAAAGCAAGGCTTGTGCCATAAGGCCCCCGTTTTCAGCGAACACGTAGCCTACCTCCATGTGATTTCTACCAAGTAAGTAGACACTCTAGCTACACACTGGTCCCTTCCTTGAATAAAGTTTATTTGGCACGGAGTTCTGCGTGTAGCCAAACGCCTCCCCCAAGGAGCGCTCTTGCTAGGCTATCGGGCTTAGCTTCTTCTAAAACCCTGCAGTGTAAGAGGAAGAACTGTGCTTTGTTTACAGCAGGAACGCAAGCCGAATTTCTCCTGTAAGGATGGGGTCTTAATGTATGACTTTGTGGAAGGAATGCGAAGCAGTTTTGGTTTCTCAGTGCCGCTCAGCCTAGGGCAATGAGGCAGATTTGCATGACATGTAGGACGTGAGAGAACACAGTTCCTGGAGCTGTTGGAGTGCTGAGGAAATCTACCTCTCCCAGGGAAGAGTGCAGTGTGTTGCCCTACACTCAGCATACACTGAGGGACTGGGAAAGGATTCCGGGCCTGGAAGTTTCTTAGCAGCCTAGTGGAGCCTGCCGGTGCTCGGTGTTCGTGCAGGGAATAGGGTGCCCAGGCGAGGTCCTCCGTTTCCTGAAATGCTTACTAACGTTAAAGAAAGCAGACCTAAAGCTAATGCCTCAAGGACTCTGCTCCAAGCTTCCACTTCGGCAGGGCTATTCAAGGCTTTACCTTGAGGAAAGGACTCACGTCAAGTTTCCTTTTAGCTCTAGAGCGTATCAGGAGGAGCTCCCACCCAGGCTATGAAAGCACCCTGTTGATGTAGAGAAGACTCGTTCCTTTCCCAGAGCCCTGCCTGCAGTGACTAGAGACCCGTCCTAAACTGTGATTTAGGTAGCTTCAAGGCAGCATGAATGGAGCATTCAAAATGGGAAAGCAAGGCTTGTGCCATAAGGCCCTGTTTCCAGCGAACACGCAGCCTACCTCCTTGTGATTTCTACCAAGTATACACTCTAGCTACACACTGGTCCCTTCCTTGAATAAAGTTTATTTGGCACGGAGTTCTGCGTGTAGCCAACCGCCTCCCCCAAGGAACGCTCTTGCTAGGCTCTCGGGCTTAGCTTCTTCTAAAACCCTGCAGTGTAAGAGGAAGAACTGTGCTTTGTTTACAGCAGGAACGCAAGCCGAATTTCTCCTGTAAGGATGGGGTCTTAATGTATGACTTTGTGGAAGGAATGCGAAGCAGTTTTGGTTTCTCAGTGCCGCTCAGCCTAGGGCAATGAGGCAGATTTGCATGACATGTAGGACATGAGAGAACACAGTTCCTGGAGCTGTTGGAGTGCTGAGGAAATCTACCTCTCCCAGGGAAGAGTGCAGTGTGTTGCCCTACACTCAGCATACACTGAGGGACTGGGAAAGGATTCCGGGCCTGGAAGTTTCTTAGCAGCCTAGTGGAGCCTGCCGGTGCTCGGTGTTCGTGCAGGGAATAGGGTGCCCAGGCGAGGTCCTCCGTTTCCTGAAATGCTTACTAACGTTAAAGAAAGCAGACCTAAAGCTAATGCCTCAAGGACTCTGCTCCAAGCTTCCACTTCGGCAGGGCTATTCAAGGCTTTACCTTGAGGAAAGGACTCACATCAAGTTTCCTTTTAGCTCTAGAGAGTATCAGGAGGAGCTCCCACCCAGGCTATGAAAGCACCCTGTTGATGTAGATAAGACTCATTCCTTTCCCAGAGCCCTGCCTGCAGTGACTAGAGACCCGTCCTAAAACTGTTATTTAGGTAGCTTCAAGGCAGCATGAATGGAGCATTCAAAATGGGAAAGCAAGGCTTGTGCCATAAGGCCCTGTTTCCAGCGAACACGCAGCCTACCTCCTTGTGATTTCTACCAAGTATACACTCTAGCTACACACTGGTCCCTTCCTTGAATAAAGTTTATTTGGCACGGAGTTCTGCATGTAGCCAACCGCCTCCCCCAAGGAGCGCTCTTGCTAGGCTCTCGGGCTTAGCTTCTTCTAAAACCCTGCAGTGTAAGAGGAAGAACTGTGCTTTGTTTACAGCAGGAACGCAAGCCGAATTTCTCCTGTAAGGATGGGGTCCTAAGGTATGACTTTGTGGAAGGAATGCGAAGCAGTTTTGGTTTCTCAGTGCCGCTCAGCCTAGGGCAATGAGGCAGATTTGCATGACATGTAGGACGTGAGAGAACACAGTTCCTGGAGCTGTTGGAGTGCTGAGGAAATCTACCTCTCCCAGGGAAGAGTGCAGTGTGTTGCCCTACACTCAGCATACACTGAGGGACTGGGAAAGGATTCCGGGCCTGGAAGTTTCTTAGCAGCCTAGTGGAGCCTGCCGGTGCTCGGTGTTCGTGCAGGGAATAGGGTGCCCAGGCGAGGTCCTCCGTTTCCTGAAATGCTTACTAACGTTAAAGAAAGCAGACCTAAAGCTAATGCCTCAAGGACTCTGCTCCAAGCTTCCACTTCGGCAGGGCTATTCAAGGCTTTACCTTGAGGAAAGGACTCACGTCAAGTTTCCTTTTAGCTCTAGAGCGTATCAGGAGGAGCTCCCACCCAGGCTATGAAAGCACCCTGTTGATGTAGAGAAGACTCGTTCCTTTCCCAGAGCCCTCCTGCAGTGACTAGAGACCCGTCCTAAAACTGTTATTTAGGTAGCTTCAAGGCAGCATGAATGGAGCATTCAAAATGGGAAAGCAAGGCTTGTGCCATAAGGCCCTGTTTCCAGCGAACACGCAGCCTACCTCCTTGTGATTTCTACCAAGTATACACTCTAGCTACACACTGGTCCCTTCCTTGAATAAAGTTTATTTGGCACGGAGTTCTGCGTGTAGCCAACCGCCTCCCCCAAGGAACGCTCTTGCTAGGCTCTCGGGCTTAGCTTCTTCTAAAACCCTGCAGTGTAAGAGGAAGAACTGTGCTTTGTTTACAGCAGGAACACAAGCCGAATTTCTCCTGTAAGGATGTGGTCTGAATGTATGACTTTGTGGAAGGAATGCGAAGCAGTTTTGGTTTCTCAGTGCCTCTCAGCCTAGGGCAATGAGGCAGATTTGCATGACATGTAGGACGTGAGAGAACACAGTTCCTGGAGCTGTTGGAGTGCTGAGGAAATCTAGCTCTCCCAGGGAAGAGTGCAGTGTGTTGCCCTACACTCAGCATACACTGAGTGACTGGGAAAGGATTCCGGGCCTGGAAGTTTCTTAGCAGCCTAGTGGAGCCTGCCGGTGCTCGGTGTTCGTGCAGGGAATAGGGTGCCCAGGCGAGGTCCTCCGTTTCCTGAAATGCTTACTAACGTTAAAGAAAGCAGAACTAAAGCTAATGCCTCAAGGACTCTGCTCCAAGCTTCCACTTCGGCAGGGCTATTCAAGGCTTTACCTTGAGGAAAGGACTCACGTCAAGTTTCCTTTTAGCTCTAGAGCGTATCAGGAGGAGCTCCCACCCAGGCTATGAAAGCACCCTGTTGATGTAGAGAAGACTTGTTCCTTTCCCAGAGCACTGCCTGCAGTGACTAGAGACCCGTCCTAAACTGTGATTTAGGTAGCTTCAAGGCAGCATGAATGGAGCACTCAAAATGGGAAAGCAAGGCTTGTGCCATAAGGCCCCCGTTTCCAGCGAACACGTAGCCTACCTCCATGTGATTTCTACCAAGTAAGTAGACACTCTAGCTACACACTGGTCCCTTCCTTGAATAAAGTTTATTTGGCACGGAGTTCTGCGTGTAGCCAAACGCCTCCCCCAAGGAGCGCTCTTGCTAGGCTATCGGGTTTAGCTTCTTCTAAAACCCTCCAGTGTAAGAGGAAGAACTGTGCTTTGGTTACAGCAGCAAGGCAAGCTGACTTTCTCCTGTAAGGATGGGGTCCTAAGGTATGACTTTGTAGAAGGAATGCAAAGCAGTTTTGGTTTCTCAGTGCCGCTCAGCCTAGGGCAATGAGGCAGATTTGCATGACATGTAGGACGTGAGAGAACACAGTTCCTGGAGCTGTTGGAGTGCTGAGGAAATCTAGCTCTCCCAGGGAAGAGTGCAGTGTGTTGCCCTACACTCAGCATACACTGAGTGACTGGGAAAGGATTCCGGGCCTGGAAGTTTCTTAGCAGCCTAGTGGAGCCTGCCGGTGCTCGGTGTTCGTGCAGGGAATAGGGTGCCCAGGCGAGGTCCTCCGTTTCCTGAAATGCTTACTAACGTTAAAGAAAGCAGACCTAAAGCTAATGCCTCAAGGACTCTGCTCCAAGCTTCCACTTCGGCAGGGCTATTCAAGGCTTTACCTTGAGGAAAGGACTCACGTCAAGTTTCCTTTTAGCTCTAGAGCGTATCAGGAGGAGCTCCCACCCAGGCTATGAAAGCACCCTGTTGATGTAGAGAACACTTGTTCCTTTCCCAGAGCCCTGCCTGCAGTGACTAGAGACCCGTCCTAAACTGTGATTTAGGTAGCTTCAAGGCAGCATGAATGGAGCACTCAAAATGGGAAAGCAAGGCTTGTGCCATAAGGCCCCCGTTTCCAGCGAACACGTAGCCTACCTCCATGTGATTTCTACCAAGTAGACACTCTAGCTACACACTGGTCCCTTCCTTGAATAAAGTTTATTTGGCACGGAGTTATGCGTGTAGCCAAACGCCTCCCCCAAGGAGCGCTCTTGCTAGGCTATCGGGCTTAGCTTCTTCTAAAACCCTGCAGTGTAAGAGGAAGAACTGTGCTTTGGTTACAGCAGCAAGGCAAGCTGACTTTCTCCTGTAAGGATGGGGTCCTAAGGTATGACTTTGTAGAAGGAATGCAAAGCAGTTTTGGTTTCTCAGTGCCGCTCAGCCTAGGGCAATGAGGCAGATTTGCATGACATGTAGGACGTGAGAGAACACAGTTCCTGGAGCTGTTGGAGTGCTGAGGAAATCTAGCTCTCCCAGGGAAGAGTGCAGTGTGTTGCCCTACACTCAGCATACACTGAGTGACTGGGAAAGGATTCCGGGCCTGGAAGTTTCTTAGCAGCCTAGTGGAGCCTGCCGGTGCTCGGTGTTCTTGCAGGGAATAGGGTGCCCAGGCGAGGTCCTCCGTTTCCTGAAATGCTTACTAACGTTAAAGAAAGCAGACCTAAAGCTAATGCCTCAAGGACTCTGCTCCAAGCTTCCACTTCGGCAGGGCTATTCAAGGCTTTACCTTGAGGAAAGGACTCACGTCAAGTTTCCTTTTAGCTCTAGAGCGTATCAGGAGGAGCTCCCACCCAGGCTATGAAAGCACCCTGTTGATGTAGAGAACACTTGTTCCTTTCCCAGAGCACTGCCTGCAGTGACTAGAGACCCGTCCTAAACTGTGATTTAGGTAGCTTCAAGGCAGCATGAATGGAGCACTCAAAATGGGAAAGCAAGACTTGTGCCGTAAGGCCCCCGTTTCCAGCGAACACGTAGCCTACCTCCATGTGATTTCTACCAAGTAAGTAGACACTCTAGCTACACACTGGTCCCTTCCTTGAATAAAGTTTATTTGGCACGGAGTTCTGCGTGTAGCCAAACGCCTCCCCCAAGGAGCGCTCTTGCTAGGCTATCGGGCTTAGCTTCTTCTAAAACCCTGCAGTGTAAGAGGAAGAACTGTGCTTTGGTTACAGCAGCAAGGCAAGCTGACTTTCTCCTGTAAGAATGGGTTCCTAAGGTATGACTTTGTAGAAGGAATGCAAAGCAGTTTTGGTTTCTCAGTGCCGCTCAGCCTAGGGCAATGAGGCAGATTTGCATGACATGTAGGACGTGAGAGAACACAGTTCCTGGAGCTGTTGGAGTGCTGAGGAAATCTAATTCTCCCAGGGAAGAGTGCAGTGTGTTGCCCTACACTCAGCATACACTGAGTGACTGGGAAAGGTTTCCGGGCCTGGAAGTTTCTTAGCAGCCTAGTGGACCCTGCCGGTGCTCGGTGTTCGTGCAGGGAATAGGGTGCCCAGGCGAGGTCCTCCGTTTCCTGAAATGCTTACTAACGTTAAAGAAAGCAGACCTAAAGCTAATGCCTCAAGGACTCTGCTCCAATCTTCCACTTCGGCAGGGCTATTCAAGGCTTTACCTTGAGGAAAGGACTCACGTCAAGTTTCCTTTTAGCTCTAGAGCGTATCAGGAGGAGCTCCCACCCAGGCTATGAAAGCACCCTGTTGATGTAGAGAAGACTCGTTCCTTTCCCAGAGCCCTGCCTGCAGTGACTAGAGACCCGTCCTAAAACTGTTATTTAGGTAGCTTCAAGGCAGCATGAATGGAGCATTCAAAATGGAAAAGCAAGGCTTGTGCCATAAGGCCCTGTTTCCAGCGAACACGCAGCCTACCTCCTTGTGATTTCTACCAAGTATACACTCTAGCTACACACTGGTCCCTTCCTTGAATAAAGTTTATTTGGCACGGAGTTCTGCGTGTAGCCAACCGCCTCCCCCAAGGAGCGCTCTTGCTAGGCTATCGGGCTTAGCTTCTTCTAAAACCCTGCAGTGTAAGAGGAAGAACTGTGCTTTGTTTACAGCAGGAACGCAAGCCGAATTTCTCCTGTAAGGATGGGGTCTTAATGTATGACTTTGTGGAAGGAATGCGAAGCAGTTTTGGTTTCTCAGTGCCGCTCAGCCTAGGGCAATGAGGCAGATTGGCATGACATGTAGGACGTGAGAGAACACAGTTCCTGGAGCTGTTGGAGTGCTGAGGAAATCTAGCTCTCCCAGGGAAGAGTGCAGTGTGTTGCCCTACACTCAGCATACACTGAGTGACTGGGAAAGGATTCCGGGCCTGGAAGTTTCTTAGCAGCCTAGTGGAGCCTGCCGGTGCTCGGTGTTCGTGCAGGGAATAGGGTGCCCAGGCGAGGTCCTCCGTTTCCTGAAATGCTTACTAACGTTAAAGAAAGCAGACCTAAAGCTAATGCCTCAAGGACTCTGCTCCAAGCTTCCACTTCGGCAGGGCTATTCAAGGCTTTACCTTGAGGAAAGGACTCACGTCAAGTTTCCTTTTAGCTCTAGAGCGTGTCAGGAGGAGCTCCCACCCAGGCTATGAAAGCACCCTGTTGATGTACAGAACACTTGTTCCTTTCCCAGAGCCCTGCCTGCAGTGACTAGAGACCCGTCCTAAACTGTGATTTAGGTAGCTTCAAGGCAGCATGAATGGAGCACTCAAAATGGGAAAGCAAGGCTTGTGCCATAAGGCCCCCGTTTCCAGCGAACACGTAGCCTACCTCTATGTGATTTCTACCAAGTAGACACTCTAGCTACACACTGGTCCCTTCCTTGAATAAAGTTTATTTGGCACGGAGTTCTGCGTGTAGCCAAACGCCTCCACCAAGGAGCGCTCTTGCTAGGCTATCGGGCTTAGCTTCTTCTAAAACCCTGCAGTGTAAGAGGAAGAACTGTGCTTTGGTTACAGCAGCAAGGCAAGCTGACTTTCTCCTGTAAGGATGGGGTCCTAAGGTATGACTTTGTAGAAGGAATGCAAAGCAGTTTTGGTTTCTCAGTGCCGCTCAGCCTAGGGCAATGAGGCAGATTTGCATGACATGTAGGACGTGAGAGAACACAGTTCCTGGAGCTGTTGGAGTGCTGAGGAAATCTAGCTCTCCCAGGGAAGAGTGCAGTGTGTTGCCCTACACTCAGCATACACTGAGTGACTGGGAAAGGATTCCGGGCCTGGAAGTTTCTTAGCAGCCTAGTGGAGCCTGCCGGTGCTCGGTGTTCTTGCAGGGAATAGGGTGCCCAGGCGAGGTCCTCCGTTTCCTGAAATGCTTACTAACGTTAAAGAAAGCAGACCTAAAGCTAATGCCTCAAGGACTCTGCTCCAAGCTTCCACTTCGGCAGGGCTATTCAAGGCTTTACCTTGAGGAAAGGACTCACGTCAAGTTTCCTTTTAGCTCTAGAGCGTATCAGGAGGAGCTCCCACCCAGGCTATGAAAGCACCCTGTTGATGTAGAGAAGACTTGTTCCTTTCCCAGAGCACTGCCTGCAGTGACTAGAGACCCGTCCTAAACTGTGATTTAGGTAGCTTCAAGGCAGCATGAATGGAGCACTCAAAATGGGAAAGCAAGGCTTGTGCCATAAGGCCCCCGTTTCCAGCGAACACGTAGCCTACCTCCATGTGATTTCTACCAAGTAAGTAGACACTCTAGCTACACACTGGTCCCTTCCTTGAATAAAGTTTATTTGGCACGGAGTTCTGCGTGTAGCCAAACGCCTCCCCCAAGGAGCGCTCTTGCTAGGCTATCGGGTTTAGCTTCTTCTAAAACCCTGCAGTGTAAGAGGAAGAACTGTGCTTTGGTTACAGCAGCAAGGCAAGCTGACTTTCTCCTGTAAGGATGGGGTCCTAAGGTATGACTTTGTAGAAGGAATGCAAAGCAGTTTTGGTTTCTCAGTGCCGCTCAGCCTAGGGCAATGAGGCAGATTTGCATGACATGTAGGACGTGAGAGAACACAGTTCCTGGAGCTGTTGGAGTGCTGAGGAAATCTAGCTCTCCCAGGGAAGAGTGCAGTGTGTTGCCCTACACTCAGCATACACTGAGTGACTGGGAAAGGATTCCGGGCCTGGAAGTTTCTTAGCAGCCTAGTGGAGCCTGCCGGTGCTCGGTGTTCGTGCAGGGAATAGGGTGCCCAGGCGAGGTCCTCCGTTTCCTGAAATGCTTACTAACGTTAAAGAAAGCAGACCTAAAGCTAATGCCTCAAGGACTCTGCTCCAAGCTTCCACTTCGGCAGGGCTATTCAAGGCTTTACCTTGAGGAAAGGACTCACGTCAAGTTTCCTTTTAGCTCTAGAGCGTATCAGGAGGAGCTCCCACCCAGGCTATGAAAGCACCCTGTTGATGTAGAGAACACTTGTTCCTTTCCCAGAGCACTGCCTGCAGTGACTAGAGACCCGTCCTAAACTGTGATTTAGGTAGCTTCAAGGCAGCATGAATGGAGCACTCAAAATGGGAAAGCAAGACTTGTGCCGTAAGGACCCCGTTTCCAGCGAACACGTAGCCTACCTCCATGTGATTTCTACCAAGTAAGTAGACACTCTAGCTACACACTGGTCCCTTCCTTGAATAAAGTTTATTTGGCACGGAGTTCTGCGTGTAGCCAAACGCCTCCCCCAAGGAGCGCTCTTGCTAGGCTATCGGGCTTAGCTTCTTCTAAAACCCTGCAGTGTAAGAGGAAGAACTGTGCTTTGGTTACAGCAGCAAGGCAAGCTGACTTTCTCCTGTAAGAATGGGTTCCTAAGGTATGACTTTGTAGAAGGAATGCAAAGCAGTTTTGGTTTCTCAGTGCCGCTCAGCCTAGGGCAATGAGGCAGATTTGCATGACATGTAGGACGTGAGAGAACACAGTTCCTGGAGCTGTTGGAGTGCTGAGGAAATCTAATTCTCCCAGGGAAGAGTGCAGTGTGTTGCCCTACACTCAGCATACACTGAGTGACTGGGAAAGGTTTCCGTGCCTGGAAGTTTCTTAGCAGCCTAGTGGACCCTGCCGGTGCTCGGTGTTCGTGCAGGGAATAGGGTGCCCAGGCGAGGTCCTCCGTTTCCTGAAATGCTTACTAACGTTAAAGAAAGCAGACCTAAAGCTAATGCCTCAAGGACTCTGCTCCAATCTTCCACTTCGGCAGGGCTATTCAAGGCTTTACCTTGAGGAAAGGACTCACGTCAAGTTTCCTTTTAGCTCTAGAGCGTATCAGGAGGAGCTCCCACCCAGGCTATGAAAGCACCCTGTTGATGTAGAGAACACTTGTTCCTTTCCCAGAGCACTGCCTGCAGTGACTAGAGACCCGTCCTAAACTGTGATTTAGGTAGCTTCAAGGCAGCATGAATGGAGCACTCAAAATGGGAAAGCAAGACTTGTGCCGTAAGGCCCCCGTTTCCAGCGAACACGTAGCCTACCTCCATGTGATTTCTACCAAGTAAGTAGACACTCTAGCTACACACTGGTCCCTTCCTTGAATAAAGTTTATTTGGCACGGAGTTCTGCGTGTAGCCAAACGCCTCCCCCACGAGCGCTCTTGCTAGGCTATCGGGCTTAGCTTCTTCTAAAACCCTGCAGTGTAAGAGGAAGAACTGTGCTTTGGTTACAGCAGCAAGGCAAGCTGACTTTCTCCTGTAAGAATGGGTTCCTAAGGTATGACTTTGTAGAAGGAATGCAAAGCAGTTTTGGTTTCTCAGTGCCGCTCAGCCTAGGGCAATGAGGCAGATTTGCATGACATGTAGGACGTGAGAGAACACAGTTCCTGGAGCTGTTGGAGTGCTGAGGAAATCTAATTCTCCCAGGGAAGAGTGCAGTGTGTTGCCCTACACTCAGCATACACTGAGTGACTGGGAAAGGTTTCCGGGCCTGGAAGTTTCTTAGCAGCCTAGTGGACCCTGCCGGTGCTCGGTGTTCGTGCAGGGAATAGGGTGCCCAGGCGAGGTCCTCCGTTTCCTGAAATGCTTACTAACGTTAAAGAAAGCAGACCTAAAGCTAATGCCTCAAGGACTCTGCTCCAATCTTCCACTTCGGCAGGGCTATTCAAGGCTTTACCTTGAGGAAAGGACTCACGTCAAGTTTCCTTTTAGCTCTAGAGCGTATCAGGAGGAGCTCCCACCCAGGCTATGAAAGCACCCTGTTGATGTAGAGAAGACTTGTTCCTTTCCCAGAGCACTGCCTGCAGTGACTAGAGACCCGTCCTAAACTGTGATTTAGGTAGCTTCAAGGCAGCATGAATGGAGCACTCAAAATGGGAAAGCAAGACTTGTGCCGTAAGGCCCCCGTTTCCAGCGAACACGTAGCCTACCTCCATGTGATTTCTACCAAGTAAGTAGACACTCTAGCTACACACTGGTCCCTTCCTTGAATAAAGTTTATTTGGCACGGAGTTCTGCGTGTAGCCAAACGCCTCCCCCACGAGCGCTCTTGCTAGGCTATCGGGCTTAGCTTCTTCTAAAACCCTGCAGTGTAAGAGGAAGAACTGTGCTTTGGTTACAGCAGCAAGGCAAGCTGACTTTCTCCTGTAAGAATGGGTTCCTAAGGTATGACTTTGTAGAAGGAATGCAAAGCAGTTTTGGTTTCTCAGTGCCGCTCAGCCTAGGGCAATGAGGCAGATTTGCATGACATGTAGGACGTGAGAGAACACAGTTCCTGGAGCTGTTGGAGTGCTGAGGAAATCTAATTCTCCCAGGGAAGAGTGCAGTGTGTTGCCCTACACTCAGCATACACTGAGTGACTGGGAAAGGTTTCCGGGCCTGGAAGTTTCTTAGCAGCCTAGTGGACCCTGCCGGTGCTCGGTGTTCGTGCAGGGAATAGGGTGCCCAGGCGAGGTCCTCCGTTTCCTGAAATGCTTACTAACGTTAAAGAAAGCAGACCTAAAGCTAATGCCTCAAGGACTCTGCTCCAATCTTCCACTTCGGCAGGGCTATTCAAGGCTTTACCTTGAGGAAAGGACTCACGTCAAGTTTCCTTTTAGCTCTAGAGCGTATCAGGAGGAGCTCCCACCCAGGCTATGAAAGCACCCTGTTGATGTAGAGAAGACTCGTTCCTTTCCCAGAGCCCTGCCTGCAGTGACTAGAGACCCGTCCTAAAACTGTTATTTAGGTAGCTTCAAGGCAGCATGAATGGAGCATTCAAAATGGAAAAGCAAGGCTTGTGCCATAAGGCCCTGTTTCCAGCGAACACGCAGCCTACCTCCTTGTGATTTCTACCAAGTATACACTCTAGCTACACACTGGTCCCTTCCTTGAATAAAGTTTATTTGGCACGGAGTTCTGCGTGTAGCCAACCGCCTCCCCCAAGGAGCGCTCTTGCTAGGCTATCGGGCTTAGCTTCTTCTAAAACCCTGCAGTGTAAGAGGAAGAACTGTGCTTTGTTTACAGCAGGAACGCAAGCCGAATTTCTCCTGTAAGGATGGGGTCTTAATGTATGACTTTGTGGAAGGAATGCGAAGCAGTTTTGGTTTCTCAGTGCCGCTCAGCCTAGGGCAATGAGGCAGATTGGCATGACATGTAGGACGTGAGAGAACACAGTTCCTGGAGCTGTTGGAGTGCTGAGGAAATCTAGCTCTCCCAGGGAAGAGTGCAGTGTGTTGCCCTACACTCAGCATACACTGAGTGACTGGGAAAGGATTCCGGGCCTGGAAGTTTCTTAGCAGCCTAGTGGAGCCTGCCGGTGCTCGGTGTTCTTGCAGGGAATAGGGTGCCCAGGCGAGGTCCTCCGTTTCCTGAAATGCTTACTAACGTTAAAGAAAGCAGACCTAAAGCTAATGCCTCAAGGACTCTGCTCCAAGCTTCCACTTCGGCAGGGCTATTCAAGGCTTTACCTTGAGGAAAGGACTCACGTCAAGTTTCCTTTTAGCTCTAGAGCGTATCAGGAGGAGCTCCCACCCAGGCTATGAAAGCACCCTGTTGATGTAGAGAAGACTCGTTCCTTTCCCAGAGCCCTGCCTGCAGTGACTAGAGACCCGTCCTAAAACTGTTATTTAGGTAGCTTCAAGGCAGCATGAATGGAGCATTCAAAATGGAAAAGCAAGGCTTGTGCCATAAGGCCCTGTTTCCAGCGAACACGCAGCCTACCTCCTTGTGATTTCTACCAAGTATACACTCTAGCTACACACTGGTCCCTTCCTTGAATAAAGTTTATTTGGCACGGAGTTCTGCGTGTAGCCAACCGCCTCCCCCAAGGAGCGCTCTTGCTAGGCTATCGGGCTTAGCTTCTTCTAAAACCCTGCAGGGTAAGAGGAAGAACTGTGCTTTGTTTACAGCAGGAACGCAAGCCGAATTTCTCCTGTAAGGATGGGGTCTTAATGTATGACTTTGTGGAAGGAATGCGAAGCAGTTTTGGTTTCTCAGTGCCGCTCAGCCTAGGGCAATGAGGCAGATTGGCATGACATGTAGGACGTGAGAGAACACAGTTCCTGGAGCTGTTGGAGTGCTGAGGAAATCTAGCTCTCCCAGGGAAGAGTGCAGTGTGTTGCCCTACACTCAGCATACACTGAGTGACTGGGAAAGGATTCCGGGCCTGGAAGTTTCTTAGCAGCCTAGTGGAGCCTGCCGGTGCTCGGTGTTCGTGCAGGGAATAGGGTGCCCAGGCGAGGTCCTCCGTTTCCTGAAATGCTTACTAACGTTAAAGAAAGCAGACCTAAAGCTAATGCCTCAAGGACTCTGCTCCAAGCTTCCACTTCGGCAGGGCTATTCAAGGCTTTACCTTGAGGAAAGGACTCACGTCAAGTTTCCTTTTAGCTCTAGAGCGTGTCAGGAGGAGCTCCCACCCAGGCTATGAAAGCACCCTGTTGAT
This sequence comes from Balaenoptera borealis, assembly GCF_965194805.1. Taxonomy (NCBI): domain Eukaryota; kingdom Metazoa; phylum Chordata; class Mammalia; order Artiodactyla; family Balaenopteridae; genus Balaenoptera; species Balaenoptera borealis. Next base: position 46,039,386 of record NC_138876.1, read on the forward strand.
GTACAGAACACTTGTTCCTTTCCCAGAGCCCTGCCTGCAGTGACTAGAGACCCGTCCTAAACTGTGATTTATGTAGCTTCAAGGCAGCATGAATGGAGCACTCAAAATGGGAAAGCAAGGCTTGTGCCATAAGGCCCCCGTTTCCAGCGAACACGTAGCCTACCTCTATGTGATTTCTACCAAGTAGACACTCTAGCTACACACTGGTCCCTTCCTTGAATAAAGTTTATTTGGCACGGAGTTCTGCGTGTAGCCAAACGCCTCCACCAAGGAGCGCTCTTGCTAGGCTATCGGGCTTAGCTTCTTCTAAAACCCTGCAGTGTAAGAGGAAGAACTGTGCTTTGGTTACAGCAGCAAGGCAAGCTGACTTTCTCCTGTAAGGATGGGGTCCTAAGGTATGACTTTGTAGAAGGAATGCAAAGCAGTTTTGGTTTCTCAGTGCCGCTCAGCCTAGGGCAATGAGGCAGATTTGCATGACATGTAGGACGTGAGAGAACACAGTTCCTGGAGCTGTTGGAGTGCTGAGGAAATCTAGCTCTCCCAGGGAAGAGTGCAGTGTGTTGCCCTACACTCAGCATACACTGAGTGACTGGGAAAGGATTCCGGGCCTGGAAGTTTCTTAGCAGCCTAGTGGAGCCTGCCGGTGCTCGGTGTTCTTGCAGGGAATAGGGTGCCCAGGCGAGGTCCTCCGTTTCCTGAAATGCTTACTAACGTTAAAGAAAGCAGACCTAAAGCTAATGCCTCAAGGACTCTGCTCCAAGCTTCCACTTCGGCAGGGCTATTCAAGGCTTTACCTTGAGGAAAGGACTCACGTCAAGTTTCCTTTTAGCTCTAGAGCGTATCAGGAGGAGCTCCCACCCAGGCTATGAAAGCACCCTGTTGATGTAGAGAAGACTTGTTCCTTTCCCAGAGCACTGCCTGCAGTGACTAGAGACCCGTCCTAAACTGTGATTTAGGTAGCTTCAAGGCAGCATGAATGGAGCACTCAAAATGGGAAAGCAAGGCTTGTGCCATAAGGCCCCCGTTTCCAGCGAACACGTAGCCTACCTCCATGTGATTTCTACCAAGTAAGTAGACACTCTAGCTACACACTGGTCCCTTCCTTGAATAAAGTTTATTTGGCACGGAGTTCTGCGTGTAGCCAAACGCCTCCCCCAAGGAGCGCTCTTGCTAGGCTATCGGGTTTAGCTTCTTCTAAAACCCTGCAGTGTAAGAGGAAGAACTGTGCTTTGGTTACAGCAGCAAGGCAAGCTGACTTTCTCCTGTAAGGATGGGGTCCTAAGGTATGACTTTGTAGAAGTAATGCAAAGCAGTTTTGGTTTCTCAGTGCCGCTCAGCCTAGGGCAATGAGGCAGATTTGCATGACATGTAGGACGTGAGAGAACACAGTTCCTGGAGCTGTTGGAGTGCTGAGGAAATCTAGCTCTCCCAGGGAAGAGTGCAGTGTGTTGCCCTACACTCAGCATACACTGAGTGACTGGGAAAGGATTCCGGGCCTGGAAGTTTCTTAGCAGCCTAGTGGAGCCTGCCGGTGCTCGGTGTTCGTGCAGGGAATAGGGTGCCCAGGCGAGGTCCTCCGTTTCCTGAAATGCTTACTAACGTTAAAGAAAGCAGACCTAAAGCTAATGCCTCAAGGACTCTGCTCCAAGCTTCCACTTCGGCAGGGCTATTCAAGGCTTTACCTTGAGGAAAGGACTCACGTCAAGTTTCCTTTTAGCTCTAGAGCGTATCAGGAGGAGCTCCCACCCAGGCTATGAAAGCACCCTGTTGATGTAGAGAACACTTGTTCCTTTCCCAGAGCACTGCCTGCAGTGACTAGAGACCCGTCCTAAACTGTGATTTAGGTAGCTTCAAGGCAGCATGAATGGAGCACTCAAAATGGGAAAGCAAGACTTGTGCCGTAAGGCCCCCGTTTCCAGCGAACACGTAGCCTACCTCCATGTGATTTCTACCAAGTAAGTAGACACTCTAGCTACACACTGGTCCCTTCCTTGAATAAAGTTTATTTGGCACGGAGTTCTGAGTGTAGCCAAACGCCTCCCCCAAGGAGCGCTCTTGCTAGGCTATCGGGCTTAGCTTCTTCTAAAACCCTGCAGTGTAAGAGGAAGAACTGTGCTTTGGTTACAGCAGCAAGGCAAGCTGACTTTCTCCTGTAAGAATGGGTTCCTAAGGTATGACTTTGTAGAAGGAATGCAAAGCAGTTTTGGTTTCTCAGTGCCGCTCAGCCTAGGGCAATGAGGCAGATTTGCATGACATGTAGGACGTGAGAGAACACAGTTCCTGGAGCTGTTGGAGTGCTGAGGAAATCTAATTCTCCCAGGGAAGAGTGCAGTGTGTTGCCCTACACTCAGCATACACTGAGTGACTGGGAAAGGTTTCCGGGCCTGGAAGTTTCTTAGCAGCCTAGTGGACCCTGCCGGTGCTCGGTGTTCGTGCAGGGAATAGGGTGCCCAGGCGAGGTCCTCCGTTTCCTGAAATGCTTACTAACGTTAAAGAAAGCAGACCTAAAGCTAATGCCTCAAGGACTCTGCTCCAATCTTCCACTTCGGCAGGGCTATTCAAGGCTTTACCTTGAGGAAAGGACTCACGTCAAGTTTCCTTTTAGCTCTAGAGCGTATCAGGAGGAGCTCCCACCCAGGCTATGAAAGCACCCTGTTGATGTAGAGAAGACTCGTTCCTTTCCCAGAGCCCTGCCTGCAGTGACTAGAGACCCGTCCTAAAACTGTTATTTAGGTAGCTTCAAGGCAGCATGAATGGAGCATTCAAAATGGAAAAGCAAGGCTTGTGCCATAAGGCCCTGTTTCCAGCGAACACGCAGCCTACCTCCTTGTGATTTCTACCAAGTATACACTCTAGCTACACACTGGTCCCTTCCTTGAATAAAGTTTATTTGGCACGGAGTTCTGCGTGTAGCCAACCGCCTCCCCCAAGGAGCGCTCTTGCTAGGCTATCGGGCTTAGCTTCCTCTAAAACCCTGCAGTGTAAGAGGAAGAACTGTGCTTTGTTTACAGCAGGAACGCAAGCCGAATTTCTCCTGTAAGGATGGGGTCTTAATGTATGACTTTGTGGAAGGAATGCGAAGCAGTTTTGGTTTCTCAGTGCCGCTCAGCCTAGGGCAATGAGGCAGATTGGCATGACATGTAGGACGTGAGAGAACACAGTTCCTGGAGCTGTTGGAGTGCTGAGGAAATCTAGCTCTCCCAGGGAAGAGTGCAGTGTGTTGCCCTACACTCAGCATACACTGAGTGACTGGGAAAGGATTCCGGGCCTGGAAGTTTCTTAGCAGCCTAGTGGAGCCTGCCGGTGCTCGGTGTTCGTGCAGGGAATAGGGTGCCCAGGCGAGGTCCTCCGTTTCCTGAAATGCTTACTAACGTTAAAGAAAGCAGACCTAAAGCTAATGCCTCAAGGACTCTGCTCCAAGCTTCCACTTCGGCAGGGCTATTCAAGGCTTTACCTTGAGGAAAGGACTCACGTCAAGTTTCCTTTTAGCTCTAGAGCGTGTCAGGAGGAGCTCCCACCCAGGCTATGAAAGCACCCTGTTGATGTAGAGAACACTTGTTCCTTTCCCAGAGCCCTGCCTGCAGTGACTAGAGACCCGTCCTAAACTGTGATTTAGGTAGCTTCAAGGCAGCATGAATGGAGCACTCAAAATGGGAAAGCAAGGCTTGTGCCATAAGGCCCCCGTTTCCAGCGAACACGTAGCCTACCTCTATGTGATTTCTACCAAGTAGACACTCTAGCTACACACTGGTCCCTTCCTTGAATAAAGTTTATTTGGCACGGAGTTCTGCGTGTAGCCAAACGCCTCCACCAAGGAGCGCTCTTGCTAGGCTATCGGGCTTAGCTTCTTCTAAAACCCTGCAGTGTAAGAGGAAGAACTGTGCTTTGGTTACAGCAGCAAGGCAAGCTGACTTTCTCCTGTAAGGATGGGGTCCTAAGGTATGACTTTGTAGAAGGAATGCAAAGCAGTTTTGGTTTCTCAGTGCCGCTCAGCCTAGGGCAATGAGGCAGATTTGCATGACATGTAGGACGTGAGAGAACACAGTTCCTGGAGCTGTTGGAGTGCTGAGGAAATCTAGCTCTCCCAGGGAAGAGTGCAGTGTGTTGCCCTACACTCAGCATACACTGAGTGACTGGGAAAGGATTCCGGGCCTGGAAGTTTCTTAGCAGCCTAGTGGAGCCTGCCGGTGCTCGGTGTTCGTGCAGGGAATAGGGTGCCCAGGCGAGGTCCTCCGTTTCCTGAAATGCTTACTAACGTTAAAGAAAGCAGACCTAAAGCTAATGCCTCAAGGACTCTGCTCCAAGCTTCCACTTCGGCAGGGCTATTCAAGGCTTTACCTTGAGGAAAGGACTCACGTCAAGTTTCCTTTTAGCTCTAGAGCGTATCAGGAGGAGCTCCCACCCAGGCTATGAAAGCACCCTGTTGATGTAGAGAACACTTGTTCCTTTCCCAGAGCACTGCCTGCAGTGACTAGAGACCCGTCCTAAACTGTGATTTAGGTAGCTTCAAGGCAGCATGAATGGAGCACTCAAAATGGGAAAGCAAGACTTGTGCCGTAAGGACCCCGTTTCCAGCGAACACGTAGCCTACCTCCATGTGATTTCTACCAAGTAAGTAGACACTCTAGCTACACACTGGTCCCTTCCTTGAATAAAGTTTATTTGGCACGGAGTTCTGCGTGTAGCCAAACGCCTCCCCCAAGGAGCGCTCTTGCTAGGCTATCGGGCTTAGCTTCTTCTAAAACCCTGCAGTGTAAGAGGAAGAACTGTGCTTTGGTTACAGCAGCAAGGCAAGCTGACTTTCTCCTGTAAGAATGGGTTCCTAAGGTATGACTTTGTAGAAGGAATGCAAAGCAGTTTTGGTTTCTCAGTGCCGCTCAGCCTAGGGCAATGAGGCAGATTTGCATGACATGTAGGACGTGAGAGAACACAGTTCCTGGAGCTGTTGGAGTGCTGAGGAAATCTAATTCTCCCAGGGAAGAGTGCAGTGTGTTGCCCTACACTCAGCATACACTGAGTGACTGGGAAAGGTTTCCGTGCCTGGAAGTTTCTTAGCAGCCTAGTGGACCCTGCCGGTGCTCGGTGTTCGTGCAGGGAATAGGGTGCCCAGGCGAGGTCCTCCGTTTCCTGAAATGCTTACTAACGTTAAAGAAAGCAGACCTAAAGCTAATGCCTCAAGGACTCTGCTCCAATCTTCCACTTCGGCAGGGCTATTCAAGGCTTTACCTTGAGGAAAGGACTCACGTCAAGTTTCCTTTTAGCTCTAGAGCGTATCAGGAGGAGCTCCCACCCAGGCTATGAAAGCACCCTGTTGATGTAGAGAACACTTGTTCCTTTCCCAGAGCACTGCCTGCAGTGACTAGAGACCCGTCCTAAACTGTGATTTAGGTAGCTTCAAGGCAGCATGAATGGAGCACTCAAAATGGGAAAGCAAGACTTGTGCCGTAAGGCCCCCGTTTCCAGCGAACACGTAGCCTACCTCCATGTGATTTCTACCAAGTAAGTAGACACTCTAGCTACACACTGGTCCCTTCCTTGAATAAAGTTTATTTGGCACGGAGTTCTGCGTGTAGCCAAACGCCTCCCCCACGAGCGCTCTTGCTAGGCTATCGGGCTTAGCTTCTTCTAAAACCCTGCAGTGTAAGAGGAAGAACTGTGCTTTGGTTACAGCAGCAAGGCAAGCTGACTTTCTCCTGTAAGAATGGGTTCCTAAGGTATGACTTTGTAGAAGGAATGCAAAGCAGTTTTGGTTTCTCAGTGCCGCTCAGCCTAGGGCAATGAGGCAGATTTGCATGACATGTAGGACGTGAGAGAACACAGTTCCTGGAGCTGTTGGAGTGCTGAGGAAATCTAATTCTCCCAGGGAAGAGTGCAGTGTGTTGCCCTACACTCAGCATACACTGAGTGACTGGGAAAGGTTTCCGGGCCTGGAAGTTTCTTAGCAGCCTAGTGGACCCTGCCGGTGCTCGGTGTTCGTGCAGGGAATAGGGTGCCCAGGCGAGGTCCTCCGTTTCCTGAAATGCTTACTAACGTTAAAGAAAGCAGACCTAAAGCTAATGCCTCAAGGACTCTGCTCCAATCTTCCACTTCGGCAGGGCTATTCAAGGCTTTACCTTGAGGAAAGGACTCACGTCAAGTTTCCTTTTAGCTCTAGAGCGTATCAGGAGGAGCTCCCACCCAGGCTATGAAAGCACCCTGTTGATGTAGAGAAGACTCGTTCCTTTCCCAGAGCCCTGCCTGCAGTGACTAGAGACCCGTCCTAAAACTGTTATTTAGGTAGCTTCAAGGCAGCATGAATGGAGCATTCAAAATGGAAAAGCAAGGCTTGTGCCATAAGGCCCTGTTTCCAGCGAACACGCAGCCTACCTCCTTGTGATTTCTACCAAGTATACACTCTAGCTACACACTGGTCCCTTCCTTGAATAAAGTTTATTTGGCACGGAGTTCTGCGTGTAGCCAACCGCCTCCCCCAAGGAGCGCTCTTGCTAGGCTATCGGGCTTAGCTTCTTCTAAAACCCTGCAGTGTAAGAGGAAGAACTGTGCTTTGTTTACAGCAGGAACGCAAGCCGAATTTCTCCTGTAAGGATGGGGTCTTAATGTATGACTTTGTGGAAGGAATGCGAAGCAGTTTTGGTTTCTCAGTGCCGCTCAGCCTAGGGCAATGAGGCAGATTGGCATGACATGTAGGACGTGAGAGAACACAGTTCCTGGAGCTGTTGGAGTGCTGAGGAAATCTAGCTCTCCCAGGGAAGAGTGCAGTGTGTTGCCCTACACTCAGCATACACTGAGTGACTGGGAAAGGATTCCGGGCCTGGAAGTTTCTTAGCAGCCTAGTGGAGCCTGCCGGTGCTCGGTGTTCGTGCAGGGAATAGGGTGCCCAGGCGAGGTCCTCCGTTTCCTGAAATGCTTACTAACGTTAAAGAAAGCAGACCTAAAGCTAATGCCTCAAGGACTCTGCTCCAAGCTTCCACTTCGGCAGGGCTATTCAAGGCTTTACCTTGAGGAAAGGACTCACGTCAAGTTTCCTTTTAGCTCTAGAGCGTATCAGGAGGAGCTCCCACCCAGGCTATGAAAGCACCCTGTTGATGTAGAGAACACTTGTTCCTTTCCCAGAGCACTGCCTGCAGTGACTAGAGACCCGTCCTAAACTGTGATTTAGGTAGCTTCAAGGCAGCATGAATGGAGCACTCAAAATGGGAAAGCAAGACTTGTGCCGTAAGGCCCCCGTTTCCAGCGAACACGTAGCCTACCTCCATGTGATTTCTACCAAGTAAGTAGACACTCTAGCTACACACTGGTCCCTTCCTTGAATAAAGTTTATTTGGCACGGAGTTCTGCGTGTAGCCAAACGCCTCCCCCAAGGAGCGCTCTTGCTAGGCTATCGGGCTTAGCTTCTTCTAAAACCCTGCAGTGTAAGAGGAAGAACTGTGCTTTGGTTACAGCAGCAAGGCAAGCTGACTTTCTCCTGTAAGAATGGGTTCCTAAGGTATGACTTTGTAGAAGGAATGCAAAGCAGTTTTGGTTTCTCAGTGCCGCTCAGCCTAGGGCAATGAGGCAGATTTGCATGACATGTAGGACGTGAGAGAACACAGTTCCTGGAGCTGTTGGAGTGCTGAGGAAATCTAATTCTCCCAGGGAAGAGTGCAGTGTGTTGCCCTACACTCAGCATACACTGAGTGACTGGGAAAGGTTTCCGGGCCTGGAAGTTTCTTAGCAGCCTAGTGGACCCTGCCGGTGCTCGGTGTTCGTGCAGGGAATAGGGTGCCCAGGCGAGGTCCTCCGTTTCCTGAAATGCTTACTAACGTTAAAGAAAGCAGACCTAAAGCTAATGCCTCAAGGACTCTGCTCCAATCTTCCACTTCGGCAGGGCTATTCAAGGCTTTACCTTGAGGAAAGGACTCACGTCAAGTTTCCTTTTAGCTCTAGAGCGTATCAGGAGGAGCTCCCACCCAGGCTATGAAAGCACCCTGTTGATGTAGAGAAGACTCGTTCCTTTCCCAGAGCCCTGCCTGCAGTGACTAGAGACCCGTCCTAAAACTGTTATTTAGGTAGCTTCAAGGCAGCATGAATGGAGCATTCAAAATGGAAAAGCAAGGCTTGTGCCATAAGGCCCTGTTTCCAGCGAACACGCAGCCTACCTCCTTGTGATTTCTACCAAGTATACACTCTAGCTACACACTGGTCCCTTCCTTGAATAAAGTTTATTTGGCACGGAGTTCTGCGTGTAGCCAACCGCCTCCCCCAAGGAGCGCTCTTGCTAGGCTATCGGGCTTAGCTTCTTCTAAAACCCTGCAGTGTAAGAGGAAGAACTGTGCTTTGTTTACAGCAGGAACGCAAGCCGAATTTCTCCTGTAAGGATGGGGTCTTAATGTATGACTTTGTGGAAGGAATGCGAAGCAGTTTTGGTTTCTCAGTGCCGCTCAGCCTAGGGCAATGAGGCAGATTGGCATGACATGTAGGACGTGAGAGAACACAGTTCCTGGAGCTGTTGGAGTGCTGAGGAAATCTAGCTCTCCCAGGGAAGAGTGCAGTGTGTTGCCCTACACTCAGCATACACTGAGTGACTGGGAAAGGATTCCGGGCCTGGAAGTTTCTTAGCAGCCTAGTGGAGCCTGCCGGTGCTCGGTGTTCGTGCAGGGAATAGGGTGCCCAGGCGAGGTCCTCCGTTTCCTGAAATGCTTACTAACGTTAAAGAAAGCAGACCTAAAGCTAATGCCTCAAGGACTCTGCTCCAAGCTTCCACTTCGGCAGGGCTATTCAAGGCTTTACCTTGAGGAAAGGACTCACGTCAAGTTTCCTTTTAGCTCTAGAGCGTGTCAGGAGGAGCTCCCACCCAGGCTATGAAAGCACCCTGTTGATGTACAGAACACTTGTTCCTTTCCCAGAGCCCTGCCTGCAGTGACTAGAGACCCGTCCTAAACTGTGATTTATGTAGCTTCAAGGCAGCATGAATGGAGCACTCAAAATGGGAAAGCAAGGCTTGTGCCATAAGGCCCCCGTTTCCAGCGAACACGTAGCCTACCTCTATGTGATTTCTACCAAGTAGACACTCTAGCTACACACTGGTCCCTTCCTTGAATAAAGTTTATTTGGCACGGAGTTCTGCGTGTAGCCAAACGCCTCCACCAAGGAGCGCTCTTGCTAGGCTATCGGGCTTAGCTTCTTCTAAAACCCTGCAGTGTAAGAGGAAGAACTGTGCTTTGGTTACAGCAGCAAGGCAAGCTGACTTTCTCCTGTAAGGATGGGGTCCTAAGGTATGACTTTGTAGAAGGAATGCAAAGCAGTTTTGGTTTCTCAGTGCCGCTCAGCCTAGGGCAATGAGGCAGATTTGCATGACATGTAGGACGTGAGAGAACACAGTTCCTGGAGCTGTTGGAGTGCTGAGGAAATCTAGCTCTCCCAGGGAAGAGTGCAGTGTGTTGCCCTACACTCAGCATACACTGAGTGACTGGGAAAGGATTCCGGGCCTGGAAGTTTCTTAGCAGCCTAGTGGAGCCTGCCGGTGCTCGGTGTTCTTGCAGGGAATAGGGTGCCCAGGCGAGGTCCTCCGTTTCCTGAAATGCTTACTAACGTTAAAGAAAGCAGACCTAAAGCTAATGCCTCAAGGACTCTGCTCCAAGCTTCCACTTCGGCAGGGCTATTCAAGGCTTTACCTTGAGGAAAGGACTCACGTCAAGTTTCCTTTTAGCTCTAGAGCGTATCAGGAGGAGCTCCCACCCAGGCTATGAAAGCACCCTGTTGATGTAGAGAAGACTTGTTCCTTTCCCAGAGCACTGCCTGCAGTGACTAGAGACCCGTCCTAAACTGTGATTTAGGTAGCTTCAAGGCAGCATGAATGGAGCACTCAAAATGGGAAAGCAAGGCTTGTGCCATAAGGCCCCCGTTTCCAGCGAACACGTAGCCTACCTCCATGTGATTTCTACCAAGTAAGTAGACACTCTAGCTACACACTGGTCCCTTCCTTGAATAAAGTTTATTTGGCACGGAGTTCTGCGTGTAGCCAAACGCCTCCCCCAAGGAGCGCTCTTGCTAGGCTATCGGGTTTAGCTTCTTCTAAAACCCTGCAGTGTAAGAGGAAGAACTGTGCTTTGGTTACAGCAGCAAGGCAAGCTGACTTTCTCCTGTAAGGATGGGGTCCTAAGGTATGACTTTGTAGAAGTAATGCAAACCAGTTTTGGTTTCTCAGTGCCGCTCAGCCTAGGGCAATGAGGCAGATTTGCATGACATGTAGGACGTGAGAGAACACAGTTCCTGGAGCTGTTGGAGTGCTGAGGAAATCTAGCTCTCCCAGGGAAGAGTGCAGTGTGTTGCCCTACACTCAGCATACACTGAGTGACTGGGAAAGGATTCCGGGCCTGGAAGTTTCTTAGCAGCCTAGTGGAGCCTGCCGGTGCTCGGTGTTCGTGCAGGGAATAGGGTGCCCAGGCGAGGTCCTCCGTTTCCTGAAATGCTTACTAACGTTAAAGAAAGCAGACCTAAAGCTAATGCCTCAAGGACTCTGCTCCAAGCTTCCACTTCGGCAGGGCTATTCAAGGCTTTACCTTGAGGAAAGGACTCACGTCAAGTTTCCTTTTAGCTCTAGAGCGTATCAGGAGGAGCTCCCACCCAGGCTATGAAAGCACCCTGTTGATGTAGAGAAGACTTGTTCCTTTCCCAGAGCACTGCCTGCAGTGACTAGAGACCCGTCCTAAACTGTGATTTAGGTAGCTTCAAGGCAGCATGAATGGAGCACTCAAAATGGGAAAGCAAGGCTTGTGCCATAAGGCCCCCGTTTCCAGCGAACACGTAGCCTACCTCCATGTGATTTCTACCAAGTAAGTAGACACTCTAGCTACACACTGGTCCCTTCCTTGAATAAAGTTTATTTGGCACGGAGTTCTGCGTGTAGCCAAACGCCTCCCCCAAGGAGCGCTCTTGCTAGGCTATCGGGTTTAGCTTCTTCTAAAACCCTGCAGTGTAAGAGGAAGAACTGTGCTTTGGTTACAGCAGCAAGGCAAGCTGACTTTCTCCTGTAAGGATGGGGTCCTAAGGTATGACTTTGTAGAAGTAATGCAAAGCAGTTTTGGTTTCTCAGTGCCGCTCAGCCTAGGGCAATGAGGCAGATTTGCATGACATGTAGGACGTGAGAGAACACAGTTCCTGGAGCTGTTGGAGTGCTGAGGAAATCTAGCTCTCCCAGGGAAGAGTGCAGTGTGTTGCCCTACACTCAGCATACACTGAGTGACTGGGAAAGGATTCCGGGCCTGGAAGTTTCTTAGCAGCCTAGTGGAGCCTGCCGGTGCTCGGTGTTCGTGCAGGGAATAGGGTGCCCAGGCGAGGTCCTCCGTTTCCTGAAATGCTTACTAACGTTAAAGAAAGCAGACCTAAAGCTAATGCCTCAAGGACTCTGCTCCAAGCTTCCACTTCGGCAGGGCTATTCAAGGCTTTACCTTGAGGAAAGGACTCACGTCAAGTTTCCTTTTAGCTCTAGAGCGTATCAGGAGGAGCTCCCACCCAGGCTATGAAAGCACCCTGTTGATGTAGAGAACACTTGTTCCTTTCCCAGAGCACTGCCTGCAGTGACTAGAGACCCGTCCTAAACTGTGATTTAGGTAGCTTCAAGGCAGCATGAATGGAGCACTCAAAATGGGAAAGCAAGACTTGTGCCGTAAGGCCCCCGTTTCCAGCGAACACGTAGCCTACCTCCATGTGATTTCTACCAAGTAAGTAGACACTCTAGCTACACACTGGTCCCTTCCTTGAATAAAGTTTATTTGGCACGGAGTTCTGCGTGTAGCCAAACGCCTCCCCCAAGGAGCGCTCTTGCTAGGCTATCGGGCTTAGCTTCTTCTAAAACCCTGCAGTGTAAGAGGAAGAACTGTGCTTTGGTTACAGCAGCAAGGCAAGCTGACTTTCTCCTGTAAGAATGGGTTCCTAAGGTATGACTTTGTAGAAGGAATGCAAAGCAGTTTTGGTTTCTCAGTGCCGCTCAGCCTAGGGCAATGAGGCAGATTTGCATGACATGTAGGACGTGAGAGAACACAGTTCCTGGAGCTGTTGGAGTGCTGAGGAAATCTAATTCTCCCAGGGAAGAGTGCAGTGTGTTGCCCTACACTCAGCATACACTGAGTGACTGGGAAAGGTTTCCGTGCCTGGAAGTTTCTTAGCAGCCTAGTGGACCCTGCCGGTGCTCGGTGTTCGTGCAGGGAATAGGGTGCCCAGGCGAGGTCCTCCGTTTCCTGAAATGCTTACTAACGTTAAAGAAAGCAGACCTAAAGCTAATGCCTCAAGGACTCTGCTCCAAGCTTCCACTTCGGCAGGGCTATTCAAGGCTTTACCTTGAGGAAAGGACTCACGTCAAGTTTCCTTTTAGCTCTAGAGCGTATCAGGAGGAGCTCCCACCCAGGCTATGAAAGCACCCTGTTGATGTAGAGAACACTTGTTCCTTTCCCAGAGCACTGCCTGCAGTGACTAGAGACCCGTCCTAAACTGTGATTTAGGTAGCTTCAAGGCAGCATGAATGGAGCACTCAAAATGGGAAAGCAAGACTTGTGCCGTAAGGCCCCCGTTTCCAGCGAACACGTAGCCTACCTCCATGTGATTTCTACCAAGTAAGTAGACACTCTAGCTACACACTGGTCCCTTCCTTGAATAAAGTTTATTTGGCACGGAGTTCTGCGTGTAGCCAAACGCCTCCCCCAAGGAGCGCTCTTGCTAGGCTATCGGGCTTAGCTTCTTCTAAAACCCTGCAGTGTAAGAGGAAGAACTGTGCTTTGGTTACAGCAGCAAGGCAAGCTGACTTTCTCCTGTAAGAATGGGTTCCTAAGGTATGACTTTGTAGAAGGAATGCAAAGCAGTTTTGGTTTCTCAGTGCCGCTCAGCCTAGGGCAATGAGGCAGATTTGCATGACATGTAGGACGTGAGAGAACACAGTTCCTGGAGCTGTTGGAGTGCTGAGGAAATCTAATTCTCCCAGGGAAGAGTGCAGTGTGTTGCCCTACACTCAGCATACACTGAGTGACTGGGAAAGGTTTCCGGGCCTGGAAGTTTCTTAGCAGCCTAGTGGACCCTGCCGGTGCTCGGTGTTCGTGCAGGGAATAGGGTGCCCAGGCGAGGTCCTCCGTTTCCTGAAATGCTTACTAACGTTAAAGAAAGCAGACCTAAAGCTAATGCCTCAAGGACTCTGCTCCAAGCTTCCACTTCGGCAGGGCTATTCAAGGCTTTACCTTGAGGAAAGGACTCACGTCAAGTTTCCTTTTAGCTCTAGAGCGTATCAGGAGGAGCTCCCACCCAGGCTATGAAAGCACCCTGTTGATGTAGAGAACACTTGTTCCTTTCCCAGAGCACTGCCTGCAGTGACTAGAGACCCGTCCTAAACTGTGATTTAGGTAGCTTCAAGGCAGCATGAATGGAGCACTCAAAATGGGAAAGCAAGACTTGTGCCGTAAGGCCCCCGTTTCCAGCGAACACGTAGCCTACCTCCATGTGATTTCTACCAAGTAAGTAGACACTCTAGCTACACACTGGTCCCTTCCTTGAATAAAGTTTATTTGGCACGGAGTTCTGCGTGTAGCCAAACGCCTCCCCCAAGGAGCGCTCTTGCTAGGCTATCGGGCTTAGCTTCTTCTAAAACCCTGCAGTGTAAGAGGAAGAACTGTGCTTTGGTTACAGCAGCAAGGCAAGCTGACTTTCTCCTGTAAGAATGGGTTCCTAAGGTATGACTTTGTAGAAGGAATGCAAAGCAGTTTTGGTTTCTCAGTGCCGCTCAGCCTAGGGCAATGAGGCAGATTTGCATGACATGTAGGACGTGAGAGAACACAGTTCCTGGAGCTGTTGGAGTGCTGAGGAAATCTAATTCTCCCAGGGAAGAGTGCAGTGTGTTGCCCTACACTCAGCATACACTGAGTGACTGGGAAAGGTTTCCGGGCCTGGAAGTTTCTTAGCAGCCTAGTGGACCCTGCCGGTGCTCGGTGTTCGTGCAGGGAATAGGGTGCCCAGGCGAGGTCCTCCGTTTCCTGAAATGCTTACTAACGTTAAAGAAAGCAGACCTAAAGCTAATGCCTCAAGGACTCTGCTCCAATCTTCCACTTCGGCAGGGCTATTCAAGGCTTTACCTTGAGGAAAGGACTCACGTCAAGTTTCCTTTTAGCTCTAGAGCGTATCAGGAGGAGCTCCCACCCAGGCTATGAAAGCACCCTGTTGATGTAGAGAACACTTGTTCCTTTCCCAGAGCACTGCCTGCAGTGACTAGAGACCCGTCCTAAACTGTGATTTAGGTAGCTTCAAGGCAGCATGAATGGAGCACTCAAAATGGGAAAGCAAGACTTGTGCCGTAAGGCACCCGTTTCCAGCGAACACGTAGCCTACCTCCATGTGATTTCTACCAAGTAAGTAGACACTCTAGCTACACACTGGTCCCTTCCTTGAATAAAGTTTATTTGGCACGGAGTTCTGCGTGTAGCCAAACGCCTCCCCCAAGGAGCGCTCTTGCTAGGCTATCGGGCTTAGCTTCTTCTAAAACCCTGCAGTGTAAGAGGAAGAACTGTGCTTTGGTTACAGCAGCAAGGCAAGCTGACTTTCTCCTGTAAGAATGGTTTCCTAAGGTATGACTTTGTAGAAGGAATGCAAAGCAGTTTTGGTTTCTCAGTGCCGCTCAGCCTAGGGCAATGAGGCAGATTTGCATGACATGTAGGACTTGAGAGAACACAGTTCCTGGAGCTGTTGGAGTGCTGAAGAAATCTAATTCTCCCAGGGAAGAGTGCAGTGTGTTGCCCTACACTCAGCATACACTGAGTGACTGGGAAAGGTTTCCGGGCCTGGAAGTTTCTTAGCAGCCTAGTGGACCCTGCCGGTGCTCGGTGTTCGTGCAGGGAATAGGGTGCCCAGGCGAGGTCCTCCGTTTCCTGAAATGCTTACTAACGTTAAAGAAAGCAGACCTAAAGCTAATGCCTCAAGGACTCTGCTCCAATCTTCCACTTCGGCAGGGCTATTCAAGGCTTTACCTTGAGGAAAGGACTCACGTCAAGTTTCCTTTTAGCTCTAGAGCGTATCAGGAGGAGCTCCCACCCAGGCTATGAAAGCACCCTGTTGATGTAGAGAAGACTCGTTCCTTTCCCAGAGCCCTGCCTGCAGTGACTAGAGACCGGTCCTAAAACTGTTATTTAGGTAGCTTCAAGGCAGCATGAATGGAGCATTCAAAATGGAAAAGCAAGGCTTGTGCCATAAGGCCCTGTTTCCAGCGAACACGCAGCCTACCTCCTTGTGATTTCTACCAAGTATACACTCTAGCTACACACTGGTCCCTTCCTTGAATAAAGTTTATTTGGCACGGAGTTCTGCGTGTAGCCAACCGCCTCCCCCAAGGAGCGCTCTTGCTAGGCTATCGGGCTTAGCTTCTTCTAAAACCCTGCAGTGTAAGAGGAAGAACTGTGCTTTGTTTACAGCAGGAACGCAAGCCGAATTTCTCCTGTAAGGATGGGGTCTTAATGTATGACTTTGTGGAAGGAATGCGAAGCAGTTTTGGTTTCTCAGTGCCGCTCAGCCTAGGGCAATGAGGCAGATTGGCATGACATGTAGGACGTGAGAGAACACAGTTCCTGGAGCTGTTGGAGTGCTGAGGAAATCTAGCTCTCCCAGGGAAGAGTGCAGTGTGTTGCCCTACACTCAGCATACACTGAGTGACTGGGAAAGGATTCCGGGCCTGGAAGTTTCTTAGCAGCCTAGTGGAGCCTGCCGGTGCTCGGTGTTCGTGCAGGGAATAGGGTGCCCAGGCGAGGTCCTCCGTTTCCTGAAATGCTTACTAACGTTAAAGAAAGCAGACCTAAAGCTAATGCCTCAAGGACTCTGCTCCAAGCTTCCACTTCGGCAGGGCTATTCAAGGCTTTACCTTGAGGAAAGGACTCACGTCAAGTTTCCTTTTAGCTCTAGAGCGTGTCAGGAGGAGCTCCCACCCAGGCTATGAAAGCACCCTGTTGATGTAGAGAACACTTGTTCCTTTCCCAGAGCCCTGCCTGCAGTGACTAGAGACCCGTCCTAAACTGTGATTTAGGTAGCTTCAAGGCAGCATGAATGGAGCACTCAAAATGGGAAAGCAAGGCTTGTGCCATAAGGCCCCCGTTTCCAGCGAACACGTAGCCTACCTCCATGTGATTTCTACCAAGTAGACACTCTAGCTACACACTGGTCCCTTCCTTGAATAAAGTTTATTTGGCACGGAGTTCTGCGTGTAGCCAAACGCCTCCACCAAGGAGCGCTCTTGCTAGGCTATCGGGCTTAGCTTCTTCTAAAACCCTGCAGTGTAAGAGGAAGAACTGTGCTTTGGTTACAGCAGCAAGGCAAGCTGACTTTCTCCTGTAAGGATGGGGTCCTAAGGTATGACTTTGTAGAAGGAATGCAAAGCAGTTTTGGTTTCTCAGTGCCGCTCAGCCTAGGGCAATGAGGCAGATTTGCATGACATGTAGGACGTGAGAGAACACAGTTCCTGGAGCTGTTGGAGTGCTGAGGAAATCTAGCTCTCCCAGGGAAGAGTGCAGTGTGTTGCCCTACACTCAGCATACACTGAGTGACTGGGAAAGGATTCCGGGCCTGGAAGTTTCTTAGCAGCCTAGTGGAGCCTGCCGGTGCTCGGTGTTCTTGCAGGGAATAGGGTGCCCAGGCGAGGTCCTCCGTTTCCTGAAATGCTTACTAACGTTAAAGAAAGCAGACCTAAAGCTAATGCCTCAAGGACTCTGCTCCAAGCTTCCACTTCGGCAGGGCTATTCAAGGCTTTACCTTGAGGAAAGGACTCACGTCAAGTTTCCTTTTAGCTCTAGAGCGTATCAGGAGGAGCTCCCACCCAGGCTATGAAAGCACCCTGTTGATGTAGAGAAGACTTGTTCCTTTCCCAGAGCACTGCCTGCAGTGACTAGAGACCCGTCCTAAACTGTGATTTAGGTAGCTTCAAGGCAGCATGAATGGAGCACTCAAAATGGGAAAGCAAGGCTTGTGCCATAAGGCCCCCGTTTCCAGCGAACACGTAGCCTACCTCCATGTGATTTCTACCAAGTAAGTAGACACTCTAGCTACACACTGGTCCCTTCCTTGAATAAAGTTTATTTGGCACGGAGTTCTGCGTGTAGCCAAACGCCTCCCCCAAGGAGCGCTCTTGCTAGGCTATCGGGTTTAGCTTCTTCTAAAACCCTGCAGTGTAAGAGGAAGAACTGTGCTTTGGTTACAGCAGCAAGGCAAGCTGACTTTCTCCTGTAAGGATGGGGTCCTAAGGTATGACTTTGTAGAAGGAATGCAAAGCAGTTTTGGTTTCTCAGTGCCGCTCAGCCTAGGGCAATGAGGCAGATTTGCATGACATGTAGGACGTGAGAGAACACAGTTCCTGGAGCTGTTGGAGTGCTGAGGAAATCTAGCTCTCCCAGGGAAGAGTGCAGTGTGTTGCCCTACACTCAGCATACACTGAGTGACTGGGAAAGGATTCCGGGCCTGGAAGTTTCTTAGCAGCCTAGTGGAGCCTGCCGGTGCTCGGTGTTCGTGCAGGGAATAGGGTGCCCAGGCGAGGTCCTCCGTTTCCTGAAATGCTTACTAACGTTAAAGAAAGCAGACCTAAAGCTAATGCCTCAAGGACTCTGCTCCAAGCTTCCACTTTGGCAGGGCTATTCAAGGCTTTACCTTGAGGAAAGGACTCACGTCAAGTTTCCTTTTAGCTCTAGAGCGTATCAGGAGGAGCTCCCACCCAGGCTATGAAAGCACCCTGTTGATGTAGAGAACACTTGTTCCTTTCCCAGAGCACTGCCTGCAGTGACTAGAGACCCGTCCTAAACTGTGATTTAGGTAGCTTCAAGGCAGCATGAATGGAGCACTCAAAATGGGAAAGCAAGACTTGTGCCGTAAGGCCCCCGTTTCCAGCGAACACGTAGCCTACCTCCATGTGATTTCTACCAAGTAAGTAGACACTCTAGCTACACACTGGTCCCTTCCTTGAATAAAGTTTATTTGGCACGGAGTTCTGCGTGTAGCCAAACGCCTCCCCCAAGGAGCGCTCTTGCTAGGCTATCGGGCTTAGCTTCTTCTAAAACCCTGCAGTGTAAGAGGAAGAACTGTGCTTTGGTTACAGCAGCAAGGCAAGCTGACTTTCTCCTGTAAGAATGGGTTCCTAAGGTATGACTTTGTAGAAGGAATGCAAAGCAGTTTTGGTTTCTCAGTGCCGCTCAGCCTAGGGCAATGAGGCAGATTTGCATGACATGTAGGACGTGAGAGAACACAGTTCCTGGAGCTGTTGGAGTGCTGAGGAAATCTAATTCTCCCAGGGAAGAGTGCAGTGTGTTGCCCTACACTCAGCATACACTGAGTGACTGGGAAAGGTTTCCGTGCCTGGAAGTTTCTTAGCAGCCTAGTGGACCCTGCCGGTGCTCGGTGTTCGTGCAGGGAATAGGGTGCCCAGGCGAGGTCCTCCGTTTCCTGAAATGCTTACTAACGTTAAAGAAAGCAGACCTAAAGCTAATGCCTCAAGGACTCTGCTCCAATCTTCCACTTCGGCAGGGCTATTCAAGGCTTTACCTTGAGGAAAGGACTCACGTCAAGTTTCCTTTTAGCTCTAGAGCGTATCAGGAGGAGCTCCCACCCAGGCTATGAAAGCACCCTGTTGATGTAGAGAAGACTCGTTCCTTTCCCAGAGCCCTGCCTGCAGTGACTAGAGACCCGTCCTAAAACTGTTATTTAGGTAGCTTCAAGGCAGCATGAATGGAGCATTCAAAATGGAAAAGCAAGGCTTGTGCCATAAGGCCCTGTTTCCAGCGAACACGCAGCCTACCTCCTTGTGATTTCTACCAAGTATACACTCTAGCTACACACTGGTCCCTTCCTTGAATAAAGTTTATTTGGCACGGAGTTCTGCGTGTAGCCAACCGCCTCCCCCAAGGAGCGCTCTTGCTAGGCTATCGGGCTTAGCTTCTTCTAAAACCCTGCAGTGTAAGAGGAAGAACTGTGCTTTGGTTACAGCAGGAACGCAAGCCGAATTTCTCCTGTAAGGATGGGGTCTTAATGTATGACTTTGTGGAAGGAATGCGAAGCAGTTTTGGTTTCTCAGTGCCGCTCAGCCTAGGGCAATGAGGCAGATTTGCATGACATGTAGGACGTGAGAGAACACAGTTCCTGGAGCTGTTGGAGTGCTGAGGAAATCTAGCTCTCCCAGGGAAGAGTGCAGTGTGTTGCCCTACACTCAGCATACACTGAGTGACTGGGAAAGGATTCCGGGCCTGGAAGTTTCTTAGCAGCCTAGTGGAGCCTGCCGGTGCTCGGTGTTCTTGCAGGGAATAGGGTGCCCAGGCGAGGTCCTCCGTTTCCTGAAATGCTTACTAACGTTAAAGAAAGCAGACCTAAAGCTAATGCCTCAAGGACTCTGCTCCAAGCTTCCACTTCGGCAGGGCTATTCAAGGCTTTACCTTGAGGAAAGGACTCACGTCAAGTTTCCTTTTAGCTCTAGAGCGTATCAGGAGGAGCTCCCACCCAGGCTATGAAAGCACCCTGTTGATGTAGAGAAGACTTGTTCCTTTCCCAGAGCACTGCCTGCAGTGACTAGAGACCCGTCCTAAACTGTGATTTAGGTAGCTTCAAGGCAGCATGAATGGAGCACTCAAAATGGGAAAGCAAGGCTTGTGCCATAAGGCCCCCGTTTCCAGCGAACACGTAGCCTACCTCCATGTGATTTCTACCAAGTAAGTAGACACTCTAGCTACACACTGGTCCCTTCCTTGAATAAAGTTTATTTGGCACGGAGTTCTGCGTGTAGCCAAACGCCTCCCCCAAGGAGCGCTCTTGCTAGGCTATCGGGTTTAGCTTCTTCTAAAACCCTGCAGTGTAAGAGGAAGAACTGTGCTTTGGTTACAGCAGCAAGGCAAGCTGACTTTCTCCTGTAAGGATGGGGTCCTAAGGTATGACTTTGTAGAAGGAATGCAAAGCAGTTTTGGTTTCTCAGTGCCGCTCAGCCTAGGGCAATGAGGCAGATTTGCATGACATGTAGGACGTGAGAGAACACAGTTCCTGGAGCTGTTGGAGTGCTGAGGAAATCTAGCTCTCCCAGGGAAGAGTGCAGTGTGTTGCCCTACACTCAGCATACACTGAGTGACTGGGAAAGGATTCCGGGCCTGGAAGTTTCTTAGCAGCCTAGTGGAGCCTGCCGGTGCTCGGTGTTCGTGCAGGGAATAGGGTGCCCAGGCGAGGTCCTCCGTTTCCTGAAATGCTTACTAACGTTAAAGAAAGCAGACCTAAAGCTAATGCCTCAAGGACTCTGCTCCAAGCTTCCACTTCGGCAGGGCTATTCAAGGCTTTACCTTGAGGAAAGGACTCACGTCAAGTTTCCTTTTAGCTCTAGAGCGTATCAGGAGGAGCTCCCACCCAGGCTATGAAAGCACCCTGTTGATGTAGAGAACACTTGTTCCTTTCCCAGAGCACTGCCTGCAGTGACTAGAGACCCGTCCTAAACTGTGATTTAGGTAGCTTCAAGGCAGCATGAATGGAGCACTCAAAATGGGAAAGCAAGACTTGTGCCGTAAGGCCCCCGTTTCCAGCGAACACGTAGCCTACCTCCATGTGATTTCTACCAAGTAAGTAGACACTCTAGCTACACACTGGTCCCTTCCTTGAATAAAGTTTATTTGGCACGGAGTTCTGCGTGTAGCCAAACGCCTCCCCCAAGGAGCGCTCTTGCTAGGCTATCGGGCTTAGCTTCTTCTAAAACCCTGCAGTGTAAGAGGAAGAACTGTGCTTTGGTTACAGCAGCAAGGCAAGCTGACTTTCTCCTGTAAGAATGGGTTCCTAAGGTATGACTTTGTAGAAGGAATGCAAAGCAGTTTTGGTTTCTCAGTGCCGCTCAGCCTAGGGCAATGAGGCAGATTTGCATGACATGTAGGACGTGAGAGAACACAGTTCCTGGAGCTGTTGGAGTGCTGAGGAAATCTAATTCTCCCAGGGAAGAGTGCAGTGTGTTGCCCTACACTCAGCATACACTGAGTGACTGGGAAAGGTTTCCGTGCCTGGAAGTTTCTTAGCAGCCTAGTGGACCCTGCCGGTGCTCGGTGTTCGTGCAGGGAATAGGGTGCCCAGGCGAGGTCCTCCGTTTCCTGAAATGCTTACTAACGTTAAAGAAAGCAGACCTAAAGCTAATGCCTCAAGGACTCTGCTCCAATCTTCCACTTCGGCAGGGCTATTCAAGGCTTTACCTTGAGGAAAGGACTCACGTCAAGTTTCCTTTTAGCTCTAGAGCGTATCAGGAGGAGCTCCCACCCAGGCTATGAAAGCACCCTGTTGATGTAGAGAAGACTCGTTCCTTTCCCAGAGCCCTGCCTGCAGTGACTAGAGACCCGTCCTAAAACTGTTATTTAGGTAGCTTCAAGGCAGCATGAATGGAGCATTCAATATGGAAAAGCAAGGCTTGTGCCATAAGGCCCTGTTTCCAGCGAACACGCAGCCTACCTCCTTGTGATTTCTACCAAGTATACACTCTAGCTACACACTGGTCCCTTCCTTGAATAAAGTTTATTTGGCACGGAGTTCTGCGTGTAGCCAACCGCCTCCCCCAAGGAGCGCTCTTGCTAGGCTATCGGGCTTAGCTTCTTCTAAAACCCTGCAGTGTAAGAGGAAGAACTGTGCTTTGGTTACAGCAGGAACGCAAGCCGAATTTCTCCTGTAAGGATGGGGTCTTAATGTATGACTTTGTGGAAGGAATGCGAAGCAGTTTTGGTTTCTCAGTGCCGCTCAGCCTAGGGCAATGAGGCAGATTTGCATGACATGTAGGACGTGAGAGAACACAGTTCCTGGAGCTGTTGGAGTGCTGAGGAAATCTAGCTCTCCCAGGGAAGAGTGCAGTGTGTTGCCCTACACTCAGCATACACTGAGTGACTGGGAAAGGATTCCGGGCCTGGAAGTTTCTTAGCAGCCTAGTGGAGCCTGCCGGTGCTCGGTGTTCTTGCAGGGAATAGGGTGCCCAGGCGAGGTCCTCCGTTTCCTGAAATGCTTACTAACGTTAAAGAAAGCAGACCTAAAGCTAATGCCTCAAGGACTCTGCTCCAAGCTTCCACTTCGGCAGGGCTATTCAAGGCTTTACCTTGAGGAAAGGACTCACGTCAAGTTTCCTTTTAGCTCTAGAGCGTATCAGGAGGAGCTCCCACCCAGGCTATGAAAGCACCCTGTTGATGTAGAGAAGACTTGTTCCTTTCCCAGAGCACTGCCTGCAGTGACTAGAGACCCGTCCTAAACTGTGATTTAGGTAGCTTCAAGGCAGCATGAATGGAGCACTCAAAATGGGAAAGCAAGGCTTGTGCCATAAGGCCCCCGTTTCCAGCGAACACGTAGCCTACCTCCATGTGATTTCTACCAAGTAAGTAGACACTCTAGCTACACACTGGTCCCTTCCTTGAATAAAGTTTATTTGGCACGGAGTTCTGCGTGTAGCCAAACGCCTCCCCCAAGGAGCGCTCTTGCTAGGCTATCGGGTTTAGCTTCTTCTAAAACCCTGCAGTGTAAGAGGAAGAACTGTGCTTTGGTTACAGCAGCAAGGCAAGCTGACTTTCTCCTGTAAGGATGGGGTCCTAAGGTATGACTTTGTAGAAGGAATGCAAAGCAGTTTTGGTTTCTCAGTGCCGCTCAGCCTAGGGCAATGAGGCAGATTTGCATGACATGTAGGACGTGAGAGAACACAGTTCCTGGAGCTGTTGGAGTGCTGAGGAAATCTAGCTCTCCCAGGGAAGAGTGCAGTGTGTTGCCCTACACTCAGCATACACTGAGTGACTGGGAAAGGATTCCGGGCCTGGAAGTTTCTTAGCAGCCTAGTGGAGCCTGCCGGTGCTCGGTGTTCGTGCAGGGAATAGGGTGCCCAGGCGAGGTCCTCCGTTTCCTGAAATGCTTACTAACGTTAAAGAAAGCAGACCTAAAGCTAATGCCTCAAGGACTCTGCTCCAAGCTTCCACTTCGGCAGGGCTATTCAAGGCTTTACCTTGAGGAAAGGACTCACGTCAAGTTTCCTTTTAGCTCTAGAGCGTATCAGGAGGAGCTCCCACCCAGGCTATGAAAGCACCCTGTTGATGTAGAGAACACTTGTTCCTTTCCCAGAGCACTGCCTGCAGTGACTAGAGACCCGTCCTAAACTGTGATTTAGGTAGCTTCAAGGCAGCATGAATGGAGCACTCAAAATGGGAAAGCAAGACTTGTGCCGTAAGGCCCCCGTTTCCAGCGAACACGTAGCCTACCTCCATGTGATTTCTACCAAGTAAGTAGACACTCTAGCTACACACTGGTCCCTTCCTTGAATAAAGTTTATTTGGCACGGAGTTCTGCGTGTAGCCAAACGCCTCCCCCAAGGAGCGCTCTTGCTAGGCTATCGGGCTTAGCTTCTTCTAAAACCCTGCAGTGTAAGAGGAAGAACTGTGCTTTGGTTACAGCAGCAAGGCAAGCTGACTTTCTCCTGTAAGAATGGGTTCCTAAGGTATGACTTTGTAGAAGGAATGCAAAGCAGTTTTGGTTTCTCAGTGCCGCTCAGCCTAGGGCAATGAGGCAGATTTGCATGACATGTAGGACGTGAGAGAACACAGTTCCTGGAGCTGTTGGAGTGCTGAGGAAATCTAATTCTCCCAGGGAAGAGTGCAGTGTGTTGCCCTACACTCAGCATACACTGAGTGACTGGGAAAGGTTTCCGTGCCTGGAAGTTTCTTAGCAGCCTAGTGGACCCTGCCGGTGCTCGGTGTTCGTGCAGGGAATAGGGTGCCCAGGCGAGGTCCTCCGTTTCCTGAAATGCTTACTAACGTTAAAGAAAGCAGACCTAAAGCTAATGCCTCAAGGACTCTGCTCCAATCTTCCACTTCGGCAGGGCTATTCAAGGCTTTACCTTGAGGAAAGGACTCACGTCAAGTTTCCTTTTAGCTCTAGAGCGTATCAGGAGGAGCTCCCACCCAGGCTATGAAAGCACCCTGTTGATGTAGAGAAGACTCGTTCCTTTCCCAGAGCCCTGCCTGCAGTGACTAGAGACCCGTCCTAAAACTGTTATTTAGGTAGCTTCAAGGCAGCATGAATGGAGCATTCAATATGGAAAAGCAAGGCTTGTGCCATAAGGCCCTGTTTCCAGCGAACACGCAGCCTACCTCCTTGTGATTTCTACCAAGTATACACTCTAGCTACACACTGGTCCCTTCCTTGAATAAAGTTTATTTGGCACGGAGTTCTGCGTGTAGCCAACCGCCTCCCCCAAGGAGCGCTCTTGCTAGGCTATCGGGCTTAGCTTCTTCTAAAACCCTGCAGTGTAAGAGGAAGAACTGTGCTTTGTTTACAGCAGGAACGCAAGCCGAATTTCTCCTGTAAGGATGGGGTCTTAATGTATGACTTTGTGGAAGGAATGCGAAGCAGTTTTGGTTTCTCAGTGCCGCTCAGCCTAGGGCAATGAGGCAGATTTGCATGACATGTAGGACGTGAGAGAACACAGTTCCTGGAGCTGTTGGAGTGCTGAGGAAATCTAGCTCTCCCAGGGAAGAGTGCAGTGTGTTGCCCTACACTCAGCATACACTGAGTGACTGGGAAAGGATTCCGGGCCTGGAAGTTTCTTAGCAGCCTAGTGGAGCCTGCCGGTGCTCGGTGTTCTTGCAGGGAATAGGGTGCCCAGGCGAGGTCCTCCGTTTCCTGAAATGCTTACTAACGTTAAAGAAAGCAGACCTAAAGCTAATGCCTCAAGGACTCTGCTCCAAGCTTCCACTTCGGCAGGGCTATTCAAGGCTTTACCTTGAGGAAAGGACTCACGTCAAGTTTCCTTTTAGCTCTAGAGCGTATCAGGAGGAGCTCCCACCCAGGCTATGAAAGCACCCTGTTGATGTAGAGAAGACTTGTTCCTTTCCCAGAGCACTGCCTGCAGTGACTAGAGACCCGTCCTAAACTGTGATTTAGGTAGCTTCAAGGCAGCATGAATGGAGCACTCAAAATGGGAAAGCAAGGCTTGTGCCATAAGGCCCCCGTTTCCAGCGAACACGTAGCCTACCTCCATGTGATTTCTACCAAGTAAGTAGACACTCTAGCTACACACTGGTCCCTTCCTTGAATAAAGTTTATTTGGCACGGAGTTCTGCGTGTAGCCAAACGCCTCCCCCAAGGAGCGCTCTTGCTAGGCTATCGGGTTTAGCTTCTTCTAAAACCCTGCAGTGTAAGAGGAAGAACTGTGCTTTGGTTACGGCAGCAAGGCAAGCTGACTTTCTCCTGTAAGGATGGGGTCCTAAGGTATGACTTTGTAGAAGGAATGCAAAGCAGTTTTGGTTTCTCAGTGCCGCTCAGCCTAGGGCAATGAGGCAGATTTGCATGACATGTAGGACGTGAGAGAACACAGTTCCTGGAGCTGTTGGAGTGCTGAGGAAATCTAGCTCTCCCAGGGAAGAGTGCAGTGTGTTGCCCTACACTCAGCATACACTGAGTGACTGGGAAAGGATTCCGGGCCTGGAAGTTTCTTAGCAGCCTAGTGGAGCCTGCCGGTGCTCGGTGTTCGTGCAGGGAATAGGGTGCCCAGGCGAGGTCCTCCGTTTCCTGAAATGCTTACTAACGTTAAAGAAAGCAGACCTAAAGCTAATGCCTCAAGGACTCTGCTCCAAGCTTCCACTTCGGCAGGGCTATTCAAGCCTTTACCTTGAGGAAAGGACTCACGTCAAGTTTCCTTTTAGCTCTAGAGCGTATCAGGAGGAGCTCCCACCCAGGCTATGAAAGCACCCTGTTGATGTAGAGAACACTTGTTCCTTTCCCAGAGCACTGCCTGCAGTGACTAGAGACCCGTCCTAAACTGTGATTTAGGTAGCTTCAAGGCAGCATGAATGGAGCACTCAAAATGGGAAAGCAAGACTTGTGCCGTAAGGCCCCCGTTTACAGCGAACACGTAGCCTACCTCCATGTGATTTCTACCAAGTAAGTAGACACTCTAGCTACACACTGGTCCCTTCCTTGAATAAAGTTTATTTGGCACGGAGTTCTGCGTGTAGCCAAACGCCTCCCCCAAGGAGCGCTCTTGCTAGGCTATCGGGCTTAGCTTCTTCTAAAACCCTGCAGTGTAAGAGGAAGAACTGTG
This sequence comes from Balaenoptera borealis, assembly GCF_965194805.1. NCBI lineage: Eukaryota > Metazoa > Chordata > Mammalia > Artiodactyla > Balaenopteridae > Balaenoptera > Balaenoptera borealis. The sequence goes on from NC_138876.1 coordinate 46,065,436, forward strand.
CTTTGGTTACAGCAGCAAGGCAAGCTGACTTTCTCCTGTAAGAATGGGTTCCTAAGGTATGACTTTGTAGAAGGAATGCAAAGCAGTTTTGGTTTCTCAGTGCCGCTCAGCCTAGGGCAATGAGGCAGATTTGCATGACATGTAGGACGTGAGAGAACACAGTTCCTGGAGCTGTTGGAGTGCTGAGGAAATCTAGCTCTCCCAGGGAAGAGTGCAGTGTGTTGCCCTACACTCAGCATACACTGAGTGACTGGGAAAGGTTTCCGGGCCTGGAAGTTTCTTAGCAGCCTAGTGGACCCTGCCGGTGCTCGGTGTTCGTGCAGGGAATAGGGTGCCCAGGCGAGGTCCTCCGTTTCCTGAAATGCTTACTAACGTTAAAGAAAGCAGACCTAAAGCTAATGCCTCAAGGACTCTGCTCCAATCTTCCACTTCGGCAGGGCTATTCAAGGCTTTACCTTGAGGAAAGGACTCACGTCAAGTTTCCTTTTAGCTCTAGAGCGTATCAGGAGGAGCTCCCACCCAGGCTATGAAAGCACCCTGTTGATGTAGAGAAGACTCGTTCCTTTCCCAGAGCCCTGCCTGCAGTGACTAGAGACCCGTCCTAAAACTGTTATTTAGGTAGCTTCAAGGCAGCATGAATGGAGCATTCAAAATGGAAAAGCAAGGCTTGTGCCATAAGGCCCTGTTTCCAGCGAACACGCAGCCTACCTCCTTGTGATTTCTACCAAGTAGACACTCTAGCTACACACTGGTCCCTTCCTTGAATAAAGTTTATTTGGCACGGAGTTCTGCGTGTAGCCAAACGCCTCCCCCAAGGAGCGCTCTTGCTAGGCTATCGGGCTTAGCTTCTTCTAAAACCCTGCAGTGTAAGAGGAAGAACTGTGCTTTGTTTACAGCAGGAACGCAAGCCGAATTTCTCCTGTAAGGATGGGGTCTTAATGTATGACTTTGTGGAAGGAATGCGAAGCAGTTTTGGTTTCTCAGTGCCTCTCAGCCTAGGGCAATGAGGCAGATTGGCATGACATGTAGGACGTGAGAGAACACAGTTCCTGGAGCTGTTGGAGTGCTGAGGAAATCTAGCTCTCCCAGGGAAGAGTGCAGTGTGTTGCCCTACACTCAGCATACACTGAGTGACTGGGAAAGGATTCCGGGCCTGGAAGTTTCTTAGCAGCCTAGTGGAGCCTGCCGGTGCTCGGTGTTCGTGCAGGGAATAGGGTGCCCAGGCGAGGTCCTCCGTTTCCTGAAATGCTTACTAACGTTAAAGAAAGCAGACCTAAAGCTAATGCCTCAAGGACTCTGCTCCAAGCTTCCACTTCGGCAGGGCTATTCAAGGCTTTACCTTGAGGAAAGGACTCACGTCAAGTTTCCTTTTAGCTCTAGAGCGTGTCAGGAGGAGCTCCCACCCAGGCTATGAAAGCACCCTGTTGATGTAGAGAACACTTGTTCCTTTCCCAGAGCCCTGCCTGCAGTGACTAGAGACCCGTCCTAAACTGTGATTTAGGTAGCTTCAAGGCAGCATGAATGGAGCACTCAAAATGGGAAAGCAAGGCTTGTGCCATAAGGCCCCCGTTTCCAGCGAACACGTAGCCTACCTCCATGTGATTTCTACCAAGTAGACACTCTAGCTACACACTGGTCCCTTCCTTGAATAAAGTTTATTTGGCACGGAGTTCTGCGTGTAGCCAAACGCCTCCACCAAGGAGCGCTCTTGCTAGGCTATCGGGCTTAGCTTCTTCTAAAACCCTGCAGTGTAAGAGGAAGAACTGTGCTTTGGTTACAGCAGCAAGGCAAGCTGACTTTCTCCTGTAAGGATGGGGTCCTAAGGTATGACTTTGTAGAAGGAATGCAAAGCAGTTTTGGTTTCTCAGTGCCGCTCAGCCTAGGGCAATGAGGCAGATTTGCATGACATGTAGGACGTGAGAGAACACAGTTCCTGGAGCTGTTGGAGTGCTGAGGAAATCTAGCTCTCCCAGGGAAGAGTGCAGTGTGTTGCCCTACACTCAGCATACACTGAGGGACTGGGAAAGGATTCCGGGCCTGGAAGTTTCTTAGCAGCCTAGTGGAGCCTGCCGGTGCTCGGTGTTCTTGCAGGGAATAGGGTGCCCAGGCGAGGTCCTCCGTTTCCTGAAATGCTTACTAACGTTAAAGAAAGCAGACCTAAAGCTAATGCCTCAAGGACTCTGCTCCAAGCTTCCACTTCGGCAGGGCTATTCAAGGCTTTACCTTGAGGAAAGGACTCACGTCAAGTTTCCTTTTAGCTCTAGAGCGTATCAGGAGGAGCTCCCACCCAGGCTATGAAAGCACCCTGTTGATGTAGAGAAGACTCGTTCCTTTCCCAGAGCCCTGCCTGCAGTGACTAGAGACCCGTCCTAAAACTGTGATTTAGGTAGCTTCAAGGCAGCATGAATGGAGCATTCAAAATGGGAAAGCAAGGCTTGTGCCATAAGGCCCTGTTTCCAGCGAACACGCAGCCTACCTCCTTGTGATTTCTACCAAGTATACACTCTAGCTACACACTGGTCCCTTCCTTGAATAAAGTTTATTTGGCACGGAGTTCTGCGTGTAGCCAACCGCCTCCCCCAAGGAGCGCTCTTGCTAGGCTATCGGGTTTAGCTTCTTCTAAAACCCTGCAGTGTAAGAGGAAGAACTGTGCTTTGTTTACAGCAGGAACGCAAGCCGAATTTCTCCTGTAAGGATGGGGTCTTAATGTATGACTTTGTGGAAGGAATGCGAAGCAGTTTTGGTTTCTCAGTGCCGCTCAGCCTAGGGCAATGAGGCAGATTTGCATGACATGTAGGACGTGAGAGAACACAGTTCCTGGAGCTGTTGGAGTGCTGAGGAAATCTAGCTCTCCCAGGGAAGAGTGCAGTGTGTTGCCCTACACTCAGCATACACTGAGTGACTGGGAAAGGATTCCGGGCCTGGAAGTTTCTTAGCAGCCTAGTGGAGCCTGCCGGTGCTCGGTGTTCGTGCAGGGAATAGGGTGCCCAGGCGAGGTCCTCCGTTTCCTGAAATGCTTACTAACGTTAAAGAAAGCAGACCTAAAGCTAATGCCTCAAGGACTCTGCTCCAAGCTTCCACTTCGGCAGGGCTATTCAAGGCTTTACCTTGAGGAAAGGACTCACGTCAAGTTTCCTTTTAGCTCTAGAGCGTATCAGGAGGAGCTCCCACCCAGGCTATGAAAGCACCCTGTTGATGTACAGAACACTTGTTCCTTTCCCAGAGCCCTGCCTGCAGTGACTAGAGACCCGTCCTAAACTGTGATTTAGGTAGCTTCAAGGCAGCATGAATGGAGCACTCAAAATGGGAAAGCAAGGCTTGTGCCGTAAGGCCCCCGTTTCCAGCGAACACGTAGCCTACCTCCATGTGATTTCTACCAAGTAAGTAGACACTCTAGCTACACACTGGTCCCTTCCTTGAATAAAGTTTATTTGGCACGGCGTTCTGCGTGTAGCCAAACGCCTCCCCCAAGGAGCGCTCTTGCTAGGCTATCGGGCTTAGCTTCTTCTAAAACCCTGCAGTGTAAGAGGAAGAACTGTGCTTTGGTTACAGCAGCAAGGCAAGCTGACTTTCTCCTGTAAGGATGGGGTCCTAAGGTATGACTTTGTAGAAGGAATGCAAAGCAGTTTTGGTTTCTCAGTGCCGCTCAGCCTAGGGCAATGAGGCAGATTGGCATGACATGTAGGACGTGAGAGAACACAGTTCCTGGAGCTGTTGGAGTGCTGAGGAAATCTAGCTCTCCCAGGGAAGAGTGCAGTGTGTTGCCCTACACTCAGCATACACTGAGTGACTGGGAAAGGATTCCGGGCCTGGAAGTTTCTTAGCAGCCTAGTGGAGCCTGCCGGTGCTCGGTGTTCGTGCAGGGAATAGGGTGCCCAGGAGAGGTCCTCCGTTTCCTGAAATGCTTACTAACGTTAAAGAAAGCAGACCTAAAGCTAATGCCTCAAGGACTCTGCTCCAAGCTTCCACTTCGGCAGGGCTATTCAAGGCTTTACCTTGAGGAAAGGACTCATGTCAAGTTTCCTTTTAGCTCTAGAGCGTATCAGGAGGAGCTCCCACCCAGGCTATGAAAGCACCCTGTTGATGTAGAGAAGACTCGTTCCTTTCCCAGAGCCCTGCCTGCAGTGACTAGAGACCCGTCCTAAAACTGTGATTTAGGTAGCTTCAAGGCAGCATGAATGGAGCATTCAAAATGGGAAAGCAAGGCTTGTGCCATAAGGCCCTGTTTCCAGCGAACATGCAGCCTACCTCCTTGTGATTTCTACCAAGTATACACTCTAGCTACACACTGGTCCCTTCCTTGAATAAAGTTTATTTGGCACGGAGTTCTGCGTGTAGCCAACCGCCTCCCCCAAGGAACGCTCTTGCTAGGCTCTCGAGCTTAGCTTCTTCTAAAACCCTGCAGTGTAAGAGGAAGAACTGTGCTTTGTTTACAGCAGGAACGCAAGCCGAATTTCTCCTGTAAGGATGGGGTCTTAATGTATGACTTTGTGGAAGGAATGCGAAGCAGTTTTGGTTTCTCAGTGCCGCTCAGCCTAGGGCAATGAGGCAGATTTGCATGACATGTAGGACGTGAGAGAACACAGTTCCTGGAGCTGTTGGAGTGCTGAGGAAATCTAGCTCTCCCAGGGAAGAGTGCAGTGTGTTGCCCTACACTCAGCATACACTGAGTGACTGGGAAAGGATTCCGGGCCTGGAAGTTTCTTAGCAGCCTAGTGGACCCTGCCGGTGCTCGGTGTTCGTGCAGGGAATAGGGTGCCCAGGCGAGGTCCTCCGTTTCCTGAAATGCTTACTAACGTTAAAGAAAGCAGACCTAAAGCTAATGCCTCAAGGACTCTGCTCCAAGCTTCCACTTCGGCAGGGCTATTCAAGGCTTTACCTTGAGGAAAGGACTCACGTCAAGTTTCCTTTTAGCTCTAGAGCGTGTCAGGAGGAGCTCCCACCCAGGCTATGAAAGCACCCTGTTGATGTACAGAACACTTGTTCCTTTCCCAGAGCCCTGCCTGCAGTGACTAGAGACCCGTCCTAAACTGTGATTTAGGTAGCTTCAAGGCAGCATGAATGGAGCACTCAAAATGGGAAAGCAAGGCTTGTGCCATAAGGCCCCCGTTTCCAGCGAACACGTAGCCTACCTCCATGTGATTTCTACCAAGTAAGTAGACACTCTAGCTACACACTGGTCCCTTCCTTGAATAAAGTTTATTTGGCACGGCGTTCTGCGTGTAGCCAAACGCCTCCCCCAAGGAGCGCTCTTGCTAGGCTATCGGGCTTAGCTTCTTCTAAAACCCTGCAGTGTAAGAGGAAGAACTGTGCTTTGGTTACAGCAGCAAGGCAAGCTGACTTTCTCCTGTAAGGATGGGGTCCTAAGGTATGACTTTGTAGAAGGAATGCAAAGCAGTTTTGGTTTCTCAGTGCCGCTCAGCCTAGGGCAATGAGGCAGATTGGCATGACATGTAGGACGTGAGAGAACACAGTTCCTGGAGCTGTTGGAGTGCTGAGGAAATCTAGCTCTCCCAGGGAAGAGTGCAGTGTGTTGCCCTACACTCAGCATACACTGAGTGACTGGGAAAGGATTCCGGGCCTGGAAGTTTCTTAGCAGCCTAGTGGAGCCTGCCGGTGCTCGGTGTTCGTGCAGGGAATAGGGTGCCCAGGAGAGGTCCTCCGTTTCCTGAAATGCTTACTAACGTTAAAGAAAGCAGACCTAAAGCTAATGCCTCAAGGACTCTGCTCCAAGCTTCCACTTCGGCAGGGCTATTCAAGGCTTTACCTTGAGGAAAGGACTCATGTCAAGTTTCCTTTTAGCTCTAGAGCGTATCAGGAGGAGCTCCCACCCAGGCTATGAAAGCACCCTGTTGATGTAGAGAAGACTCGTTCCTTTCCCAGAGCCCTGCCTGCAGTGACTAGAGACCCGTCCTAAAACTGTTATTTAGGTAGCTTCAAGGCAGCATGAATGGAGCATTCAAAATGGGAAAGCAAGGCTTGTGCCATAAGGCCCTGTTTCCAGCGAACACGCAGCCTACCTCCTTGTGATTTCTACCAAGTATACACTCTAGCTACACACTGGTCCCTTCCTTGAATAAAGTTTATTTGGCACGGAGTTCTGCGTGTAGCCAACCGCCTCCCCCAAGGAACGCTCTTGCTAGGCTCTCCAGCTTAGCTTCTTCTAAAACCCTGCAGTGTAAGAGGAAGAACTGTGCTTTGTTTACAGCAGGAACGCAAGCCGAATTTCTCCTGTAAGGATGGGGTCTTAATGTATGACTTTGTGGAAGGAATGCGAAGCAGTTTTGGTTTCTCAGTGCCGCTCAGCCTAGGGCAATGAGGCAGATTTGCATGACATGTAGGACGTGAGAGAACACAGTTCCTGGAGCTGTTGGAGTGCTGAGGAAATCTAGCTCTCCCAGGGAAGAGTGCAGTGTGTTGCCCTACACTCAGCATACACTGAGTGACTGGGAAAGGATTCCGGGCCTGGAAGTTTCTTAGCAGCCTAGTGGAGCCTGCCGGTGCTCGGTGTTCGTGCAGGGAATAGGGTGCCCAGGCGAGGTCCTCCGTTTCCTGAAATGCTTACTAACGTTAAAGAAAGCAGACCTAAAGCTAATGCCTCAAGGACTCTGCTCCAAGCTTCCACTTCGGCAGGGCTATTCAAGGCTTTACCTTGAGGAAAGGACTCACGTCAAGTTTCCTTTTAGCTCTAGAGCGTGTCAGGAGGAGCTCCCACCCAGGCTATGAAAGCACCCTGTTGATGTACAGAACACTTGTTCCTTTCCCAGAGCCCTGCCTGCAGTGACTAGAGACCCGTCCTAAACTGTGATTTAGGTAGCTTCAAGGCAGCATGAATGGAGCACTCAAAATGGGAAAGCAAGGCTTGTGCCATAAGGCCCCCGTTTCCAGCGAACACGTAGCCTACCTCCATGTGATTTCTACCAAGTAGACACTCTAGCTACACACTGGTCCCTTCCTTGAATAAAGTTTATTTGGCACGGAGTTCTGCGTGTAGCCAAACGCCTCCCCCAAGGAGCGCTCTTGCTAGGCTATCGGGCTTAGCTTCTTCTAAAACCCTGCAGTGTAAGAGGAAGA